>NC_090850.1:13964166-14678333 GCF_024217435.2 Syngnathus scovelli
CTAGCATATGCGTATATATACCATTTATTATTCAAGGCCATAGAAAATGAATGTTTTCCTCCTGTACTCGCGTTGAAAAGAGCTTTTGACCTCTATCCCAAAGGCAACATTCAAACAGTATGTGACAGTTCACATATTGGCAGCTTAATTTTCCTTTAAAAGGAGCGGTCGGTACGTTAAAACATGAAGAACTTAAACATCCCCTATCACCATCAAGTAGAAAACAGGAAGAATCAACAATAACACTGAAACCCAGGCAAAAGTCGCACATGATTATGCAAATTAATATTCATCCAAATTGCCTTGCTTGCATCTAACTACTTTATAAAGATCAATTGTCTTTTTGCCTCCTTTCAAAAAGGTATGTAGGGGATTGAATCTGTCTCTCTTTTCTTTTAAAGTGTAAGCACACTTTACTTTTGCGTAATGCATATCACACCTCCGAGATGATCCATTAGCAGGTGACTGCCAGAAACCCCAAGCTATAAGCTGACGAGACACGCGACAGTGGCAGCAGACACACACACACGCACACAGACACACACACACATACATACGCGCACACACACGCTGGGTGAGATTGTCCCTGCCGGGCAAACTAATGTGTTGCTGCATCTAAACGCACTTTTCCTGGGCTCTGACCTTACATCGCCTCCGGAGAAAGGCAAAGAAATAGAGAAATAAAGCTGCAGATGAACATTAACAAACAAAAGCTCGATTGGGAAAACAGTAGGAACTTCTGCACACTCTGTTCTACCCCGCACTGCAGACACTGATGTATAATTTTAATATCTCTAATTTCCACAGCTGCGGTCATTTTCCAAATGTCATTTTCCAATTTGTGTCAAACCGTGTGACCATTTTTCTTAATACAGTTTATGACAAGCTTGGTGGCGAGGCAGATATGCAATTCAGATGGAGCGTTTTACAGGCGTAACGGCAGACGCGCTGGGGTGTTTGTGTGTTTGTCTTTATCAGTGTCAACTCCCAATGTTGTTTGGCCAACGACTGAGCCAAAGATGTGCCTTCGGGGAACACAACCACAATTCCGTCATAAATAGAATAATCTTCTTTATCACGATAAGAGGCAATGAGATTGTATTTCAATATGCATTGACATTAGGGGCTTGAAATGGAATGAGGGCTCGTTTGTAATATTAACTAAAACACAACCTGCTTTGTAGGTAAATCTTGTTGATAAGACACATGAAGAGGTGAAAGTGAAGACACTTTGCAGAAAGCGCCATGATTTTGATGATTGATATGCTAATGAGCGTGATGTGTGTTACAAGTCTCACCACCTTTGTGGTCCACTTTGATGATCCGGACCATACACGTACTGGTCCCCGTGACGTCACGCACCACAGAAGATCGAGTGGAGCGGGCAAGGGCTGGGGTTACAATAACAAGAACAAGTTGTTGAAAATGAAATTTCAATTCATCCAGTCCCTTTTCTACACAGTCGCGAGAGGTTGTCGTCGAGAGGGAGGGATCAATAGAGTTTAGACAGCAGGGCAGATTTTCTAAGCGCCAGATCAATAGGAAAGAGAGAGGAAAAAAGACCCCGGCTTTTCTTTGCCTGTTGTAGTAAATACGGACAAATCAGTGGCCTAAGGCTAAATGGATTGATCAGCTGTTTCCGACTTCTGTGTTGTAAATAAAGATCCATTCTGAAGTCTGTAACTGAGGCCCATGGGCGAGCGGGTGACTATTCGGACCAGTTTTTGTAAGTGGTCTGAGACTTATAGACAACACCAGTATTTTTTCTACGACTTGAACTTCAGTTTTCTTATTTCTTTTCCCACCTAAAAAGTTTCAATGCACCTTATTCAAAAAGGTTGACTTGCATTTGAAAAAAAATCTAATCCCATTTTCTGTCTGATACACATTTTCAACAGGCATGAAATGTGACCTTTTCCCCAACTTGTCCACTGGGCCGTGACATTGGCGGCGGTGGCAGATTAAAGCCTCCACCAATATGTTGGGTGATAATCAGAGGCTAAAATCCTGACAGGATGACTGATCACATGCCTGCTTTGCCTCACCTCCTCACATATTAAAGAACAACATCACCAGGCTACGCTTTCGTAAAATGTATCGGTCAACCAAAGTGGAACTTGTGTGGTGAAAATTCATTACGAAAAAGCACAAAGAAGAATCTCGGATCTTAAGATCCTTGTGTCTGTCAAATGTGAAGGCAAAGGGTTGCTGGAGGGCTGACAAGAGCAAATAGAAATAAGAGACAAATCTTGGCTTTTCCTTTTAGAAAATGTCTCCATGTGTCTGAATTTCTTTCCCTGCTGCTTTGTTTCATGATACAAAGGTCACAGCTAAATTGTAACATAGAAAAGTGGGATTGTACACAGAGAGAAGATCTATGGACTTCAGTTATAAGTGACATCCAACATGTGATGGATTTACTATTTAGTCGACACATCAGGTGTTTGTGGTATATAAAATTGAGCCCAAGATAAATCATTCCAAAATGTAACTCTGATGTTGTACTATATTATTTGGACGAGTCAACTGAAAAAAAAATATTGCGTATAATTGGTTCCAAGATGACCCGCAATATGTGTATAATCCGCAGTTTTTAATTTTCCCCAAAAATGTGACTTATACTCAGGTGCGACTTATATATGTTTTTTTTCCCTTTATTGTGCATTTTATGGCTGTTGCGACTTACACTCCGGTGCGACTTATACTCCGGAAGAATCTTGTACAGGTCACAATAATTGTTTTGAATTTATTTTAGTCTAATTTTTTTATATAACAAAAGCACAGTATTTGACCAGGGGTGTGTAGACTTTTTCCACTGTAGCTGCAGAAAAGCTGGGCTTTTTTGTGTCTTCACAATAACACATCACAATAGCAAATCATAACAGTGCCACATGTAGTTACTAGACAAAAGTAATGGCACACCTCGTCCATCTCCCATATTAAGAAGCCTCCAGAGGTTAGAATAACCCATAAACTTGCTGGCTTCTTGAACACATTACTTTAATAATGCCATTCCTCTAATATATGCATGCTTCACATTTTGAGAAGCATCAACAATATCTATTAAAATGCTGAAATGTCTGCCAGGAGCTATTTACAGAAGCAGTAGTTATTAAAAAAGAGCAGGGGAAAAAAAAGGCTAGTCTGACATAAGAGTGACAGCCCTGGCTCTCTTCCTTCACCAAACAATGACAAAGATGTCACACAGGAGCGGTCATTAAAAATTTAGATTACAGCTTCCTCCTGGCTGCCTGCGCGAAAAATTGTCTTTCTCTGTTTGTTAATAGCATTATTTTTCTTTCAATATCCAAACGCTGGTGGTGACAGATAGTGAGAGAGCTGCCTGCTTGGCTATCTGATCAAACCTCATTTACTTGACTGCGAGATTGAATGAACCTTGTGATCATTAACAACATGACCGCCTATAAAAGCAGGGCTGGATGTTTGCAAGCGACACATTTCATTTCATTTCCTGGTACATCTTATTTGAAGCTGCTCTTTTCTGTTGTCTGTCAGTGAACCTGAATAGACCCTTAAGAAACTTAATGCAAGAATATGATGTAAATTTGTTTTCTAAGTCTTGATACCGTCTTGTGTCAGTGCTGACGTCTTTGCTAATGTTATAGTTACGCAACGTAGGATCAAACATATGGGATGAGTGTCAATCACAAATAAACCCGTTTAATGTCACAGTTGCCTTAGTCATTTTTAACTTAAAAAAAAAACACACCAATGTGCTTCATGTAATCTTTGTTTTTCTTTATGTCAAAAGATTTGTGACAGGTTGAAAGAAACCTTATTGTGGACATGTAAATGTACTTTACCATTTAAAACTAACATAGATGGTATATTTGCCAAACTAGAGATCACTTTTGTGATTTAATTACATTTATTAATAACATCTTTGCAAATGAATTAAACAGGAATTGACAGTATAACCACTGGTTGACCTCCAAGTTGTTAATGAGGAGAAATACCGCAGAATGAATCTGTTTGCGGGTCAAGCTGCTGCCATCTTAAAATATTTATTAACTGTACAAGCCATGTTTTTACTGTAAAATATATATTGTTTTCATTTTAATATTATTGTTGTTGTTGTTGTCAGTTAGATTCCAAAATCTCTGTACTTTTGTGTTAATGGTGCACCCTGGAAAGGTATTTTCTGACATTTTCCTAGTAAAATATTAAAACGGCCTCTCTTACTGTTAGTCTGGTGATGGGCACATCTCAATGAGTGCTTCTTAATGTGGTCATATCCCCACAGACTATCTGTTCCATCTCGCCTCTCTCCTCACTGTTTCGGTTATTTGGGGTATTCTTGGGAGTTGAGCTATTGAGAGTGTTTATGTTCCCGACTTGTAGAGAGCCTTCTAATATGTAACACAGCACACTTTGGTATTCAGATGCCTGGGGCTATTCTCTAAGTGGTCTTTACTTTGAAAACACAGGAGCCCTCCAGGGGGTGACGAGTGGTGGTTGTGTGGTTCTGTTCTTGTGAGCGTACACATGAGAAGGTGGTAATCTGGGAAAGAAGCTAAAGAGGATAAGGAGTCACAATAATTATAATACATTCATTGGTTCGTGTTGGGCTGTGATAGAGATTGGGGATTTCATGGAATCCACCGAGGCTTTTTCTGTAATAATACAATCTTATGATGCATATGGGGGTATTGACATGGACTCAGTTGGGAAAATTATTTAGAAGTCAGTATTGTCACTGGGTCGCACCACATCGGATTCAAACTAAAACCACATATTCACATATTCTGGAAGTGTGGATTGCCCTAAGCTTTGGAAGAAATAGTGTGACCTCGAACTTCGAGCTGTTTGACTTGTCAATCAGCAATAGCCGTATGTGACGGCCGCTGATGTGTTCATGTTGCATGCACCAATGATAGAAAATTGATTGAAGGATGGATGGAAATGACTCCTCTATAAAAAAATACATATATATATATATATTTAGATGTTTTTCTTCAATAATTTATTTCATAATCCCTCTTTTGGCAATTCGATCATGACATACAATTCCAATTCCTAATTGCATGTCTTTTCATTTTTTTAGTATCAATGCTTCTAAAAGGAGAACATCAATAGAGGAAAAAAGAAAGAGCATATTTGAAATACGCTTGGTATTGTCGCAATTTTTCTAGCTCTAATTAATCAAGAGTTCAACACAAGCGCAAGAGCAGACGAGACGTTGACCCAATTAAAATCAACTTGAAATTCAGACTCACTCATCAAAGTAACTCCTGCACACAATGAGCAGCAATACAAGCAGAACAAGCTTCATCAGCACCTGAAAAGATTCCTTGCATTAATATTATACGCTAATGAAAGCAGTCACCTACTTCCGATTCCCTTATCTGCCGGTATTTGGTTCATAAATATTGCGTCTTATAATAATCATGATACCCCCCCCCCCCCCCTTCAGATATGCAGATAGGATCAGAGACTGTTATCAGAATGGCAGGTTTAATTACCGTAATTTCCGGACTATAAGTCGCGGTTTTTTTCATAGTTTGGATGGGGGGGCGACTTATACTCAAGAGCGACTTATATATGTTTTTTTTTCACAAATTTTTACTTGATCATTAAGACATCACTTACAAGTATAGTTGACCACTTCCCATGTTATTTTTAGTATAGTTGATCACTTCACATGCTTTTATTTCTTTATCTTGAACATATTCAAAACATAAAAAATAGAGAAAACATCAAATAAAGCAATTAACACTTTAAAGCACCATATCCAAGTCCACTGTCTGCTGTATGTACACTTGCTCCATTTTTGCTCCTCTTATATTTATTATTATTATTTATTATTATTTGTTTATTTATCATTTATTCAATACTCTTATTTATTCATTGTTAGTGCCTTCTTGGTTTTTTTTGTGTTGCTTGTATGCATATGTGTACTATCTCACCGAGGGATAGAGGAAATGTAATTTCAATCTCTTTGTGTGTCTTAGTATATAAAAAAAATATATCGACGATAAAGCAGACTTTGACTTTGATAAAACAACCAAAAAAAATTATATTTTCAGACGAAACTGGATGAGGGCGCTCTAAATTTTACCGTTGGCCGTGACTCATCAACTGGGTGGGCTTAAGAAAAATGGCACCAAAAAGAAACTCATATTTTGCAGGTTACAAACTTCAAGTTGTAAAATATGCAGCTGAAAACAGTAATCGAGCAGCAGAAAGAAAGTTTGGAGAACCGTGATGTACCAATGGATTACTATTTCAAGTGACGTCAGTAGCGCGGCGCGCCGGTTGTTTACATACAAACGTGCCCACACAAGGACGACCGGCATCATTAGCGGTGATCATTTCTAAGTGACACGGAGGGCAAAGAGTTTGAAGGAATTAAGGATTTGGAGTGACATAGAAGGTTTGAAAAACTATTATGGCTTTTACGCACGCCCGGTCTCTACTGAGTCGGGGGCCGACGATCGGCCGAGTGGTTGTCCGCGAACGGTGCGCGGGGCTCGGACATGGCCATTACGCACGCCCGGTCTGTCTGGAAGTCCACGCCGCCACACGCTTGGAAGTTTGTTTTGTTTAATAAAGAGCCGTTTACCAAACCTACGTCTATCCTTGTACTTTGTTAATGCTACAATATAGTTATATAGTAGATCTGTGGAATAAAGACGAGGGTGACGTCAGGGCGCACGCGCGGCGATGTTGACAAAGGACGAGGAATTTGATCGATGGATTTAATGGAATTAAAGTGCACGGATGGTTTGATAATATTATTGGCTTGTATTATAGTTATTTAAAATATAGTTTATCTATCGTTATATGAGCCTGTGGAATATTTTGAAGCGCAAGCGCCCTCAGCCGTGCGCACCCATTGTTGACAAAGATCGATCGATGGATTTAATGAATTGGAGTGACACCGATGGTTTTATAAACATGTTATTCATGTAATAGTTGTCCTTAATCACTCTATATGTTACGTCAGGCCCGTTCTCAGCTCTTTGTTTGTGTTTGTCAAGTTAGCATACCTATCGTTTAGCCTGTTGTTGCTATTTAATGAATTGGAGTGACACCGATGGTTTTATAAACATGTTATTCATGTAATAGTTGTCCTTAATCACTCTATATGTTACGTCAGGCCCGTTCTCAGCTCTTTCTTTGAGTTTGTCACGTTAGCATACCTATCGTTTAGCCTGTTGTTGCTATTTAATGAATTGGAGTGACACTGATGGTTTTATAAACATGTTATTCATGTAATAGTTGTCCTTAATCACTCTATATGTTACGTCAGGCCCGTTCTCAGCTCTTTGTTTGTGTTTGTCACGTTAGCATACCTATCGTTTAGCCTGTTGTTGCTATCGTTTAGCCTGTTGTTGCTCGTTCATGACTGTTTTTGGTGTGGGATTTTGTCGAATAAATTGCCCCCAAAATGCGACTTATACTCCGGAGCGACTTATATATGTTTTTTTTCACTTTTTGGGGCATTTTATGGCTGGTGCGACTTATACTCCGGAGCGACTTATAGTCCGGAAAATACGGTAGAGCATTCTGTGAAAAAATGTCCCCGTGGTGATTCAAGCAAAAACTCAGGTTGAATGTTTGTGTTGCTGTGACCAAACTTGGAGCATTTGCTCACCATTTAGACAAGCAGTGTAGACGACGGTACATTTTAGCAAGGAAGGAAAGGATGTAGAAAATGTGATATAACTCTTGATCCTTTTTTTAATAACTTATGGAAAGCCAGTCAAAAGTTAATGACAACACACTGTACCGGTGTTTTCCATCCGTATTAACGTGACAGCAAATATATTTTATGCGCGCAGCTCTGCGCTCTCCTATCTAGCTGCTGTTTGCATTATAACACAGTGTGCAATATTAACTCCCGAGTTTACTGCTCATTGGAAATGCAACGTATGAAAAGCCATTAAGGGTCCAAATAAGAAAGCCATTCGGCATCACGTGGATTCGGTTCTATTAAAAAGAAAAATCTTGTTAACCATTTGGAATTAGAGTCATTTGCCAACAAGCATTCTGCTGCACTCCAGTAAAATAAGTAATTATGCTTCTCTACCTTCTATCTGTTTTTTTTCTCCATCTGCACAAGCAAAGTGGGAAATGGCGGAATGCGTGAAAGCAAAGGTAATTAAAGTGCTCGCTATCGGTTTGTTTAATGTCGGCTTCAGGCCGGCTGGAGGCGAAGCAAGATGAGAAACATGCTCGTTGTTCTGTCTCTGTCAACAAGCCACAGGCGAACACTCTGCTGGCCCATACATCACTTATTCCGGTCCGACAATTTAAAAACTAAATACGGAACTACTCACATGAAAAACTTCATCTGATGATTTCGCTGGCTTTATCTGGCTTTCATTTGCGTGCCAACTAAGTTAAATTGCATTATTATATATCATTTTATGATATAGAGGATGCATCATTTTATGTGGCCCATGATAGAAAATTATGTGCATTGACTTCTTGCTAAAATTGTAAATTGTTTTCACTTTTAGAAACGTTGCAATAATGTAAGCATTTTATTGCTATCAAATCCCACTTTTAAAATAATTGCAGTATCTGAACTGAAGGTTTTACTGGTCTCTGATTTCAAAACTAGTTAAAATATCTTTGCAATGTGACCAGTTTTATTACTACAGAACAACTTCATAAATAAATTGAGACTTTTTTTTTTTTTTTAAACACTTGGCAACTTGACACTGATGCTCTTTGTTAGTCTGTCTGTGGCATTTTGCAATGTTTATTAGCATCAAGATACACTGACATATGGAAAAGCCGTGTGGTTTTACTGAATACACAATGTGTAACTTTGTTTTATCTTTAGTTTGGCTGCAAAGTTCAACTAGGCAATAAACAGCTTGAAGCCTTTTTTGAAAATATTTCCATTATCTTCCAAATTGCCTCTTGTTGTCAAGTGAACAGATGTGAGTTCACTGCCACCATGCAATGTGTATATCTTAAATTTAGGCTCACAAGTCAAGAGGACGACTAGATGGATGGAATTTTTCTCGTAAGCGTCTTGTCAAGAAACTGCCATGACCTTGGATGGAGCAAGACTGAAGCACTCCCATTGTAAAACTCGTTACTATAAATTAGTGCACTCCCAGTAAAAAGAACCAAAGCTGAGGACCCCTAAGGTTCACATCTTACAATTGCCCCAAGGGTAGCGTTCATTTAAAGAAATAGTAGTAGAACACTCAAACCTTAAGGTTATGGATGTGTCAAACTGAGGATTCTTTCATCAGCTTCCAAGTGGCTCTTTTTTTTTTTTTTTTTTTACTGCGTTTAAGAAACAATATTTTGTTGACTAATCTATCCGATGTGTCAGGATGAACAGTACAGTGTGTCTTAAACCAAGAGACATCACAGATCAGTGAACTATTATTGAATATTAGAGTGTGTTATGTACTTCGGGCAAGCAAAAACAAAAGTCCAAAGTTATAACTAGTTGGCTTTGAGCGAACCGAGGAATTGCTGGATTGTGTTGTGACCCCTTAATATCATCTTTCTGGCTCAATCGGTGACCTTTTCAGCACTGCTCATTCTGTCATGGTAGAAAAAAGTAAAAAGGTGACTTATGTTGTAGCATGTAGGGCCTCTAAGGTGTTTTATGACCGGACCTTCAGGGCCTATTTAGGAATCCTTGCGTGCTCCGTCCTGACCACAGGTATTGATTGTCAGGAATGGCCGTGGCGTGGCGACGACTTAAATCCCTGCGTGTGCCCTCACAGGGAGATGAAAATGAGACCTTGGTGTGTAATGATGTGAGCATGAGAAGGGAGAGGAGACCGCAGAGACGAAGAAGGAGGAGGAATTAAATCATTGCTTGCCTCCTTGAGGAGAGACACATTGCAGCTAGCCATGCTTGGCTGCTTAATGCCGGATCTGTTTGAGAGAGGGAAATTAAAAAGAGAGCAAGGCAAGAGTGAAAGGAGGAAAGGGAGATAAATGGCTGTATATGGAGGCGGTAAATGAGAGCATCCTGATGCAAAGAGCTGTGAGCGGATGTCCCTAATGGGGAAAGGCAGGCTGGTGTGAGCTGACCACCATGCTTACTTCCCAGAGCCCACACTAGATCCAGACTAGATAACCACACTTCATGCTAATTGGCAAAAAATGACGGTGCATAACAAACACAGAGGAGATATAGGTTTAATTTGAAAGGGCGTGAAACGATGGATGAAATGCTTCTAATCATACGAGGTATTTTCTAGTCTATGAGCCAGAGGCCTTCTCTTGCCTCTAGAGAGCAACAGACTTCCATTGCAGTTAGTCTTCAAGTTAGGCACACACACATACGTTGCTTTAGGTTATCATTAGGAAAAGCTGTAATTCTGGTCACCATAAGTCTCAATTTCAAAGTGTAATTCTGTCTGCCACTGCATACACATTTTTTAGTCAAAATGATGATGCAAAGGAAGCAGGTACTAAACTGGGTTGTAAAGGAAGAACGGTGGTTTTTAATAATGATTTAAACTGTAAGGACATTATTCACAAATGCAACAAAACAATGAACAAAGCAAATGAAGTCAGTCTGTAGCTGCGAATGTGAATTGTGTGCTTAATTTGTGAGTGGCATAGCGTGTGTGAATTAGACGACTAGTTGTACCGAGTGACACTTCCTCTCAATGTTCAGTGAACCAGAAAAAAAACAAAAGAAGCAATGGTGGGTGTGAGGTTAGCAATTAGTGACCTTGCATTTGGTAAGCCAGAGCACAAAACAGCCTTTATTAATGAATTTAAAGAGTTGAAAATAGTTTTAGGACAAATCTATTAATTCTCTGGGACACTTCAATTGTTTGAGCTGTGTCGTAGGTTCTGCCTTGAAGCATTGTTACCTTAAATTGAGGGCCATATTTTCATTCTTCGTGCAAGTCTATGACACGGCACAGCGGAAATGTGTAATGAGAAAAATAACATCTATTTTGCACACGCAGTAACCACAATTTGAATGTAAAGATATTTCATGCTTCAACCCAAAAAACATTGCACTGCTCCTTCTGATGTAAATGTCTTGGCCATTTGGGGGCAGTATATAATGCAGACAAATACAGTGCCGAAATAGACAAAAAAAAAACTCAATAATAGCACATATGTCCAAAAACCCGCAAGGTGGGTCACTTATATTGTGATCTTTCTGCTTGCCAAAGTGTGAGTCATTTTATTTCAGTTTACTTTATATAGATTTATCATACGGCTACTTTTTACACGCATGCGGTCAAGAATAGTATTGCCTGTACAATTAATTAACATTTTATCACGCCAATAGTTTGCAGTAGATTCAATTTCCAGTGTATCAGGAAATAAGAGTTTGACCCATGTTGTGACGGGACAGGTTGTATTTGATTTGTGGTTGGAACTAGGACCTGGAAAATAACTTGTGCCTTTTCACTGCACCCGCAGTGGCCTCATTAACTAACTCTTTCACATCATTAAGACGTTTGTAGTGAAATTAACTGAAAGGCAAATTTAAAACGAATTAAGAAAAATGCATTGAAGAATGCATACACACACTTCATAAATCACCAGGGCAAAGCCGGAGCTGGCTTTCCATAATTAACTGCAGACTATTTATTTTATCCTGACGGCCTGTCTACAATGTGGAACTCTGCTGAGTAGAGTGTGGAATATTTTAAGAACACAGTGAAAAAGTGCGCTAACGATAATACAGTAGCCACGTTGAAAGGCAAACATTATGTAAATGCATACGAAGGAGAAAAATAACATTTGTGTTGCGTCAAATAAGCATTTACTCAAACAGTGCACAAAGAAACAATAGACCGGAAACAGTAAAGTATAAATAGCAGTAGCTTTGCCGCATATGGCCCTCGATTAAATTCTGGAAATAAAAAACGTTGACGAACCGTTGAAAGATGTAATCCCCATGTTAACCACACGATAGCAAACATCACTCATTAGCGCCTCCAGTGCAGAGGCTGGAAGTGTGAAGAAGAACTTGTCATGGCTGACACTATGCCACAACATTGATGTTGGTTTGCTGTTTATCAGTTTTATGAATGGGAAAATTAACATAGTACATAATGATACTCTTGTCCTCCCTTTTTCCTTGCTGTGCACATATCTAACACAAATGAAAAATCATTGAAGTTGCCTATCCCTGCTGTAGCTGATACTTGTCATGTAAATTCCGACTTAAGCACTCCTGCCAATCAGCCTCAACCTTCCCTTGCCTCTCTTCACACACTTGGGATTCAAGGCCCGTTACTGTCTGGGCGCCTTTTTGCCACAGTCAGTGCTGCCTCCTCGTGGGCACTGTGCCCAGCCTGGCAGCGAGCCACATCTGTAACACCATCTTCTCTCTCGTTACATCCTTACATCAGACTGCCTGTGGCTCTTTCTTCTGTCTTCATTCTGCACCACAGCTGAGATCAACACTTTGAAAGCATGCCCTCCAACCACTCGGGGAAAAATAACACAATCTCTGCTATTGGGAACAAATAGAGCGCTCGCACATTTGATTTGCTCGATTATTATGCAATCACACTGAAGGCAAGTTATTCATAAACAATGTTACATCAAGGCAGTTTAGCAGGTGCAGCAGGTGCAAATGCTGGGCTACGTTGTGTGCGTGCGTGGAGATGAATTCAGTTGTGCACATTTACTATATGAATCAACGCAAAAGGATG
Organism: Syngnathus scovelli; assembly: GCF_024217435.2. Classification (NCBI taxonomy): domain Eukaryota; kingdom Metazoa; phylum Chordata; class Actinopteri; order Syngnathiformes; family Syngnathidae; genus Syngnathus; species Syngnathus scovelli. The sequence goes on from NC_090850.1 coordinate 13,976,805, forward strand.
GAAATTGAGTTTCATGTTGTTGTTTGGCAGAATTTATACACACATGATAGGAACCCTGCCAGCAAGCACATTCAAACTCGTAGGAGGTACAATATTATTTGATCTTTGTTACAGCCTACAGCTATGATATATGTGCTTCATTGAAGCTGCAATCACTGATCTTAAATTGTGTAGGGCTGTCAGAATGTTCAAGGAGCATAAATGTAGGGCACTCAACATTACCCATCATGCACTTGAAAAAGTAGTGACCATCGGTGTTCACGCAAAAGTTGCATCAATGCATCATGAACTGGAAAATAGCGCAGTGCAAGCACAAATATAAAAGTGGTATAATTCATTCATTTTATTTAATTGATGTACAACAGAGAAAATGAAAAGCTTAAAATAAACATATTTTCTATTCACAATAAATAGTCAGGGATCTTAATGCGCTGCTTTGTCGTGACACATACAGTGGTCACCTGATTTGGAGAAAAGTAGTGAGCTGGCTGTCCGATTCGCCAAGCAGAATAAAGTAACTACTTTCCAGTGCTGTATGTAGTGCGGGACTATACAGGTAAAGTGGGCTTCGGGGATAATCGGACACAGAGAGAATTAGAGAATTTCAATTTCAATAATAGCTAACTTCGTTTAATAGCAAGTCCCCAAAGAGCTCCACCAGGGGGCACAGCATCCCCATACAAAGTGCATTGTTGTCAGAATGCTCATTGTATTTTGGGGTGGGTGGCACAGTGCCCCCAACCAGGAATACTGCACTGTGTGGCCACTCATACCGTGCATACCAGAAACTATCATTGATTATGATTTCTGTGAAGCCAGATTTGTTGTACTGGAGCTTATTTGAGTGTCTGTTGTTGTTTGTTATTGGCAGGTAATGTGATGCTTCAGTGCTGCGATCGACTGGAGACACATGCAGAGTCTACCCCGTCTCTAGCTCAAAGTCAGCCAGGATGAATTGCTGGAAATTAACAACGCTAATAGACGGACAGATGGATGCTGCCCTTTGGCCCAGTACACGAACGACGTAAGGCTAAGCAACCTATATGACAGCACATCACTCAAAATGATCTGAAAATACTGCTTGTGCTATTGTCCGCCTGAAACACCACATGCACAGTAGAAACCAAACACCTGCATATTTGTACAAGCATAATGTCTAACCCCCCCAAATACCAGGCGAGATTTTAACAGTCGCCGCATGAAAAACAAGTGCGTCTGCCTCACTCAGATTTATAATTTGCTTTCCCGGGTGAGTAAAAAGCCTTGGAGGTGAGTGCATGCACAGCAGTCATGTTTGTTAAGATACATAGTGAGAGTCTCCCCCCTTTCCTCATGAAAATAAATTTACACTCATTACTTTCTGCACACGGCATATTTCCACATCCTCAACATATTGCACAGGCTCAGAGCAATTGTGCATTGCTGCACACGGAGAAATACATACCATGAAAAATGACAACAGAGCGGGATAACTGCGAACCTGGAATATAATGGGGTGGTGGAGCGGAGGAGAAATAATCATACCGTGAGGTGGGGTGGGGTGGGGTGGGGTGGGGTGGGGGGTGAGGAGCAGTGGGAGGAGCGAGGAGAAGATGAGTCTGTGGCCTGTGGCAGGGAAATGGAGCTCTACTGCTCTGCTGCTGACTGCCTGGTTCCCCCAATAATGCTCCCATCTTTGTGGAGACAAACGAGACACACACAAATAGGCGGCAATATTGTCCATACTGTACAGTTAATCAGTAAGGCAGTTATAAAGATCCAAAGCAGACAAATCATATTCTAATTACGGGATAGATAAAGCCGGCAATGTTCTTTCTGGCTGGTCCCATAGAGCCATAATCACCCTGCAGTTTATGCTGTGAACATTAGGTGTCTCTCTTTCACTTTGCAAGGCTTGACCCAAGCTTCCGAGTGGAGCTCTCTGCTCCTGAACTCCCATCTCCACATAATATATACACCATCATTTGAAAATGGCAGTTTTTTGAAAATTCACCTTGATTATCAGACATTAAAAGTGACTTCTCCAGAGCTGAGTGTCTGGCTAGGGGGATGGCTGCAGACAGCGGAACAATACAGCGCGCTTGATATTAATGCCTGGCTAGGGTGTGGAGGGAGAAGAGAGGAGCCGACCCTTTGTTCTGTCCTCTAGCCAATTATTTTTCACGTGTGCCTCTTTTCACAACAACAAGAGAGAATTTAATTTTAATGCACTCTTTGGAAAAAGGGAAGGAAAAACATCGACAGGATTCTTAAACAGATACGGGGACTATACAGCAACAGCAGCTAAGTGTATGTACATGCACACATCTCTGAGCTGTAGATGGATGACAAGGGCAACTAGGATGACATCAACCCAAACGCACACACGCACGCACACGCAGAGAAAGAGAGCCAGAGAACAGCGTGAATCCCTTCATGCAGAATGAAATATAAAACAAACACTGCCTCGCTCCCAAACTCATGCCAAAACACAACATGGGTGCAGCCCAACCCTTCGACAAAAATAAGAAGAAGAGACGCCAAAATAATACCAGGAATGTTTCTTTACATACCGCATTGGGGTGAAAATGATGGGGGCCACATTAACATGAGCATAGCCGAGGCTCGGCGATAAGAAAGCTCCATGTGGAAATAGTGAGGATACCTGATCAAATGGCATGGAAAATAAATACCTACAATTGCTGTCGGTAGTTATGTGGCCAAATATTTTTCTAATTGGGAGGGCACTTTATCTTGCTGTCAGACAAGCTGTAAAAAAAAAGCAAAAAAAAGCAATGCAGTTCCCAGAAGGAGAGGAGCACAGCTTGCTGGCCTTTTATTAGTGCTGGAGCTCTGATATATGCCTATGCTCCAGGCTTTCATCAGAAACCTGTACTGTAAACACAAAAAAACTTACAAGCCATGGTGAGAGGAACCAAGGCAACACATCCCAAACAATTCCGCTGTATTTTCCAACATGCAATTAGCAAACATAGAGTAGTCCCAAAGTTCTACTGTCAACGGCAATGGCGCAAAGGGGTATTTTGGTACATTTACAGGTTAGCATAATGATAACACATCAAGTGCTCAAAATGGAGGAGAAACATTAAAACCCAAAAGCAACGGAGCAGAGTAGAGAGCAAACAAACACTGCCGTGCATCCGCAGCGTTAGAGAGTATTGTAACAACCCATGTAAAATGATTAAGTCACAAGAGAATCAGAAAACACACAATGCAGCTTGCACAAAAAAAGACTACTGCATAAAAAAAACAAAAAAAAAAACAGCGACAGCTCATGCAAAGCAAGTTTTGTGCTCCAAACTGACTCATGCAAACAAAGAGAGAGACAGACACACTCATACACACGCATGCATTTTGTGCACACAAACACCCCCGCACACTGACAACACAGCGGCTAAATTAAATTTCAGTCCTTGGGCAGACAACTAAACTGCTTGTGTGTGGGACTCACTCTGAGGCACAGCAAAAGCAATTCTCTGGAGACGGTGAAATTAAAGGGCACAATCCTGCTTGTTTATGGTTCTCACTCTCTTCTCCTCTCAATCACATGTTTTATTAGCAATCATTCGGCCCTAAAAGTCAGGCTTTTCGGCTGGCCACCGGCATCATGACAGCACTCGCTGGACTTTGCTTGCATTTATTCACACCTGAAGCCTTCCATTGGCAAGAAGCTCCAATCAAACCCATGAGAATCTTTTTGGAGGAAAACACACGTCCAACTCATTCAAACAATTGTATAGTTGATGCGTAGCTATTATTTTCAGTGATGGCTATGATTTGAATGACTTAAAATACAATTGTGTGTCATCACTTTTATCCCAAAATTATACTTTTACTTTACTTACATTGCTTTTGTACAAAGTAGAAAATACATATATGTTTAAAATATGTAATATCCTTCTGCAGAAGAAATTTTGCCAACTTGCCATACATAATGTGAAAGTGCTGACCTCCAAAATTTGCCTGGATATTGTAATATTGAGGCGTCGCTTTCTAACCTCCATCCCCCATCTACCGTAGGCTTGCTTCTATGTCCTCTGTCTGGAAGGAATAATCTTCTCCTGAGCTAGCACTGTTGGGATTAGCCAATGACTGCAGATAGGATGTATGCATCATTAAAGTAGAGAGAATGCTGTGCACAAGTTCAAGTCAACAAAAGGTGACAGGAAGCGATTCGGGAAAAAAAACATTAGAAATGTGACTACCTCATGTCATCTTATTGACAATATTGCGAAAATGGAATCTTTTCTCCATCTGATCTAGGAGCAAAAAATTGTAAATGTAGCAACGTGACTAGATTTCCCCCAAATTGTAAATGTCAAAGTCTGTTTGGAAAGGGCCCTTAAACCTAAAATGAAGTGTTTTAGAGAAATTGAGCTATTTGTGTGTGGGAAAATTGCCTTTTTAGGGAGTGCGTTTGAGTTATATTGCATCATTATCAAAAATTGGGTAAAAAAATTATAGAGTAAAAACTTGATTATTTTTCAACATATCTCGACAAAATTTATAATATAAATAAATAAATACTGAAATAAGTAAATAAATACAGAAGTAAACAAAATGACAAATTAATAAATGCTTATAAATATTTGGACATGCTGAATTTTATTTTGAATGTCAGTTTTTATGAAAGTGCTCATTGCTCATTTAAAAGTCCCAAAAAGTTTAAAGTTTGAAGGGTTGGATACAGTCATTTCAAAATTGAAATATAAATGTCCTTAACCCATTCCAGCTCCTGAATTTTTTTAATGTATTTATTTAAATAAGGAAAATAGTACTAAATATAGTTTATTTTTTAATATTTAATTTTACAAATGCATTTGTTAATTTGTCATTTTGTTTACTTCTGTATTTATTTACTTATTTCAGTAATACTTGGAATAATATATTGGTATAGCATTCTTTATATTTATATTGTTATATGTGTATTTATTATATATAGACAGAATTATATTACATCAAAAATATTATTGTATATTGCATATTTGAATAGTTTACATTTCCGTGGTTACTCATCATCGTATTATTGTTGTTACTTTATGTTTTTTTACAGTGTTTTGGTATAGCTGCAGTTGTTGTGACAGTGCTATATGAGCTAAGTTGAAAGTTCAGTTGAGTTAAAAAGAAACGTACAGTCCTGTTCTGGTAAAATGGGTAAATAGACAAGCATAGCACACCAGTAAAATGAATGGGCCAATACTGTAGTTTAACCTGGCTACCAAAATAACAACTTTCACCATGATGAACTACAACCACAACAATAGCATATTATAGAATGAATATCTATTTGTCAGTCAATCAAAGGCCAATATATTGATCTGGATTTTGTATTAGAATTCATTATATTCTGCAAGTGTCCAGGGATTGTGTATCAACAATATTTCAGTGATATATATGATGATATAAATGATAGCTCATAATAATGTGCCACTGTGTTCATGGGTACATACAGAAGGACGAGATACCAAGTCCTCGTCTTGGCGTTTCCTTCTCGAGTGCAGTCCTGTGTTGCATGTTGTCACCACTGCTACACCTGGAGTAAGAAACGAGACAAGCACAGATTTAGAAGGAAATGTGTATAACACATGGCAGACAGATGGGGCTACACCATGAGTTCCCAGATGATCGTCTATTTGTTTTTTGTTTTTTTGTCTGACAAGGCAAATCATAAAAAGTTAGGTCTGGCTGTAATCCATGGGTGCGGTGCAAGCGATGTTTAAATGCATATTCAATGCAAACAGCATTTAAAAAAAAATACACTCCAAATATATATTTTAAAACCTTTTAGGTTTATGTTCATTTGGTAAATCATCTTAAAAATATTTCAGATGGTGCACGACACGCTGTAACTATAAATTTAAGTGTCTCTCAGAAGACACATCATCAAGAATCAACATTATGTTAATGCTGACCACATGGACTCAAGATCGCTCGATTGAACCTTTTCTCAAACCCTACACCCACAAACGTCAATTCTAACTTTACAGTGCCACAAGGAAGCTTTTATGTTTACGGTGCCCAGAAGCACTATTGACTTCTCTGTGCTCGGAGGCCCCCGGGATAACACATAACACAGAGGACACGGTAGTTTCTGGAGAAATAGGAGCAAGCATACATAGTGTGCTATAAAAGATGAATGGATGATTAAGTATGGAGCAATAAATACTTTCCACTCTCCCAATGATCATCAAACATGTTTTAAAAGACAAATTGGAAGAGGATTGCATTGGAAGAGAATGAGAATGACTTGACTGAATGAGGAAAATTATTGGAACATCTGTAAACGTAGATGACCATGTCTATAAAAATAATGTCCAGTGAACATCAAGCAACTAAGTACAATCGAACAAAAATACAACAAACAAAAAAAAAAACAATTTTATGCTCAGCAGACACTGATGAAGATTGGAATATCAAACTTGATGGTTCTGAGGCCTACTGGATAAACCTTGGTCTTAGAGAGCACTGTACCTGCCTGTGGAATTCCTGGTGGCCTGGCTCTTGAAGCTACTGTTGGTAAATCTACAATCAACTATGTTCCATAGGAGATCATATTTATGCTCCATTCTTCAGAATGGTACTGAGACATCTTTGCTCCTGGATGTCCAGCCATGGAATCACAAAATGAGGCAGGGCGGCGAGAGGAGGAGGAAAATCAATCCACCAAATCTATCCTCTGTGCAGACAACATGCTCATACATTTCAGTGTGGATGTACACAGGCTTCTATATCCTACAATGCAGATACTTGAGGGATTAAGAAATTTCATTATATTGACTACAGGCCTGGATGTGCTTGTTTTGTGTTATTGTAAAATATGCGATTATTGTCTTCGATCTTCATGAAAATACTGCATTTACTCATTTTGTTACGGTAGGCTTGAACCTTGTTTTAGTCTTGCGTAACTAAAAAAAAAAAAAAATGCATTTCTGGCACAAAGTTATAAACAATTCCAGGAAATTGACTTATATTTAGCTTTCGGCAACATTTTTGTTGATGGCGAGCTAGATGGCGCACAGTTGCTTATCCAGTAAGTGCGTCAATAACAATAAACAACCCTAACCCTAATTAATACAATGATGCTCTACTCAATCACGAGAGGATGCGATGGAAGGAGGAGAGAGCGAGCCAAAGATGATGAGAGAGAGAGAGAGAGAGGAAGAGCTGGGAGGGAAAACGGAAAGGATGGCAGCAAGAAAACGGCAAGCAGACCTAGATTCGGCTTCATTCGGACCCTTTGCCCAGGGTGTCCGAGGTTGCGGCATCGTCGACGAAATGACGGCCAAACAAAATGGAGACTCAAACAGGAAGCAAGATAAACCATTTTTGAGCTTCTGCATTCAGGCTTGGCAAGTATTCCATTGGAATTAATAAAAATCCAGAATTTCAAGGAAAAAAGAAAAAAATGGAGACGCTTTCCATCTCCGTCCGGTTACAAGCCTCATTGTTGTCTTCAAGTTAACCAAAAGAGCCTGGTGCTCATTCCTGAATTATGATCAAAGATTATGCAAAAAGCTATATTTTGCGGATTCACTTAAAACGTGTCTCATCCGTTAGCGCTCTCTTTCTGTGTGCGATCCACACGATAACCCTGGTCTTGCTGTCTTTGCCTCACAATCGCTCCCTCTCTCTCTAGTCTCCCCAACTGATCAATACTTCATTTAAATCCGGACATTAGCACGCTAATAACGGATAAAGAAGGCGAGAACAAATACAAGCAAATGTGCATTATTAAGTGACACAAGAATGGGTATTTTAAGGGAGTGGGTTTTGAGATTTTATGAAAATATGATGCGGAAAAGCCAAGGCACAACTATATGCAAGTGTGGGGAGGCTCGCACTGCTGTTTTGATTTGAGCTCCTGAGACTCTGAGTGATCAATACACATTTCAATCCAGGCGGTGGAGAGCGACCGCAATATCTCGTCTCATCAAGAAAAAAGGCAAACATCGCCATCCCAATTATCATCTCAAATGACTGGTGTCGAGGAGACACAAGTTGGATGCTGATAGAAGCATATTTCATATTTATTCAGCAGAATTTTTACGTTAGCACCTGCACTCATAATTGGCTAATATATATGCACGCTCACACTTTTATCTATTCGCATAATTCACAATGAGCACAATCAATACTGCCCTCTCCACACGCCACGCGCCACACTCATAAAGTGTGTCTGCATTAGATCGTATAATAAGCCGTTCAGAAAAACCCAGACGAGACCAGCTAATTTCTCGGCGCTCAGCGAGATTGCCAGCGAGTGTAACTAGCTAATCTCCCCGCTCGTCAACCGTATATTTACCTGAGGAGCCTGGAAGTCACGGACGGGCCTGCGCGAGAGAGACGTATCTCATTGGAATCTGATCCCATCGAGATAACTGAACAGATCCTTGTCTCGTCAGTTTTTTGTCCACATAGACAAATGGAGGCTAGAATGAGGCAGAGAGAGAAGAGAACAAGCCAAACACTGGGTGGAAAGTGTTTCGAAATGGAGGCAAAGACAAACATGACACTACGGAACATGCACTTACAGATCCTCTGGCGGCAACGTCGACCAATGAGCAATTAGGAAGACAAGTCTTAAGTTATTGATCCGGGTTTCAAGGTTTTTTTTTTCTTTTTTCCTCTGGGCTGAAAAGGCTGCCGGAGGTTGTGTGATGGCTGCTGCAGCTAAGGGAGGCAAGACAGAGAAAGGCAGTTGAAGACGAAGCAGGAGAAAGGGCAGAGCTTTCTCTCCAAGGCCTTGAAATGTGTCGTGGGCATTATTGTTAGGTTGTCATAGATTACAGCAGACTTCGGCCTGACTTGGGTCATGTTTTGGTCCTTCGCCCACTCGCAAATGCTGCTTCACCTAAGAAAGAAACTGAGCTCATGGAAAAACCTGGCAAAAATGTATTTTTGTTCCTAGACAAGGAAAACATTCCTTTTTGGCTTGTGTCATTTGAATTGTGCAACATGAGCTTATGTTTTTAAACTTAATTTTTCAATTGAACATTTCTAGTGAAGCCACTTTCTGATGTTTTGTTTGTTAACAATTTTGTGCAATGACACACGTGTAACGTTTAGCACACACATTGCAAAATAGAAATTCATCAGGGCTCTGTATAAACATACGGTCAGAATTTTAAACACGAATCAAGCTTGATAGAGGCGACAGAATGTTCTGCTGATTCAGCTGTTGCTGTTCCAGGCTTATGATTACGGTCATGAGTTGTGTTTTTATGAGGACAGTGATCTTCCCTAAAACCTTTTTCTGAGTGTTATGAACTCATGTTTGCTGTTTAAAAATCACAGATAGAAAAGGCACATTTCCCCAATTGGTCCAAGACTTGCCTCTTAATTACAGCACTGCTGTGCTGTGTCTGTATTTTCTTCTTAATTCCAATATTTTGAAAGAAAAATGAGAATCACTCCGAGGTGATTGCTCATTCTTCCTTCATCGCCTTCTGAAAGAGGACACCTTCAACATTTAGACCTGTCACGTCACTCTCGGCTAAATCCCTAGCAACCCCCATAGCAACGGCTGAACTTGAAGATGCACGTGAAAAGCATTGTAAGCTGCTTCTTGCCACCAGGCAGAGAAAAAAGAGGTTGGGAAGGAAAAACAAGAGGGAGGCAGATATTCCAGAAATACCAGATTCAAATGTTACATCGAAGACAAAAACTGCACTCCTTCGTGAAATGATTGCGTAGCATCCATCCAATAGCAAATAGCAATAGGTTAGTGCTACATTATGAAGAGTTTATTGACCATAATTATTCAAATGACAAGTATATTTGGCAAGCTCTTCTTTGATGCTAATACAGACTTTGTTTAGAGCCCGCAACTTGTATGTATTGCAGGAGAGTCTTCATATGAAATGCTCCTAAAACTGCTGTGCCTTTTCCCAGAATTGACTATTCAAGTTTGATAATGAAGTCTGTGCATAGGTCTTTTTACCTTCAATTTATTTTTGGGGAAAAAGAAGCCTTCCATTTATTCAGGGCTAATCACACTCACTCAAGTACTCTGAGTAGTTCTTAAACAGGCATGGAAGTGACGGCCAGTTTTAAGCGTTTATTTTTCAGAGATTCAAAGCTGTAGAGGACATCTTAAATGGATTTCCTAAAGTTTTATTCTGGAATTCAGAGACAAGACACCCTGACAAAAGGCTTCGTTCCAGTCAGGAGGAATCTTAATTGAATTTCTCAGCATATTACAAAATTATGTAAAAAAAAAAACACACAAAAGGGTACATCAAAAGAGAATAGTTCTCAATGCAGGAAGGATATGATACATTTTCCATTGGCATTTCCTGAACATATTCCCCATCTATAGAAAATGTTTTCAAACTATGATTACCATTCAATATATTTAATTCTATTACGTTTTTCTCCAAAGCTAAATCTTCCAGGCGAGTGTATTGTATACGAATTCACAACGTGGGCAAACTTTGAAAGGTAAATGTAAAACAAGAATCTGCCTAACCTTTGAGACGACAGAGCCTTTGTATTGTGAAAGCTGAGGAAAGCAAGTTCTGATTTTCTGCTAGATTGCGTCTGTTCTTAAATGCAATTAATGAAATTCACAAAGACACTTTATGCTGACTAAAATTTTTCCTCCAACAACAATGCGGCAAACACTGCCGGTAACGCACGCACACTGGTACTTCTTAAGTCCAAGCACAACTTTGATTTCTGTTTGCCATAAAATGAATGCATCATCTGCAATACAGTTATAGATTATATTCAACGTCCCTTTAACATTTTTCCCTCCCCGAAACATCATGTGACACACAGGCAGCATCTCAATCAGATGCAGCGAACTTTGCAGAGGAATGATAATGTTTACCTTGCTCTTGCAGAAGGCAAACTAGAGTGGTCTGGCATTTCTCGGGGCAATGCCAAATCAAATTAGTGAAAGCAATGTTAATTTCAAGCAGCATTTCATTAAAAAGAAAAGATTGTCAGCAACAGTCTCCATGTCCTATTGACTAATCTAATAATGCTTAGTTTGTTTGCTTTAATGATATTAACCCATTAGGAAGCGGAGACAAGGCTAAATCAAGCAGACAGAGGATTTCATAATCTGGGCACCATCTGATTTCCTGACATTCGTCACAGCACGGAGTGCACGGCCGTGCACATGGTATTTAAAGCCTCAGCTGCTGCTCTACAACTATGTACAGTTGTGCTATACGTTCTCATATCTTGCAAATCCATAAGATAAAAAAAAACACGCAGGCAAAACACATCTACTGCATTTTATTTTCAACAGGATTCAAATCCAAAAGTCTTTAGCTCAATTTTTAAACAAAACTACAATAAAGAAAAGAATTAGATAACGCCCATTCAGTCATCAGTCATATTTCCCCCCGCAAATTTTTCCAAGTGAGAGTGATGCAGTTTTGCACTTTCACCACTTGATGCCTTGAGCTCAGGGGACTGCATGCTGCGTAAACACCATCTGAGACAGCCGTAATTGTGATATGTTAAGAGTTAATGGTAATATTGCTTACTTGCTTCTTTTAACCCCTTTCCATTATAAGCTTGTTTATGTTTCTCTGGCTTTGAAATCCTCAGGCATTAAACCGTGAATATAAAACTGCTCCGTTTTTTGTTGTAAAAAGAACAAAGCACATGTCAAATCATTTCAAAATATTTTCTGCCATTATTGATTTGGGGCTGTGTTCAGAATTAACAAATTTCATTCAAGATTATGTTATAGCGGCTGTCAGCACACTCTTGTCATGTACAGTGCATCTGATTAAGCCCAAATGAATTTCAGTTGTTCTAATAGTCTTTTCTGACCTTTGCTTTCTTGCAGTAGCCTGAAGGTTTTGTGCTAACACTGACTGATATATAGAACTGTTCATAATTGCTTCCACTTGTCTAAGACCTAGTTCCAGCTGACACACAATAGCTCCAAAGCAAAATGCTAACAACGTCATGCTATTAAAGCCTACGAGAGCATCAGAAATATATTTGGATTGATCAGATACACTTTTAAATTGTGTCAGTTGTTTGTTAGCTTCAATTTAACATATAAGTTTGAATGTGGCTGGTTAATTCTGATCACAGCCATATTAAAGTTACAAGAGGGTGTGCACACTTGTGCAAATAAATTAATTTATCTCAGTTGTTTATTTTGACTTCAAACTCTTGAAACAAAATCAGTTGAGTTGTAGTGCTTTGAAATGAATTAGCTTTATCTCAAAATTTGAATGTCACGAAAACCTAGCATTGGAATGGGTGCGGCTTTTTTTTTTTTTTTTTTTTTACCCACCATAGCTGACGCAGCTATCACTGTGCTGCCTAAACTCCTCATGGTATCCAAATGCCGCCTTGTAAACTGAACTGTGCAGTGTCCCTTGGTGGAAACATGGATTTAGAAGAGCTGTTTCCAGTTCTTATTGGACAGCACAGATGTTTTATTTTGCCTGTTACTGAGCATTCGGCGACGCAAATTTTACAGGATTAAAGAAAAAAAGAAAATGGCACTCAGTAGAGCACAGTATTCCCCCAAGGCCAAACAGTGATGCTGGATACACAAGATGAGAACAGGACAAAGCTGAATTTGTGGGACATGGAATATCCATTAGCAGACATGTGCTGCTGCTTGAGAGAAAAAAAAGAAGGCAATCCTAAATCACATTTTTAATCTTCCACTCCAGTCCTGTAGTGAAGCATATTACAAGCTGGGCGCCAAGGACCTGCTAGACAAATTGAGTCAGTTCTGGCAGTAACAAAAACAATTAATGGATCTGCACTTTGATCCAAATCTGCGTGGTAATTTAAGGAATTTTCCTGGGCTGTGCCACATTTTGGGCCATCTTTTAGGAGGGAATTGGGCAGTTTTGTGGAAAAAACAGGGAATCATCAGTTGTGTCGATTTTCTGCTGTGTTAATTCTTCAGAATGACTACAACACTTTCCCACTGTACTGGACTATCTCTGTGAAGGTACACCCTAAAGGGGAATGTTTGATGAATAAGAAATACTAGGTAATGAAAATGCTTCTGATTAATTTACAAAAAGAAAAAAGGGGGAGGGGGGGGCTCGTCAGATCCCCCTCCCCGAAGAAGAAAATAAATAATATAACTCATTCCTCATCAGTGAGTACGATCACTTGAATGGAATCAATCAACTGTGTTCCGCTTGGCTTTGCGCTTGGTTTCCAAATCCAATCTCTTCTGTCATCTCAGAGCACATTTATAAGGGCCCAGCCTCTTGATTATCTCCCTCCCTCGCCTCAACTCCCCCGCTTCTGCATGCTCCAATGTATTAAATTAAATGAGGTGTCTGTCCAGGTCACCCTCACCCCGGCGTCCCATAGCTTTACCCTCACTGCTGCTAATCAAGGAAGAGCACCCCTCCCTGCGAGTGTTGTGCCAGCCAGGCTGCATAAATTAGCATTAATGAGGCTCAGGGCGACCTGCCGGAAAGGAGATAGAAAGGAAAACAGAATATTAGAGATAGAACTGCATATACAGGTTCAAGCAGAACATCCACAAAGGGTTCCGTTATAATTGTACCGTGTAAAAATAAAATATAGCAAATTTGTTCTAAGAATGGGGCAGATAGATTAAAAAAAGAGAGAAATATTTAAAAAAAAAAAAAAAAAAATTTGTTTGCCTGTTTCTAGGGCTTCTACACTCGAGAGCTGATGCTTCATCGTCAACTAGCGACTCAACACTATCACTCCGTCGTAATGTTTAACCTAATTAATATAAATGAAACACAGTGTAAAATTGATGTTACTTGATTATTGCCAAGTTTACCCATATTTTATGATTTGACAGTTAATAATAAACATGATTTTGATTTTTGACCTACCTGGCAACATAGAGCTGACAACTGATTACTAACATGAGTGCAGACCATGGCAGATTTCTGAAAAGAAAATAATCAGACTTATGGGCACACTCAAATTTAATGGGGATTAATTGGAAACATAATAATTTTTTTGTTAATCCAACAGTATATATGACGGGCAGTAAAGTCCTTGCTGAGCCACTGCTTGGGTTGACTTTCAAACTAAATGCAAGCTTTAAATCAGCAACTTTTAAAATCACCAGAAGAACCCAGAGCATGGAGCAAACTGAGTAAGAACTAAGTAAACCATTTAATAAACAAACGTCAGTGTACTTTTTATGTTTACGTTAACGTACCTTTTTGGAAATGTTGGCCTGTTTAGTCCTAGCCTAGCTTGTGTTTATGTTGCCGAGTGAGTGAATCAGTGACATTGAAATTCATAACATGAAAAAGTGAACTGAGCAGGGCACACACTCACACGCTGTACACACATCTGTAGTCAGCCATTATTCAACTGTGGTCTTCTCTTGACAGTAGCTTCAGGAGCGGTCGTTATTAAGCAGAAGCCAAGAGCCTGTGCTTGAGCTACGGAGCATAATAAAAATTCCTTTTTTTCTTTAATTAACTTTTACGAGCTATGAGGGGAACATGCTGTCACCTGACTATTGCTACAGCACTGATTATTTCTTGCCATCCACAGCAAGTATCTTCTTTTCTGCTCTCCCCGAGACTCTGCAGTAAACAAGAACCTATAAAAATGGGTATTAACATACAGCACATTTCTGATATAGTTGCAGAGATATTATATGAGTCATACAACATTAAGTAGTGTAAGTGCTTGATTTTAATTTCCGCAAATAAAATGAGTACAATTTCCTTTACACCCACCTGCACATTTTGGACGGAATGGTGATAGAAAATCTTCAAATGAAAAGGCATTTTACAAAGGGAGTTCAGCTACAGCTATGAATGTGAAACCTTTATAGACATTTTAATTAATATTTCTCCGTCAGCAGCAAAGCAACTCAACCTTCTTTTTGCTTAGAAACAAACAAAGGCAGATTTGCTGATCGAAAAGGCTACTCTCTGCCTATTTGGTCTCCTCTATCCTGAGAGTCATGATAAAAGGAATGTTATAAAAGAGCGGAAATTGCATTTGTGACAAGCCTGGGCTGAAAAGAAAATTTCTATCATATAATGAACAACATTTACATGAATATCTGACATGGACAGTTCTTTTCAACTGCTGAATACACAAAGGTGCTGTTAATATTCTGACTTAACTTTGTGTCTTTGTGAGAGAGTATTGGATTCTATTTGAAGTACGCTACAGTGCATTACATAGTAGTGTTTTTGTCAAATATGTGTTGTCCATGAGTCAACCAGACACAGTATGGTAAAATCAGAATGAAATTATTAGTATCAGGAATTGGAAGAAGAAATAGGGCACAGCACTGGATTTGAATGCTGTATTGTATTTTGTAGAAAGCGTCAAGCAATGAAAATGGCACAGCACAATGGCTGACTATAAAAGCAGCGGAGGAATAGAATGAAAACGAGAGAGCGAAAGGTTGAAAGGCTGAGAAAAGAAATTAATTTATGTATATTGCAGGGCATTCATACACACACATTCCATCTGCAATCCCATCAGCTGTCAAATTGGGAAAACGATGTGGATGTGATATCTGCAAGAAGCCCTGAACTTGGCGCACCACTGAGAGCTAATCAAAACACAATCACGTTCACTGCCAGAACAGATGCACACGGTCCAGCGTCTGCACACTCATTGTCTCTGCTCATGCTCACAGCCCAGCCGATTGCTTGTCTCGCCCTTTTGTTTTCACAAATCTGGACATAGCCATGCACAGACTCAGAAAAATACTAACTTGCAGTCACACATGGGAACACCTCCATTCCATTCAATTTCCATTTCAAACCATCCACATTCTAATGTTGGACGAGGCATATGAAAAACCACGTTAAAACCCAGTTCATTTCTGTCACCTTGACCCAACTTTGGGTTGTTCTGCTAAAAAACAATCCCCCCAAAACTGGGTGTCTAGCCTAAATAGTCAAACGAGGGAATGTTTGAGGACATCTGCTGGACAGCATTAGAATGTAAGATTGGGGAGAGTCAAACGTGCAGTATGAAAGAGTAAGGCAGGATCTACGTTGTTAAAATACCACCCTACCCTACAGATTCACAACCAGAACAATCACTTTTGCACTGTATGCTTCTTGTACCTCACCCAGCCTTCTTTGCCATTGTCACAAGCACTACGTCTAACCTCGGTTGTGTAACCTTGTCAGCTCATACGCTGCGAGGATAAAGAATAAGCGAGCCAATACCCTTAGTTTTCCCCCTCATGTATCAAAAGTGCACACACGGATGCATGCACCCAAAGCACGCACAGACCTTTACACATTTTCGCTCACACAATCTGTCCCACTTGTATTTCCTAGACTGTGTTTGCAGAGTTGAATAATTGGTAAATTATTCATGCTGTTAATAACCAGCTGAGTCTCTGTGCTACAGAGGAACCCTGTTCAAACATTGCGGTGTGTGTGTGTGTGTGTCTGTATGTGTGTGTGTGCGTGTGTGCAGAGCACAATGAAATTGAGGACAATGTTTGAACAGTGAGGTGAATGTGTCTGTTGAATGTGTATGTGAGCGCAGCATGAGTTATCACAGACTGGGCTGAATTGACTGATATGCTACTTGAGGGTGGTTATAGGATGGGCTTCTGTGTCAACATAAAGGGAAACAGGTTTTGTCAAAGTGAAGGTCACTCTACAGTCAAAACACTACGACCCCCCCCACCCCACCCTTCACCTTGCTGAGCCACAAAGCTCACATTCATGCTCCTCCTAAAGTATTGAAACATTAAGGTCAATCCAATTTTCTTTTTTTTTTTTTTTGACCGTGAACATTTGGCTTAGACATTTTAATATCATGAGGTGGATACCAGACAAGACAATCAACCTTTTAGCATTTATTCTTAGATGTTTAGACCCGGATATGACATTGATTGAGTAGTTTTGTTGTACTTTTGCGTTCTTCTATTGCAGGCTTTTTTTGGGAGGGGTTACGGCCATCTGTCTTCTGTTTAGTAAGGAAAATTCATCCTCTCTTCTGGTAATTCATTTGAATAGTTTTCCACCTTGTCTTAGTTTCATAATTACTTTAATTTCTTCACATGGACTATTCTCTGGTTTTCATGTCGGTTACACTTAATTCATTTATTTGGTGATCCGCATACTCTCACCTAGATATAGTCTTCAGAAGCAAAAACCCAATTCTAAAGTGGACATAGACATCAATCATTTCTCTCCGTCGGTCCTAAAAACAAACATACCTTTATTATCTAATGTGAAATGTGACTTGGATGCAGCATTTATAATAGCTGGTTGGTGTCTAGAAAAAAACTATGACTGCAGTCAGTCCACACAGAATATACGCAATATCGACGCAATGCATAAATAGTTAAACATTCACCATAGTCATTGTCATCATCCTGCCCGATTGCGTGGGCTTTGTATCCCATTTTTTGTGACTTGGAATCAGACTGTCTTCAGTTTTCAGCATGTCTGTTTTTTCCCTTCAAGATGCTCAGTGCATGGAAAAGGCAGAGGCATTGGATGACCTTGGGACAGGTCTGATGATTTGTGTAGATTGGCAATACTGATCATAATGGAGAAATTAATAAGCTCAGGTTGTATTGGCCTGAGGGATAGGCTACAAGGTTGGAGCTGGGGTTGCGGGGCAGTGGTGGTCTGCAGTATTGGGGATGATTGCGTTCGGGGGGGTGCAAGGCAAGAAGGGGGAAAAGGTGGAGGGACTCGGGAGTGAGAGGGCACAAAATGCACGATTTCCTTAGCAGCGGTGTGCTGCTGCAGTCCATGCTGTCACACGTCAAAGAAGGAGCAAATCAAAGGCAGCTCTTTTGATGAATATAAAACAGAGCCCTGCTGAGAACCACTCTCCCTCCCTGCTTTTCTAATCACAGGGCTGCAGAGGCGATGGGCTGCTCAGTACCCCCCCACCCTCCCTCCACGCCTCCCACACACCCACCCACCCGCAACCCCACCCATGCCCGTGCGGCACAAAATGAATGAAACCCAGAAAGGAGGAGAGGAGGACAGACAGCACGAGTGATCACAACAATAGCTGCTTTATAATAACAGTCAACATTCGTCCTCTTGAGACGTGTGCACAGAAGGATGGGTGGGGTGTGGCAAGATGCTCAGGCTGGGTTTATGTTTTATCCGCAAACATCAAACAGTTACAGTTGCTTGGCTACCAGGCATGTCTTGATAAATGCTCAAAAATCTATTTTTCAGTGAGAATAACATGCTGACTGATGTGAAGCTGTTGAAATATCAAATTATTAGCTTGCTGTTTTTTACTTGGCAGGATTAAGACACATGCCGTTCTGACATGCATTTTAAATTCATGAGTTCCATTGTGTTTGTTGTATTTCTTAAAAATATTTTTGACATTCAAATGAAACACATTGACTGAATCTTGGGTAGACTAATTATTTTCTCACCTACAGATGTTGTGCATGGAACCAAAATTGTTTTTATCCATTTCCACACCAGATTTGTCTTTTTTTTGTTGGCCCTTGTGGTGTTACTTGCATCTGAAACCAAACTGAACTTCAGTCACTCTGTTTCACTGAGATTGTGTTTTTTTTACTTCAGAAGAGAAAATTATACACCGTTCATGTGATTACAATCTACTAGTTTCCAGTGCCACCATACGAATCTTTCTTTGTTGTAGAGCAAACGTCACCAACACGGTTTCCCTTAAGCAGCAGGTAGCCTCCAAAGACCAGGTTCGCCAGGATCGTGGAACAGACTATGTTCCACCTTGGAGGTTTCAACGTGCTGTTGAATCAATATCTCTCTGAAAGTGTCATTCTACTGTTTACATCATTAACCCCTTCCAAGGAGGTCATTTTCACTGCTGTTATTTCTTTCAAAGGTATCAAAAAACTTCTAAGTACTGAGGATCAGAAATGCATCACCTTGAAAGAGAACATCAGAAGTCCGCTTCAGAAGCGCTGTCTCGCCTCTCCTCCTCAGGACATTGTTCAACTTGTCCCAAGGCCGCATTTATGCGTGACACCAAAGTCCACTCCCACCCAAGTCTTGGGCCCGAAAAGTGACACATGCATTGGTGTCACTGCTGTTTCACCTCTTGCCTGCTGAAGTATGAGGCAATTTCCTGTGAGTGGTGCATGGTGAGAGAGTGAGCGAGAGAGAGGAATGGTAGGTATAGCCCAGCTCTATCGGTCTCTTTGATACTGTCAAGGAAGAGTAATAGCTCTCTGCAGCAACAGCCACCACTAAACTAATGTACTGTGACTTTGCTTTTCCGTTCCAAAGCATTACCGCTGTAGTGAGTAAGACGAGGGTAGCAAGACTATGAACAGTGTGAAGAGTTGGAGAGAAGCTACATGGTAGAACTCTTCACAATTAACATTTACTTTCCTTAAATCCTTATCACCTAGAGATTGGTTACCTCTTGTTACAACAACATTTACCCACTCAGTCATTTCGTTCGACTGACCTGAACTGGTTCTGTTAGCCTTTGCTAGGATGTGTTGTCTTTTTCTTAACACTTTGCAACAAAAGCTGCCCATGTTCTTTTTTAAGGCCGTTATACACCAAACCGATAATCGGGCCGGTTTAAGTAATGGCAGACGATCCATAATGACTGCACCCAAAGTTAGACTTCCACATATGTATGTTCCCAGCAATCATTATAGCATTGCTCAACTTGTTAATTGAGCTCTCACAACCTTGAAAATGTAGCCAGAAATAACCAAGAACTAAAGATATCTTAAAATGTGATCGAGGGTGATTAAAAGTGTGCAATATTGCAATTCATAAATATAGAATTAACGTCACCGTCATTCTCCAGAGATGCATTCAGATATGAAGAGATGTGCGTCTATAAGGACTAAGGGCTCGGAGCCAGCCTATGATTCTGACCTTGACTTTATATCCAGTCTGTGCCATCATTAGAAATCCAATTAACAGGTTCCACAAAGCTATAGTGCTGAGCCAGCTTTACAAGTGCGTGACGTCTGCATTAAAAAGTAGACGATAGCCCAATGTGAACATGATTTAGTTATTAGGTCATTTCACTTCAGTCGCTGCACTGTGGCTCACTCACTGAGTGTTGGTTTCACACAATTCAAAGAGAGGTACTTGCATTTATTTGCACCGAAGGGCAATCCTCTGTATACCCTCAAATTTGTTCTTCTGACACTTACTGTAATCCCATCTACCCTCGGCCAAGGCTTCCCAAAATTAAGCACTATGACCTGGCTGAAGGCCTGCTTATGCTGCTTTTCATTCACAAATAGACAAAGCTCTCTTTTTGCAATGTTTCGTTGCTCCATTAGAGGTTTTGCATTTCTGACAGGTCATTATTTATGTCCTGATGTCAACCTCAACAGGCCAAGCTTGCCATTTGAGTTCTTCCTGATGCTAAGGAGGCTCTTTGATCTCTCATCACTGTGACAAAGCAGTACCACCAGACCTCTTAGATGAGCTGCAGACAACTCAAGCAGCAGGATTCCACAGAAAGTCCAGCATTGCAAAACTTCTAAAGATCCACACAAAAAATACAGGGTCATCAGTTATAATTAACTGATGAGCTGCGGGCAAATGTCAGACTTAGAAAAATAAGAGATTACTACTACAGGGGTCAACTTGGACTTTTTAATAAAATTATGAAGCATCACAATACATTAAGTGCCATAGTAAGTATACTTTACAAGATTGTTTAGGATTCAGATGTTTAGCATAAGACTAAAAGCAACTTTTGTTAAATATTACATCACAATGGATTCAGTAATCAGCAAACAAATACCATATTTGTTTGTAATCACTATGAGTACATCAAATTTATTTTTTATTTGTTTTTAGCACAAATCACCTAGTGGTAAAAATGGAGAAGATGAGAACATAAACGGTAAAAATGGGGTTGCATTTAATTTATTGTGGGTGACAATCAATTAATCTGTCAATTATTATTTCATTTAATCAATGAACTATAGATTTTAAAAAATCCATCCCATTATTGAAAAAACGGCACATTATTTCTAATTTACCGCGCACAAAAATGCACAAAGACCAATTGATTAATATTCAGTTACAGGTTTGGCTTCGAGCATGTCAATAAGTCGAGTCAAGATTATTTATATAGCCCTTAATCAGGTTGCATTTTGATACCAAAATTATATAGACAGTGCAACATGTATGTTTCGAAATTAGAGACTCTTAAATTTTAGCCATCACTCTGCTTCTATTGTGTGTATTGCTGCCATTAAAGACCATACAGCTAGCTCAGCAATGCTGCCACTTGCACTTGTCATCAGCACTAGTTATTTTTCCAACAGACACTTTGGCGTTAGTGCCAGAGGCTCCCTTCCCCATTCAAGATATCAAAATGATAATGACCCCTTATTAGAAATTCTATCTGGAAGGCCACATAGGAAACATCAAAAGGTGCTGACAGTGTGACTGGGGGCAAGCATGGGGCTTAATGATAATCCACATCAAAGCAGAGGCCAAGGGTGTGGGGACATCTATCAGGCAAGCAGGACTGTAACACAAAAATAAATAGAGAGGCAAAAATTTCCAATCCGCGGCCCGGATAATTCGCCGCTCTGAAATTGGAACGCATTATTGGTGACCATTCTCAAAAGAAAAAGGCACTTCTGTGGGTCTGATGAGCCCAGTTGAATGAAAGTCTGTGCAAATAGCATGATGTCGCTTGGTCAATTATAAATGATAGCCCCTCTGAAATGACATAAAGGAAATAATGAAATAAAACATGTTCTGGCGCCAGGATGACCATGCACCGGAAATGTGCACTTCAGTAAACAATCAGCTAGTCCCAATTATAGGAAATTGGACTTGTTATGGGGCATTGCTATTCTGGCCATGGTCAAGTCAATCTTCCAATGATAGACTGTACCGTTATTGATGTACCCATCACTGACATCACGTGAAATAGTAATCCATTGATTGGTACATCACGGTTCTCCAAACTTTCTTTCTGCTGCTCGATTACTGTTTTCAACTGCATATTTTACAACTTGAAGTTTGTAACCTGCAAAATACGAATTTCTTTTTGGTGCCATTTTTCTTAAGCCCACCCAGTTGTTGAGTCACGGCCAACGGTGAAATTTAGAGCGCCCTCATCCAGTTTCGTCTGAAAATATAATTTTTTTCAGATGTAGTTTTTTGTTTTGTTTATTTGGTTGTTTTATCAAAGTCAGTCTGCTTTATCGTCATTTTTTTTCATAGACTAAGACACACAAAGAGATTGAAATTACGTTCCCACTATCCCTCGGTGAGATAGTACACATATGCAAACAAGCAACACAAAAACACACAAGAAGGCACAAACAATGAATAAATGAGAGTGTTGAATTAATGATAAATAAACAAATAATAATAAATAATAATAATAAATATAAGAGGAGCAAAAATGGAGCAAGTGTACATACAGCAGACAGTGGACTTGGATATGGTGCTTTAAAGTGTTAATTGCTTTATTTGATGTTTTCTCTATTTTTTATGTTTTGAATATGTTCAAGATAAAGATATAAAAGCATGTGAAGTGGTCAACTATACTAAAAATAACATGGGAAGTGGTCAACTATTCTTGTAAGTAAGTGATGTCTTAATGATCAAGTAAAAATTTGTGAAAAAAAACATATATAAGTCGCTCCTGAGTATAAGTCGCCCCCCCACCCAAACTATGAAAAAAAACGCGATTTATAGTCCGGAAATTACGGTATATGGTTTGCTTTAGAGGTAATATATGAGTGCAATTTATTTCAAAGGATTGTGTACAAGTTTATTTACAATCTATTCCCAATAGTTTAGGATTGTCTTGGTCTTTGGATGACAAGGTAGTTCCCACATTTACCCAGATAATGCATTTCTTTTTATTTAGGCACATGCAAGGAGGTTGGTATCCAAATCAGGATTGTTTGGTCTTGGCAGTGGTCTCCCGATTGCCATTCTAGTTTACGTTTTGATGAAGGACAAATGGTGCTGGGTTTTTGAGTGAGTAAAGGGGATTGAATGAGGTTTGACTGAGTAAGGACTTTTACTGCAGCAGTCTTAATGTCAAGCTTGAATGGCTTGCCTGGCTTGGATGCCAGCTTTGGACTTGATGAGGTAGTCCGGCTGAATGATATACATTGGCGGCTGCTGAGAGCTGACCATTAGTAGCAGGGGCTCCTGTAATATCCTGCTTCACTACATTATTTCCAAATACATCAGTCAGCGTCGTGCAACACAGATAAATTCTGTGTGGGAAGTGTAATGCATACTCTCACCACCGTTATATTACACCGCAGGTTAGGAGGGCAGTAAGAGCGAGGGGTGAAAAATGTAATTTATTTTTCACCGCAGCCAGTATACTTCCCATTAGCTTCAAACATGAGGTAAGTTATGGGCTTGAACAAGTGCCTTTAACCACCAAAGCACGCTGCACGCAAGAATGCAGACACACAGCTAAGCAGTGAAAGAGCTGAAGGCGGAGGGGTGGTAATCTGAATTTCCATCAGTGGTGAATCAGCACAATATCCACCTCAATCACGTATATATTTTCATTGTTTCTCTGTCTTTGTGCCCTACCTGGAATCATAACAAAGTGTAAAAAATTTCCGTCTAAAATTTTCCTGCCAACGTATAGTGAAACATAACACAGAACGAGAGAAGCTCAGAATCAAGTCGCTGCTACTCCATGTTGACAGGAGCCAGATAAGATGGCGTGGGCATCTGATTAGAATGCCTCTTTGATGCCTCCATGATGAGGTGTTCTGGGCATGTCTTACTGGTAGGAGACCCTGAGAACAACCAGGACAGCGAGGAGAGACTATGTTTCCCGGCTGGCCTGGGAACACCCTGGGATCCCTCAGATGAGCTGGCAGAAGTTGCTAGGGAGAGGGAAGTCTGGGGTTCTCTGCTAAAGCTGCCATAGGGTATTTTCTTGTGCATTTATACATACCACGTTTAAACCAAGTGTTCATTGGCTAAATTGGACATTGCATTTTTTTTTTTTATCACAGTTTGAGTCCCAATGGACCTGCCCATAAGAATCATGTCATGGCGGTAGTATGCACTCTACTAGTATACTGCTTTAACTGTTCAACTTTTAATTTCATACAAATGCAGCTGAGCATGCTGTACCATGTCGCCTTGCTTTACATCTCATCATGTGCCAGCTCTATTTATCCCAACAAAAGTGTTGCGCTTTTAGCAGCAATGAATTATAAATAGGACAAGACGCTTAATTACTTCACCCACTGAGTCTGAATAATGCAGTATTCTGCTTTACAACCATGTTTGTGCACATTGCATGCAATAATAATCGGAACTGCTTAACACGGCCGTGTTCTTTTTGAAAGGTGTGTATTTCACGATTAGACTCAGAGATGTATTTGCATGCATGGACGTGTTTAATGCCCCTGACTATGGCATTTGTTGCATGCTAAATGCAGCCATTCAGGACAGAGACATGTGGCCATGCACATGTTTACCCTCTGGCACTTAGAGGTTATAGGCATCAAGGAAGCAATGCTGCTTGGTGAAGCACAGGACATGCCAAAATACACACACTCACATGGTTAGACACATGGACATACCTGAAAAGAAATTACCACACGGGAGTGTCTGAATACAAGTGTGTGAGCTGGACAGTGAGTTTATCTGCAATGTAACAAAAACATGAGACAGTGATGGATGTGATGAGGGAGTCTTTCTGCACTACTGATTCATACATAACCTGATTGGGAGGTTTCATTTTGCACTGACTAATACTCTGCTGGAAAGCAGTAGTACTGTTTGTACCATTTGTTTTGCCAAGACAGGACATGCCAACAAAGCGGTACAGATGCAGGCAACGTGTCATTATTCACAAAATAAATTAATTACAAGTAACTCAAGATTATGATCAGTAATGATCTCAATCGGTGTTGACGACAGGATACATTTTAGATAAAAATGCCCCCTGTTTATTGTGATAATGGCCTTTTGTAAAATTCTTGAGGTCCATCAAGGAATAACTAAGTTTAATGATTTGGATATTATTTCACAGCATGGGTGCTGTGCACCTCCAATGTAGTTTTGTCAGCATAGTAATCTGCTTTGCGTCAAGGTGAACAGGCAGTCCCCTTTTAAATGTGCTTTGCATGCACAAAGCTCATGATTCCTTCATGTAGGCCTCATGCCTCTAGTGATCTCAATTTGAAGGGAATGATGGGAGCTGCTACCATTGGATGGCAAACAAGTCAGCTCGGTTCCCTCCCACAATGGCGCAAACACCCCTTTCTACTGCATCTGTCTGCTAAATTACCAAAGAAAAAAAAATTGGCCAATTGTGTTTAATCTTGGAGATTCTAAAGTGCTGGTATTTTGAATTGCTCCAGCCTACATCAGGGGTCACTCACATGATACATAACTCACCAGTAAGGGGATATTTTAATTTCAAACACTTTGAGAGAATTATAGAATGAAATTGTTGCATATATTTATCTCTTACCTTGTTAAATTATTGTTGGTAATTAAGGAACCATTAACACAATCTGTGTCTCTATATAGATTAATATAATTATTAAGTACAAATAACTGAAGGTAGTTGGACCAGATTTATTTTGTCTAAAGTGTGTGTCCGTAAACCTTTGTATTAATCAATACAGAGCTTCCAGTTTTGAAAAGATAGGTGACCCATCACCTAAAGTAACTATTGAGGTATTTAAAAAGTATTACTCAGGAGACCGTCACACCACTAATAAAATTTGGCAACTTTTGTGTATTATTTTATTTGTCAAATGCAATGAAATTATGCAATAATATTAATTAATTATAATCAATAAATTATAATGAAAGAACATATACAGAACACAGTAAGATTTACGTGAAACAGTCACACAACCTTAAAATTAGACATTTAAACAGAAAGGTATTAAACGTTACACCATTTGAAGAAATTTGAAGTAATTCAATGGAAATATGAGAAAACTGCAGGTACAGCAACCAAAACAAACTTCAGAAAAGGAAGAATAGAAGTTGATTCTTTTCTTCTTTTTATCTAAACCCAGGGCAGAAAAATATAACAAACCACTGCCTGAAGTGTTACTGTAATTGTTCCCATTAAAGTGGACAAATATGATCAAAATAAAACCTTACAAGCAAAATGCCGCTTTATGCACAATATAAAACACGTCACCACAAGAGGCAGAGCTCTTAAGGCAGAGAAAGAGGTCAGTACATAGGCTCTATGCACAAGTAAAGTGTTCTTTGAACAAAAACCTTCCCTCCATATAAGTTTAGAATTTTCCAGGAACCAAGAAAAAAAATAGTTCAGAAAAAGACGACAGGCGCTTTGAAGAACATCTGTGACGTTTGTCCAAAATGACCCACAACAATGTTGTGGAAATCTGTACTGCAGTCCTGTCGTGTTTGTTGTTGTCCTCCAGGGCAATGTCCATTCACTATGCAAAGCAGGCAATTATTGCAATCGAGACGGAACGGGATAATTGCAGCAAATAGAATCCTGATTGCGAATCAGATGCACAAACAATTATCTTGCTTTTCAACAGCCTCATCCAATTCTACCTGCTGACGGTTTCTGAGTTGGGCTGGTCCTGGCATCCTCGGGCACTGGTGCCCACATATGCATACCTTGAGACTTCTCCTTCTCTCATGTATATTCCATATCGATTTCTTCATCCAAAGAGGAAAGCGGTGATGTGAAAAAGACAAAAGTGCAGAACAAATGTGTGCAACAAGGCAGTGAGTAAAAAATCGTAGATGCTCCACCCAGTCGAAATCCGCCGTCTTTGCTTTTGTCTCCCGTTAATTTAGTTTTGCAGTCATGATAGAGAATTAGCACCTGCTACTAAGCCTCTGTGGCGGGATTTATGCACACCCTCCCCTACAAATTTACCAATGCCACTTTCCACTCCACTTGCCAACCCCTTCAGTCTATCACCTAAGTTTTTTCCCAGCCAGTCATCGCACCCTATTTGTGGGTGTGCTCCTTTAGGTCTGTGTGGTCATGAGTGTGGTGCACGTTGTGCCAGCTTGGATAGGAGGAGAGAGAAGGAGGGAGATACCTCTTTGTAAGTTATGGGAAGGCTGTAAAACCGGCACAAGCGCTCATAAATTATGTGGATCATTTGCATATTCCGCTCATAAGATATTATGCAAATACCAACCAATTTGCATAATGAATTCAGCTTTTGCCTGCATTGACGCAATATTAAAACAAACAATGGTGGATTCGCGCACATTGCAGCAGTTTGTCACTGTTTTTTTCCCCGTCGCTGTTTTTTAACTACATTACAGCGCTGACGCTAATTGCGGAGCGAGGTATTTGCGAATCAAGAATTTCCTTTAATTAGTCCATTCTGTCTTGACTATTAAAGTAAGGGGCAGCATTGCTAATTAAGAGCAGAGGTTATTCCCCTCCTCTATGCGGGGGAGGGTATTAAATAATTAAACGACATCTCTGTTTTTCAATCAGCGCCTTACTAAACGAGCAGAATTAAGAGCTGTGGCAGAGACATGGAGACGTGACTAAGATTTAATTATACGGCAATGACAAAACCACTAAACGAAGGAAATAAGCTTTTTATTTTGATCGTCAGCAAATCGACAAATACACATTCGTTTACAGCCTCATCACTACGCCTTTTACGCATATCTGATGAATATTACCGACAAGGCAGATGGTCAAAAACGTAAAAAAAAAAAAGATACACGATCATGGAGTAATGAAAGACAAAGGACCGCATTGCGTTATGGGAAACAATGAACTTCAATCAAATACACTCTAAAAAGGAGCTCGAAATTTTATTGCGGGCTATGGCATAGTCAGACCAAGCTTACATTGGTTTTGTCGCATTGAAGTATGCCCACTGTGGTTAGCGAGTCTCTCTTTCTCCATCCAGAACCAACGCGGAGGCAGGGCGACCCACAAACGCAGCAAGTTTCACACACGCCTTTAGAATCAATTAACCCGCACGTTAATTAACATCAAGTCCATAGAACAAAAGAGGGCAGTGCGAGATGGGTGCACCGGGCATGTGGAAGGAAAGCAAGGAAGAGGAGGAGGGTGGGTGAGAGGGACTGAGAAAGGGGATGGGCAAATATGGGAAAAAAAGAGCGAATGTGCTTGATGGCAGAGAGAAGTTGGCACAGTGCCAACCACTCAGTGGTAGCACCAAGCCAGACTTGCGTTCGCTCTCCAAGACTGGTGTTTAGATGGAGCTGGAAGTCAGAAGGGCACCACCGTCATTTTGGTTGTCTCGAGACACAGCTACTTTTTCCTTCATCTTGTTTTAGATGGATCTTTCTGGGCTACTGGGAGGTTGGACTCCCTTGAGAAGATATTCATGCCATCACGCCTCACCATGGTGGACTGCTGAATATGGATGGACATTGGAAGAAGCCACTGGAGTGAATTGTGCAATGGACTGACCGATCGATGAGAGAAGAAGTTGCTTCATGTGCCATGATGGAACCCAACAAAATACAGCACATCACGGAGGCGGCAAGACAGGAAGTGAACACAGAGTAAAGGGCATTGCGCATGAGAGGATGACAAACATGTTGGCAGACCTTTGTTGGATTAATTAGACTGAATTTCTAGAACATAAACAATGGCATTGTTTTGTTCTGATAAAAATGGGGGTGTGGCGGCGGCACAAAAGAAAACTCCTCCTACTCTTTCAGACTGGCTCTCTAACCATCTGAGGCACAGCACTCTGTGCCAAGCAGCCAGTCGACCATCTGGGCAGGACACGCCATGCCAGTTTGTGTGGAGCTACGGACATGGACGTTGGCGATCAATGCCATTTCGATGTCACAGTTGGCAGCAATGGACTTGACGGAAGGATCGGTAATTTGGCCTTGTTGGGTCTAAAACTGGCATGCCAACTGGAGTAATACAACAACGGGCAAGAAAAGTGATGGACAAACAAAGCGGGACGTGCACTACAACTTCGGTCCCGATCGCTGCCTAGACTGTCGGATCTGTTGGATCTGTCGGATTCTTTTATTGGATCGTGCGTCGCTTCACAAAAACAAAAGAGAAAAGAACAAACAGACGTGCGCCAGCGCCCGATATCACTAATTAGCACAACATTTGCTCCGTTAATGAAGGCGCTGCTTCTGATCAAAGGAATAATCCAACAAAGAACTATTAACGGAAATTAAAAACGAGATGAGTGGCAAACCAAAGCGGCTGACACTTTTTGTGCCAAACCCTGAAAATTTCCATTTGTTACCACATTGGCTGGCAGCCATATCAAGCATGGAAATGCTTCAACAAATGCTGCCAGTCTTGTTTGTGGAAGAGGAGGGGGAGAAAATAGAGGTGGGGGACCGACTGAAGCTCACTGGCAGCTGTTGAGGCAAACATGCAAATGAGATGATGCATACTAATGAACTGGCAAAACAATTTGCAATCAACAAAAGGACAAGACTGAATCCACTTTTCCCCAGTGATGACATCTTTTCATTGATGATTTTGGGAGTCTTAGAAAGGCAGTTGGCTTCTATATCAGCAACAACCACAGTGGAGAGGAAGCACTGTTATTTTTCAATGCATATTTACAGATATTACCACAGGACTGGCTCCCAACAGGCTGAGACAGCAAGGATGGCACACCGGCAAAATGAATGGGTGCAGAAGGCACAGGCAGAGAGTTCAAGAGGCACTGAGGGGGAGGTGCTGGCCCGTCTGCACCCAAACTGAGGCTAGTGAGGCCGTGGGAACTCATTACAGATCTCACACCCACATCTCTGCCACTTTTTTTGTCCCCTTATTGCCAACCACCCAAAAGAAACGAACAAACTCCACCCTTTGACGATTTCCCCCATCCATCATAAGCAGATGCAATGCCGGTTTAAGAGGGTTTACTTGGGAGTCTGGAGATGCTGTGGGTCTGAAGGAGCAGTTCACTGGCATCGAGCACTGAGCCAAGATGGGCATCGACCAAAGGCAGAGAATGGAGGATTTTTATCAAGTTCGTTTTCTCATTTGGAATTAAGGCGGATTTAAAATGTTAATCAGCAATGCTAGGATACCCATCTGCATCCAACATGAACTCTTTTTTTCCCACTGGATTGAACAAGACATAGTTGGGAAAAATGAATAATTAAGGACGGCAACCAAAGGGAGGGATTATCACATCTTTGTGCTTGCTTCTCTGCTATGGTGTGCGCAACCAAGATGCCCGAATCTGGATGTACCACCATCAAGAAAGGAGGCGTCGATTTTAGAATTGTTTTCCGTCATTTCGACCACGATAATTGTGATCGCAACAAATACGACAAATTTCATTTTTAATTACAGCGTTCCATTGTCTTCGCGGCAAACGCTTAGATATTCCAGTCTTCGACGCTAATTAACGTTGGATAATCATCTTTTGATTTAATTCCATGGGGGATGCTAATTGCGCAGTGTCTTCATTACGCAAATGGATTACAAAAAAGGGGGCTTGCACGAGCCAGCGGAATGGAAGGGGAGGTGGAGTGTGTGCTTGGGAGTTTGAGTGAGGGGAAAATGAGAGAGGGAGAAAAGAAAGGCAAAAACAAGGATATGTTTTTTGCTTCCTTGTGTTCCAGTGGTGATTTAACTGTATTGGCAAACAAGCAAGGAAAAGCTGCACTGCCAGTGACAAGGAGGGCTCCCCTTTTGGAAAACATTTCCTTTCTGCCTGCTCTCCAGAGTGCCAACTGCCACATATAAAGACAGCTGCCTTGACGGCGCATGGATCATACAAAACTGGAGCAAGAGGAACCCTGACTGGATTCTAAATTTCTTCTCAAATGGATTTTTCTTGTGTTATCAATTGGAGTCCATGAGAAATATAGATTTTAATTGTACTACGATGTTGGTGCTTGGGCGAAACGGAACACAAGGGAGAAAACCAGACTGTGGCGGGCACTGGCTAATGTCCTCTGCGCTTAATCATCTCACCGCAGAGTCGTTTTATGCATATTTCATTTGCATATCATTAAATCGTGAAGGCATACTGGCAAATGGAAATGGGGCGTGAGGGGGTGGAAACAGAAAAGGGTAAAATATTTATATATAAAAAAAAAAATAAGCCGGCTCATTAGCCGATGACGCTTGTTAACGCTTAACCTGTGCCTGTTTTTTATTTCTTCAATGTTAATTAAAGACATGTTCGGAAGCTGTACGGCTGATTCATTCAATCACATGCGGTTCAAAAGTGGTATTTTTGGAGCGTATACCGTACTTAGCAGACTCTATAATTACGTATACTTATTGCATTTTTTTTTTTTTTTTTTACTTGATGTTTTTTTTTTTTAATGTCTGCTGATTGACATGCTTATAAGTGTGCAATGTAGGTGTCCCATAGGATCCATGCTGAATATAGACTAAAGGTGTAAAGGACGAGACTGAAAAGAGTTAGTTCACAACTTGCACATGGTAAAAATAAATAAATTAATTAAAAAACAAATATATATATATATATATATATATATATATATATATATATATATATATTCAAATCTCAAGCTTGAACGTATTGGTAATCATCTTCAAAGATGTCGGGATTTAAACGTGTGGGACCTTTAATGATAAATAAATTGGGAACGCAAATCTGTTGCGCAGTGTGACACATTGATCACATTAAAAAAACAATATAACACAGCATTAGTAGTGTGGAGATTAGTTTCATGGTGCAATTTATTCCGCAGAGTCTTGTGTGTCTAATTGCGGATCCTCCCTTTTCCAGACATCCTTGCTTAATTCGCTCCCTGTGCTACGGCAAATCCCCCCCAAAGCCAGAATATTCAAATGAAGTGAGCGTCACGCCTCACACAATTAGCCATGTTTAGTAATTTGAGAAATGAGCGCCGTAGGGGATGTGGAGTAGGCGGTGCTACAGACGGCGGTGAATGGCAGGGGAAGCCCAGCGAGCGAAGTGGGTGGGTATGAGCATGGCGCTTTGTAACCATGGCACATGCAGATGTCGCTGTAGTTCTTCCAAAAGCACCTACTGTACCAATTGAGTGGAAGGGAGGTAATGACAATCTCGTTTGGGATCGCACACCTCCATCGTGTGTTTCCTAGGGGTGGTAGCATGTGAAGTGGAGTCTGGGAAAAAGCCTTGGTAGCCAGCTGGAGAGATGACGCGGGCAAAACTAGGGCGAAGGGGAGATTCCTCACCGTGTGTGGGAATGTGGATGTGAAGTCTTGGCAAAGAAGGGTTAAGCAATACCAGGGAGGTGTCTGGGAGTTTCTAGACAGAACATGAAGAATTATGCAGAGTGCTGGCGTTAATATGCATGTGGCGCTCATTAATATTCAGCTCGACAGGCAGTTATATCAGTGGGCTGGTCTGCCATGCCGTGGTTACTGTCTGAAACATGTTATCCATCTAGGACAAACACAGACCTCATTTATTCCCCTATTAATAAAATGTTTATTGTTCACATTACGGAATGGGAATTTTGGAGCAAAGCCAACAATAATAAACAGCAGAAAGATAACATAAGATTTTTGCTTAAATTATCAGTTCATATATCCCACCATTTGTGGGAAGGCTACCACAAATACACTATCTGTAATTGTTGCATCGACCCAATTGTAAGATAGTGTTTTGAAAGAATCAGCGCATGACGAATAGGGGTTAAAGTTTCAAAAGCTCCCGTGTTTCACTGAAAGTCAACCTCGGCCCTTTTAATGAAATGTCATGTCTGATGTCTTCAGATTAATTGGTACCTTGTAATTCTTTCCAATTAGCCTTAATAGGTATCACAGAGGCAATCAAGTTGATCCACTGCATCTAGCCAGCTCCTTATAAACCAACGTGAAGGTCAACTGTCAATCAACCAACACAGTATGATAATCTGATTCTCAACGTCAGCAATAGGATGTCATTGACATCCGAAGTAATGGCGTATGAAAAAAAATGTCAGAATTCAAACTCACCGGTCCATTGGCTAAATTTTTTTTTTAAAAGGATTAGGACCTGACTAAACCTCAGCCTAGATTTGTTTAGTCTAGCGTTGTATAACAGAAAGCCAAGGGAACCATTCAACTAAATAGGATCTTTAACATAATTTAGCAATATCAGCTTTTGTTTATCATCTTGTGTGACGTTAGATGTGACTGCGAATGATGTTCTCAGTCAAATTGATATACTTGGCAACACCGGCCTTCGGGCAGTGGGTCCGGATATGACTTGCAAATTAAAGGCCTGTGGTAGCTGTTACGTTTCGATACAGAAATAAGACAGAGAGTCATAAGGAGTAATCAAGATCTTAGTCTACTGTGGGTGTGCCTGTATGATCTGGGTAAACTTCCCCCAAAAAGCACTAATACTGCTAAAGTAGATTTTTGCTTATGAAGTAGACATTAAATGCCACTTCTTTTCCGTTCACATCTTGATGGGTTTTGGCATGTATACATCTTGTTATCAGAGCAACACAATGAAGAAAATATACAGTGCTGTATATGATGAATTGTTTGTCAAGGTCAACGTTTAAGAATAGAGGGAAGGAGCAACTGTAGAAAGAGGCAGAGAAGGCGTGAAAAACTGCATGAGGAGAGCCAGTGTGAAAGAAATGGTGTGTCAGTGCTGTGTCTCACTGGACTTGAACTGGGCAGCTAGCAAGGGAGCCATTACATGCGTGTCTT
This sequence comes from Syngnathus scovelli, assembly GCF_024217435.2. NCBI lineage: Eukaryota > Metazoa > Chordata > Actinopteri > Syngnathiformes > Syngnathidae > Syngnathus > Syngnathus scovelli. The sequence continues at coordinate 14,010,318 of NC_090850.1, forward strand.
TGACAGCTCATTCTCATTACGGCAGCAGACAGTTAACACTACTGCTCTCTGCCTCCAGGATTTTAATGTAGACAGTCATCTCATTGTGGAAGGGTGGATTTGACAGGACTGGCATCCACAACCTTGTGTCTTAGCTATGTTCGGTTGGGACGAAGACAAAAGATGCATTTTGTTTGCATTATTATTCATTGAAAATCCCCGTAAAGTGAATATAAATTCACTATATTGCCAAAAGCACTTGCTCATCTTACTCGACTCACAATACTAATTCATCGTGTTTAGCATGTCATCGGTCCACCCTTTTGCAGATATAACAGCGTCAACTATTTTGGAAAGGCTGCCCAAAATTTTTACGAATGTATTTATGGCTAACTTTTGACCAATTGTCTAGAAGAAAGTTCATGAGGTCACATAATATATAGAATATCGAGAGTGATAAGGTTCTTAGGGGTAATGAACATTACCTTATATGACTAAAATTTAATGGTGTGACCAAAATTGTGAGCATAGATGTAATAATGATAAAGATGTAATAAAAAAAATTGCTGTACTATAATTTCTGAAGAACCTGAATCTGAAATTTGGTGAATAACCTTTCAATAGTTTTTCAAAACTTGTGCGTTTCTAATGGCTCGTGCCTAAAGTACACAAAGAATTCATATGCAAAATGATTGCAGAAACATTGTTGTGGATGGATCTCCTTGAAGGATCTGTCATGTCAGACAGGACAAGGTGACATACAGTTCACTCTTTCAGTGCCCCCCACCGCCAGCCCGCCACAAACAAACGGGGGCGGTGGCACAGCTTTCAAAGTCACCCAGGAAATTCCTCATCAGAAGAGATTCTGAGTGTCCTTTTGTATACCTGCTATGTATTATCAGTGCGTTGCAGCTAAGTGTTGCAATTAGGCTCGGCCTTTTTCATGCAAAGCAGTTTGACAGCACAACAATCAGTCAGTTATGCTATAGCTCCTGCTCCCGTTCCTCGTGGTACATAATTTTTGCTGACATTTACAGACGTTGCTACATTTGAATTATTTATCGTATAAGGTTAGCATCAATGCCACTGAAGTCACAGGCCTTTACTTTTAAGCAGAGTATTGCAAATGTTAAATACAATATGTAGATCTTTCTCATGCACCACTGCATTCTGCATAACACGACATGATTAGGTCATATCATATACAAATCAAATATTGGGTATTGTTGGTTATGTACAGTTATGACAAATTATGAAGAAAAAAAAAGACATAAATCTAGTTGTTTACATACCTCCCACACATGAAGCGCCATCCAACTGCCCACGTTACATATGTGTGGCCGACTACGTCATTCAAATGGGGAGATCTTGCATTTCCCCTCTATAAACACACTTTACATTTGCCATCATCTTGCACGGATACCAGCCTGTCTATTTCTGCTTTCGCAATGTCAAGCCCTGTGTGTGCTTTTACCTCCTGGATTTTAATGTAGCTGAGGGGGGCCACTACGATTGGCCGCAAGTAGGTGACTTTCCATCCCACAACTGCACAAACACCCCTTTAGGCCGATTTCTACCTGTGCAAATTGTAGAAAAATAGTACCAAATGAAAGAAAGTCATCTCTATGAAGGGAGAATTCTCAATAGATTCTGCTGGTCAACCCAATGAAGTGTTCATTGAAGTGATCCAGCTTTTGGATCCTTGTGATGCATGTGCTGTTGAGAATGTTAACAGATACTATTCGTTCAAAAGATGAATCCCATTAAGCCTTTCTATAGTCTTGTATGTCTGTGATGGATAGATGGGGAATTTTTACCATTAAAATCTAATTTACACATTTAAGACAAATGGAGAAGGCGTTGTGAATAATAGCAACTTAATCAACATTAAATGGAGATTCAAAACAAGCTGTTGGGGAAAATGGTCTCTGTCATATCATCCTATTACGGTATTTAGGCCCAATAATTAATCCAAACTGAAACGTAGTAGCAGATTTATCTTTCAGCAGTTAAGATTCATCTTGTACATTGAAAGGATAATAAAGCGCTAACAGTTTTTGTCATAGTGTTGAATGATACATTAGAATGATTAACTTATGTAACTTTTTGGCAAAATTGTGCTTGTCAGAGAGCAGTATTCGTCTTACTTGCTAATAGGAAAGACTATTTTTATTCTGTTACATGGAGCTACCTTCCACTCACTGGTGTCACAGAAGACATATTTCCCTGTTCACTGTGGGCCAACGAGTGTGTTTGCTTCATTTGATGCAAACTCCAGGCAGCTCACAATGCCCTCAACACCTGACAGTTCCTGGCCAAGAAGAACAGTGACATGGATTTTAAATGTATGCTTAGTGACTGACACCAGTCTTGGAAATCTGACGCATCTCATAATTGGCTTTTTGTAGACTGGCAGTGGCAAGCTCAAGTGGCTCGGTATTAAGGCACCAGCTGGGAATTAAACCTGCAGCAGCATCCACTAAATTACAAAGTGCCCTGTAGGAATCCCAAGGAAAACGGACAAAGTCCTGTTAATTTCAAATGATCTTGAAACTCACCCTGTCTGGGATGTTATTTTTATTAGCGCTGTTTTCAAGACTAAGCAGCGTGACCATAATAAGTCAATTTTTACTTCTCTTGGACAAGTGCGTTCATGCATGACCATGGGGCATTTTACTTTTCCAGCAGTGGCACCTCATTAATGCCAGCCTACTATAAAGTGATATAAATTCTCCCCTTCATCAAAGTCCAGAGCTACCGTAAGTTCAGAGGCAAAACGGGAGACAGCAAAGCAAAAATCAGAAGGAAATCACTTCATGTGATCTTTTTTTCCCAGGGTCAAAAAATTAATTCTGATGTCGAGGGAGAATTTATAAGCAATTAGGAAAAAAAAAAAAAACGTGGTTGAGGCATAAACTGTATGTGTGTGCAGAGGAGGGCATGATGTGTGCGCCTTTAACATGGAGTCTCATTCTCACAGAGTTTTGTACCTTAAAAGGAAATCAGGTGGCTTAGCTCCAGCATTGCCTTGAAAGTCATGAATAAACATCAGGCTCCCTTTCTTTCCATGCGTACATCATACATCACAAGATGACACTACCTAATGGAGGAGGATGCCTCACCGTCGGCGACATGAAAAGCAGTGAAATTACCCACCAAAACATGCAGCCATATGGCTTTAAAATGGACCACTGAGTGTGAGGAACGTGGGAGGGAGGAGGAGTACAAAGAAAAGGAATCTCTTATTAAAATGGCTCCCTGAGATAACAGCGCTCCCTCTGCATTCCCTCAGCTGTGATAACCACATTGCCTGTTCACTCCGGAGAAATGATACATACAGTACAATGCTAATCATTTACAATTGCAATGACTCCTTTTGTGTCTCCCGGGACTGTTTCTCTTACTGTCATTTCTGCAGGTGTCAGTTTTAACATGTGGCAGTTGCAATTTTAGGCCAACGTTATTATTTCACTGGCAATTTTGACTCGCAGCCTTTGCAAGAAAGGTTCAGCTAAAGTTTTACTAGTTTAGATTCCATAGCACAGGTTTCATTTGAATAAAGTGTCTTAAGGATTTATTCTATTCTGTTTGACAGCGGAATAGAAAGTGAGTCGAAATCCTGCTAGGAACCAAAGTATACAACTACACATGTATGTGTTCAAATATCACTCACTTAAGTATTAGAACACCAAAACTATAAACATGTGCCATTCACCTATGTTGTTTTGCAGCAGTCAAGGGTGCTCAGCCTTCCTTGAGTCCTTACAGGGTGTCCTGAAGAAAGCAAGAAGTGGCTAGATAAAGGGAACCCTGGGCTTTCCTGCTAAACCGTCTGCCCCTGCAACTCAACCCCAGAAAAGAGGTACAAAATAAGCATTTCATCATTTATTTTGGGTTCAACGGAATTGTATAAAATAAAAACGAATAACAAAAATGCATTTTTAACTTAATAGTTTTCAACACAAGCTTTTTAGGGACTGAGATTTTGGAACACACTCTGCTAGATAGAGCAAAGCAGCCCCAGAGTGCAGCCCAATCACATTGATGTTCACTGTAGGTCCAGTAACTTGGATGATATACATTTGTGAGAAATAAAATTTGAATGTCCACGTCTGGCCGTGAACGTGGTTTCAGGCTTGTGTTTGAATGTGGGGTAGCAGAAGGATGCACAACCAGGGAGGTGTGAGAGCAGTCATTTTTTGGATAATTTTTAATGGGCATTCTTTGATGCGAGGCGGCAGCTCATGCACAGCTTCTTGCAGGTGCCATCTCAGTCATGCGCTTGTGGGATTAGTATGCGGCAGATAGTAAAAAAAAAAAGACAGGCCATTACACTACGCAGCACACACGACAATCTCAATACAGTGGGATCATTACCTGTTCAAAGGATGATATCAGTGTACAGCGAGACAAAGCGATAGAAAAAATAAGTTAAAATGGCAGTGAATGGGATGGAGAGAATCAAACACAACAAAAAGGTCAATCGGTATTGTAAATATTTGCCATCAGGTGGGCCGGTAGAGGATGATATTTCTCAAGAACACACAAGATTATTTATCAGTGTAGGCAGACTAATTCAGTGTGGAATAAATTCATGAAAGATTCCATTTTAGAATAGAAAAAGAAATGCATTGGGGAAAAAAAAGTAGATTCGTCAATGTCGTGTATGCCCTTAAATGTTACTTGTTAACCCAAAGCCATCTTTACATGAATATTGAATAAATTCAACAACCCTATACATTTTATTTTAACAGCTGGAATGTATTACGCTGACCCTAGACTGCCAACTATCAATTTGAAAAGGAAAGAATGAACTTTATATCTTGGTTTTTGCAGTATGCGCTACACCCACATCCAGTTGGTTTAATGTTCTCTGAATTTGTACTTAGAGAAGCTGCAGATCTCAATCATTTCTTTTTAGGAATAAATATACATTTGCAACGCTTGAGTTGTACATTGTTAAAGTGAATTTCCCAGAATCTTGCACAGTCTGCCATTTTACTGCTTTTCTTTAAATTCTTGTTAAGTGAATTTAGAAAACGGTTTCTAAATACTAACATTATACATGTTTGAAGATCCATCCAACCATTTTCTGAACTGCTTTTCCGGAAATGGTTGAAGACAATTCCTGAAAATATGCCAAGACTGAAAATTACGAAGTACAGTTTTGGTGGTATGGCATTCAACCATTATTCACTACTTCAGTATCCCGTTCTTTTTGCATGGACGTGGTTAACATGGTGCAACGTTGACACACCTTTTTGCACCAAAAGAAGACTACAAAAGTAAAACAGCTAAACTAAGCTATGTTTCTGTACTCATGGATTGCGTGTGTTCATGTTCACGTCTCTCTGAAGACTTCACTACACATTTGCACTTAACACGGCAATTAGCAGGCACCAGGGAAATGCATAATGTGAGTGAAGCTTTACACTCAAAGCTGCTAAGCCTCAGTATTTTTCAGTAAGCTCATAAATCACCAACAATCTGATGATATCAATTATTTCAGTAAATAAGTGAGTCGAGATCAAGCCCTTTACCCTCTCTCAATGCCAGCATTGAATTAGCGCACTGACAGCTTTAAGCAGCTAATTAAAGCAGAATGAAGCTTTGTAAAGGATTACTGAAGAATGCGTCCCGCACTTCAGTTCAATATAATTACAGAAAAGATGCTTGATTTGAATGCTTAAAATGATGAACACAATCTTTGATAAATGCCTCATTAATATTTGATTCAATTAATTTATCACAGAGTACCCCACTGGTTTATTTGATGGTTTATAAAGTTTCTGTGCGTTTAGACCAGTCTTAGCTGTCTCCTTGTGATTCAGCTTTGACCTCCTTTTGGGTCAGAGAGACTTATTTGAAGTGAAAACATCTGAAAGAGATGTCTGACAGGCGAGCTGATTCCCCGAGTGCAAAAGTGGGTGGGGGCTCCCACTGGTCCGATAAAAGGCCTGACTTCTTGCAGCAAACCATGCCTTTCTTCAAATGCATGCCTACACTCCACTTTTAATTGGCCGCTTTCGTGAGCTGTGAAACTTAATGACTTTGTTCCAGGATTAAAAGCCTCGGAGTGTTCAGGCAAAGCAAGGGTCCTAACCTTTTCTTGGCTGATCTATCTCTCATCCCTACAGCCCACCCTTTTCTTGCATTGTTATGCTTCGTTCCATATTGCACTGCTTTTGTCTTACCCATCATCCTCTTTCTTTTCATTTACCTTATAACACATTGCACAGTTGCACTGGACTGTAAAACTATTTGCCACGTTTTTAGATATCAGTTCTTAAATGTGATGTCGTAGTGGACCTCCCTGCTCCGATCATATCGCCATGTACTTTGACCTTGCTGTCTACTCTTTGCCCATGAGGTTTTAGAAATTAGTATTGTCCCAAGTATTCTTCTAATATGCTTCTCCTCGTTGTAGGGGAGAGAATGTTGCGACTAATTAATACAAGACCGCAATGCTTGCACTCTGGCACAGAAACAAATGTGTTGTTAGTATTACTCATTTTACATTACTGTACATCAAATCAGCTCGGCAAAATAGTACTGCAGGAACTGCATTCAACCCCATTGAACACAAGTGAAACACCAAACAACAACAATGGAGGGGATCTTTTGTATTTACCTCCTGGCGTTGGCTTCAGTAATGAGACTTATTTAACTTATTTATCACTATATTTGAGAAGAGACTGGACACAATGACCTCTGCAGCCAGTGGCATCTTCTGGAATGTGTGATATGTGCATCCCCAAAGGGTGGCACAGTTATGTTACAAGATAACTTAAAATGTTAAAACAACATAACGACCTCACATCTAAAGTAAAAATTCCTGGGCGTGGTGAACATAAATTGAATCTCTTAAAATGTCACTGTTGGCACCAGTCAAATTTTAATAAATGTGACAAGCAATAGAAGGATGGAAACAGTCCTTTTCATAGTTCATGTTTAGAGAATAGTAGTTTCAGGCTAACGACTCAAGAACGACATCCATACTCACTATTGTGTAATGACGTCGGTTAAGAAAAGTGGAGTCAAATTCATTTTAAACAGTGCTGTTTATTTTTACGCTCAAAAGGAGCACTTTTTGATCTCGGCTTGACCCCACGGCATTTTCCAACATTGTTAAGGAAAGGTGGAATGAAGGTTAAGAGATTTGACTTTCAAAACACTCCCTCAGAATGGGAACGCTTTAGTCCTTCCATGTATGACCTTTCCTCACATTTCATTCTAAGGTACTGCAAGTAAGCTTTTGTTACTGAATGTACATGTTGAAATGTCTTGTTGCACGTACGATCATGAGGTCATTCTTCATCTGAATGGCTGTCAATCTTCACCACCCACCCCAGCAAACCAAGCTCGGCCCAGATGGCTGAGCGGGCAAGTGCTAAATGATATCCTAATCGATGTGCTGTCTAATCAGAGAGCTTAACGCTAATACCTTGCACAGGTCCACACCATTCTCATATCAGCATCCACACATTTGAAGGTGACATAGAAGAGGCCAGAGATTAAAGGCAATCTTGTAAAGAAGCACTTTTTTTTTTTTAAACTGACCAAAAAGTGTTTGTGAGTGAGGAAATACAAATATAGGTTTAGAGTCATTCTTATTTGTGATTTGTGTTGCTAATAACAGTCTATTGACGTAAACTTCTTTGTTAACAGTTCTTTTGTTGAAAATCGGAATTATCATTCATACATTTTACATATAAACAGCATATCAGTTAACTTTCTTCATCACCTTTCATAAAACTCTAATGGCTTTTACTTTTCAGTCTAGATTGACTTAAATTAGTCTACTTGACAATAAAAAGTAGTGGCATATAGTTGAGGCAAGAAATCATCATCCAAAACATTAGCGTTTCACAGAGCCAACAACCGTGCTGTCAACACAGTAATTGACATGCCAATCAATGGCGGGTGCGTGGCCAGCTTTTAGAAGGTCTCTAAGGTGGCCCGCCTGGAGCACGCTCAGTTTAACTCAGCGGAGATGCCGGAGTGTAAACAAAGACTACATATTGACTAGCTCATCGATGCTGGTGATCAATCAGTCAACATTGTTTCCGGTTCTTTGTGCAGGTCTTAAATGTCAGCAAATGCAGTGGGCACACCGATCTCTAGAGGGAGACAGAGTGAAGAGCAACAATAATCAGCCATGGATCAAGGCTGAGTTCAGTGTAAAAAATAAAAATGCTGATGTCTTTTAAGATATGTACAGATATGACGCTTTCTCCATTTGACAATGTATATTGTCAGTCATCATTCCCTCCCAACAATCCTATTTTTACTGACTGCATCATTTCATCATCATTACTATTATTTTTGTTAGTGTTTTTTTATGTATGCAAATTTCAGCTTGTCTTTTGTAGTGCTCAATAAAGTTCCAATGAGTTTTTATCACAGATGTACAAATTGTATCGCTATTCGGTTAATTGATATCCTGCAATATATAGCACGTCATTGATATAATGATAAGTGCTTCAAATGTGCATGTGCTTTGCCAATCCTCTTTTAAGATTAACAGCACCGAGTTACAAGGCAAACCTAGTGTCGAGAATCCACAATGTCAATTATTAAACTGTCTGGACTCACTTTATAACTTACATAAAAAGCAAGCACACTTAAACACTGAGCTTGTATTTTAACAGTCAACACTATTTTATTCTTAGTGACAGTTCTCATACAAAACAGAAAGCAAAAGGAACGCATTTGTATCGTCTTTAGTTAAAAACAATCCTGGATAAATGGCCTCTAAATCTGCACAGCCCTTGAAATCTATGATGAATTTTTATTTTTGCTCTCCTCTCAAAGCATCCACTTCAGATAGATGAAAGAGTAATATTCCAGCAATAAAGCTTGATTTACATCCTCTGCGCCATTCTCCCTCTTCCTTTTTTATTTGATCATTTAGACGGGATCATATAACTGTATATCAGACACAAATGAAATCAGGTCCTGTGCACATTAAGGCCATGTCTTTCTGCAGCTAACATCCCCTCCAACCCGGCCAGGCAACTCTACGGCAAGCCAAGGGCAGAGTTTCATTCATTTTCAGGCCCATTTCCTCTTATGATTAGGCGATCAATCAATCCCAGCATTCAGTCTCATCAGGCAGACGGGATTATCTACCCATCTTCCCCTCTGCCTCTTTCAACTCGCACCCTCCCACATTAACATCAGCTCAAGTATCACCCAACAAAAGCAGCGTGCCACATCCCCAGACCGCAAACACACTACCTCTCATCTGAGTCATCCTTCAGTCAGCCATGTCTTCCTTCACCTTATACATCCCCCGATGGTGCTCACGCATATACCTACGTAACAGGTGAGTCACCGCAACGGGGATTTAAAAGTATATAACATAATACACCCCAAGTACACTCTGCGGCACTTTGTTAGACCTTTAAAAAAATGCTTATGCAAGAATGCTATTCTAAATTGTTCAGTAAATCGTATAAAGTGAGGATAGATGTAGAAGGTAAAAAGACAAAAACAATCGTAGTAGGGATTACAATATATCGGGGTCATTGTTGGAAAAAACAAATAGACTGGACTCAATGTATTATCTCTTCTTCACTGTCTATATACTCCTGATGCCAACTCAGTTGAAGACATTTCATTTTAGCCATCATGCTGCACTTTTTTATATGTAGAATCCCTTTATTGAGAACATTAGGATAACATCATATTGTGAGGTGTTGAAGAAAAGGCAATCTATTAGTAATAAACATAGACTGAGAAGACATAAAACATTTAAATTACTTATAAATGCCATCACTAATTTTTAATATTTATATTTCTTGCTAAAAAGGAACATTTCCGTGCCACACTCAACATAATCATTGAATTCCACTTAATGGCAAAAAGCTTTTTGATGTAGAAATTCTAATTCCGCACAGCACACTGTCACGCTTTCAATACACACTAGCTTTTAGTGACCATGTTCTAGGTTAATAAAGTTTCACGCCTGAGAGACAACATTTCTTACCGTGCTAATGTCTCATGAAGGGAGGGAGCAATTGAATTATCACACTGCTCCACCCCCTCATGCACACACCAAGAAAATAATATTAAATTGCACAATGGAACTCGGGAAGTGTAACTTAAATGCACAAAAGGATGTACTTTTTGTATTTAAACAAAGTGTTGGACAAAAAAAATCTTCAGATCAAGGTGTAAATTGAGACCATGGAGTAGCCCTATTAATAATCATCAAAAATAATAATAAAACATTTCCAATCAAATATGCTTGAGATTATTGATTATTCAAAATACACATGTTTTGAGTTACAAGGGCAGACAAGGAACAAGTTAAAGGTAAATCTAAATGGCAGTTTATTTAAAATCTTGATGTTAACCAATGGTGATGGATCAGGATTAGTCAGATGCCTTTTTTGAAAGCACTGCAGTCCTTAGGGCAGGTGTGAATTAGCTGGCCAATAAAATAGCCTCTCCAGGTTCATAATGGGACTATGACTTGGCAACATCTTTGTTACAAACTAGATTAGTATCCTTTGGCAGCTCATTAGACCATCGGCTCAGGCCATTTCCCCCCTACAGCCTTTAATTAAATTGTAATGATTACAAAAGTACAGATCAGTCAACTGCATAATGCCAGCAGGCCCACTTTTTATTTTTTTTATTATTTATACGTACATGACATCATAAAAAAAACGAAATGTTAGTCCTCACCATGTTGATGTTAGCTATTGTCTGCCTATTTCATTTGGTACGCTGTCGTCTTGTAAATTGATGTCTTTATCTGGTTGCCTACGCATTTGGAACTAATTTGATTTCTTTTAAACTTTTTTGTGGATGAATAGATGATTTTCATTTGCCATACATTGCATGAGCTTCGCATTGTGTATTAATTTGACACCAACGGCAACATTAATTGAACATGTCTGAAAGAGCCTTTATGGAATTCTCTGCCTTGTGACCTCAGACAGACTGCATCTTTGTCTTCGTTTAAATCTCTACTGAAAGCTTACTTTTTATTGCCTGCTTTCTAATTACCGAGTTATTTTACTGTATTTTTTAAATTCATTTTTTTATATTTCAACTGTTCTAGTGAGGATGAAGTGGTTCAGAAAGTGGATGGTTGTTTTTCATATAGAAATATGTAGTTATAATTATGGTAATGTAAATGGATGGATGAATAGACGGTTGTTTTTCATATAGAAATATGTAGTTATAGTAATTGTGATAATAATAATTAATGTTACCAGCAAGTATTGTCTGAGAAAGTTATCTTTTAGAGAGGGGAAGTACAAATAAGCACATCTGCGGCCTTTTAAAGGTTTGATTAACGCCGGGGATCAGTCAGGAGAAGGGTACAAAGGAATTTCAGTGCCATTAAATCAACCATGGGACACAGTAAGGACAGTCATCGTCAAGTGGAGAAATACGCCACAGCACTGACATTACCAAGAACTCGAAGCCTCTCTAAAATTGATGAAAGTGAGAGAACTGGTCAGGAATAGGGCTGGGTATCTTTTAGATGTTGCCAATATGATACGTACCTCGATACACAGGCAACGATACAATATGTATCCAAATACGGGGTCGTTTCAGTCTGATACGATTCGATAATACATTTCAAATAGATACAGTACGATTCAATGAAAAATAACTTTAAAAACATATGTGGTCCTTTACCTAATGCTAAAATCCATTTACAGCAAAAAAAAAAGGCCAATAACGTATTTGTGAGAATTCTGACTTTAAAGTCACTTTAAAGTCAGATAAACAGGTGATGACTGGCATGCCCATATTTAAAGTCATTCATCACTTCCTAAAGTGATTCGTTCTTTTTTCAGTTCATATGACTTCAACCAGTAGGTGTCAGCAATGCCCATTGAAGCTGCCACCTCGCCGTAAAACAAAACGAAGAAGAAAATGACGTAACTTCCCGTTCACAAACGAGTCGTGAATTGCATTTCCCGTTCACCAACGAACGAATCTGTGAGTGAACGAATCAGTGAGTGAGTAATTCGCATTTCCAGTTCATCGCGAGAACGGATCAGTGAGGGAACGAATTCTGACTTTCCCCTTCGCAAACGAGCCAATGGGTCAACTGCCTTCCTTCCCGTGCATCAACGGATCAGTCAGTGAACGTATTGCGTCTCCCTCCTGGCGTGAACTATGTAAGCCAGAATGTCGATTTACGATTTGCCAAGGAAAGAAAGAACAGTGCACTCACTGAAACGCCACTTCATTGATGCGCGTTTTCTCGGTTAAAAGCTAACTTTATTGCATGAAGGGATGCGCCGTTATGCAACAACGGGGAGATTATGCTTCTTTTTGGGTAATCTTGATTTATAACACTTATAGTAGTTTTTTAATAACGTGTATGCATATATACGCCTAAATATTGTTATCCAATATATCTACTGCAATTTCATATTGTATTGCTGGTTTGAAATTTACTTTTATTATTATTATTATTATTATTTTTTTTAATAAACATTTATGTTAAAACTTGTCTGGTGTTTTATTCCTTGTTTTTATATTCGCCAATTAAAACGAAAATCACACATTTGGTTAACTGCTTTATATGACAATATGTGTAGGTACACCTCATGAACACTTCAATAGGTACACTATATGAGGTAAAAAAAAAAAAGAGAGTGAATAAATTAAGGGTTAATTGCACAATAAAATCATATTTAGAAATATTTTATCACCTGGGATCGAACCAAGTTCTTACCGTGCAAGAGAACATGTCACTAACCAGTCAGCTATTTCAACCTGGTAGGTATTGGTCATGATCGTCTGCTCTCCTTTGTACTAGTGATGTGCATTCCAGTTCTTTTAAGTGAACTGAATCTTTAAAATCGGTCCACTCAAAATATCTGTTCAAAAGAATCGTTCACCGAATCGTTCGCTACACTTTATTTATTTATTTATTTAATTTTTTTACCTCGTGTAGTGTACCTATTGTAGTGTCCATGAGGTGTACCTAATCACAGGCCACTTCAATAGGGAAAAAGCTTAAGTGAAAGTGAAAAGTGCCTCGTTAAGCGCACCTGCGTGAAAGGTTTTAGCTCCTGCAGAACATGAAAATGACCAAAATCTTTTCACGCAGGTGCGCTTAATGAGGGAATCACATGGACACTCCATTAGGTACACCGCCATTTTCAAGTGTACCTAATAACAGGCCACTTTATTATCTTGGAAAACATGTTAGAATGCGGCCCCAAGGACTAGAGCTTGACACCTGTGACCTTTGACCATGATATTTCCCTAATAAAGTGGCCTGTTATTAGGTACACTTGAAAATGGCGGTGTACCTAATGGAGTGTCCGTGTGATTCCCTCGTTAAGTGCAGGTGCGTGAAAACTTTTAGCCTCTTTTGAACGTGAAAGAAGCTAAAACTTTTCACGCACCTGCGCTTAACGAGGGTCACTTGGAAAACATGTTGGAACGTGGCTCCGAGGACTAGAGCTTGACACCTGTGACCTTTTACCATGATATTTCCCTAATAAAGTGGCCTGTTATTAGGTACACTTGAAAATGGCGGTGTCCCTAATGGAGTGTCCGTGTGACTCCCTCGTTAAGCGCACCTGCGTGAAAAGTTTTAGCTCCTGCAGAACATGAAAATGACCAAAATCTTTTCACGCAGGTGCGCTTAACGAGGGAATCACATGGACACTCCATTAGGTACACCGCCATTTTCAAGTGTACCTAATAATGGGCCACTTTAGTATCTTGGAAAACATGTTAGAATGCGGCCCCAAGGACTGAGCTTGACACCTGTGACCTTTGACCATGATATTTCCCTAATAAAGTGGCCTGTTATTAGGTACACTTGAAAATGGCGGTGTACCTAATGGAGTGTCCGTGTGATTCCCTCGTTAAGCGCACCTGCGTGAAAAGTTTTAGCTCCTGCAGAACGTGAAAATGACCAAAATCTTTTCACGCAGGTGCGCTTAACGAGGGAATCACATGGACACTCCATTAGGTACACCGCCATTTTCAAGTGTACCTAATAACAGGCCACTTTATTATCTTGGAAAATGTGGCCCCAAGATCTAGAGCTTGACACCTGTGACCTTTGACCATGATATTTCCCTAATAAAGTGGCCTGTTATTAGGTACACTTGAAAATGGAGTTGTACCTAATGGAGTGTCCAAGTGACGTCACAGATCAAACAGCCAATCAGAAAGTGGGGGTGAGGGCGGGTGTGGCACTTTTCACTTTCACTTAAGCTTTTTCCCTATTGAAGTGGCCTGTGATTAGGTACACCTCATGGACACTGCAATAGGTACACTACACGAGGCAAAAATAAATAAATAAATAAATGAATAAATAAATAAATAAATAAATAAATAAATAAATAAATAAATAAAGTGTAGCGAACGATTCGGTGAACGATTCTTTTGAACAAATATTTTGAGTGAACCGGCTCTAAAGATGGAATGCACATCACTAGTACAAACGAGTGCAGACGACCATGACCTACCAGGTCGAAATAGCCGACTGGTTAGTGACATGTTCTCTTGCATGGTAAGAACTTGGTTCGATCCCAGGTGATAGAATATTTCTAAATGTGATTTTATTGTGCAATTAACCCTTAATTTATTCAGTCTCTCTCTTTTTTTTTTTACCTCATATAGTGTACCTATTGAAGTGTTCATGAGGTGTACCTACACATATTGTCATATAAAGCAGTTAACTAAATGTGTGATTTTCGTTTTAATTGGCGAATATAAAAACAAGGAATAAAACACCAGACAAGTTTTAACATAAATGTTTATTAAAAAAATAATAATATTAAAAGTAAATTTCAAACCAGCAATACAATATGAAATTGCAGTATATATATTGGATAACAATATTTAGGCGTATATATGCATACACGTTATTTAAAAACTACTGTAAGTGTTATGAAATCAAGATTACCCAAAGAGAAGCATAATCTCCTCGTTGTTGCATAACGGCGCATCCCTTCATGCAATAAAGTTAGTCGTTAGCTTGGAGAAAACGTGCATAAAAGAAATACTGTTTCAGTGAGTGCACTGTTCTTTCTTTCCTTGGCAAATCGTAAATCTACAATCTGGTTTACATAGTTCACGCCAGGAGACGCAACACGTTCACCGACTGATCCGTTGATGCACGCGAAGGTAGTTCACCCATTAACTCGCTCGCGAACGGGAAAGTCAGGATTCGCTCCCTCACTGATCCGTTCTCGCGATGAACTGGAAATGCAAACCACTCACTCACTAACTCGTTCACGCACAGATCCGTTCAGTTGAGGAACGGGAAATGCAATTCACGACTCGTTCGTGAACGGAAAGTTACGTCATTTTCTTCTTTGTTTTGTTTTACGGCGAGGTGGCACCAGCTTCAATGGGCATTGCTGACACCTACTGGTTGAAGTTATATGAACTGAAAAAAGAACGAAGCGATTTGGTCACTCTCGTTCACTGAAAAGATTCGTTCACTCACGAGCCAACACTAACATTTTGCCAAAAAACAAAAATGTCAGGACATGCCTGGCAGAACATTTGAACTTTGAGTTCTTTAGAGGCACTTATAATGGTGGCGTGTATACCTGCATTACTGCTTTCAAAAACTTACACATCTAACCAATATATGAAACTACTAGAAAAATAATTCCTAAGTAGGGATGTCAGCCATTTTCCCCTTTAGACACTTTTTATGCATTAAGATGAAGCTACGGTGTAAGCACAGTCTGATTATGAATGTGATTAGTTCGCAGAGTGGTGTTTCTGCTTGGGCCTGACAAGATGGACCTGCCATTAGTCGAGGGAAAAGTGACCTTGAATGCACCTCGGATTGCCTATAATCACCAGCTATGTTGAAGGTAGAATTAAAGGTTTATACGACTTGGTACATGTGTTTGGAATAAGACTGGATTATCAATCTACTTTATATTTAAAAGTAATTAGAATTTGTCATTTCTTTCCAAATCTCGGCTGAAAGCCGTCGGGTGGTCTTGGTGGGGGTTGACAGGTTAATTGAGGAATAATACCCTTCAGAATGATGGATTTTGGTGACTTGAGATGTCAGAATCCATTATAAGGAAATTTAAAAGTGCAATTAATGGGGGAGGCTGGGTGCGAAATTCTTTCTTTTTAATTCCCCCTTGCTTCTCTTCTGTTATTATTAATGTTCTGCATTAAATGTCCAAAAGCTCCCATTGCTCTTTTGGCACTCGCCCACCGACCAATACAGTTTGGCACAAACAAGGCTTAATTAATGATCTCATTTCTACAGTAAATTAAATAGCTTGGGTCTGAACACGATGGTCAAATTAAGGGAGATTTTATGAGATAATTGAGAGTACACATTGTGTTCAAAAAACAGGACCTATATATGAGACAGAAGTAAGAGCTTGAGTGATACTTTAGTATTCAGGCAGTGGGCATCAAGAATTTTATTTTATTTTTATTTTTTTTGAAAGGACCAATGTGATGCAGATAAACAGGTGATTACTGGCATGCCCATATTTTCAGAACCGGTGTTAGATGTCAACACTTGTGTCAATAAATTTGAAGTGTGACATGTTTTACCACCTGCTACAGGCTAAATTGTGTGTCACTACACCCCAGCAAAGGGTGAGTTTAATGACACGTCTTCTTAATCTTGTTATTGTTATCTCTAATGGCGCTATAGTGTCAGCATAAATTATGAATTATGTACGCTATAAACTAAAGATTCTAATTTTGTGGGTGGAGGTGGTGGTGATAAGTCTTTGTGGCTTACCGATTTAGTATTCACGTTAGAGATGAATTTTGTCATTGACTGACACCGTGCTTGTATATATACAGTACATTAAGATTATGCAGAAGAGAACAAATGGTTGTCTTAATATCTATTCGATGCACTCTTCTCTCCTCCGCTCATGTCCCCCATCATTCGGACAGCTGGAAACAAAATTCATCCGATTCGTTCTGCTGCTTTTCTCTCTCCCCACTGACCCCCAACCACCCCCCCGCCTCCACCCCCTCCCAATCCCCCTCACTGTCGTAATAGGATCTGCAGGAATCATTCAAAGGCTAGATATAATTTACTGCTTGCCGTGCACAATAACCCCTCCCACTTTCACCCCCTTTCTCAATCGCACAAGGTGCCCTGCGGATGAACTAATCATACTTGAAATATTATTTCTGCTTCTTATTCCTCCATTTTATGAACAGCTCCTTTTTTATGGCGCGATGGGTTTAACCCCTGCCTGGTCCTACCCACATCAGTCTGTAGGAGGCAAGAGGGAGTGTGTGCGTGTGTGTGTGTGTGTGTGTGTGGGTGTGTGCGTGTGTGTTGGGGGGGCAGAGGAGACTGACAGTAAAAGCTATGGCATATATATATTTCTTTGTTTACATACATACTTTATATGTCTGGTGGTTTTGATTAATTCCTGTCGTATCCAGGAGATTTCTCTGTAGTGAAAATAGCATACTGTATACAGTGTAATAATATAGCAATAAAATCTAATGAGAAAATCATAAAGTAAAAACAATTTACACAAACGTCACCTTGATTTCTCTATCCATGCCTCAATACTGACCTGGGGTCTTCATTCATAATGTGCAATAGCAATGGCATGAAATATTCTCATTTTAACACAAATATAAACTCAGTCTTGCTGTAAGCCTTTGAGATGATGGTGTACCACTAACTAAAAAACTTTAAACAAACTGAGACGGACCCTACTCGTGGTTTGACAAAATAGAATGATCAAACTTTTGGAGAAAATATGTGATGGTAAAAATGCAAATTAAGAGACCAGAAAAATGAAGTTTGCAAACCAACAGCAAACATAGAACATTCTGCACAAAAAATGAAATCCATAAGAATGTGGAGGCAGAGAAGACCAAAGACATCTTGGAGAGGCAGAGGTAGAAGAGTCCAGGAAGAATGTTCTCATCTACTGCAGTCTCCCTCTACAGTAGAGTACTGGAAAATCTAATCAGAATCGGAGGTCAGCCAACCCCGTGCAATGAGCTTGGAGGAGTTGCGAAAAGCTGCCATGCCCTATTCCAAAAGTACTCTCAAGAAACATCCTATGAAAACCATGCCCCACCTACAAAATAACTCTCACAATACCTACAATAAATTGCTAACTTGCATGATTCTGGTAAGGCTCACAAAATTCTATACAAACCTTCACTTTCATCACTCCATGGAAAGACATCAATTTGTCATGGTAAAGCTCAGCACAGTTGCTAGTGTCACTAAAGAGGACTGAAAAAGCACAGTGCAGAATACTTCATGAACTAAAGAAGGATACTTTAGCGTCTGCTAAAATTTACAGAAATCTCTGGCGAATACTAACATCTTCATTATGTTGACAAATCTACAATGAGTAAAGTATTGACAAAATGTAATGGCTGTCTTGGTGGACACCACATAAGAAGCCACAGCTGTACAGTTAAAAAAAAAAAAACTACAGGTTTTATTTTTGCAAAAGAGCTGCAAAGAGCAGAGTAGAACTTTTAACATTTAAGAGAAAATAAAAGATGGGGTATAGTCAAGTAATCACTTTCAGCAGACGTTTTTTTTTTATATATAGCTGTTGCACATGTGTAGTAGCTCAGCAGATGTGATAATATGATACGGTGTGGCTACATGTAAAACAGTGATGGGAAAAAAAGAAGACCAAAGAAGAGGAGGTAGACCACAGGCAGCCATCAGCTGCTCACTTGTACTTAGGGAACACATTTACTTCTCATTGATTCCCCATGCTTTAGTCAATTTCTTGTCACTTTTCATTGCCTGTGCATGTGATCTCAGTTTAGTAGTTCGTAGAAAAGAAACAACAATTGGATAATTTAGTTAGGAAAGCCAGCAGACTCCTCTTGATCTAAACTACACTAAGCGCATTGAGGAATTTTGCATGGAAACTAAGACATCAGAAATATTGTTGCGTAACATGCAAACTATTCACTAGAGGGATGTGTATGTAATAAGACCATAGCAAAGATCCTCCAGCAGATCATGCAACTACAAAGTATATATATATATATATATATATATATATATATATATATATATATATATATATATATATATATATATATATATATATATATATATATATATATATATATATGTATATATATATATATATATCACATTGAATGCCCTTATAAAAACACATCCTACACAACCTCTCTGTTTTGCATCACTCTCCATGTTGACTGCAATGACATTAGCTACCACTGCTTGTTTGTGGCTCTAATGACAAGAGGGGGCTGCTGTCGCCATAGCAACAGCCAAGATTTAATACATCATACCTTGTTACGACAGTCAAGAGGGGATGTTTTGGTCAAAAATTAATATATCACAGGAAGGGGAGCAGTGTGGGACGACTGCTCAGCATTTATCACAAGGTTGCTAATTGCAACATTAATTTAGAAAGAGGCAACAGTCCGCAGTGGATGTTCAGTGACCTTGGCCTGATATGTTGAGAGTGTCATGTGTGCATGAGGAAGACAGTGAGGAAGATAAAGAAGCTGAACAAAGATTGGAGTGTGTGCTGCTGGGGGGTGGGCACAGGCTCCAGGCAGTGAATGCTACACTTTAATTGCATATGATTCACAATTGAAGAAAAACAGACATCAAACCACCCAGACTCATCGGACGCTTGACTGAGGAACTGTTTTTGTGGCTTTGTTTACAATTAAATGAAATTTGCAATGAAATAAATTATTGTGTTTGTGATTAACTATAATGCTAGATATTATTTTTCACCATGTTCACTTAGCTGGACTGATGCAGACATGAAACACAACTCAGGGTCACTCTTATGCTGACTTGCTTTATAATAATATATAGTAACTTAGATGGACCGATGCAGACATAAAACACAACTCAGTCTCACTCTTATGCTGACCTGCTTGATTAATTTTGTTTTTTGTGTGTGTTTGGCACCAAGTGCTTGGCTTCATAGTGCTAAGTAACTAACATTACAGGATCATGTGACTTTTTTTTATCTGATAACATAAACATGTACAATCTTAATCTCATTTTAATGCTAATTTGTGCAGACAGGCTAACAAATTCCAAATAACAGTTCATGGCACAGTACACAAATGGTGCAGTAACACATGTTGACAGTCAATATAACAATACTCACATTCTTTACCCTCTGCAATGAATGACAAATTCTACTGTTTACGTGTATTGAGACACCAAAGGTAACTGAAACGTAAAAGCATTGTGTGTTTTTTTGTGTCTATGTAAATGTATAATGCTGCCACCCGGTGGCGAAATCTCCTCTTCCGTATGTTGCTCCTACATAGTATGTATAGGAGCTACATTGAATTAATCTTAATTTTTAAATTTGTATTCAACTATGTCAGAATAAAAGGTATGTTATCATCGAGTGCTGTTTCCCTTATTAAAAACAATGGCATTTTCTATCAATTCAATGAAGAAAGACGATTTAAAGTATTTCAAGAAACCAGAATGGATTCAAGTGTATTGTATTATACATGATTGTATTATATTACTATGTCGGTGCCATTGTTGAACACATTTAAACCCTAAAATTGATGTACCTAATGAAGTGTCCTTTTTGTCTGTGTGTAGTCTTTTGTCTTAGAATCCCTTGTATAATTAATCTGAGTCAAACACTGTCTGCATTATTCGCATGTACTCCCTTGCATGCTTGCTCATAATGTCGCCACTGTCATTAGCCCACATTCAGTGAGAATAATGAGCAATTCACTCACTTGACAAAAAGCCCTCAGTTAGGTTTAATTATAGGATAATCTCTGCAAGACAATGGACAATGATGATAAGAAAGGCACTGCTATTTGTATGTAATCAATGTGTAATATGTAAAAGCTCTTGGAGATAAGACGTTAAGTGGGACTTTTCCTCATTTGAGGCGCTTTCCATTTGATTTACTGAGCTTCCAATGAGGGGAAAAAAAAATGGAACAAAGTGTTTTCCCTACAGGAATTACTTGGAATACATTCTCCGAGTGTTCCTCTTAAGGGTTAAATTGTTGATGTTAAATGGCATGTTGGAATCTGCTATCTACCCGCTAATTAGATAGCAATTACAGCAGAGCTATGCGAGCCTGTCTGCTCCAATTAGAAACACTTTTCGCGGTCAGTCCGCCTGACCTTTGCTTTACTTTCTCTACTTTAAATTAATGGCAGATACGAAGAGTAAAATGTGCTTGGATGGTCAGACTTGTTGCTAGACAAAATACTTTAAACTGAATATTGAATCATAAGACAAATTCAGGACGTATTTTTTTGTCTATATAGCTATCCATTCATCCACCAATTTTATGCACAGCTTTGTCCAGCTGAACTGCAAATCTTCTCAGTTGACTTTGGGGCAAGAGGTGGCCTGCCCTGTGGACAGGGCACATGTAGACAACTGCACACACTCACATTCACACCAATGAACCATTTAGTCTTCAATATTAATAACAATAATAATAATTCAATTTGTATAGCGCTTTTCAAAGACCCAAAGACGCTTGATAAAGCTAAGAATTGCCCAACTCTTCAGGCCAGAGGTTGGTGTGCGTGTGTGAGTGTAAGTGTGTAAGTGTGTGTGTGTGCATGCGTGTGTATGTATAAAATATTTGTCAGACAGTGGCAAGGATGATTGTTGTTAATGCACTGTGGCAGATGATGTGAATGTCAGGTGTGAAACTTCACACCACTGCCTGAGGAGCGACCATGCACACTCACTGTCTGTCGCATGAGAACTGGGACTACTGCATCATCTCTGGAAAGATGTACACAGAGTCACAAGGACAGTGTTTTCAAAATTATTAACTAAGTTTAAAAACAAAAAGAGTTTTCAGACTCCCTAAAAATGGGTTTTGTTGGGCGAAAAACCAATTTAATTTGTTTTCACTTTAAAAAAAAATGGTGTTATGGAAATGGCCCGTAAACCCATCACACTCGTGGTGGTTTGCCCTCGTTCTCACTGAGAGGAACTCTCCGAATGACTGAGGAGTGTCTCAGGCATCCACAGTCCACCTGGTCTCTATTATCTCTCCATTTCACAGGCTTGCACCCCCTAACAGGGCAGCCTGGGAATGGGGTCTGGCTCTTTCATCTTCCAATCATTATAGCAGCCAGCTCAGGGTCATGGGCCCATGCAGGCTGACAGGCATTCCAGCAGCAATACACTACAAGTGATTTTGGTTAGGTTTTTGAAAAACACAAAAAGCCCCCAAAAAAGCCAGAGAAATATCTATATACCAACAAGTCTCAAAGCACTTATTGTATTAAGAATCCGTCTCAGAGTTCACATCCTACGTGAAATATGATGCTGCACCTCCAAGCTGCGCCTCTCGCTTCCCTAATAACAACACCCTTCCTCAGCCGTGGCCTCAATGAATCCTTTTTTTGTGTGTGCCACAAACACACAAGACTAATTCTATTTCTTTAAAAACATCTTCCCATATGAGAGCGATGTTTACATGTGTAAAGTGACATCATGTTGCCCCCCTCCGCCCCTTTCTGCTGTTTTATTACTCTTAAATCATGTCCACCGAGGGACATTTGAAGACAGATCAAGGAGAAGCCAAATTCTTTCCCTTCAGCTTGAACGTCCAAAGGGATTTAACAGACTCTTCTCAGACAATCTGTGAAACACATTTACGAGGAAAGGATACACCACCTGATGGTTCGGCTCTGACATGGTACACCCATTATCATTTTGCATACGAGAGCAGAATGAGGTGTAATAATTGATCTCTCATGTACTTGCACTCGCGCTCCCACAACACTGTCATCGCGGCGTTGTTTCAAGGGGAACGCACTCGAGAGCGGAGCGCACTAGAAGCCTTTTCAATGCATCATCACATTGAGGTTACAGAAATGACACGAAAGGCACTTTGAAGTTGAGGCAAATTCACCTTTATTTCTGCTCCAACGCATGATTTATTAAGGGCTAAAAGTGGGGAAACGAGACAAGGAAAGGGGCAGATAAAGGATAAAGAAGGACAAACGCATTCCCTGCACATATTCTCTTCATTATGAGTGATGGGGGGGGTTGGGGGGGCTGATCATTCAATTACCAACTGCCGTCACAGGCTAATATTGCCGCCTGTCAGGGCCCATTCCGACTCAGATTTGGTCGGACTTGTTCTGATGGAGCTCATTTCCTGTTAAACAGAACCAGAAGGTGCTGCGAAAACGGCGATACTTGATCCTGTGTTCAAGAGACGGGGAAATGCTGCAGCACAGCCCTGGGCCTGCTATGACTGGCCGCACACCTTCCCAGCATGGATCCTGGAGGGAAGGCAGTTTACCTGCCACTCACTCCAATAGCACAACTGGGTCAAGAACAATGCGTTTCTCTGAAAACTAATGGCTTGCTTGGATTTCAAATTTTTGACAGCTGAAATCAATCTTTGCTCTTCACAGTCATCTCCATTATGATGCCCTTGCTTGTGCAGAACACTTTATATGCAGAAAGGGCCTTGAGGTACTGCACAGTAAATTATAGTCAACTTTGAACGTTTGACTTGGTGTGAATATGACGCGACTAGTTTTAGCAGACCCCAACGGGAAGGAACTGACACATTTTGGCTGCTGCTTGTTTTTCAGATTTTTTTTCAAGTTAAAATGGTTTACAAAAAACTTGGTACGGTAAATACTCGCTGACTCCATTGGACCTCAGCCGCCTTTCTGGAGCTGGTGAGCCAGTAAGCTCTCCTCATTTGTCATGCTGTGGTGGATTTTGCTCCTTTCTCCTGATTCTGTAGCACTGGTTCCTTTTCAGCTTTGGCTGTGGCCCTGCCATGAACATC
This sequence comes from Syngnathus scovelli, assembly GCF_024217435.2. Taxonomy (NCBI): domain Eukaryota; kingdom Metazoa; phylum Chordata; class Actinopteri; order Syngnathiformes; family Syngnathidae; genus Syngnathus; species Syngnathus scovelli. Next base: position 14,034,059 of record NC_090850.1, read on the forward strand.
CTTGTGGTTTCTCAAACTTGGCTATCGGACGCATAATTAACTAAACTCAAATGGGCAACATGCTTATTGAGGTTGGCAAGGACCTTTTCTTTTCTAAGTGGGATATTTTGTACTCCTTACCAGTTCTGCCTGTCTAGATCAATCGATCCTAAACTCATTATACTGAAAAAAAAAAAAAAAGAAGTCATTTAGGGTTACATCACAGTGCATACTAGAGTGCTGGTTAAAGCAAGCTTTTTTTTTTTTTATATACATATTTTTTTATATCTCACTTCATTTGCTAAATTTGGCGCATCACTCCACAACTTGGCCTCAATGCAAAGATACTGTAACAGTTATGGATGGGTTCATTTCTACATTTGCCCAAGGTTTGGATCTTATTTTTCTCAGTACAGTACAGTATTTTAAGGAGTGCCCTGCAGGCTAATTTATCTATCTATCATGGTTAAAACGCCATCTAAAATAGCCGTGGTTGCCTTTTGTATTTCATATGTATTTTTTGGAATATGTCAAAAATTGACAGCTGAAAGGTGGAACCCTAACCCCATCACTGACGAATAATGAATGAGTTATTGAGACGCATTGAGAATTATAATTAAATATGGGGGCAAGTATTACAGAGGTGGGCTATTCTCCTCACACCGCCCAAGGCCTGTGTTAGGCCGAGGCGCTAACCCAATTTCACAGTGTGACTTGGTCTGGCCTGTTTCAATGCACTATCACAGTGTGAGTGCCATCTGGTCCTGGCCTGTGAAGGAAATGGCCTTGCTTTTCACACAGATCAGATTAGGGTGTTTTTAATTCATTTGGGATGTGCCCTTGTGTGTTAATTGGCTCAACATGGCCAGTGAATCTCGCCTCTTGCTCAAGAAAGGCTGCCCTCTCCTTTGGAGGTTTAGGTTTCCTTAAAAATCTTTTTTCATCTGTTTTCACATATTTCAAAGAAACTATCTGTAACACCTTTAAATAGAAGTTGCATAAGCTCTTCTATGAAAACATTTAAGTCCTGTTGCAATCCACTTTTATTAAGTTCAATCACGGGTATTGCAGTGAATTTTTACATTGGTTGACTAGATAATTTGTCATGTGGACACAGTTGTGGCAAGTTAATGTCAGCAAAGAAAAGACAAACAAACCAATGAATCAGAAATAAAATTACTCATAATACCAGTAATTCAATATTTAGGTCATTGGATACTACTTGCCACTAAGGTTGGACCAATTAGTTGACTAACCGAAGTTCCATTTAACTACTCTGCGTCAATGTTTGAAGCTTAAAATCAAATAATTACACCTCATCTTCATGCAGTAAAATTAATCAAATTGAGTTGTCAAAATATTGGACACCTCATTCGGCCTGCACAATATGAATTTCGGTAGGCTGTAAGACAAAAAATATATAAACAATGCGGCCCGCGATTAAAATGAGTTTGACACCCCTGACCTATAGGAAAAAATACCTGAAATGTATTTGAATGGAGAATGGAATGTATATTTTCTTTTTATATTGCAAGTAATATTTTACAGACTCAGGTATGAGGTGTGAATCACTTTATTCATACAGTCCATCAGAAAAGAGAAGAATGAGTCCAAAGCCCAAGAGTCTATGCTCATACTTATTTTAATGTATCACAATGAGCAAGAAACATACTTGATGAAATATTTTCAAAGGAGTATATTCAATTAACATCTACAATCAACTTAACTAGGACAACAAGGTTTTGTGACAAAAGTTTCTTTAAAAGTCTGAAGTTCCATGTGGTTTGTATGTATGTCAGTTTCCATGTCATTTGGTACAGTCTGGAAATCTTCATCATATAATTACAGTAACAAAAAAGCTAACAAGACTACAGTATAGAAAAGACATCAAGAACAACATTTTTGGTTTAACTTGCTCTTTTTTGTACATTGCAAGGCTGTTTTTTTTTTCTACCCTCAGCCGGGCTGCCTGGAGCCCCAGAGCCATGCTTATGAGGCTCGAACGAGGAGTCATTTAAGGAAACAAAAAAAAGTCTAAAAGTTTAAAAAAAAAAAAAAAGAAACCAAAAGATACAATTGTGGCACCAGAAGTCACAAAAGGAACAGATCGCCCCAAGTAACAGTTCATCTTTGACGTTGGAGCAAATGGTTGTTTGGTTGTTAGTTTGGTTGTTGATTTTGGTTAATACGCTTTTCTTTAAGTGTACAACTGCCTCTTTTTCCAAGAAATGACAGTTTGGAGAACCCAACCCCACCCTCTGCTGTTAATTTCTCTTTTTTCTTCTTTGACCACATAACCAACAGAGAGAGGGGCGAGCTGCCGCGTGACTTGAGAGCTTTACTTGTCTACCATAGACAAGCGGAGGGGAAAGGGAGACAGGTAGCAACGTGGAGGAGGGGAAAGAGGCCAGCGTCTCTGTCCGTCCTTTCCTGAAATTTGGGGAAACATCCATCAAAGGGTCAGAAGCGGAGGCAGATGGGGAGAAAGAAAAGAGGAAAGAGCAGCTGCAGTCAAGATTCTGTTCTCTCTCTCTGTCTGTCTATCACACAACATCCATCGGTTCCAGAGTCCATTCTCGTCGTCACTAATCAGATAAGGAGGTGGTATTTAAAGCTGTTTCGGAGCCTGCCCTCGGCTCCCATGCCCAGTTTCGGTGTGGCCACGGCCCCTCGTGTCCTCCTGATAAGAGCTCCAAAGATTCCCAGAGTCTTTTTTTTTTTGTTTCTTTTCAGTCCTTCTTCATCTCAGAAACAAACAAAAAGTGATGTCTTGATTTAAATATATTTGTATCTGTATACTGGTACACGCGCCTTTTCACAGTGGGCAAAGATGACCTCTTCGGCATAACCTTGTTGCTTTTTGAATGTCCATCAAATATCCCAATGTAAGTATTGTGGAGGCAGATACCCACAAACACATTTCGATAAAATATACACTTTTTTTCGGGGGGCGGGGGTGTACAAATGTTCTTTTGTTGACTGCATAAAGCTTTTGCCACATTCATGTGATCAATCGGAGTAAAAGCTACCACAGTCACTTTGATCATTAGATTTTCTCAATTACTCTGAATTGCGGCTTGCTTTGTTTTGATGTCTAACACCAAAAAAAAAGGGGGAAATTAATTGGCTCTTATGAAACACATACGCACACGCTTTCTAATTCACATACAGGCCATGCTGGGTGCATCTGATGGAGGGATTGAACTTTCCTCTATACAAGAGCCAAAATGATTACCCTTGAACTTTGGAAAAAGATATATTTGAAATAGCTTTAAAACAATTTTATATATTAAAACAAACAAAAAAAAACTAAATAAAGTGACTGGGACATATTTTTGGATTTGTTTCCTAATTTTAAGAACTTAATTCCAATCTAGTGTTAATTTATGATTGAAAAATTATATACACAGACCACAAAAACATACAAATACTTATAAGAAAACTGAAATACATGTTTGACATTATAGGGAAATTAAAATATATTTAAGGGAAAAAAAAAACAATATAACTTAATTTATGAAATGAAAAAGTACACAATTTCAGGGAGACAGAATTTTCGAGAAGTGGCAAGCTTGGAGAGTCAATCATTGCTCTTAACAACATGCTATGGTATCAACACCAAAAGGCATTAAGATCATTGGGGCGTATACATATATCTATATAAATTGGCTGTACAATATTGGTCAAAAAGAGGTTGTCCACAAATTTAAATAAGTCTTGGTTTTGGTTGAAAAAATATACATTTTTGTTTGTTATCAGTGAAAGCGTGGGGGTACCTATGCACATCCGTTTCCATTGCGATACGATCAAGTGGGTGACTTCTTTGGGACATGAAAGCCTCCTAGCCGTTTGAACCAAGGGACATCTCCAAAAAAACCTCCTAGCGACCAGAAAGAATGCTTTGGAATGAAGATGCCCCTCAAGACCTGTAATCGATGCGTAAAAGTGGCACCCTGCTTACACACGGGACAAGTCATTGCTGGATTTCCCTGCGAGGGAGTAGGGCGGGGGGTGGAGGGCAATCACACCGCAGGTAAAAAGCTATCACTCGCCTTTTTTGAAACTAGTTTTATGTTGACTGGCAAAAATATGATTAAAACCTAGGAGACACATCAGTACCAGATGTATTATATACACTTTTTGGTAACCACCATTACTTGCCTAACAAGTAAGCAACAATCTCGACTGGATGGAGTGAGTGTTCCATGTCTGCACAGATGGATCTTTCAGTAAAAATGTACACAACAGTGGAGTGAAAATAGATTGACACTTAAAAGAATTCAAATGACAAAAGATCAGTCCTTGCGTTTAAACAAAGAAAATAACATTGTGGTATTTGGAATGCACCGTTCTTCACAAACGTCATAGATCATTGGCTTCAAAACATTGGTCTGTCCAAAAGAAAAATCAGCAAAATGTCCTTTGGAACATACATATTCACAGTCTTCAAAGTTCCGTTTTTGCAACAAGAAACAAAAAAGGTGTTGCAGAGAGGCAAGAAATTGGTTTATTGTTTGTTTTTGTTAAAGCTTCGCCAAAAGCAAAATGAGCATGCATCTAGGTTTTTTTTTTCCTTTAAAAATTTTACATTAGCAGCAAAATGTATGTCCTCGAAGACCAGACCTAATACATGATCTTTAAAAAAAAAAAATTGACATTTGAATGTGTCAAAAGTCAAACAAAGATTCATAACTATCTTACAAACTGCAATGGCTCTGTAACGGTGCTACTCCACAATGCAAGGACGAGGGCCCTTTTTGGTTTTTGGTATCTACGTAAAAAAGCCACCCGTTTGCTCGCAAGGAAGCAAAAACGGTAACTCTGATGCGTACTCCTTTATCTTTTAAAACTTTGTTTTCTTTCCTTTAAAAACAGCAACAAATTATCAAGTATAAAGAAGCCTCTTTTCTCATCTTTATGCACCAATGGTGAAAAGTGTTCAGTCTTTGGATTTTCTTTTTGTCTTAAAGCATGAGAATTATTATTAGTATTCTTTTTTTCATTTGCATGAATGACAACAAAATTAAAAGTGTAGCCACACAGAGGACCTGCATCGCATCTACAAATACAGGACAGCCAAGGGAAATAAGTGCGGGGAGAAGAACACATAGAGTGAGAAATGGGAGTCAGACAGTAATAAGTGCACGAAGGTAACCAAAAAAAATTAAATAAAATTAGAATTTCATTATTTCACTCACAACTTGTTTTCATCCAGTTGATGGATGCAGTACCAACTGACCCATACGTTTTAAATAACGCTTAAAGCGGTTCCTTCCTTGTCAGGAGAGGAATTTGGATGAATATCTCCCTAGAAGGTTGTGAATGAGACAGAAATATCATTTGGATAAATTACCCATTGCCCATTATCTAATCTATCGGAATGATCAAGACAACATCAAATGAAGTGTCTTAAAGTTGGACAATACAAAAGCTAAATGTACACGAAAAAAATGTCAGGCTACCAAACTGCTTCAATTCACTTCCAATCCAGCAATCTACATAACACCACAATATCTGGAACCTTTATAAATACAGAGGGATGGGTTTTTTTTTTTGTTTCCTTTAAAAACTCAATTATTCATGGCCCATTTTTACATCAGCAATGGTCTCTTTGTATGAATGGATAACAATTCTTCTCCCATCTATTCTTTTGTTCAACAGTAAAACTCAGCCAATTATCTGCCATTTTAATGCCCATAAAAATGCCTTATTAATTTCCACTCCAATTAAAATGTTGTGGTTAATCAAGATATGAAGAAAAACAAGCATGTCAAACATGGGTTTGTGTAACAGAACAAAACATTTGCGAGCCATTGACCTGAGAATAAAATAGACATTACATTATTATTTTACTTTTGCAAGCCATTGGTATCTGAATGCTTAAATAGCAAGAACATGGACCGGACTATTCTCCCATACAGTACATACTGGCTTTTTGTGAGTGTGCTATTAAATATAAATTATTACTAAACAAAAGGGTATCTTCTCTACTCAGAATTTTTCAAAGGGTTTCTTGGGCCATTTGTCAGCATTCCTCCTCATCACTCTTTTCTCTTCTCATATATTATTAATATGCGTGTGTTTCAGTTGAACAAAATGGAAACCAGCATGTTGATATGGGAAAACAATCCACTAACATTAAGTTTTTGGTTACAAGCTTTGGAATTGCAGTAAGTCTTTACATCTTTTTTTTTCTGAAATTGGTTTGTATACCTTTAACGTATTTAACATTGCTGCTTTTTCTGATTTTTTCCATTTGTGTTTTTTTTTTCATTTTTGTCTTTTTTTTTAAACATTGTCCATCAACGAAAGCTCTTTTACAATCTGATGGAGTCTGTTCCTACACTAGCGAGATTACTACTACAAGTACTGTCTTTGACAAAGCCAGGTTGCTGCGGCTCGTCCGCCGTCCTGCCCAGTCTGTCTGCCGACTTCTGACTGCTGTCAGAGTCAGACTCGTCAGTAAAGACGTCTGTTGGTATCGAGGTCTGAACTCCTGAGGTGCTCAATGAACTTGAGGTAACCGTTGAGGGTGAGGACACTGGAGGAAACAGGGAGGAAGCATAGGAGGGACTGGCATTGGGCTTGCCGACTAAAGCTCTGGAGAAAGGGGCCTGGGGCCAGGATTTGCTGGCGGCTGTGGCGTTGAGCTGTGTAGTGGTGGTGGAGGAGGAGGAGGAGGAGCTAAGGGGGGTGGACCCGGCAGATGATGGCATGGTAGCTGATGTCGTTGGTGGGGGAGTGGGACTGCTGATGGGATGAGTGGCAGACTGCGAGGTAGATGTGGTGTTAGGAGTGGGGAAGCAGGCTGAAGAGTGAGGTAATAAACTAGTAGCGTGCTCTTTGGCATTTCTGGCTGATCGCTTGATTGTTCTGTGTTTGTGCAAAGCTGATTCCAGATGTTGACCGAGCGCTTTTTCCCCATCCAACGTAGTGTCACAAGCCAGGCAGTCGTAGAGACTTCCAACCACTGCACCTACGCCACTGGGGACCCGCAGCAACATCTCTTGCAGGTTTGCCACAGATTGACCGAAAAAACAGTTGGACTTAAGGTGGCTGATAGCCGCTTCTTCCTTGGTGAAAACTGCTTGACACTTCCGGCATGCCAGTTTATACTGCGCCTTGGGGACGATGAACTGGTCTAGATGAGGGTCCACAGCTTTGCCATCCAACTCATTCTGTTCAGCGGATGCGTTATTATGAGTGGAGGAGGTGGAAGATGTGTTGGGAGATGCGCTGTGGTGGTTGCCCTTTTGCTCCTCTGTTTTCACCTGATCTCTGGCCGCTTCTTTCCGATCCCCCGAGGATTTAGGGGGAGCTTGAGTTTGGCTCGCCTTGGGTTGCTGGATCTGCTGAAGCTGCCTCTGCTGCTGTTGTAGTGCTTCCTGCAAGCTCTGCTGATATTGCTGGTAATGCTGCAGCAGGGATCCCGGAGACAGGCCCATCAGTGCTTGTGACAATGCAGGGTTGTAGGGGAAGAGACTTTCCATACCATACATTGGTTGCAGGTAACCACCTTGGAGAGCGCCGGGGATCTGCGGGGTGTAGTATGGAGAAAAGCCAGGCATGAAGTAGGGAAGGAACTGGTTTGTGAGAAGAGCTGTAGGGTCTGAAGCCAAGGCAGCCTGCAGGGCTTGTAGCTGGGCAGGATCTACCACATATTCCATGCCGGGTGTAGGCATAGAGGTGGCGGGAACAGCTGGGTCTGGCTTTTCCTTCTTGGCGCTGGCAGCAGAAGTAGAAGGAGCAGGGGTACTTCCAGTTGATGACGGGGTTGAGGGCTTCTCCGGCTTTTCCTTGGGCTTCTCCTTTTCTCTCAACCTCTCAACTTCACGCTCTTTGGAGTGTTCGGCACGGGAGACGGACGGGGTGCTTGAGGAAATGGAGTTGGATGTAGCGGTGGGGCTCGAGTGGGACGTGGATGTATTTGTCTGCGCTGGGCTCGATGTGGACAGAGATGATGATGAGGGAGGCTTGTTGGGCAATCCAGATGTTGGCAAGCTTGGCGAGGGAACACTGGCACCAGGCATGTTTAGCAGGTTTGAAGGTTTAGGAGGAGTTAAAGCTGCAGATTGGTAGTGCAAAAAACAGAACAACAGTTAACTGAGTTCAGGTAGGAGTATCCCCTTAAAGAAATAACTTTTTTTTTTTTTTTACCAATATCAACTCATAAGCACATGTAACTTTGCTCTTATGTGTTATCCAAAATCCAATTGCCAAGTAAATATTTTCCTTCCAGGGTTTGTATACAAGCTTTGTTTGAAAGGAATATACAGTCGTGGGAATACACTAAAGGGAGCAAGATTCAATTTGTGGACTATGATTGCTCTGCTTCTGTGACTTGGTGCTACAAATTTGTTGTATTTGATAATGTATTCTTGTACAGTACATTTTCTTATAAAAGAATAACGTTAGCGGTACTTCAATCACAGTTTGTGTATGTTTTAAACTGTGATTACTATTATATTGAAAATTTGAATTGTCGTCATAGCAGGTCAAAAAAAAAATCAAAAGAAAACAGAAAAAACAGCAACATACCTGAGTTAGACGAATTAAAGCTGGAAAGAGAGGGGCTTCCAACCCCTGGCAAAAGGACAGGTGGAATGCCTTGTAGATTGGAATAGGCTGACTGGAGATTCAGCGCCTGCATTGCAGGGTTATCAAACATTCCTTGTTGCTGCATGGCCTGCTGCTGCGCCAATCCTAAAACTTCATTGGCCTTCTTAATACGGTCCATCTCTTGCTGAGCCATGAGTTGACGGACAGTGGCTGGGTCAAAGTATTCTTTTTCTTTATCAATCTGACTGCCAATGGTATCCTTAACCTTGGAGATATGCTGCTGGGAGAATATGTGATCACGAACAGAGAGGCGGGCACTGTACTTGACACCACACAAAGTGCATTCAGTTTTCGGCCCCTCATAGGATGTTTGATTTATTCCAAAGTGCTTGGCCATGTTGAGCTTTGCCTTTTTTTCCTTGGCACGGGCATTTTGAAACCATACCTGAACCACTCTCTTTGGAAGTCCAATATCATTGCCAAGTACCTCACATTCCAACATGGTGGGAGTCCTGTAATCATTAAAACAGGACTTCAACACTTTGAGCTGGAGGTTTGTCATTTGGGTTCGGAAGCGCTTTTGACCAGGACGATCACCGCTGTCGATGCTCCTGGTGCCTGAAGCTCCGGGACTTGGCGAACAAGGATCCGCCAGACTGGATGTCTCACTGTGGTCAATTATATGTTCATTTTCACAGTCCTTAGCATAATAGCTTGTAGCAGGGCTTACGAGCCCTGAGGACATCTGGTCATCGTTTTCAAGGATGGGGACAGTGCCCCCAGGCTTAGGCAGGTAGTCACTACTACTCTGGCTGTGTTTTGCATCAGCACTGTCATTGTCAGCATTAGCCTCATCACCCGTAGTTGTATCTGTGATGGCCGTGTTAACAGAGGAACAGTCGTCATTATCCAGTTTGTTTTGATCAAAGCTAAGGTTCACAGCAGACATGGCCGAACCATCAAAATCTTCCATTCCTTCAACTTTAATCGACGAAGGACTTAGAAGAGCCCTGGGAGACGAATCCATTCCTCGATTCACAGGAGACATGGAAGAGCTTTGTCCATCCATATTTGAAGATGACATTTGTGAATAGGCTGATGTCTCCAAGGCATCCAACTTTAATTGGATCCCTTCGTGGTCAGGTAACATACCAGAGAGGGTTAAATTATAACCAGCACGTTTGGCTTCGTGCCAGTGACGAGAGCGAATGTGTGCCTCAAGGGCAGTTTTTGCTTTGAAAAGAGCTCTACAGAAGGGGCACCTCCGATGAGCTTGAGCTGGCCCCACGGCTCTGAACTGGCCTTTTCTCTCCCGTGCTCTAGTATTCTGAAACCAGACTTGCACTACTCTCTTTTTCAGCCCCACCTCATGTGCAATGTGGTCAAGCATCTTACGCGTCGGATTAGAGTCCAATAGGTACTTCTGATAAAGAATCTCGAGCTGCTCAGGCGTGATGGTGGTTCTAAGCCGCTTGTCTCGATGTGGCTCTTCACTGTTTGTGCTGTCGTTCTCTCCTGGGCTTGTGCCAGCTTTTTCCTCCAACTTCCTCTTCAGGGAGTTCATTGTGGATGTGGGGGTGGATGGAGAAGTGGCAGAGCTGCTGGGGATCTGGGGCATTGTCCCAGAGAGTAACTGGCCTGCCAGGAGAGGATTGCTCGGGTCAAATAGCATGAAAGGCATGTCCATTGAGCGGTCAATGAATTGTGGGTGGATGAACTGATTCTGCACAGAGAGGAAGTGTAATTGCTGGTGCTCCTGCCAATGCTCAAAGGAGGGGAAGCCAATCTTGCACTGATCACACTGGTATGGGATGAGCTGCTGTGCCATTTGTTGTGGAGCCGAACTCATGTGGGGATTGTGGCTCAAGTGAGAGCTTTGGGAGGGGGGCTGGCTTGTCTGAGAAGCTGACGGACCACACTGCAGTTGCTGTTGAGTGAAGGAAGAAGAGGAATGTTTGTTGGGCTTTGAAATAGGTTGGACATTCTCTTCTCTCTGATGTCTATGCTTTTGTGAATCTGATTGAGGTTGGGGTACATTTTCTTGCTTAATAGAGGTCTTATTTGGGGAATCGGTTGAAATGTCAGGTACATCTTTTGATTTCTCCTCATGGAGGTTTGAGGTGGTTGCTGGTGACGCCTCCTCCTTATCAGCTGTGGGGAGATGTGAGAATGCCGAAGGTGTAGGTGGAAGTGGGCAGAGACTTGAAGAAGAAGGCATTGGGGTGTGGCAAGAGGAACCAGATGGAGTATAACAATCATTAGAAAGATCAACTGAATCTTCATTTTGGCTGTCATACTGTCCATCCTCATCTTCATCTTTGTAGCACAACTTCTTTTGATGTTTTATGAGATCAAATATTCTCTGGAAGACCAAGTTGCATTTTTTGCACTGGTAGTTCAGATTTGAGGTGCGAATATACCGGTCATTTGAGAGTTCTCGTCTCTCCCCATCTTTCCCACCATCAGTCTGGTTTTCATAATTCTTTCTAGCCTTCTGGCGAGCATTTTGGAACCAAACAACAATGACACGAGTGGGGAGGCTCAAAAGGTTGGAAAGCTGTTCAAACTCATCGTCCTTTGGATAAGCATTGGCATCAAAGAAATCTTGTAAAATTCTCAGCTGGTAGTCTGTAAACCGAGTTCTAGAAGATCTCTTACTTCCATAGAAGTCTTGCTTCTGTGGTTCAGGTGAAGGCGGTTTAGAATCAATTTTGGTATCATCAAGTGTTGTGGTTGGTGGGTTATTGAAGTTGTATGGCGAGTCTTTATTGCGTTGTCTCTCTTTGAAAAGCGTGTTTCTGAACCAGTGCTTTATGACTTTTTGCTGCAGTCCTGATTTATCTGCCATCTCTTTAATTTGATCTTCATTAGGCGAATTGTTTATATCAAAGTATTGTCGCAGAACCCGAAGCTGGTCATCTGTAATGCGTGTCCGTGGCCTCTTATTCTGTTGCTGCTGCAGCATGGCCGGGGTGAGCTGTTGTTGGTAAAGCTGGGCCAAGTCTGAGGCCAGACTGGGTTCAACAGAGGACAGCTGAGGAGTTAACTGGTTGGGCAAAGACTGGAGTGACATGGACTGCATCATTAGTGGTGAAAAGATCGGCAAATCCATTGGCATGGGAATTTGCGGCATTGGAACTGGAGGCTGTGGAGTAGGTACAGTTGGAGGTGTGAGCGCAGCTGCAGACACAGGAATATTTGGTGTAGGAGCTCTTTGGGGTGGAGGGGGTGGGGGAGGAGGTGGAGGAGCTGGAGCAGCCTCTGGTGTAGGAGGTCTCAGTGGATATAGTTTATCGTAATTCTCTCTGTATTCCTTAGCGAATCTCTCAAGGGATCGAAATGGGAAAAAAGCCTGGTGGATATGCTCCTGGTGGCTCTTTAGAATCAGTATGTTTGAAAACAGCTTGCCACAGGCTTCACATTCCAGTTTCTCCAATCCCTCAATGGGATCCACCACTCTTGTGATCCCACCTGGTCCACTTGATCCTGTCGGCCCAGTTCCCCTTTTCTGGGCTTTTTGTTTATTTTCATTATACTGAATAACTAACTCAAACCCAAAATTTTCCAGCAGGGCTTTGGTTGCATTTCCACGAGCATCTGAAGCAATCCTTGGCGGAAGTAAGCCAGAGTCATGGTTAATACTAGTTGAAATGTGTTGAATGTCCTTCTTTTCCTTTAGTTTTTCCATTGAATCTTTGTTGACCTCCTCGTTCTTTTCAGTCGCATCTCTGTCTCTCTGAATGTCTTTCTCACTTTGTGAAGAGGGAGGCTTCTGCTTTTTTTCAATCTGCTGGTGGAGCGAAGCACTCTGTTGCAGCAATGCCATCTGTCCCTGTGCCTGTGAGTGAGGCGGTGCCTGCTGCTGCTGCTGTTGCTGCTGCTGCTGCTGCAGCTGCTGCTGCTGCTGTTGATGCTGTTGCACTTGCTGCTGAAGGTGGTGATGCATCAGTTGCTGCTGCAAGCAGCTCTGTTGAGCTGAGTTCTTTAGATCTTCTAGCAGCGAGGCGGTGGTTGCTCCTGTTAGACCAAGTGCTGAATTACTGATGTTAATCTCTGGGTTTAGCTGAAATTCTGCTCCAGGGATGTAGAAAGGAAACAGCAACTGCTGCTGCTGTAAAGGGAGAAGTGCATCAGTGGTCATGGGGAAGTGCTGCAGAAGTGCTGGGTTGAAGAGCTGTGATTGCAGAAGAGCAGCCTGCTGCTGGAGCTCTTGCTGAAGCTGAGCTTGGGCTTGAGCATGAGCTAATTGCTGTTGTTGTTGCTGTTGTTGTTGTTGAAGTTGCTGTTGTTGTTGTTGTTGTTGTTGTTGTTGTTGTTGTCCCCGTGAAGACAGCATATCTCCATATTTAGCCTTTTTTACTTCATTGTTTTCTGATGGTGAGGACTGGCTGCTAACTGAGCTGCTAGTCTCGTGGCTATGACTCTGGGAGGTGTGGTTTCCTCCAAGAATATTCTGAGCTGTTTGAGACCCAGAAGTGCCATGGTTGGTAGAGTTTGTTGTTGAGTTGCTTGCTGGGCCTGGACTTGCCGTTGAAGTGCTGATGGTCCCTCCAGTAGCACTTGTAGAGCTAGTGATCCCTCCCGCGGCTTCAAGTTTAGCCGCCCTCGCTTTTGTTTGGTGTAGGACGGAGCGCATGTGGATCTCCAAAGTGGAACTCTGGCTATATGCCACATTACAAGTGCCACACTTGAAGGGCTTGTTGTCAGGGCTGCTCGTCGGCTCCGGCTGACCAGTGGTAGACTCCTGAAGCGCTCTCTTCACCTTGTGCAGGTGGGAGACAGAGTTATAGTGCACCAAAAGGATATTCTTCTGTGTGAAGGACTCTTTACAGACAGTGCACTTGAATGGACGAGATGGATCTAAGAATTTCTCCATCGTGAAGTTGGGGCCTTTTCTGAATGGCAAAGCACGTTTTGGTTCAGATCCAGAATCTTCCAGCAGTGAGCCAGATTCACTGCCTGTAGGACTTTGCTTTTCCTCTTGGTCACTCTCATCCCCTTCTTTGTCATCTTCTCCCAGACCTCCATGTTCGTCACCAAGGGCTGGGTCACCCATGACCATAATGTCACCGTTCATCAGTAAGCCCCCGTACAGCTGCTGGATATCAGCTTCACTAAGCTCCAGGTGGCTGGTTTCCAAATGTTTCTTCAAGGCTTGTAGCGTCCTGAAGCTCCGCTGGCAGAGACAGCACATGGTCGCTGCTCGGATCACATGATACTGGGAATGGAGTTGTAGCTTCTCCACAGTCTTGAAGGCCAAGCTACACTGGTTACAACGATACTTGTAGACATGGCGATCAGAAACCGGTAGCTGAGGCCTTTTGTTGTGAACTTCATTGAAATGCATCTGCAGAGAGTTGGATGATTTGAACACTTGATTACAGCCTTTCTTCCAACACAGGAATCCAGTTGCATCATCCTTCTCTGTTTGTTGATCTTCTTGAGGTGACTTGCGAACCTCAACTGTTTCTGTCAGAAGTGAAACTCCCTTTTCCAGATCAGCATCTAAACCATCTGCGGAGAAAGCAGAGTGTTGAGAAATGTCTAACGCCAATTTATTGTACACAATTTTGTATAGTCTAAATGGATTTACAATCATTTATAAAATGTCATTTGAATGTCCCTTAAAAACAAGAGTGTCTTTTGTTTGAGAAAAAGAAAAAAACTCAGACACTAACCAGCTTGTTTTGTTGTATCTTCAGCATTGGCAACAGCATGAGAGGGATTCTGAGACTCTCTTTCTGGACCAGGAACAGGTATGAACATGCTTGCTGGTAGGACATCGGTTGCTGTCACCTAGGGAGGGGGAAAAAGGTTTATTATTATCATTTAATGTTTGAAACCATCTATACCAAATCTAATCCAAGCAGAGTGAATCTTATAGTTTAGTCAAATTAAAAACACATGATTAGTGTGATTGTTCACACATCAGTAAAAATCAACATATTGGAATTGTTCATTTCTGTGTCACTCTTTTCTGGCAGATTGGAGACACAAAACAAAAACAAAACAGAACGATCTGACACAACTATTTTATTAGGCTATTAGAGGGAAAGAACAAAGTATCCCAAGGTCACTTTTAAATTGGCCTGTCTAATTGGCAAACATAGTTCAAAATGGCTATCATCCAGCCAGACCCAGAATTAATGAAGCTCATTTTCATTGCTGCAGCCATACACAGACTGATAATGAAGCACAAAGTGAGAGGGACGGCTGGGTGTTGTAAAGAACTGTTTGTAACTTGTATGCCCCTACAAAAAAAAAAAACCAGTTTTGTTTAATTAGGAAATACATATACACGAGTATGAGAACAGCAGTACCGGGTTCTAAACAGCTGGGGAGCATAATTAAACATTTGTACCAATTATATGATGATGAACTAGCATGAGGCTTTAATTAAAATCCTGTGCTCAAACATTGAAAACACCCATATGGGAGAATAAAAGTGTCCGTAAAAGAAACCTAGAAAGAGGCCTGAAAGACTTCGGGTCGAGAGAATAGAAGTAGATTGGGTGGGATGTGAAGACAATGGAATGATGAAAAGACAAAAGGTAGGTAAGAACATATGATTATACATGCCTGGCAAGAAATAAGTTACCTATTTCAAAATTAATTATGCTCCTCTCCTTGGATAAGTGTAAAGGATAAAGTACTTTTCCATCTGCATTCACTAGATATAAAAATGTGTTGGCTTTAATGTGTCTCCTATTACAGGTCTTCTGTCATGCTACTCTGTAGTGGTTCAGTACATTACAACCTCTATAAAAGAAATAAATATTGCAGTCTACCATACTAATGTGCTCGCCATTTACTTTCGAGATAGGGGGGGGGGGGTGGCCAGGCGGGAGATAGAGCAATGTTTTACTGTGTGATTGTCCGGCCAGCTATTGAGCCGTACAAGATAGAACAGAACAAAGATTTGCTCAGTGATTTACAAGAAAAGGGGGCAAATAAAATTTTATTCCCCCTTTGATGAGCATTATTGGAAGCAAGGAGACCACTTTCAGTAGAGAACAATGCACCAATACACTGCAGTTGATATAAATCTAACTACAGGCTTCAGTATCTCCCCCTCTGTCTGTTTGTTTATAGGAGCAGGCTGCCCGATTAATTAATTAATCAATCATTCTGGGGTTGGGGTTGTAGTTCCTACTGAGCCTTAAGCCTTCATTTTACAGGGCGTTTTGAACAGTTTTGAGGTGAGGCCCTTTTCCTGCCCACTTGAATGAGATTGGTGTCGAAGAATTAAATAACATGGAACACCGTTTTGGGTTTTACTAAAACATACATTGTGAGCCGACATTTGTGACGTTTTACATCACAAATATTCTTCTGGATAAATGGAGAAAAAGTCCAACAGACATTTTCCAATATAGTACAGCAAATCTAATGTATATTGACTTTATTTTTACTTCTTGTGTGTCTAATGGCCATACGTTCGGTTTTGTGTGTTTTCTTGCCCTGTTCTGCATTTATCTGACTCGCTGCACCCACAAGTCTGTATTGTGAACTTTTTAGACTTTTTATATCCACCGTACTCAATTGTAATCGATTTCCCCTGACGCAGGTTGATGACAATAAATCACTTTGAATAACCTACGCACAAGCATAACAAATAACACAAGCTGTTAAAACCCCTGAATAAAAGAGAACTTGTTGTCGACGTTATGGACTTACTGTGGCGATGAGCTTGTCAACACAGTCGGGCGCGACACTGTGCAGGTGCGTGAGGTGAAACTGCAGGTGGATCTTGTTGTTGAGCATGTCCTGGCACAGCGGGCAGCGTAACATGGGCTGGACAGAATGCTGCGTCATCACGTGCATTCTGAGACGGTTCAGGTCCGTGTTGGTGAACTTGCAGTAAGGGCACTGGTACATCTGAGTCAAAGTAGATAGACAAGCGGTTAAGACGGGGTGGGGTGCGTTCACACAGAGTTAATAGGGTGAAATGGCTTTGTGAGAGAAGAGAAGCTGAAGATGAGGAGGGTAGGGTGAGGCAAGCCTTCCCTCAAGCAACCAGATTCCTCTGATCACAGACAAGTGTGTAATAGTGAGAACCACTCACTCTTGGCACCCACTTCAAAGTGCTCTCATCTGTCAAATACCTTATTGATTTTCCACCTTATACACAATTAGCAATGCGACTGCATCAGAGAGGCGAACATTTTTTTGAGGAAAGTTGAAAAGAAAGTCCCGAATATTATGAAAGGGCTGGGCAAGATGAATGCAAAATTCATCCAAAGTAGTTCTACTTCTTCTAATTGGAGTTAAAGTTTTAAGCTGATAAAGAGGGCTTACTAATTGGAGACCAAAAAAAGTCTGACTTTTATGAAGCGCATGCATGGCTGCTCCTCAACAAGTTCTGTGATTTGTGGCGCTCACCTGCTCCGCGGCTCGCTTTTCAGCTGCCCGGGGACGCTTCGAGGACAGCGGGCTCTCAGAGGTCTCCGACCGTGACGAGGGCCTTTTGCTCGGGATCGGGGAATCTGACTGGTGCTGTTCTGAATGGCCGGACACTGCTGAGCAGACACACATGCACAGAGGGATAAAGAGGAGACGTCAAGATGAGTCGAGGCTTGGCAGCACGAGACAGGCCAATCAATATGGGTGAGGGTAAAACGCTAAAGGGCTGTCTTTCGTAAATGTGCCATATCTACATTTAATGGGAAATGGGCAGTATATCACACACTTGTGATTCGTCTTTCATGCTGCTTTTAATGGCAGAGCCAGAAACAACCTCATGTACAAATGTTAGTTTACCACAGGGTGCAGCTTTAGGTTTCACAGCACCTCATAGTTTCTGCCCACATGAGCCTTTCAAATCAAGACAAAGTACATAAGCATGGCCCCTTCGGTTCACATCCATACGAGCTCTCGGATTTGTTCTGAGAAATCCTACGTGTGTATTTTTAGTAAAGCAACAGTTTACCAGCTTGTAATAACAAAATTGTCTCTTTTGTTGTCACGGCGACCCCAGGCTTTTTACATTAGTGGCCTATAGTGGACTAGCCAGTATGCCTCTCATGTTGTGTTAATGATGTTACTATTCAGAATTGTGTGCCATACACTGAAAACCAAAACCATAGTATCATAAAACCATAGGACCATTGGCGATATTCTTACCCATACGAAAAATAATAAAAAGACCAAACTTGCTTCTCTTTTAAGTGTACAGTAAACGATAAAGCAACTTAAGTCTCATCCCATGTTTGAAGAGCAAAGTCTCCCACATGAACAGATGCAAAGCACTTTAAAACTCCTCGTCATTACAAAGAAAGAGAAAATGGAAGTGGCACAAAGTGAATCATCACACTTAAACGCTCAGTTAAGCTGGAGCTTACACAGGACCTCGATTCACTCGGAGCCAGCATGAGAGCTACAAATTCGCGGTGGAACATAAGGAGGTGGCTTGCTACCCACTAACAAGCCCATAAAGAGTTAAAATTGGCCTGATTTGTACAGTCCCAGAAGGGTAAATTGAGAGCACTGCTAGGGCGGGGTGGTTTGGCAGGGGGTCAGGTTAAGCGGGGCTGACCACGCTCTCGCTCCAGACATTAAAATGTCACCTCCAATCAAGAGGAGTTGAGCTGATTACACAGTGGGGAACCTAGCATTGGACGCCGCCGCCTGCTCGATCTCCCAGAGACACTGGGATCAGTCACCAAGGTCCTGTTAGGGTCCAGTCACAGCCAATCCCATTAAACACATCCACCTATAAACAATGGCAATGTTAAACAAAAGGAGAGACTCCCATTCCTGACAGTAACCAACCGCTCAGTCATGGCACTGTCCTCACCAAATCCCCCATCAACACTACTTTAGTACGCTCTGCCTTACTAAGCTTGTGGGGTAACAGCAACCCCAGGCACTGTTGTCTGACTGGCCGTCTTCATTAAATCCAGAATTTCAATCATGTGAAAACCAAGTTCCCGTTCCCCTCGATAAACATGTCTTTCACACTGCTTTACTCCGAACTGTTGAAAATTTAAACTCATCACTAGAAGCACATAGACGTGCATACAGGACACATAGGCACAAGAATTTGTTAAGCAGGAAAATGCATCCTCCATGACTCACAATTAGTAGAATAAGCAGGATTTATTCCATGTCAATTCCATGTCAATTAGTGTGAGAAGTGACTGTTGACAATGAGGAGCTGGAGAGCTACCCTGCAGGGACATTGAGTGGGAGACGCAAGCTTGGGGAAGCTTACTTGGACGCAGTGTCTCTGGTCACGGTCAGTCGCAAGCCTGGGGATGCTTACTTGGACGCAGTGTCTCTCGTCACGGTCAGTTTGGGCGCCGTAAAATGTGATCAGTTGCTTTTCTTTTAGAATTCCTCCAGCCCAACACCATCAGCAGCACCATGACTAATATCCAACTATGTATGTATCCCGTGTGACCTTGTCGAAGGGTGGATGAAAATAAATGACCGTCAAAATGGAGAGGATAGCGTGATGAAAACAGTTGGACATTGTGGTGGTGAGTGGTGTTCCGCGCATGTTAGGCACGGATATCTACAGTACAATATGAACCGGTGGTCACAACTATAGCTTTTACAAGTGTTGACAAGAGGGAGCAGGAAGAAGACTGAGCTTGGTGACACGTGGCAAGAAAATGGCACAGGTGAAAAGAATATGCAGGGGGGAAAAAATCAATAACGATTATGTTTCATTTTTGATATGTTAAAACTAGAGTTCATTTTAAGGATGCACAGCTAGGTTGTTGGGTGCACGTCTGAGTGTGTCCGCTTTCTGCATCTTCTGTTGAGTAACTAGACACAGAACCACCATCCTTAGCAAACCTCTTTTGACACATTGACAAGGTGGCACCTTGTTTGAAGGCATAAATGTCTTAGCTAGAATGGAGTCGATTAGATGATTATTAATTCATGCCCCTTTTCCATAAACCAGAGGCTTTTGTGCTGTTAAGTCCCATAAGTGGATTGGACGTTGGCACCTTGTCTCACCTCTCACGTGGCTACAGTGTGGACCTTGGAGCACATTGCAAACGTGTGTGGAGCCCTGTTGTGCTTTCAAGAGAAACAAGAACGGCTGCCGGACAAAAGGTGCGCTGACTGAAGGATCGGAAACAGGTCATCTGACGTTGAAATCCATCAAGGCAATCACAGCTGCCATCAATCTACTTTGTCCTCTGGGGACAACACGACTCAGGTGGTAAATAGAGTGGCTGTCCATAACTTGAAAAGTTGCTTGTCCAACTCCTGAGAGAAGCAAAGTTAATTTTTTTCTACTTGATTCTGATATACCATCGTCATCAGGGTGTGAATGACTCAAATTGTTTCCTTAGAACAACATGTTTATGATTCTGTACATGCAATTAATGTACACAAAGAAAGAAGCTACATTCTGAAATTGCCTAATCCATGGCTCATAATGGTGATATGAACACAAGGGCTACCATACTACTGAAAATAGCTACGTACACAGGTGATGTCCCTGCTTTATCTTCATTTTACAGCAGTTGGCCATAGGTATGAACCTCTGAGACCTTAACTTGATCCAATAACTGAAGATACCTGATCTCTAAAGCTTTTTGGTTTTTAACAAAGTAATACTGAGATGAGGCAACCCCCACAATGACACAGACTTTCCTTTCTTTTCATAATATTACAACCCTGCCAGAATGTTGCCTTTTCTTTTCCCCTGTATTTCTACAGTTTTCTTTTCAACCTTCTTGCCTAGGCCATTCAATTGTGTAATTATCAACTAAAAATATAAACTGGAAAAACAAGAACAGATTTTTTTAAACCAATGAATGAAACCATTTCCCGTAACATATAACTGAGTTCTTTTCTTCAAACAAAATGACACACTTAATGATAAAAGCAAGGGTGACTTGTGTGTGACTAAGAGCATGGTCATGCAGTAGGCACAATGAATTTTATGACATGCATAGGAGCTATTAATTAGCAGGATTGTTATTCATCGGGCTGACTGGACAACGGGATGACGTGGCGTTCACCTTTACAGGACACACAACTGAAGCTGTGCCATTAGACTACAACTCGTAAACACCGAGCTTTCAGGAGCTTGGCTCGCAAACAAGGACAATTTACGGCCTATTACCTTCAAAGACAAAGGGAATTATAATTTGAAGGATGACAAGCATCCAGAGGATGTGTTATGAATATGTAAACATTTTATATTACTTTGTCTCCTGATTTGTCTTACTACTTTGACTTCAAAAGCAATCGCAAAGCCGGCCTGCAAAAAATGTCTCATCTTGTTTCGATGGTAAGTAACCGCCGGCAGGTAAACAGCTGCAAAACAAAGCCTAATATTTGTCTTGTGCTGAATGAGCACAGACTGCAATGCCTCAACGGCGTGTCTAGGGGATTCTAATTACCATGTTAATTATTCTGCCGACATGCAGCCTCTATCTAGCAGCTTATGTGTTCTTTCAGAATCACACCTGGACATGCAAAGAGCACATGGCGCAGGAACAGGTGTCGGAGAGGCATGCATTAAAACTGTCTCGCTGTTCGAGTTGTGACTGAAAATGGTTGTGCTAAAGTGTTAGTTATTCTTTTTATCTGAGTAGCACTCTAAAGCACCAGTAACAAACACTACCACGTTCATACATATGCCCAAAAACAGTTAGGTAGAGAAACACTAACATTTTGGTCTGTGGGATCGGCACCGAAAGCCATACTTAAATTCAAAATGTTTCAGATGCAAGCTACACTGAGCACATCATCGACATTGCCGCGATTGCGCACATGTGAGGACCATGTTCTCAGTTAGTGCTGTCATTTGTTTTTGTCTTGTAAAAATGTCCAAGTGTTTTTTTAAGTCTTCCACATGTGGGCAAAATCCAATAATTCATATCCCCCCCTCTTTCTTTTCTCTGGCTCCCATAAATCCAATGCAAAGAACAAGGAATGGAAAATATCCAGTGACAAATGTACCCTTCCATTTGCATTTACATATTATAAGTAGTATGTTAAAAAAGTGTGCAGGGGGTGTTCTGGTATCATCCTGCCCGTCATCCTCATTACATCATCATATGTTAAACCACTGAATAAGTATACAACTACTTTAGTGAAGAGACTATTCTGGGTCTTGTGTCGGACTGCTGTCTCAGCTCAGTGAGATGGTGTGACGGGAGCAGGCTTATGGCCATTCCACATATACATATTTCATAGCCAGCATTAAAAATTCCCCTTTGAATTGCTAACCACATACATTGATTAAACTGCTGTGGCAGCTAGCATAGCATTACTTCACATCACTGTCGAAAACACGGTAAACGGTTTTATGGTGACTTGAGGTACGAGTGAGTCAACTTAAAAGTTTTGAGATAAGAGCCAGCCATTTTTTGGGAGGGGCTTTGATTTATAAACATAATTTTGAGGGTGCTGCAGTAAACGTAACTTACTTCACAACACACAGAGGTTTGGCAAGGAGACTAAAACTTCATCAAGCTGTTAAGTACCACTTTCAGTTGAAGTGTAAAATAAAACTAAACTGGAAGTGCAATAATTAATCAATTATTTAACAACTGATCAGTTATCAAGATAATAAAAGTAAAAAAAGTCATCAGAACTGGTCAGACCACATGTGAAGCTTATTTTTGACTGACACTGTCAGAGAGGCATATCATTGTGGCTGTACAAACACCTTTCAAGCAAGCAGTTGAACGTCTGCAAACAACCACAAAAATAAACAAACAATATCAAGGCATATTTTTTTTTTATAAAGCTATGACAACACCTCATTAGGTACAGTGCAGACATACCTAATAAAGTGACCAGCGAGTGCAGCTACTCTACTACTGTGATGATCACAGAAACCTGCCAGATGTCTACTAAGTTTGCAGTAGGCAACGTGTACATGTGTTTGCATGCCTGCGAGTGCATAAATGCATCATCTTTGCGATAAACACATCTAAATAATGAAGGCGTCTTTCATACTAAAATGACACATATGCATTTTACAGCCACTCTGATGTACATACTTTTAAATGATTTTAATGAACAGCGAGGAGTCGGAGAACAAGAAAGGGAGAATGAGATTGACAATGGCTTGGCGTCTTTCTTCTGTGTTGGCTAATGCCGCCTTGCGTGACAGTGACTGTCATTTATAAAGTAACAATTGTGCCCTGCACCGGCAGCTACATGACAATGATGAGAAGGAACACCCCAGTAGTTGTAGTAAGGGTAAACTTAAAAGGAGAAGAAGAAAAAAAAAAAATCAAAGAGTCGGTCGGGTGCCTGAGCACCTTTCAGATAACTAACAGCCTGGCAAGACATTTATTGGTCATATTGTAACCTGCGCAACATCTGTGTGCCGCCTGTGTAAACATCATCAGGCCAAACAAAGCGCTTCTCCGTTTACCGCATCCACCGCTGGACCTGACTTGCCTTTCTGTCCTGCGCAAAATATGCTTTTCTGCACTTGCTTTCGATGACCATTGCGTTCAATGGTCATACACAAAAAGTCTCAAGCACAAATAGGGACTCTTTCATTGCCTTTTTGCTGACAACACGACACCCAACCTCTCTACCCACTTTTTCCTGACATCAAACACAACCTCAGACCCAGTTCCCTAATGCACATGCTATTTTTAACTAAGCGTTTCTAATAAGCTGCTGGAAAGCTGTAAATTTTTCATATGCAAGCACATATTTCCTTTGTGAAAACACAGAAACACACTTATTTGGTGATTAGCGACTGACAGAGGGGAGGAAAGGAAGCCAGTGCGCTTGTATCAAATTGCACGCCTTTCAAAAAAGGAAGAGTCCTAATGCGAGGAGTCGTCTTCCTGCGCACACCAGGTACGGGTGAATTATTAATCGGCCGGCTCATTTTAGTGCTTTTTGTAGTGCTTTATTTTGATGTGCTAAAACATACTTTTAGCCATATTCAGTCAGGCATGCATATCATTATATCTTCCATCAAAGAAAAGTGTCACCCTTTCAAAGAGCACAAACAACTCAGCCTCATTTAAAATAGAAAGTTTGAATATCAAAGATGAGGGGCTTCAAACGCTGATGAAGTTTTTTTTCCCCTTTCTTTTAGTTATCTTAAGACTCTTGATATACAAAAAAAATAGCTATGCAAAAAGGTCTTGATTATTTTCCAGCTCTTAACCTAACGAGTGTAAATCAAAACATCCTGCAGACACACAAAAAAAAATTGACAAGTGAGAAGAATCTAACCAGGCACATTCATGTGTTTAATGTCTCTCTTGTCTTGAATGCGGCACCTGCATGCATATCACAGTAAGATTGATTTTATGACATTGGCAAAAACGAATGTGCTGAACTTTGAAGTCAAATGTACGGGGTGAAACGAATTCTTAAGTAATTCAAGTATCTTGATTTGAAAAAAACATCTTGAAGATCTTTTCTGCCTCGGGTGCCTGTTTGGTGAGCACCGTCGTGAAGTCAAGCGAGCAGTAATAGTAACAATGCCACGATAGTGAGATGGCCAATATCGAAATAATATTTTCTCAAATGCAGTAATATGCAAACATCAAGATATGTTTTTATTTTGAAGCTGTTCTTGGCTGCGTGTGGTGGCTGACTTGACTTGTTGGATAGTTGGAGCCCAGTGAAAATTTGTATTTGTGTCACAAATTGTTACCACTAACAACAACACAATGTCATCCTAAAATTATTCGTCTCAATTTTTTCTTGAGGATCATAGGTTTTTGATATGTTTAATTTTTGCTTTATTTTCAAGTTTGATCTATAAATGATTGCACAATATGGATCATATGTTAGGATTTATACCTATGACGTTTCAGAAAAAAAACCCATTAGTGAACGTGTCCCTTAATTCATAAATATTATTATTTTACATTTATTATTATTATTTAAAATCAGATGTGCTAGAGGAAAGAAATGAGGGCAGGTTGGGAATTTGTGCAAAAAAACATCTAAAAAAAGTTTGCATGTCTGATTATTAAAAATTGTAAAAACTTATTAAAATAATTATTTTGACAATCGACAAATCATCCAAAAATGTCCAAATTCTCACAAATCCCGCCTCTCAACAGTAAATATTTCCATGAACTGATTAATTATCCTTCTGTTGAATAAAAAAACATTTGGTTTTACGTTGGTAAACAATCAACATTTTGTCTGTTTTCTGACATAACCCTGATGGGATACTGTACAAGCAAAGTGTGTGATCTTGTGTGTGTGAGTTTGCATGAAGGGGGCGGTGCTAAACACACACGTGTTACAACTAGCACCAAGGGCACACTTGCGGTCTGCCCCGAAAGAACGAGCTGTGATTGCAACTGCTCTCACTATGTTGTTGGACATATGCTTCAGTTAGACAAAAGGCCTTATGTGCAGCACTATTCAGGTGCAGGGCCCCCCAATTTTTCCCTGCTCACTGCGCTACCTCAAGTGTGTGTGTTTTGGAAATATTGGCCTTACCTGGCCCTTTGGTGAGCTCCTTCTCCCCCCCACTTTCTCTGTCTTTGGTTTGGTCCTCCTGGTCTGTGGTGGTCTCACTAGCAGCCTCCACATCCTCACTCAGCTCTCCTGAAGGGGGAGGGAAGATGGGAAATGTAAATCACCAAGCCATCAGAATTGGTGGCGGCACTTAAAGGGACGGCAGCGTTTTGTTTCTATAGGTGCTCGCAACAATGGCATTTGCTGACACGCGGTTACGAGGCTTGCAAACAAAGAGGACACAATCTGCCGTCTGCTTTTGCTTCTCTACCTCAATTGGAAATATATTGAAAGACAAAAATCCATTTGTAAATATATAGAGTATTTTTTTTTATGGGTGTGGGTCAACTTAATTTTATTTCATTGTGAAGCATCCTGCCTGGGTAAGACCAAAATACATTGTGCCCCCCGCTGCTAACTACACACTCTCCAGCCTATTTTTTTTATATATATAGGGGAACAAATCATGAATATTTAAAACTCTCAGGGATGCAACCCCTTTTACTTTATTTCAAGTCAAAGGCAGAAATCCCTTGTAACCATCTTAAAAGCCTCCGCTCGATACATCTGACCATTTAGGTTGCGTCGAAGTCTAAACAATGGATATCCAATAATGCTGTTTGTAAGTAACACACAAAGGAAAAGATAGTGAAAACAGATAATAAAAAGACCATCAATCACCTTTATTTCCCTCCAGTGCCCCTTGAACATCCCCCTTGCCTGTAAACTTTGTTTAAAAGTAGCGCGACACTGAGCGCAACAGCATTGATCCGACAACAGTAAACTAGGCCGCGTGGTCAATAGGCCTTATCAGTTATTACACAAGTCAGCTAATTCTCAGCAAATGTGCTTAAATGCTCTTTAGAAAATGCTTTCACGCTCAGGTCCCGACACTACGAGCTATTGACGTATTGACGACCTTACAAGAGCCATACCGAAATATCCTGTTCAAGTATTCAGCCCCGCAGCCATCACATGGCCTGCCCGATTCAGCTTGCCACATGACTACCCGCAGCAAAAACCACTTTTATGATCTTACATTATCCCCGCCGCTCACTGTTTATCCCGTTTGTGGTCGAGCACTATGCGCACGCATGAAGAGGGGCCGACGTCATGATTGCTTTGACACACATATATGTATAGATTGTAAACAAATGTTGCTGCAAAAGATGCCTGACAAAGGACATCTATAATGCCTTCGCTTCCTCTTATGATGAACCGCTCAACAATGAGTGGAATGAATGAGTTTGTATGCCTTGTTTAACAACATTCAGTGTAGCACTCTTCTTAAATCATACGTATATAATATTTTTCTTTTCAAATATAAACACAAAGAACCTCACTGAAGAACATTGTTATTGGGGCTCCCCACTTAGTCAGCCAGTGCGTATGTGGCTTTCTAAGAAAGCACAAGCGAAGGAAAGAATTTCGACGTGAACCCGATCATAGGCCACAGTATTAAAAAAAAAAAATCAGTATGTACATACAAATGATGTCTATGAAGAATGCTGTTCACTTAGCAAAATGTACCGTAAATGGCGAACATGGCACTTCCTGTGTTGTGCTCTAATTACAAAAGACAAAGCTCACAACTTCCAGTAAGCAAGTTGCTAACTAAGTGACTTCTACTACTAAACATCACACGACCAGAAGCATTTGTTGCACATTGTTGCGGGCACATCACCAGAAAATATTGGAGTGTTACGATAATACTACATATTATCGGTTTTAATCTTTATTTTTAGTGAGGCTGCGTGACCACAAATGCTCAAGTAATGATTGGCCTCTTATTGGTTGTCTGCCTCGGGGGCAGTGGTTTCTTCCTAAAATTATTTCCCAGATTTTTTTTTTAGTAGAGTAAAATCCCAAAGACTATTTTAAGAAATATGACCAGTATTTTTTTTTTAAGAAACTGTTTGGATGGATGTTTACTGAATCATTACTTTTCCGTTTTCTACTGTACGATGTTTCTGTTATGTGTCCGAGGCAAAGCACTAAATGTATGTATCCAGTGCAGCTCATGCTCAGCGAGAGAAGCAGATCTTAAATATGCCTTCCAAACAAGACTTCTTCAATTTTCTCAGAATTAGGAAACCACACAGCTGCACGGGTGCTAAGATTACAAAATAATCCCCAGGTACATTTTTAAAGGGCGTGGGGGCTGTGGCAATTTTTTTTTATCCACAGTGACACTTGTAGTGGGACTAATGTTCCACCTCTACATTATTCTACATTTTGCACACATATGATATATTTTCACATTACAATGATAGACAGCCGATGCATGAATACATTTCCCTTTAGACTTCCTGCACATAATGCTCACATGATAAATGTTCCCCTTTCTTTTTAATACAGTACAACACGTAACACAAAATCTGCCTTTCAAGAGAAAAATAATACTCAATTTTAAGCAAAAAAATATGTTGTGCATTTGTGTTTATTGAAAAAACGTGAAAAAAATCCGCATGACACTAATTTATATAATATTAGAACCATTTCTCATATCATGCAGTATTAGTTCTACAAGACTGTAAACTACAGTCACGATAAACACTTAGTTTGGTTAATCATTAATATCTCTCTATGAAAGGCAGCTTTTTGTTATACCAAACAACCTTATTACACACAACCCAGAGTGACATCTATTTTTTTAATTCAATTCCATTACCAGCATTATGTACATGTTTAAGTGGAAAACTAATTTAGAAATGGCTCAACTCTAGTGGTAGAAGAAAAAATGATTAAAGCCACGCAGACCATAATTAATGAAAGGTCAAAAGTGGCCTGAGAGTAAAAACGGCAACAGAATGAAAACGGTAACAACGCAGCCCGAGAACAAGTGAGACAGCAGCACTCAAAGCTATGGCAGCAGGCCATTTGTAACCCAAATTTGGGATATGCAAAGACCAATAGCCTGAAGGTTGTCTTGTAATTAATTGTCTTCATTAACCACCCTAATACAACGATATGAAGCACTTCCATTAATCTAATCATGCAGGCTGAATAAACTCATGGCTGACACACAGATTACACTCATTTGTTCCAAGCAGACGAGGATCAGATTTGCTCTGCCACTCACTCAATGGGGACAGTCCACGTATCCACACACACACGCATACACACACACAAATGCACGTGCACACACCCTCTTCCAGACATCTCGCAGCTTTTCTTGCCCTTGTGAGTGCAGGGGCTTAATCAGACCCATAGGTGTCACTCTTTACAAGCCAGGAGAACTCACACACACTAATGAGGTGCACAGAGGAAGTGGGGAGGGGGGGCAGGCACCAAGAGAGAGAGAGAGAGAGAGAGAGAGAGAGAGAGAGAGAGAGAGAGAGAGAGAGAGAGAGAGAGAGAGAGAGAGACCAAAGTAGAGGAGGGAAGAGAATAACAGAAGAAATGTTTGGAGATGACAAAAGCAGATGCTATGCAAAGGACGTCCGTAATCTAAAAAAAACAAAAAACAATATTACCTTCATGATGAGCAGGAACAGGGAACAGCCTTGCCCCCCCCAACACACACACACACACATGCATGCAAGAGCAGTGATTACACTGACGCTAATCAGACTGACAAGCACAAACGTCCCTAATAAATAATTGATGGTAACCACTGCACTTTCCAGTATTCCTTCCCAGACTGTGGAGAAGAAGAGCAGCAAGTAATAATAGTCAGTCTAAATATCTTTCACTAGGTCAGGCTCCTCCCTCTGTGCTCTCGGCCTCGGCAGACGACACGGCCGTGATGCCGGCTGACTTTCTTGACAGAGCGGAGAAACGCGGTCCTACCTGAGCTGAGAAGGGCCGTGGCGCTTCCAGAAAACACTGGCTGCATTTACAAAGGCAAAATGAGTTGTGTTTCATTATTATCAGTGAGGCTGCTATCATTTTAACCAGATGTCACCTAACCCTAAGTGCTGTCTAACTCAGAGGTGAGCTTCCACTGCTTCATCCAAACCTAGACAGCTTCTTTTTTTCTCCTTTTAGCACAACACCGTCGGATAAAAAGCGATCTTATTTCACAGTTCATAGACTCTCTCTCGCTCTTTTTTTAATCCCCCTTTCCACCCCCCAATCTCTCCATGATGCCTTGCACCCCTTTCCCCGTATCAAAGTTGTCCTGACTTCGGACTTGAGGGTGCGAAATGGAAGTGACAGGAGGGGCAGCAAAGGACAATGAGACACAGGAGCCATGCTGAGGGCTTTCATGCATTGTCCTCATATCAGCACCTCAGCACCCACATATGAAACATGACCACTCCACCCAATCAGAGCCCCCACCCCGAGGTGTTCATGTTGTCCATAAACTCAGGGCTCTCAGAGCAAACCACAATATTCTTTTGTGTGGCCAAGTTAAAATTAGAGACACAACAAATATTTTTTGGACACAGATTCTAATATTTGGCAGAATAAAATCCAGACAAATGATTAATTGGCCAATTAATAAGATGAATCTCATTAATATAAAAACTTTTTGGTCTATTGTTGGGTCTGTGTTGATGGGTTAAAAAATATTCTCTTGTAGTCAGACAAATACTACAGGACAAAGTATTGTTACAATATAAAGTCAATACTGACTAATTAAATCAGTCAGCCCTAGTTCAAATTAGCAGAGAACCTTACATAATGGACAAATGTCTTGTGATGACACCCCTCACCGTTAGAACTTCATTCGTCATCTTACCAAATTATTTTTGGACAACTATGTAGTGCCAGTTTGGGGAGTCCCCTTTTTCTGTTCCCTGGGTGTCGAAGAACCTAATGGATATGACCTACAGTGATCTAGAGCAGAAATGCTGAGTCAGGAAACACGTCACAAGTGCCATCCGGTAGAAAGTCTTGCCAGACAGCCCCCGTGGGTGTCCCAATATGTTTGGCCATCGAGTGCAAAATGAGGAATGCCGCGTTAAAAACAAGTCAGATTTGCGGATACTCGTCACTCTCTGTCTCCCACGCTTTTTTTTTTTTTCACAGAAAGGAAAGAAGCTACTTCAGCGCTGCTGGTCAATGTTACGTGTTAGATTCCTGACCTGTCTATTGAGGAGGGGGGGCCACGACGCAGGCACGCATGCAGGCGGGCATCTCTCTCTCGCTGCTGGCCCTGCTGTGACCTCAAGATCTAAATGTGAATGAATACTTTGTGTCTCCATGGGGCCGAGGCGAACGAAGGGGAGGGAGGCAGGGAGGGAGGAGCCTCACAAGATGGAGGAGGGGTACGAGGGTTAGGGCAGCTAATAACTAAAACAACTTTAAAGGGCAAGTTAATCACAAACAGCAGCCATAGCTCACACCGACTCCCCCCGCTCTCCCCACGAGAGCACCACAGGTCTTCAACCCAAAGCTCATGTTCAGCCCCCAGTGTCCATAAATCTAATTTGGCGCAACTGTAAGGTGCTTTTTGAGTTTGCCTTTGCATTGCTATGAATACAACAAGATTTTCAATACTATTGTGACTCAGTAAGATGCAGTTATATTAGTTGTTCTTCACAGTAGAAAAAGAAAATTTGACTGAAAAAGAAAATATACTCTGCCTACGTGTGTTGCTGCACCGTTTGTGTTCAAATATAAGCTGTACAATAAACAACAACTGCGAGTTCCAAAATATAGACAATAAGAATTGCTCGTCACAGGGTTCATACAGTTTATTATGGCCAAGTTGATTTCAATAATTTTTAATGCCATCTAAAATTAAATATGACCAACTTCAGTCATTTGATAAATACTTTTAAATCAGGTTAACGTATTTTGAGATGTGAAACTATCATAAAATCTATTCAAAGAATAATTTAAGACATTTTAATGCCAATTCAGGCCTTATTCTTAGATTCATAGATTCAGTGACTGCCATAATAAAGTGCTTGCATTTCAATCTTTTTGCAAAAAAGCAAAACAAAACGCCATACAATGGCTCCTATCTTAAAAAACTCAAGTCGAGTCACTTGTATCTCAAGATGCCGCTATTCTTTTTCAAATGAAGAGCTGTTAGTTAGCACCGAGCAAGATGAATTTGATATTTTCCCCTAAAGTGGTGTATCTCTCATGGGAAATATCGCTAATTAGAAATAGTTCACCATAATGGCATGTTTAGATACATTACCCCCCCCCCCCCCCCCCAAAAAAAAAAAGTGAGTGGCGCTCTACTTCTCTTTGTGTTGAGTGATGAAGGAGAGAAGGATCTAGGTTAATGCGGCTGCACAGGGAGTGCACATTCGGGGACTGCTCACTCGTCTGCCCCGCCACACACGCATACACACACACACACACACATGCACACACAAAACGGTAAATTCCTTGAATGTCCGCTCACTAACAAATATTATGTCCACAAAGGGGGATGCTGGCTGTACTTTTGCCAGTTGTAAGATGTGAGACTAAAAGCCTGCATGGGGGCAAAAGCATCACTGGCCGCTACTCTTCCATCTACTCTGCCCGAGGGACAATGTCCCGCACAAAGGGTCATTCTGGCTGCATGCCACCCCTCCCATGCACGTTTGCGGTCGTTCTCTTATGCCTCCTCTGAAATCACCCTCCTTTTATTCCTGCATCTTTTTCTCTCCCTCTCCATCCCGTTCACACTACAATGCCTTCACCTATTTGCAGCTATTCAATAGAACCTTACAGAATTAGGGGGTAGGAGGGCTGAAGGGGTGTCTGGCAAGAGAAAAAAAAAGCCGCTGTCATGAAGGGCAATCACATCAAGTCTGAAATATTCACCAGTGGCTTGGAAAATGCGATGGTACAGTTATGACAGGCGAACAGGCCACTCTCACCCCCCACCTCATCACACACCCACCCTCCCCATTCAGGGCAGAAGCACAGTGGACACTCTGAATATGTATAGTCCGGAAAATGTATTGATTTTTCATTTGGCAACAACTACCAAAAAAAAAACCACACACTCATGCACAAAAATCACATAACCTGAAACTGTCACAACTCTTTTGTTCATTTCTCATCTCTCCTGATGTTTGGCTTTTGCCACAAAGTCTCTTTAATTACCAGGTACAGCCCGCTTCAGAGCCTCCCCTCCACTGAGGCACAGCCGCATACAGCCTGCTGGGCTTAACAAGACAGCCCACATCTATTATATATGACATACACCCAGCAGCTTTTGTCTCATATCTGACTAATAAGCGCGCCGAATATGACTATACCCACTGTTTGTTTTGCTATTATACACAAGGTATACCTGCTTACGCGGGAGGAAAACTTGACAATTAAAAGTGCAGACTGCTGCGAGAAAAGTAACACTTGTAAGGGTTCTGTATTGTGTTCATTGTTCAGAGACCAACAATTACAAGGTTTTACCAATCAGTTAATCTGTCGATTATTTTATTTTCAATTAATCTATGAATTATAACAATTGTGAACATCACATTTGTAATTGCCATCCCCTTTTCCAAAACAGTAAATTATTTCAGTATTTAATAGTATTTAATGGTGCATAAAATGTAAAAATATGAATAGATTATAACTGCGTTAGTTTTCACATCCGTCAGAAAATTACCAAAGATGAGGATCAATGTGACGACAACAATAACGTCACCAATAATAATAATTAACAGATTTGGAGGAATTGCCATTTTGAGTTATACCTGCTATTCTCATAACAAACTCCTGCGATCGATCATTCAGCCAACATACGCGTGCGTGTGTAAACGCAAACGTGGACGTGTGTGTCCATTAACAGGTGCTTATCTGTTTATCTCCACTTTTAGGCAGCACAGACCAATAGAGAGGACTGCGCCGACTGAAAAAGATCTCTGCCTGTCGATTTATTGAATGCGTCATTTGCATATCTTTGTAGTACATCCATCTGCCCGTGGACTGTTGTGGAGGTATTAGCAGAGAAAATCAATGTTGCCATGGCGGGGCGTATGTAAGCACCCAACCTGACGCGTGTTAGGTGTCCGTCTGGCGGCTCTCGCATTGAGCTTATTAGCATACTGGGCCAGTCATTCAGTGTTTTTAAACTCGAAAATAAACACACAAGTTTCTCAGTATTCCCGCCCATAGTGTGCTGCTTTGGTCATCCCGCCTGCCTGATCTGCAGCCGTGGGCCCGACAGGCTGTTTGTTTATGAGAGCATACGCTGAGATAAAAGAGACTTGGCTGAGTTATGAATATCAATTTTGCTAATCAATTTAATTTCAAATATAGCGCATCATTGATGTCTGTTTGCTCTCCAAACTTTAACAACTTGCTAAGTGGAGATTTTCAATGATACAAGTGGAGGAGAAGTGGAGGATGAGAGTTTAACTTTTTACCTTAGCCAAGGAGCATTTTTACCACTCTTTGTTTATTAGGGGAGAAACTAGAAGGAAAAACCACTGCTGAGGTTAGACAAAGTGTATTATTAGGACTGCAATGAAAAAAACTAAAATACGAGAAAAAAAACAAACAAGTAATGCTGTGAGAATAAAGTTATAATATCATGAGGATGAAGCAAATACAAAACTGGAGTAGTAATAATACAAAAGAAAGCCAAAATACCCCATAAAACCTGTCTGGTAAAATGCCAACTTTTTTATTTATCGATCTATTTATTTATTCATTTACTTACTTGCATGTGAGTATTTTTCATCTTAATGTGTTGCTCCACCGTGAATTCAAATATCCATTGCTTTGTTAGCCAGTCTGT
The DNA here is from genome assembly GCF_024217435.2 of Syngnathus scovelli. Lineage (NCBI taxonomy): Eukaryota > Metazoa > Chordata > Actinopteri > Syngnathiformes > Syngnathidae > Syngnathus > Syngnathus scovelli. The sequence continues at coordinate 14,067,672 of NC_090850.1, forward strand.
GGTGTTTCTCATCAAATGTTAGCATTAAGCTATCTGATGTTACAGTAAAAATCTCCGCAATTGTTCAATGTGACGCAAACTCCAATTAGAGAAGTAAATAGCCTGAAGCCACTTTCTTGAAGAGTTTTTTTTTTTTTTACTATCGGACAAATAAAGATTTTGCTCGTAAGCCAAAGCAAAAAAAAAATCAAAAAAATAACTACATGTCTGTATGTCTGCTCGTAGTTCAAAAAAGCCAACAGTCAACTCACCCGTATCTCAAGGAACCACTATACTGCTTTGGGAGATAAAATCGCAGAAGCAATTTTTTTTTTCTGGACAAACTGTAGGCATATACAGGAAATGGGTGTCTATGAAGGCCTATAGTTTAGTGTTCCCAATTAGGATGGTTTGGCCTTGGTGGAGGTCTGCGCTGTATTCGTTACAGCGCACAGGGAGGCATATAATGGATATATGGTACATTTTTCTCCGGGAGAATGGAGTGGATAAACTGGGCAACCTTTCTTCTAACAAGCACCCTTGCTGGTTGCTCATAGCTAATTGCTAAAGAAATCCAATGATTACACTGCACAGGCACTTAAACCATCCACGAGAGTGCTCGCACTTAGTGAAAAAAAAGCTCTCCCTACCTCTATCTATTTCTAATACAAATCAAACACGGGGGCTTTCTTTCACCATTTGTCTTTCTTTCGGTTCCTCTTTGCATAGCCCATCCATTACTTTCACATGAAATATGAAAAGGCAATATCCTTTCTGTGTTTGTACTGAAGCGTAATGCGATTGTGTTGTCATTTATAAGAAATAATCGCAAACCTCTCTTTCATTTTCCAGTTCAAATAACCATGAAAAATTAGCCTTCGATGTCAGGGAGGACAACAAAGGGATGCACACAGACTATTGCTTCACCACTGCGCTTGACATTTCTCCTTAATAGGAAACCGTCTGGTTGTTCCTATCTTGCCTTTTCAATCTAACCTCTTTTTTTTTTTAAACCCAATTAAAAAGCTCTGTACTCAGATCTTTGTAAATGTTTCCTTCATTTTTTATTCATTGTGGAGGGTCTGGAGGTTAGGAAGGATATGGAGTGGATTACAATACTCTGGCCCTGCTCATTAGCACCCTTGCCACAGTCCGCTAATGGCCACTGTCGGAGCGAGACGTCACCAGACGAGCGCTACGGGCCCTCTGTCGCTGTGACTACCGTCCGGCAGCCTGACGGATAAATAATTCAAAAGCCATCAGACGCCCTGGTTGCCCCAAAAACACACAGCCAAGAGCCAGCTTGCGCAGGCCTCCCTCACTGATCGGAATTTAGTCCTCACACGTGATGTACAGCCAGATGTCAGGACAGACAATTATACTTTGTAGTAGTCAGAGGATGTTTTTCATTGGCAGAGATCTTTAGTTTTAGTGAGCGCAGCAAAGTAATGGTAATTGCTAAGTGTGCCGCTGCCATTAAAAGCTTAAAAGGCTGGTTGTTTTCCACTGTAATTATGTACGAAATGATCAACTTTGCAGTGCAATTAGGTGATGTAATTATGTTTTGGACCAAAGTATGGAGAGAATGGAAACAACCTAAATATCACTCCGATATTTTTTATGTGCTTTAAAGTCCTTAGTAAGTCAAATATTTATGGCATGTTGGCTCTGCTGCTGAAAATGTTGATTTACACTCACAGATAAGGTCATGGGTTCGTATAAGTGCATTATTGTGGTAGAACTGAATTGCACCATTCTGAATAATTCTACTATCAATTGAACACCCTTGCGTTGTTTCTGCAGGTGTTCCTAATGTTCACTACTATTCACATATTCACAGCTTCTTGATTTCATCTTCGTGTATGCCTCATGATGCATATAATGAAATTTTCTCTGAAAAGGCTAATGAAAAAGACTTGCATCATGCAATTAGCTGCTCCTTAATTCCTTTCTGGTAATGTATTAATTCATTATCAAAATAATTGTGTCTGGATTATTTATTTATTTGCTTGATTATGCGAGCTTAAACTACTAAACTGACTCAGAGGCAGGTGGCGGGCATCCACTGTACCAACTTCACCGTTACTGTTTTGGTTCTGCTTTTCTTGGTGGTATTTTCAGCTTTAATTTGAAAGCCAATCTGCTTTAGGCTCTCAGTTTCACCTGAGATTCAAAAATGCCCCTGAACGACACTTGACAAAACACGCCTACGTCATTCATTGCGTATGAGGGGCTTCTTTTTTTCCTATCTGCTCTTTTTAGTTTTATTAAATGACTAGTTGTACCACTTCAGAGGAGCGTACCCTCTCACAGCAGGTCATATTTGCTCACTCTCTAAGCACAATTTGATTGGAGCCAATTCTGAGAGGATCCGACAGTCCGAAAGACGAACAGGCCAACGTTCTCGTGCATTAAACAAGATAAGTTATCGTCCCCTGATTCTTCACGAGCACACCACGATGCTGTGGAAGTGGGCCGAAAAACTCTCCGAGGTTTGGAACGGTGCTGCCCGCTGTGCTGCTCTCCAGAGGAACAGACTTGGAGTGATTACAGTTAAACTCAGTTATCTTTGGCTAAGCCACAGGAGAGGCAGAGTAAAAGACAGTAAAGGGAAAAAATAACTGATGATGTGGCTTAAACATGAACCATCTGTTTGAAAACACACAAGCCAACGACTTCTGTTCTTCCAATGTGATCCATACTACATCTTGATAAATTGACCACCTTTTGCATATGTCTGATTTTTGTCTTTAATGGAAGACAAGACCAATCTGTACCACTTTTGGGTCTGATGGAGAACTGGTCTGGTTTGTTTAACGAGTGCGAGCGCTGCGTGCGACGCTCAAGTACGGTATGCTTTCCTGACTGCAGCGCAGTTGTAAGCAAGACTGGATATAATCATTCCTTCTTTCACCTGTAAAGATAAACGCCATCTTAAACCCAGACACACTTTGCTTTCGAGCCACAGTTGCTGAGTGCCTTAGATAACAGGAATAAACAGCACGACTCAAAATAGAACACAAAGTTAAACTCCACATCTTATTATGCTTGCTCATAAGCACAATGCCCTGACAGTTAGTTAGATGTCTGCTTACGCAATAGAACCACCAGTCCACCTAAAATTGTGTCCATTCATTTCCTGCTAAATCCAGGTTAACAACAACAAAAGATATATGTATGTTTGTATGTATGTGTGTTTCTATATGACAGGGACACTGTCATATAGAAACACATTTTGTCCAAAAACATTTCCTCCACCAATTAAGTGCAGCGCCAACCATAGCAATGTTGCCAGAACATCTTAAAGATCTTAAACTAGATCATTGAAAACCACCAAGTGTGGCATAGACTCATTCGTCCTACACACTGCTGCAGGAGACGATATTATTAAAGTGAATTTCAAAATGCCCTTGGATTCTCGAGTAGAAGCCAATTAAAAATGCTTTGCAACATCCATTTTGAGCCGAGTGAACAGGTATGAGTAGGGAAGGGGTGGGGGGGGGGGTGGAGGGTAGCAATTTGATGGATGCAGCAGTGGAGGCGAGAGATTGCTCAAGCAGGTGCTGTGCCCGATTTGCACCGTCAAATCACTGCACTCAATGGCTTTTTAATTCATGCACATTGTGGAACCTTATATTTAAGGTAACTTCGACTTGAATGAATGTCACATCTGCAGCATTTGTGAAATGTATTTTTTTTTTCTCTACCTTCATAGCTTTGGTGCTGACCAGGCACATAGACATGGAAATGAGAACTTATTTCCAATTCTAACCTCTACAAGGCATTGTGAGGGATTAATAACCGTTGCCCTGTGGCTATACTCTCCTGTTTTTCATTGCACGCACGACTTTTTTTTTTTTTTTTTTTTTACAGCAGGTCATTCACTCATTAGTCAGACTTGGCAGAGTTTGGGGTAGAAGCCTAATAAGACACAAAATTAATTATTCATTTGTGCTGCTGATGTTGTTGGGTGCTGCATGGGGCCTAACTAACAGAGGTCGGCCTCAGGAGGACTGCTGGAATAAACACTTTGGACAAATTGTATAATGTTGGTGTCAGTAAAGCAGGGAAAGGTAAACACTAATCACCAAACTCATCGTTAAAACAAGCCGCGAACAATAATGTGGCCCTGTGCGCATTATTGCTTTCTCCCCTGTGAGCGGATCCAGCATCCCAATGCTCCATCATGCCCTCAGTGTACAGAAAGCCATTGGCTCGTGAATGAAACCAGCATCGTTGCTTCAGCCAGAACCATTGGCCTCCTGAGAAAGCTGTGATAAGAATTCATTTCTTCCTATTATGTGCGCTTGTCTGTTGCCTCAGTTCATCAGTCCAGTGCAACCAAGTCAATGCAAGGCCCTGTAATGAAGCAATCAGATGCAGGCTGCCTGTCTGGGACGGCCACTGCATTCCCAGCTCACGGGCCCGAGATCCCAGTGCAGGCTGCGGGTTGAGGCAACATGGACACAGTCTGCATGCAGGCATTAATTCAAGACCTCGTCTTTCATTGAGCGGAGGATAAGCTGCTCTTACGTGTGCTTCACACCAGGTTTGCCGCGTCCTGTGGGCACGGAGAATCATCCACTTTCAGAGCTCCATTAGTTCAAACAAGCTCCTATATTTCCGCTAAACCAGTAAATCTGGTTGCTGTGGGATTCCACATTCAGATTACCAGTGGAAGTGGTCGGATGGAGAAACTTCTATCCACCGTCTCCACTCTCCTTATTGCCACCTCTTACAGAGCTTCAACATGTGGAAACTATTAAGAGGATTTGATGAGAGGAATGTATGTGTTGAAGCTTAAGCTGCGCCTCAAAGTAGAGGATTCCGTGTCTCATTTGTTTTATATTGCAATGGAAGTTTCTTTTCAAATTAAAAAGAGAAACTTTTTTGATCTCACTTATATTGTTATTTCTACCTTCGGGTGATGGAAATGGCTTAAATGTTAATCGTATGAGGGTTGTGGACAATCACTGTTTGACAAGATGAAAGTCACGGGTTGCTGTAGAAAAGCATCTTGAGGACATTTACAAATTGTAGATGCATGTCATTCTGAGAAAGAAAAAGACTCATGTCACCCCCTACAAGAGCTGACAGAAAAAGCAGCTGCTCAGCTGACACGAAACACCGGGCAGGAGTGTAGGTCACCGTTTTAAGATTTGAAAACAAACACCAGAATCTTAAAATCAACTTGAAAGTGTAGAGGCAGCCCCTGGCTGGAGATCCCAACAGGAGTTACTGTATGTGCTCCCTCTTACACGTTCCAGTTAAGGATGGGAAATTGACTCAAGTGTCCCCTTTTGCAGCCTCACATCTGACCTGCGACCAGCTTCGGCAAAAAAACCTATGGCTCCATTCTACATGACAGCAGCTCCTTAACAAGCAGCAGTCATTAACCTCAGGAGTAGGCAGCTGCCATGTGATGTAGTACACTCGGCCCACTGCAGAAGGGCCCTATTGATCCCAGACATACTTGGTGCCTTCCTGGATGTCTCTAATCAATATGCAAATGGCCCACAGCATCGATTCAATATTAATTTTCAATTAGGGAATTCTCAGTGGGTCTTGAGGGGTCAATACAGATGTATTCAGAGCAACGGCTTAAGCAAGTTGCAGGCATTGACGTTCCTCTGCCCAAGACAACTTACTTACTGTTTATTTAGCCTGCCCAGCTGTACGTCCTGATTAAGGCTTCGAGTAACAGGCCGAGAGACAGATGGGCCTTTCCGCACTATCCCAACTAATAAGTCATCATCTCACACTTAGTTCAGTTTCGCTGTCTTGTTTAGTCTGCTACTTAGGGACCGCTTAAAGCTATAAGAGTGTTTTATTCAAATATCGCTAATATATACGCCTACGGGCAGATAGTTTAAATAGAAACCAAGATGCATCTTTTTATTATACAATACCAATATATTTGAAATGAGCCTACATAATTAATTTAAACGCCAATCGAAGCGATTAGAGAAGGAAATAAGTGACGACTAAGCACAAGCTTTTCCAAAATCAGACAAACTAAAACTGTCACATACTTCCTTAATCATCTTTCTGCTGTAACAAAAGGCAGGGAAAACCTGTGTCATATTTGTGCCATGACGCTACAACGCTTGAAACTGAACAATTACAACAATGTATGTTTGTATTTCAGGCGTGGACAACCCCTACTGTAAATAACTCACCATAAAACAATAGACGGCTTATAAGGCGTCTATTGTTTGTCAATCAAAAAGCATTGCTGGTTGTCACTCGGCTCTGACTCACTGTCAAGTTATGTGTCGCAACTGTCAAGGCAATCAGGTTCTTGTAGCTTTGGACTTCTGCCATAAGCATGTATCAGCACAAAAAGAACTATAATATTTATAATTATAGATATAATTGTACATACTTAACCAAGTACAAGCGGAAGGGATTTAGCCAGCTATTCAGATGTATTGTGTACGGTCATAATAGAACAAAGCATGAATGAAGTTGCAAATAAAAGCAATACAGTCCTGACTTAAAGAGCCGTAAAGGAGGCTGGGAGAGATAAAACCAGCGAGGACAGAGATAACCTGGCCTTACTTGCTGCAGATACACTGCCCAAGGTAATTGGTTTGAGGATAACATTAATTACCACATTGCTCATTAATGGCCAACGCCTTTATTGGTTGCATTGATCAGCAGGACCTGTTAGCCATCATCCTAAGCAATGGTGGATGTAACAAGCTTACATATTGGCATACCAATTAATGCAATCAATTCCTGTCTAGATGTTGCTATTATCCTTGTCTACCCACCCCCATTACAATTGCGCCTTGTTTCTCACATATCAATTTCGCAGTAAATGTCACAAAAAAAATCTGCAAAGCACGGTGGAATTGAAACACCTATTCAAGTAGAGTTTTCTAAAGTTTAATTTGTGTTTGCGGCGGCTCTGTGTTGCACTGGTTAGCACTACCGCCTCACAGTTAAGAGGGTGCGGGTTCGATTCCACCTTGGGGCCTCCCTGTGTGGAGTTTGCATGATCTCCCCGGGCCCGCGTGGGCTTTCTCCGGGCACTCCGGTTTCCTTCCGCATCCCAAAAACATGCTTGCTAGGCTGATTGAGCACTCCAAATAGTCCCTAGGTGTGAGTGCGAGTGCGAATGGTTGTTCGTCTCTGTGTGCCCTGTGATTGGCTAGCAACCAGTTCAGGGTGTCCCCTGCCTACTGCCCACTGACTGCTGGGATAGGCTCCAGCACACCCACGACCCCCGTGGGGAAAAGCGGAATAGAAAATAGATGGATGGATGGATGGATGGATGGATGGATGGATGGACGGACGGACGGACGGACGGACGGACGGACGGACGGACGGATGGATTTGTGTTTGCAATGTGTTCGGCCTTAGCATTTCCACCCACTGAGTGTAGGTGATGCAGCTCGGATTAAAAAAAATATATATACTTTTGCTTTACCTCTAACTTAATAGGTAAACCTTACTTGTCTCACAAGCCCTTGTCACAGAGCAATGTGCCATGACAAAGTGGAGGGATTTACCGTTGGACCCAGAGCGCTTCATTTGCTTAATAACAGACGGTTCTATAAGAAAGTAGCTGCTCCGAGGCGGGATATCGCCCGACGAGGATGTCTCACTCGGAGAAATCCTATTTGAAAACAACACCTTCGGAGCATTCATCCTCCTCCGCGCCTAAGACGATCAACGCGCATGACAGACACCATTAATATGACGTCCCGTGTAACTTTGCTCTTTCCCCCTCATCCAACAGGAACAAAACGGATAGCCATGAAAGGCGCTGCATTATGGTCTGACAGAACATGTACCGAGGTGGGACGTCTCACATATCCTTTTTATCCACATTTTAGAAGTGGTAAAGGAGAGCTAAGAGGTAACCTGGGCATCCACAAACAGCTTTGGACTCATTTCAGAAGAAAACCAAATAAACTGTATCATAATTTAAAAAACATCCTTAAACAACCTCCAGCCTACAGAAAGAAAGTGAAACTTTGATAAATGTTCAATATATTCTTATAAGAATTTAATATATTAAATTAAATAGGTATTACAATAATTTTTGAACACTGATTTGGTGCCCTTTGCATCACAATAAAATTACTCTGACTGTAAAATACACTTAAACATAATCAAACAGTGTCCTACACATTGATTTGATTGCATATTGAAATATACAATGGAAAAGATTTAAACCACCTTGACCCTAGATTGTTTTTTTATGTACCCACTTCCTGAAATGACACTTTATCATGAAATATAAAAATGTATTTTATTTTTACGTATTTGCCTTATTTTTTTATCCCAACTATATTTCAAATGTGTTCTTTTTAACAAATAAACGAAACAAAACCGTGTCCTTTCCTTGAAAATTGGTTGCAATACTGCAATATATTTTCCACTGGATATTTACATTTTATTGAATATAACCTTTTTTTAATTTAATATATTTCTGCATAATTTTCATAGAACGAAAAGACAAAATTGCATTTAATGTCATGTCATTTTACGTAATCACACTATCTGCATATATATTGTTCCCGGAATATAAAATGACCAGTTTTTTTTTTTTTTTTTTTTTGCTCTCCATTGCACATCATTACTACCTGGAGCCCACATTTGCCCACTGTGGGACCTCCTGAAGCAATGCACAAGTGGGCTGAGCAATTAACAATTTCATGCTGATTGCCTGAAGCATGTTTTGCTATGCCATAAAGATAATAGCATGATGGGTGCTGTGCAGCGTAACCCCTCTCCCTACCTCCACCCCCGGCCGCCTCCCACCACCTCGCCTAGTCCTCTATTACCTCCATCTCTCAATTCTCTGCTGTGCAATTCACATGTTGGAATGACGCTCTGCCTGCTTGCTTTATTAAAGACACTCTCCCTGCTTAGATGGCGCATTTAAGAAAAAAAATTACAGAAAGATGACTCCCTGAAGAGTAAACAGGGATGATTATTAAAGGGAAGGAGAAAACTAGTGTCGCGGTCCCCCACTGGCTTCTTGATTTGAAAGTCTAATTTGGCAGCCGCACACGACAGGCAGGTAGACAAAAACAAACAGGTTCCATTTCCCAAGACAAATGGAGCATGCTCGGAGGGGCTGCTCGTGACCGCCCTCAAAGTCCTCATTCTCCTCCCCACCGCATTGTGACAGAAATCCACTTTGACCGTGGACCTTGGCGCTGCGCAACAGGAAAACGTGTGCCACCTATTTGTCTATAGCGCGCAGCACACAAAAGGCTACAAAGACATGACGTGTGAATTTTGCCCCCAAGTGATGTTTGCAGCTGGAAAAAAAAAAAAAAAAAGGTCCAACTGATACAAGATGGTTATTTCAAACTGAGTTCATCTATTTTTTTAGGCAAATTGGAGGGAGCTCACTCGGCCACTTCGAGAGGTCAGCAATTAATCATAGCATGATACTACTTAATATTTTTTTCTGCAGAGAAATGAGGTAAATACAATCATTTGGAATCTTATCACCAAATAAAAATATATTATGTGATGCTTTCATTTTGAGTGTAAAAATAAATTTGAGAAGATCTCCGACATTCTGGAATCCAGTGCTGCCTTGAAATACAAATGAACTGACTGAGCGGGTTTCCATGATGCACGCTGTCATTTGGCCATTTTTTTCTTTGACTTGCAGAATAGACTTTGGATGCAAGTGCTGTATGGTGGCAGTGAACTCAGATTACTTCACAAGAAGCAGCAGTTTCATATATTGTGAACAAAGCTGTTTATTGCTGCTCCCATTTGAAGCTTGATGTCAAACTAAACATTAAGAGAATTACACATTGTTTATGTAAAACAAACACATCAAATTGTCTTTAAGGCCCTTTAGCATAATGCTAACACATAATTGGAAATTGGAAATGGATATCACTAGTGTCAAGGAAGGACTAATATTACTGTGGTTTACCGCTTGGGAACTGAAACTGTGGCCATATTATACTTGCGCCATTTGGCCAGGACATGCATGTTACAAAATATCCATTGAATTGCAGATAGTTTTATTTTTGAGCACGGTTACCGGCAAATGAGGAGAGTGTATAATCCATGAGTATAAAGGAAAATCACTTTTTTGTGGGCAATTTTCAAGGTCTGCATAATATACGTGTGTTACTCTCAAGAAACTATGATATGCCGGAACCATGTAGGGATTAAGCAATGTTGTTAATTTAAAGCAGGGATGGCATAATGCTGACATTGGCTGTTGGTGCAATACATTTGTTAAGCACTAAGGGGACCACATTCGGTACCATAAACAATTGGGGGGGATCTCTAGTGGCACATATTGTGCATTTGCATTTAACATGGTGTCTTACTGCATTCTACCGACCACCACGTAAAAGCGTATTATTGTTCTCTGTAATGATGTGAATAGCTGAAAGAATATGATATCCCCCTGCGGAAGTAGGAAGTTATGAGGCGGCTTGCCAATTAGAAATATAGAATATACCATTTCCAACAAAGTCATCTTTGCAGGCGCAAACGTCCTCTGCATTTTATAGTATTTTCGAAGAAACCAAGCGAGCACAACAAATGCGTATAAAAAATAACGAATGAAATGGAGGAGCATCTAAGTGTCCAGGCGTCAGTATTATTAATCACGTACCGCCAGCGTCATTGTTCCTACAACGTGAAAACAAGGCCCAAAGACATAAGGAGGGGCTGGGGACAAAGGGTAGCGGCACCAGCCCCCTCTGTCCCGCCCCCTTGACCCCCTCCCTGCTCACCTCCCAGACTTCTGGTGCTGCGTGTGAATGTCCAGCTGGCGTGCCGAGCGCACACACCTCAACCGAACACGGCTGCGTTGTCTATGATACGACAGAAGTGAGGCAAACACTTGCTATGCCACCGAGGCTTATGTGTTCACTAACACGGCATACGCACTCTTATAAATTGCAGTCACATCCTCCGCGCAAGAAGGGGATGATAATTGCGGACAGCCAATAAATTACTGTTGCCTCCACATCAATTATAAGCATCACGTCTGGCAATGAGGAAAATGAGATCTTGTGACAAATTTCATGAGGCCGGGCTGCCCGGCAGCCTTTCTTAACATGCTACAGATAGCGATCCCTTATCTAGCCTCTGTAATGGGGAGCTACGGATAGAGAGATGGAGCTGCAGCCATTTAATTAAAAAGCTGGGGGTAGGGGGTGGAGAGGTGTAATTCATTGAAAAAGGCACAGGAAGGAGACAAAGCCTTTGTCTCAATACATATTTTGCTCTACATTGTCACTCGTTAGAGGCCAGGTTTACATGTGACAAAATCAGGAGCCTTTTTCTACTGCTTTGTGCACATCTTTCGTCTCTTTTTTTTTCCGCGCCATTTTCTCCTCTTGTTTTTTTTTATATTTCCCCGGGGTCTACTGCAAGGTTCCTCCACTGGGACACCTCTTTTTTTTTTCTTCTTCTTAAACAAATGACTGCTGCGGACAGACAGAGGCACTGAATGAAATGGCCCCTGCACCTAATTGTATTCCCACCTGGGGCTGGTAGGCAAGGGCAGAGGCTTCAAGAGCACAGCAATGAGGATTTATGGCAGATGAGGAGACGGGAAAATAAAACACCAAAAGGGATGGCTCTTAAATCTCATTTCCAGCGCAATATTCATTGTAGTTGCAATTGGGTACGCTGAAAAAACGACCGCTGTGTTCAAATTATAGCTGTACTCTCTACTAACATTTAACATCATTAGAAAATCATTAGAAAACCGTCATAAAAGCCAGGATTATGACCAGAGCATTAAACACAATGATTATGCAGTGTGTTCCTTCTCTGCTTTGCCTTGTAAATGTGATTTGCTGTGCTGTGGTACCCAGATCCGAGAACTAAGATTATTACCCATAATTACTGCAACATTTGGAAAACATTGGCACACATAAACTTATACACCATTATACATTTGTCTGCACGAGGAAACATTTTCCATGATATTTGGCGTGGGGTGTCATGAATTCATTTCCATGGTAGAATAATAGCAATATTCCAATAAACCTGTTTAATGGCAAACCTACGATAAAACGCACGCCATTCTGTCCTATCGCTACTGTTAGCAGACTGCAGCAAACTTTGTTCAAATAACCATTACACGCAACTTTAAAATGATTTTAAGAGTACATTGATGTAAGCACAAGAATTGTGACCTGAACTACTTAATTTTTTCAACAGGGTTCCCCAACCTCTATTGAGCTAAGACACTTATCTTAAAGAAGAACAATCTCACTACACAGCACCAAACAATCAGTCAGAATTGCAAATTGACCGAGCAGTGTGAAACCTGTTTAATTGAACATAAAGCTGATATACGCACGAGATTCTGACTTAATCTGTCGTATACTTGGCAACAGGTGGTTTATCGCACTTATTGCCATTTAAAGGGAGAGCATTGAATTGTTTTACCTGACCTAATAATATGTTGCTGACCGATATACAATAATTGTAATTAATAAATTTTTGTATGTGGGGGTGGGGCAAATTAAGTTAATATATGGTATACAACATACTGACATTCTTGGACACCACTTCTGTTATTTTAACACTAGCATCCATGTCTCAGTGTTGTTGTTGCTTTGTTGCTGTTTTGGGCAGTGACCTACGAGGCTGGTATGCATTTCTGTCAACGTTCCATGGAAATCACAATATCATATCACTGGTAAGCTACCTTACAAACAGGCCTGAGAGTGGTTAATATTGGTGAAGCCTTTGCTAGATTATGCTGAAACTAAAAGTACCAGGATGCTTTAGATTGGAGCAAAATATATATTTAAAAAAAAAAACTCAAACAGCGATTGCTACTATCTTGTGTCATATCTATTCACCAAACCGTAAATATATCAGCTCCTTGATAGGGGGTGATTATGTTGATCGTATTTGTAAGAAATCACAATAGGTGTGCATCATACATGATACAACATGTTGTTCAAGGTGCAGTTACAGCGGCTGACATCGACATTAATCACCACTCATTACATTGTTGTATGTTTTGCTTACAATGTCTATACGCAACTCATAAATGCTAAGTGGGTCCTAAAGTAGTGCTACAAAGTATCAATGGATGCGTATCTGCTTTTTGAAGCAGCGAATCCGTCCATACGTTCTCTATACTCTGATGTATGAGTCTACTTAAAGCGTGCCAATAGTGTCAGAGTTGAGTCTTCACTTTTTGGGATTTCTCGGCAGCCCCATTATCAGGAGCAGCCATCAGCACAAAGATAAAAGATCCTAATGGAGCTGGCCCTGGTGGAGATGAAAGGTGCAGAGATGGCACACAGTTATGAATCTCTAATGCAGCCCATGTTTGGACGCTAATGACTGACACAATAGGACACATGCGGCGCAGACCTCTTCTTCTGTGTCGCTAAAGGCAGCCACCTCCAGGTTTCAAAACCACCATTCTCAGACAGGAACTATAAGAAGTATCTTTATCCTTGTTTACAAGCAAGAGCGCTCTATTATTTACTGCTAAATAATGCACATTTTATACGGATTTGACTGAAGCTACTGAAGGTGGTTTCAATTCATTGTCAGTCATATTGTATGGAGGCGAATACATAGGAGCAAATCATTGTTGAGCTTTTCAGCGTAATTGAAGTGACACTTATGAGAGCCAATGTTCTTTTGAATGCGTTACTTGGCAGATCTTCAGCTTTTGTCCCTTCAACTTTGCCAGCGAGAAATTACATCCATTGAATGACAGGCAGAGGTGGAAATATACACGGTGAGAAAGAGGAAGTCCCCCCCCCTCCCCCTGTCCCTTTCACAGAACCTAATGGATTGTGAGCACTTAATGCATTAATCAATCAATATCTCTCACTGTACATCAACAGAGCGACCAAGTTATGAATGACCTTTCTAACAAAAAAAGGACACTTTAATGCAGAGAAAATGACTCCTGGGTTAGCGACTTGGGCCCGGGTTTTGTCACGCGTGATTACACCTTCACAAGGCGCGGGGCCATTAACGAAGCACTAACTGGGCTCGTCAGGCTCATGCAACTTGCATCAGCTGCTGACTGGAGGTGTTGCGAGCCTGTAACCTTGGTCAAGGCCTCACTCAATCACCTGTTACGAGTGCTTTGCCGTTGCCGCGGAATACTAAATTCGTATAATTTACTGCGCCATTATGAGACCGCAATGTCTTGTTCACATCAGCGGCATCATGAAAGGCTTTAAATAACAGGCTTGGTCACAGTACACAAGAATTGGTCAAAGGGGACATCAAGAGGGGTACAGTATGAAAATGTTTCTTACTTCGGATAAAAGTACACGAACAAAAAGCTTGAATTGAAAGTGGTCATTTCAAATGCTAGGAGATTGGATGCCCGTGGTGAATCATGTTCACAGTTTTTCCTGCATTTTTTTTGAATGTCGTATTTAGAAAACGTCTATACAATGATTTTGAATTACCCTTTCAAGACTTTGTGAACTTTAGTGCAATCGGTTATAAAAATTTTGTTCTGACCATACAACGTGAGAAGAAAAGAGTCATTCGATGTAGTTTATAGCTGTAGCTGGAACGTTTTACTTTACACATCACCCTGCCTCACAGGGTGTTCTAATCCGTTATACATCAGCAGTCATAGTCATTTCATATTACTGGGAGTTTTTAAAAGATACCTATTAAGTCCTGGAAATACCCTTCGTAAAGAAAACGTCTTAATTAACAGTTAACCATTGGTTCTTTGCAAAATCGGAAAAAAAATGTGTTTCAAGACAACCTTTCCCAAAATATAAAGTGAACAGTTAGTTTTATTGCCTCACTGACTGTCAAGTTGAGTAAAATATAAGGCATGTTGTTCACTGACAAACAGGCCCACTAAGGCTTCGAGACGTTAGTTGCACTGACAATGTGATTTTCAATTAATACGGTGATTGTGTTGCACTGGAAGATGAATTTGGGTTCTGCAAAGGAAAGGCAGTTCTCATGTGGGTCTTGAGGTACACCACTTTGGTAAATGTTGCCGTGGGGAAGAAGGTGATCGTGATGGGGGGGGAGCATGTCTCTTCGCCCCTTCCTCAGCACTGGTGGAGCGTGGAAGTGAAGCAAAGAGACAGAGTGGAACGGATATGAGCTGACTGCACAGAGCTGAAGAAAAGAAGGGCAAAAACTAATGCTATTGTGGCCATTGAACAATGGATCTGGCAAAGTGACTGCAGAGGACCCTTAAACAAAGACGCCATTGCCATTCCGTGCTCCCCCAGCCAATTAGATTCTTTTGCGGCATTTTACATGACAAAAACGGCCTATTTCTCCTAATTCCGGCTGCCGTGCCGGCCCCCGCGCAACCTTAAATCTAGCCTCAGAACATTAGCCCGTTGGACTGACGGTGACATGTGACATGGACGCCAACACACGCACTCTGTTCTCCATTGTATGCCTTGCACACCAACATGTGCCCCGTCTCACTTTCCCAAGTGCTTGAAATATTTAGCATATACATGCCAGGCTTTCATTTCCAGTATAGCTGCACACATCGGGCACAGATAACACCTCACGCATCACACTTTTTTGTGTGTGCACATTTTCACAGTAGATAAATGTCAAACAATCATTTCCAGTGAGAATGTACAAAAGTTGTTTAAGGCTATGGAAAAAGAATGAGGTGTAATTCACCAATACCATGTTTACCATTCATGAAAAATATTCATTCAGTTAGCTATGGCAGTTTCTCCTATTTAAAGGAATAAATACAACTTAGGAATGTTTTAGATGAGTCTGATGTAATTAAAGAGGAAACGTTGCATAGAATTAATATGTTGTTGCTAAGCATTTTACACATGTAAACACTCCATTCAGTGCATCAATGGGTAAAACATTTTTAATTCCTATTTATAAGCTGAATAATTCATTAGAGTATGGTCCTGGAGAAACATCAGCATGTTCATTTCTAGAATTACACATATCATTACAACACTGCAACGTCCACAAAGTGAGAGTGACAACCCTCAGTGTAAAATCGAGGGCGGTATATATTTTTATATTGCATCTCCAACTATTATAGCCAACGTACTCCAACGAGGGAGCAGAAATTGCAAGGCCTTCTCTCTCACTTAATCGATGCGCTCGCTGTTTGCTTACTGAACAAGTAGCATGAAAATTGACCTTTGCTTGCTTTTCAAACAGTGGATTATTCATCGTAATGCTATGAGATGACTTCTTCTTCTCCCAAATTGTTCCCCGTTTGTATTCTTATTAATAAACAGCTAAATAGCTTTTAAAGGACAAGGCATCATTGAAGATCACTAATATTTTTGCAATGTCAGTTTGAAAGCACAGAAAGCTAACCGGATATTGAGCTAGCTTGCACTTTGGCCACATTTCGCTCGTGTGTACACGCCTTATGCTTATACTGCAAGTACCTGAAGTAATTTGATGTGTATTATTAGCATGACACATTTTTGCTGCCATCTGTCCAAATATACGTGCAGTAAATTAGTGAGTATTCAAACCAATTAAACTTGCAATCAAATATAATTCTAGGATGGTTTGTATTGATGCACAATGTTACATGATGACATTATGAGTTCTACATAAACAATTTCATCCTGCATGCGAGCTTGCTGTCATCTGACAAGACACGATATACATAAAGTGGAACACATATAGCTCATTTGGACACCCCTCTATAACCAACATCAAGCTCTTGAGGCAAACACCAGCGTCCGTTTACACCAAACAGTGCTCAGCGACACAAGCATGCTAATGGATAGTTGCCATAATTAGCAGGGCCATGCGGGTGAGGCAGTTACACTATATTTCATCACCTGAGGAGGGTTACCCTAAATGCCCTTTTCCGCCATCTCTGTCCTGACGTGCAACAGAGTTTTCCTCCCACTCCTTTTGTGATATTTTAGCAAAACTCAACCATTTCTCTTTACGCAACCTCCTCCTCTTCCCTCCTCAGGTGCTACGCTGTTGGCCACGGCGTGAATCAATGACTGGTGCTCACGCCCACAGGTAAAGGTTAGAGAGGTTCTCTACTGAATTATTTCTGCATCTCTCCCATCTGCCCGGCTGCTTTTATTTGATACGGTGGAGATGCTGGAGAGGACTCATTTTGCTAATGCGAGACAAGGACGTGTGCGCTTTTGTGAGTGTGTCTGTGTGTGAAACAACCATGATAGAGTCCATGTTGTTTGGCTGTAGGGATGTTTTACACTTATGCGCGCTGCGCAGGCTCATGTGTCAGAGTGGATAATGAATCACAACGTCTGTGCTTTCACATAAGTCTTTGTTTCATCTGGCCTCATTCTACAGGGGCCTTGGAAGTGTGAGGGCAACATGCTGCAGCATAGGGCATCCTTCACTCTCTGGTTTTGTTTGTCTGTCAGCGAGGCCAGTCGTCTCCTCTGGGCCCAAGGGTGAGCTCATCCATAGTACGGATCACGGCCTTTGATCCGATACATCTCTCGGGGAGCACAAACGGCCTTATTAAAAATGCCTAAATAAAACTTTCCAAGCCTAAACTCAATAGTTCCCAAACTCGAGCCGTACTTTATCTCTCATGGTGCCTATGGCCAAATTGAGACTGTGTGCATCATTGTTCACTCGATAATGCAAAATTGTTAGTGCACTCTCAGAAAGTAAAGTACACGATTGTACTTTTAGGGCAAAGTGGGTTGACACTTGAGTGGCAAACTTTAATGTAATGCTTTTGTAGACTTGAAATTCCGAGTTTTAGGAGGTATAATTCGCATAATTCGGTACTTGGCCTATTTGGACTTGGAAATGGTACCAAGCATTAACAAAAATGAGGCCCGTGGGGTGCATTAGTGTGGACTGACCTTGAAATAGAGTAGCCACGAGTGTACCCCAATTCCTGCTATAGTGGTCATTTTCTGACTTTTTCCTCCACTGCATGTACTTCTATTCAACTGACACAGCTGCTTCTATTGCGCAAGCTATCACAACCATTATGTCTTTGTCACCTAATCCTTTCGCTCTTCTGCTGTCTCTGTCTTTCCCGAACCACTGACTTCCATCCTGCACTCCTGAGTGACAGCCCCTCTGGGAGTTGTGGTCATTCCGTGTGAGTGGCATGTGGGGCGGCCGGGCTCCTTGCATTACTTCCTTCTGCTCAAGATCCTACGACCTGGCAACTCACACCGATCGCCGCCACCTCTGCGCCAATACCCAGCCTCATAGCGTCTGCGCCTAAAATAGAACTCATTAACACGTGAGAACAAATGACATGACTGTCTCCTGATAGACTGTCGATCTCTTGGATCCGTTTTCAAAGAGAGCCTGGTCATGTCATGATGAGCCAGGGAAACCAATATTATAATGTGCTGCCAGGGCTTTGTGAAAATGGGCTTGATGACAAGCAGAGCCCCTCGTACCCTAACCTATCCCAATCGAGGCGTAGCCAATGGACAGCAGCCGTCATCTGTAATCTTTCATTATTCTCTTGCTAACATGGCGGCGTAAACAAGTGCAGTCACGTGACGTCCGGGTGTATCTTGGGAGTACTGCTGCATCCACAGACCTATTAGCATCATTATTAGCATAGCGATTGATATATGTTCACTTCTCTGTTGACTTGACAATATATGCGCTGTCTGTGATCACAGCATGCTGCCATTTCAATTAAACCTTTCTCAATTTGTGCACATATGCCATTGCTCCAGCACATACTGGAAACAAAACTGGAGACAATCATAGCATAGAATAGCACAGTGGCTTTTTTTCTCCTTCGTGACTGGGCGGCATTCATAGGAAAGTGGATTGTATGGGGAAGAGGAGACTCGCTTGCGTTGAGAGGAGCAGTGGACTCATAAATGCTGATAGATAAATCTTTAAAGCCTTTTTAATAAAGAGTGTATTGTGTATTTTGTAACATTTTCAAAAAGAAAAGTAGAAGGTTATTTATGAATTTCCTGGCACGTTCCATGGACGGCAAACAATTTCCTACGCCGTCTCGATGCCCTTCGGACAAGGATTAGGAGGCAGGCGGCTGACGGAGGTCTGACTGAGCTGCAGGCCCCTCTGGGGCCCGGACTCATCCCAGCCCGCACAGTCTTCATCCTCATATCCACTCTGCATCACCGGGGCAATAACCCGCCTTTATTAAAAGCGCATTGCACCACTGTCTGACTATGCAACGTACTTTCAGATTGGTCATAATGTGGCATGGGCAGGATTCTAGTGGTTAGGGGCTTTCATATCCTGTTTCTGGAAAGGTTTACTTTGCATATGAACAGGCTTGAATTTAAGAGGACATTCCAGAAAGGGCTACTGTCTGTTTTGCTCTCGTCTGTGGGGAGAAAGAGCTTAGGTATGACCCCTTGCACGCCATCAGAGTGTGGCTTGGCTCAACTCTGATATTACCTGGATCTTACAGCTTTAGCCTGGCCACTGGACATGCAGATGGTTCAATCATAATAGCAACGGCAGGAAGCCAGGATTGTTGTGTGATGGAACGACGCAAAATAACGAACGCACACAATTCCAACAAAACAACATATTTGTTAAGAGATCCTTCTGAAAGCATGCGAGCTACAAGTGACTCCTGTGAATTTGCTTCATTAGGGAAGGTATTCTTTGTCACACAGCCTATTTTGCAGCTTTTTGAATGTCTCAAGAATTATGCATGAGACAAAAGGGGGGAGGGAAGAGAAATGCATCTGTTGTCAGGACAGGCCTCGCTATTAGGTGTGTGACCCTGGAAGTGCACCCCTTTTAGTGAAACAAGTAATGGATCTCATTTTGGACACTGCTATTATGCAGTCATTTGTATGCATCCTTTGGTCTCATTTCCATTTAATAATGCACATGGCTCCACTGGCCAGTTTCTCAAACTGGTCATTAAAAGTAGCACTGATCTAAACTGGAGGTTTAGACTCCACTTACAAGCCCCTGGTGGTGCGGTGGATGAAACAACTGCGGGGTCGCAGTCTAATAAGCCCTCTCCAAACCAGTCTTTGCCCTTGAAGACCCCAGGCTCCCGTGTCTACACACTCGGCTAACAATGACTTTTGGCCGTCCGCGTAGCCGAGCACCAACCTTCTCCTCCACGGCCTCCTCGGCTCACAGAGGCAGGGATTTCCTACCGTGCTGTGAGCCGAGCCGTCACAGCCCAGAGATCAAGAGCCTGCCATCTGTGACTGTGGCAGATTTACAGCAGGAGCTAATCCACTGTCAGCCACGTTTGTTCTCCGTCTTTGCTTGCTCCACATGTATGCAAACACACATACACATGCTGGATGTCACCAATGAAACATATTTTAACCTCGTGAAATGCTCTCTCAATCGGTGGGAAAAAAAATAAAAATCTTGAAGAGCATCTGTCACTTTATCTTAACCCTTTTTAATAGAATAAACTCATTCTTTTAATTCAAATATATAATAATGTTTTTTCTTTGGCAGGCACTAGTGCTGAACTGCACTGCAACATATTGTGGGATAATGTAATTAAATATTTTGGCCCTCTAGTGTAGCTCCTGTAAATGATTACCGCAACAAGACGTTCAGCACCTGATTGATCAGGTGCGCCAAACATTGTGAGTGTATAAACACACATTGACCTAAAAAAACAGACAGTCATTTCCCTAGCAACAGCGTGTGCTGACCAACTAAATATGAATGCGCCAATTATTAGGAACAATCCAGCACAATTAAAAGCCCTGCAAATGGCCATTACACAAAAATGCAGGGAAAAGTGAACTTTTGAATAGAGTTGGTCTTTGGGTCTACCTAATTAAATGCAGACTAAGTGCATTTGTGCTAATGGCCTAATGTGGCCCAGTGTATGCAGTTGGAGTTGGAGTAAAAAGTGGCTTTTCGTCAGGCGTCTCTGCACAAAGGGCAGCTGTGTGGCTGGGCTCCCACTGAGGCCTCCTTTGTTTCACCCCGAGATAAAGGGTTAAAGAAGACAAATGGAGGCGGGGCCATCGAGCAACTTGCCTCAGCAGCACATTGTCAGTATGAGTAAGAGTTAAAACAATGTAAGCCTTTATTCTTGTGTAAGTCTAATTGGAAAGAAGCTCATTTCTGCTGTATGTGCGCTCCCCAGACATCCACCACGGAGGGAATATGTGGCACTAAATCCCTGGAGCCTGCATTTTCTGCACCCTCATTGGGAGCATTAATATGCAAAGTGGGTGGATGTAAAACACACACAGGGCTGCACATGGGCCCATCTCATTTCAGTCTATTACTCATGGAAATGTCATAGAAAGGTATCAGTTGACGACCGCATATAATTGACGGTTCCCTTACTCCATTGTGTCATGCTGGGCGTTTTTGGGAGGGGAAAGCAAACAGCAACTAACACCCAAACTGCTCACAGAATCACAAAACAGCAGCAAGCAGCAGCAGCAGCAGGCCACAGAATTACCTCGTAGGTGACCCACAGTTCCAGGGGCAACTTTGTTTTAACAAGCCAGGCAATGTTCCATCACTTAGTAAGTATGCCTCGACCACAAAAGAGAGCCATGTGTCGCAGAAGTACTAATGGAGAGGAAATTAAATATTACACTAAAAGAGAATAAAAGGTTCAGCCGTGCAAGGGGGTGGAGCTATAGGAGCAGGCCTGGGGCAGTTTATAGGAGAAATTACACTGCAGGAACTTGCCAAGTGGAATGAAAGTTTACAGGGATGGACATTTAAACCAACTCTGTTTTCACCACAGTAGATCCTTACAATTTGCTGTAATCGCTTTGTTGCAACTATTGCAACATAAATCCTGTTCTTGCCAGCGTGGAGAAAACAACACCGCTATGGTTGTGCTGCTCTTTCACTTGACATTGCGGTAGAATCTGTCACAAAAGTCGATTTATGAGTGCGGCCTATTAATAAGCGTGGAGCCAGAGACATCAGTTTTTCATCAAAAGTACAGACCACTGCAGAGGTTATTTTGTGAAGGAGGCCTTACTGTGGGTGGGTTAGATCATTAGAACATAGTTAAACACACTCCAAACCTTCAAGGCACACTAAAATGACACGCAAGTCCCTATGGTGGAGAAACTCCCTTTTGGTGACAAGCCAATTGGCCGGTGAAAAGGTCACGTACAATGGAATAGTGGGATGGCGTAATTTTAAGGCAACATTAGTTTTAGCTACTTGGCAGTTGTAGTCGTAATTCAGTGACTGTATTGAACCCCCATTTTTCAGCTATCAATATGACTTTAGCTATTTGCGAGTTACTGTGTTATTGTAACATTTCATGTGCTCAACTGTGTGCTAGCTAATTTCAAATGCAGTTTGTGTACTTTTTGGGTGGACAGAAGTGACAATATTCTGTAAACCAATCATTAGACAACAATGTGACAAGCTCCACCCTTTGGGTATTGAGTGTCAGAGTGCCAGAAAAATTATGTTATTCTGGTTCCCCTATATTTTTTTTACAAAAAGCGCCACCTGTACTGATCATAGATAAAGTCAACAACTTGGATTTATTGAGCATGTGCTTTGGCTGCTTGAGTGGTAAAAAAGGCAATGCTTGTATTCTTCATGGCATGTCCTCAAAGAAGCGTTACTGTGAGACTACAACCAAAGTGAAAGAGATCGGCATTCAGTTATGAGTATGCGAGTATGATAGAGTCCACATACAGCCGCAGAGAAGGGCTCCATTAGCTCTAACTTTAGGCTTTCATCCCTCAAGGAGGTTAAAATGGGCAACAAGCACAACAAATGAATGAAAAAGAAAGCAACAAAAAAACAGATTGATAAGCACAAACACACACATAAGTACAAACCCTGGCACAACTCTCATCTGCACAAGAGAGGAAAAGTAAATTCCCAACCCTTTTAACCTAAATAGCCTTTCCTCTTGCCGTTGCATGTTCTCTTGTCCACTGTACTGTAGTCATTAACATATTTGGAGTGCAGTGAGCAGAAAGCTTAATTGTCCCTAATTGTTCAGCTAAATATGTTCTCTAATGATTTGCTTCAGATCTGTGACTGCCTCTTGCGCAATTTCCCGGCCGCTGGCTTCATTATCCCTGCCTCCGTGGAACAAAGCGTCTTCACAGTCTGGCCTTTTTTTTTTTCTTCCGCAACACAGACAGCGAGTATGTGTGCGAGGGATGTAATGGCTCCCTCTTGCCGGGACACACAAAGGAGTCCCTTTGTGAGGGCACCCGAGTTAAAGTGATTAGGAAACCAAATCTCTGCTAAGAAAGCGTGTTAATTGACCACAGTTCGCCCATCCTAATCAGTCCATAATAAATGAGCAGTCTGGGGACTTTGTTTTAGCCTTGCAAATGTGTTTTGGCTACTGATGGCCTTCTCCTTGCTGCAGCTGCCTATTGACTTTGCACTCTTTCCATCTTTAACATCAATGCGCGAGACAACCTCTTGTGTTTTAAATACTCTGTAAGAGGGTTGGAAATACATCATACGTATTGGAAAACAGAATTACAAGAAATGTGTGCAAAAACTGAGAATTACTTCGTAGCAAACTGTGAAGCCATTCGCCATTTTAGTTTTCCAGAATGTTTTAGGAGTGGCTAAAATGACCAGCTAGCTATGGCTAACCCTGAAAATGATTCTTTTCTTCGGACAGTTTGCTGGCAGAACCACTTTAGAGTGTCTCATAGTTGGCCGCAAGTGCGCAAACATCACAGAGAAAGGTGGACTAGCGAGTGGGTGGAAGGGGGCGGGTGATTGTGTTGCTGTCCGATTTGACAGCCATTAAGTGGCCTGGGGCTTTAGGCCGGGATTCCTGCTCACTGTCGACTGTGAGTGCGTCCATGTCACGGAGAAAAGGTGGAAGAGCGAGGTACTATTTTTTCTTACAGTCACACACATTCCAACATCTTGTAGAAAGGACAGTCAACTGAATAGTTTCATTCATTCACAACAGAAGGAGTCTAACCTGTATCCGAAGAGGGGCATTTGCGAATGGTGAAGATGGAGCTGAGGTCTTCGTCGTCCTCGGGCAGGCCCTTCTGCAAGCGCTGCAGCTTCCTGAGGCTCTCGCTACGCTGGTGCTTCATGGAGCGCACATGCTGGATCAGGTTGAGTTTGGCCTTGGTCGAGTAGTTGCACAGCACACAGTGGTAGTAGCAGGCATCGCCCTCCACCGCGTTTTCGTGCTGCTGTAGGTGCTGTGGGAGGGAATGGAGAGGGAGAGCGAGGAGAGAAAAAAAAGTGAGAAAGCGGTTCTTGTGGACGGCACTCTCGCTCACACAGTTGGCAAATGAACAAATCAATTCCCAATCACAGTCCCGTTGTTTAACATCCAGACCTCTTCCACTTCAGAACAACTGTTTGGACTGCGCACTTTGTCTGCATTGAGTGTCTGTATCAGCACGCTAACAGGACAGGAGAGGCCCGAGGCGGAGGGGTAGGGGGGAGCTCAAATCTCCTGAGTGCAAAGGCGGACAGCGATGGCATCGGCTAGTCTTCAGAAGCCGTGAGCTCGGCAGCCCGGCAGACGGAAAGAACATTGATTCCCTTCACTCAACACAAGCCTCCCGCCTCTGAAAAGGAAACTCCAAACATCTGCCTGTTTCACGCTTGGGATACTAAATATTGATCACAGCGAGTTAAATCCCAGCTTTATCATAGAGCACAGCACGCAAGCCTTGAGAGGCAGGAGGGTGACCGGAACATTCCGCAACAGGAGGACGATGGTCAAAGGACAGTGAATCAGCATCGGTATTGACCTGTCAACCCCAACATTTCCTCCAAGGCTAAACAGAGACCCTCATGCTAGCTTTCAGTCTTCAGCCAACGCTATCAACCCTAAATGACGCCATCCTGCCACAAACTCTTGTCACACCAGAGCCTCAAGTCTAATTACCTCCTGCATTGCTCAATCAATGATGCAAGACCGGACCTGGCGTGAGCAAGCCATTTATTGACCATTATCCTAAAGTATCACACTGGCTGGGCCTTAAGAGCCGCTCGCTCTGCATGGACACTCGTGCCACGTCTGTCATGTGAAACCTCAACATCACACTCCGAGGGGCGTCCAACTGAGTGTTTGATGTGACAAAAATCAATGTCAATCAACAGATGTTTTCCATTTATTTCGGCTGGAGAGGAAGAAATAGAAGGTGGAACCTCGATTTAACGGATTCAGAATGAACGGACTCCGGATTTAACAGATATCTGGAGAAATAGTGGTGTCCTTCTGCAACTCTAAGTGTCCATTGGTTCTGAATTGTCCGCTGCTGTTTGGTAATGCAGTCAACAGACAAGTTGCCCAGCTGAGCATACCCCAACAGGCTCTGGCTCAGTCTACGGTCTCATGTCTCTTGAGCAATCAACACTGGTTTTGGTACAGTAAGTATACAGTGATTATTTATCAAGCCCGTATGGCATCCAAATATAACAGGTGAGAAAAGGAGGCATGCTAACCTTAGTATTGGTGACCAATTGGATCTTACTCAATTGGAGTTGGGAGCTTTAGTGAAAATGTGTTTTACAAGGGGGTGGAATGGCTTTTTAGCATTTCAATTTATTTCTAGTGAGAAATAGATTTGAAATAAATAAATGTAATAAGTAAATGAACAACCTTGGTCACGGAGCAAATGAAATTATTAAGTCAAGGTTCCTTTGTATAATAATGCTTTCGGTGAAAATGATTATTAGTTGATATTAATTTAACAATGTACTGTATGTGCGTAGGTATTATTGTGGTTAACCGGTTACAAATGTAATAATTTCAGGAAGAACAAAGGGAAGGAATATTAGAATGTTCTCTCGTGACCATGGACTTCAGGCTTCAGTTTTTGATCCGGCACCTGCAGTCTGCGGATGTACCTAATGTTGTGGCCAGTGACCAGATTCTGGACTGTATTCAACCCATTTAAATAAAATTACGTAGTCCACTATTTTTTTCCTATTTCTCTAATTAATAGGGCAAATATTCAAGTTGCAATAAAGCCGAGTCTACTTTGCACTGCCAACATTTTCCTCCACATTGTGCATAAAGCACAAGCGCTCTCTCTCTCTACAAGATCATTAATCTCAACCCTCGTGCTCATATAAAGTCTTTGAAGACAAGAAGAAACCGAGCTCGATGTCCTGCGCACATCAGCAATTTAATCACATTCCATTAAAATCAGATTGCTTACAAACTCAAAGTGGAAGGGGGGGTAAAAAGTTCGAATAATATTAAATGTCCTTGACAGGCTTGTGTCTCTATCTCCCACTGTTTCTTTCTTTCTGGCAATCTTGTAATAATGCCGTGAGGTGTTGCAAGAGATTGTATTTCATTGTTATTTTTTTTGTTTCATATCCATCTGCTTAACACCTAAAATGCGTATTAAGACACCACTTCCAGGAAAAAAAGAAAAGCTTTCTTCTACCTCCTTTTTTGTGAGCCCCACAGTGCAGTGTAATAGAGTTATTAGGTGATTGCAAAAAGCTCTGTCTCTGCATGCTCTCTTTTGTCTCCTCATTTCAAGCTATCCATGATGTCATGAATAGGTGTTGGTGGATATTATGAGGAACCCCTCACCCCCCCCCCCCCCCCCAACATGTTTTTCCTCTGTGCACAAATTTTGCATCGGAAGTGACGCACAGAGAGGTTTGTGAATAGACAACACCGAATCCATCAACCCAAACTGCACAAACCTCCTCGCAGATGTCCTGAATTAAAACAAATTTTCACTGCAAATGACTCACAGCCCCAGAAATCTATGTGAAGTCAAGTTGGAGAAGAAAAAAAAAATGACAGCACCTGACTAAAACTTCAAAGCTAGTCTCAGGAGGTAGGGGAAAAATGCTGGGAGTTTTATAGTTTCCCATAAAAAGCCCGGGGTTTATATAGGAGTAAACCTGAGACCGCCTGCTCCAGCATCAGCCATAATTCACTCGTAGACTGACTGGCCAGGACCGTGGCCTCAACAGAGCTAAGAGTGGCTCATTCCAGCGCCTGTAGCTCCGTCCACAACATCAAACGCTTCTACCTGTAAAGCAGCCCTTGCACCACCTCTGCTCCGGCCATGACCCCGGGCAGCTGGGGGCAGCTCACAGTCAGTCAGCACGGTGGGAGCTCAACCGGGAGGATCATCAGCGAGGTGCCTGTTGCACACTCACTTATAGTACTCGACCACTAAAGAGACATGATAGAATAAACCTCACATTAACAAACGCTTCGATATTGCATTTCTCTGGGAGAAAGTGCACAAAGACAGTAAACCAAGTTTGCCCGCCCTCTGCCTCGATTTCACATGTGCACACTAACATAATGCACAAGACAGACAGAACTGTGTCTGTTTTCTATGAATCTGCAATGAAGCCCCTAGTTGATAAATCACCTCCAACTGGAGTGCAGGAATTTACCAGCTTAATGAAAAAGTCATGTTGGGCTGGAAGGAGTTGTTGTGCATGGCTCTGGCCTTTCTAATCACCCTACAGAGGCCCCAGCAAAAGGGGTGCCGGGGCACAGGTTCAATAAATGGGTGACTGCCTCAAATACATTCAACACAAGTACTTATGCTTTCTGTATGTTATTATCATCATCATTTGGTCTGATCTTACAGATGACACAAGAAAATAGTTGTGTGTAGTCAAAGTCAATAAACTACTGACAAAACAAGAACCAAAACAGGGCTTTAGTATGCTTATGCTGACTAAAATAAATAGTATAATTTAAATTTGTTCTCACCCCTGATAGGATATTGTGATTTTTTTGTTGATTTTTTATCATTCAACCACCCCCAAAGAGAACTTTTTCCTCTCTATTACCAAAGAACAGAGTGAAGTATAGTCAGAGACAAATGTTCTTCCTATAATGCATATTTTTATTGTTGCAAGCGTTAAGGGTTCAAAAGGAAAGTTATTTGATATATCATATGGTTTAACTCATCAGCACATTAATAGGTTATCAAAAATGTATCCTCCCAAATATAACCATAAAATCTAGTATATGTTGCCTATTTAAAATCAGCATGTTATTCAGTTTTATTAGTCTCTGAAATCATAGGTCTGTGAGATGATTTTAAATTACCTTTAATATTCTCCAACATTTTCTGATTGTCGTTCTTGTGAAGCGCCCTTCAACCCTTCAGTTATGTAGAGTAGAGTGTATTTTCAAAGTTTAAAAAGTCTATGATGGCTTATCAACGCTCTCCCCGTAGAGCACCTTTCTGCTCTCTGTGGAGGCTGAAGCAGTTGCTCTATGCTTTTTCAGGTAAAGTGAGAGAGGGACGGGGCGGTGTGGGCACCACCCCATCCTCTCGCTCACAACTCAACAGTGCACCTTGCTTGCCCTTTGAGTGGGCACCACGCGCCTGTATCAGTTTCACCACCCACCTAGAGCACGGCATACATCTGCATTTCCATCCACTTAAACGTGCAAGTAAAAGTGCACCTTTAACACAAAACTGTGTGGTTGCTGAGAGAGTCAGACTCACGCAAGATGGAGGTGGGTATTACTGGAAGGGTGGATGGGAGACGGAGAGACGGTAATTCCAGAGAATGTCTCCCGATGGAGCTTTATAATACAGCGCGTGCATGCAGACACAAATAAAAGTACAGACAAAAAGCACAACAATATATAAACACACATGCACAGACAGACTTCTGCACACACGCAAAACCACAAGCCATTAAGTTCATACCCTAATTTCCACCATTACATTTGGCAGTGCTGTTAATACAAAATTAATGCATTAAAACAGATGGCTATCTGTGAGCTAAATAGCTATCAATTC
Source organism: Syngnathus scovelli (assembly GCF_024217435.2). Classification (NCBI taxonomy): domain Eukaryota; kingdom Metazoa; phylum Chordata; class Actinopteri; order Syngnathiformes; family Syngnathidae; genus Syngnathus; species Syngnathus scovelli. The sequence continues at coordinate 14,096,267 of NC_090850.1, forward strand.
GAAAGGAGCTGCCAAACCTCCCCCTGTTAGAGAGCCAGAGAGGCTCTGCTCTGAGATTGCTTCGCAATGGTCACGCCAACCTCCAAGTCTCCCCCTTTGAATGGTGGCACAAAATATGAATGCATGTAAATTCTAACATCCCAGTAATGGTAACAGTTTACTCATGCAGAAAGTGTATTTCACGGCGAAAGGATAAAATCAGCCCATTCTCACTGTCGGACAAACGCGTCTGTGGGGTGTATTTTGGAGCTTCCTGATCCATCCAAAAGTTAAAAAAATGTTTTTTAAAAAATCATCAGACAAAGTGTTTGCACAACTGGTGCCAAATTGCCAAGGGTTCTAAATCAGGATTATTTATCTATTTTAATGATGATGATAAATGCTGGGAGAGGAAAACCTTGAGGGCGAAAATTCAGCTGTGGCGCACCGTGACTGCATTTCAACGCTGAATGTGACTCTGGGATTCCCCTGGAATGAAAGCAGGTCATTTAGCAAAGCAAAGCAAAGCAAAGCAGAGCTTGGCCCGGGATTCCGGGTCTGCCAGCAGCTCGAACAACAGCTCAGAACCGCAGAGGCCCCGCTGGGTTCCAAGTGTGGTGGCTGCTTTGAATTAGGCCCAGCAAGCTGCAACATGCCTCAAAATAGCTTATGGAGTATTCCAGGACTGAAGTGGCAACAAAAAGCCTCCTGTATCTCACTCGCACTCGTCCTTTACTCCCCCTAATGCATGTCATCCCTCCACCGTATACTGGTCCTCTTTCAAAAAACTGCTTCCTCGACTTGCTTAGACATGATCCATCACTACCAGCGAATAAAAACAAGCTGTATATTTATCTTGGGGAGGAGGGAGGGATACAAAATGGACCTGTGGGCAGAAAGCTAAAGATGGATGTCTTCAGGTGTCCTTAGAGAGGATGCCTTAACGCAAAGCCATGATACAAAGTAGGAAGGGAGGGTTGGGGGAGAACAACACTAAAAGACAAAGCAGCTTGCCGTGTTACACACCCACCACTCTTACTTACGTTAACATTAAATAAAGCAATAATTATTGAATTCTGTTTGAATGAGGAAGATGCTAGAAAGTAAACAATGGGAACATAATTGCAGAAGGAAAGCAATCAATGCAGGCCGTAATTTGGGCCATGCTGATTGTTTATGCCTTTGTGTGTGGGTGTGGGTGTGTTTGTACATTCGTGTATATCATAGCTGTAGGGCAAAATCTTACCATCTCCAAAATCACTACTTTCAGGAAATGAATAAATAAAAAAACATCTTGCGTGAGTTACCAAACATTGTATCGTTCATACACTGTTGTGTGACATTAACACGTCGCCCTAAAATCATGCTCAAGTGCTAATTTTTTAGCTAAAAAAAAACAAACAAAGAAAACAAGACACTGTCATTAATTAAAAATAGATTTCTCCAAGGAGCCATGTGTGACGCAAGAAATACAACAATGAGCTGACTCAGTATTTTAACAGGCGGCAATGAAGTTACACACAAACGAGCCGTCTTACTTCTGCAGCGAATCTTTTCCAAGTTTCATTTGTAACAAAACAGGCTAACTAGAATATGTCCTACCGACTTATTTTCACGTCATCTAAAAACCATCCAGACTTTTAATGTTGGGGTGACATGATGTTGCACAGCGCCCACAGAGTAAGGGAAGAGACGGTTTACAACACGGTTCAAGCGTTCAAGAGAATAAATAGATTTGTTCCTCGAGCTATCTTCAACATTTAAATGGTTTAATAATGCTTAAAAATAACAGACAACACCATAAACGACTTTTTGGAACGATACATTAAAATTGACCATATTTGGGCATAGAATGTTTCTGGCCAACAGAGATGTGTGTATGTGCTATGACACAGAGCTGAGTAATGTACTCACCCATAAACGTGCAAAGAACAAGGTTGGGGTAATCCCTCCTTCAATAATGACCCTGGGTTCTAAAAGATGCCTTTCAATCACATGATCAATGTGTCCACATAATTCATGTGCAAGTCTGTGTCTTTGGGAGGCCGGGAGGGCGATAAGCATGCGTGCTGTGATGAGATCAATGCCCCTGTGTGGTGATAACGAGCCTGAGCCTATGCCCACAGGAGCCTCGCGACGCCATCCAAGGTCTCGCTCATTAGGAACATTTGGATAAGCATGGTCATACATACATAATATGCACTTGTAATCGGATACAGATAAACACATTTTGCCACGTCTTAATGAGCCGGGTCTTGCTTTTGTAACCCACCACACTGACAATACAACAGGAAATTATGGCAACCCCCTGTATAAAATCGGGGGGAAAAAAGCTGCTGCCTTTCTCTGAAGGTAGCTAATTAACAGCTTAACCTCCTGATGGTTTTATTAAATCTGTGCTGGCACAATCTTGCCAAAATTGCAATACAATGTGTCTGCCTGGAGGGGGTTGGAACAGGGTGGAGCCAGTGGGGGCACCCAAACAACAGTTGGAGACAGTTGACAACTGGCAGGGTACCATCTGGAAGCTGAAGGGGGACAGCTCTGGACTTGCCCGGGCCCTTTCTTCTATTACCAAACATTCTGAAGCAACATCCTTCCACTCAGGAGGATTGCTGAGCTAATTAATGGTGAGGCCAATCAATATGTTCAAATATGATTCTGGATAATATGTGTTGCCAAATGCTGAGATTGGGCAGGTCCACCAAAAAAAAAAAAAAAAAAAATCAATAAAACTTTACTAGCAGCATTTCACTTCCACATAATCCATCTATCTACAGTATATGGTATATGAGCAAGAAACCCAATTGAAAACATCCAAGAAAATGACTACACCCATCATAAACCATTGATATTACACTCCCTTTCTTCTGGCTATGTAGTTGGCAAAGACAATTTGACTGTGAGTGACATTTATCGCATTTAGTGCTAACGTTTCCGTTTGGAATGATAATGACTTGAATTAGCCTGTAGGCATACAAAGCTACAAATACAGTATAACAGAACCCTTTAGCTCATACGTGATGAAAACATAAGTATGTGTCACCTGAACAGATTGCTTTAGGCTCCTTAAAGTCCCTGTAAAGTAAAATAAATATGCCTTCTAAATTTGACACACCACAGAGAAGAGTTTTGTTAACAACTGTGCTACAATGGATTTTCTTTTCTATATAAAAAAAGGAAATGCAGCATCAAAATCTTCCAAAATCAAGTAGTTATATTTGCTCTCAAATGCTATGTGAATATGCTGAAATTACACTACCTTTAATTGCCAATATCAAGACTGAGCTGGAAAAAAAAAGAATGGTACTTCATCTACGTCATTCTTATGTACGTTCAAATCACGAAAATATATCCCCTTAAAATGACGAGACGCAAACCTGCACCTTAATTACTCAAACACTGTTCTCAACGTAAATCTGCTAACTGCATCTGTACTGAAACACAACTTGGAAAGACACCGTTGGCAGCAATAAAAATGTTCAATGTAAATGAAGGCCAGGAATGTAATGATTTATGGAGGTAGTGAGTTTTGGTAACGAAGGGGTGTTGGATTAAGGCACAAGCAAACACCACTTGAAATGATTAATGCAGTCAATGAGAATTAAATGCAGAGCAGGAACATGACCCAAACACAATTAGTCTGGGCGGACAAACATCACATGGGCATGAATGTAGATTCATCGCTCAACGTTCCAGGCCAATCGGCAAAACAAGATGAAAAGGATTGCTCTCATCTGGATGTCCAAGTGAAAATGTCTCCATTATATGTGTCCACTTCCCAGAGTTTACTGGTTAGCGTGACCCAAAAAGTCATCCTGGGGGCCAGAAGCCATCATTACAAAATGGCCCACGCTCTTGGCTTTGTAGCAACTACGTAGTTGAGCTCATGTTTTGCAAACACAACGGTAGAAAGGAGACACAAAATACCGCCTCCTCAGGCTTATACGTATTATCTCGCTTTCACCCCTCGTGTCCTTGGGTTTGGAAGTGTAAATATTTTATTACTGCTTAATTGCTTGTTGCTTCAGGTTACGTAATATAGCTGTGATAGCCGGGATGCTGAATGTTTTCTAACTATCCCGTATCCTGGTTTATAAAATTTCAGTCGAAAAAAATTCAGAGCAAGTGTTAAGAGGACATCGGGTGAAAGCTGGCTGCTACAGACATTCTTATTAAGAGCAGCGATTATGTGTTCAGATAGTGTCAATACTTATAACTGTCGTCTCATGCGGCTATCTTTATCACAAGCATTGGCATGACAAAAGCAACATGGTCTTTGAGAGGTGCTTCTTCTTAAAATGAAAATTAATGAGTGGGGTTGAGTGCAGGTGAAAACACAGAGTGGATCTATATGTGGGCTTATTTGCATGCAGCGTGAAGTGCTCGGTTGGAGTGAAAATGGCCGCTGAGGGTTCTTCACACAATTTGTACACCAAACACCCACCAGCAACCACCGGTCAGCACTTCTCCACGGGGAAAACACAAAGTTGCAACACACGAGTGCAAGCCTTGCAGTGCACTTAGTTACTGCAGTCTTTACATTTTGATAAAAAAGTCAATTTTAAGTTACAGTTCTAAAAAGTCCAGAGAAAATAAAACACAATTTCTTTAACATGCTGTCATGGTCAGTTTGTATTATTTAACATGCTTACTCGACTCACTTCAGAACAAGCAGCAGTTCACCAATTAGTGAACACGTCCATAAAAAAAATGGTGTTCAAGCTGTTGGTTGCCACTCCCAGTTAAATTTGACTGTCAAAGGACAGCTCAATCAAAAGGAATTACATGTTCTGTATTTAAGACAACCACACAACTTTACCTTTGAGAGATACCTCAATACTTGTAGATAGGTAACATAAGAATACTCACAGGCAAATATTCTTTGCAAAAAATGACTAAGATTACTGCAGTTTTTGGAGTGAGTCGTAAACTTGGGTGTTTATGCCTGTAATATGGTGGCCACAGGGCGTACCCCAGAAACAGGCAGCACAATGTCAATTGAAGCGAAGAAAAAATGTTTATTTCCTTCAATTCAACTTCTGTCATAACTGTATTGTACAGTGTGACCTTTCTGTTTAAATTAAAAACAGTATAAATACATTAGGTTTTTTTTTTTTTTTAAGGAGGTTATCATGAATTAATGACAATGGCATTTATTTCACTTGCCGAAAGAAGAGTCAATATAAGAGTGGTTTGAGTTATGACCATGGTAAACATTACATTCTTATGTCACTTTTAACATTTAATGCTGCAACCATTTCCCTTTATTGCTCATCCCCTATGTTGGTCACAAGGAAACTGGAGCCTATCCCAAAGGATGGTGACATGTCAATTACAGGACTGATTCTCCAGACAGACAACGGCTCACACACATGTTCACTCAACTTCAATTAACCTCACATGCATGTTTTTGCATTGTAGGAGGAACTTGGAGTCCATGTAGCTAATCCACAAATGCACATACAAACAGAAAAGTTGTAGCCAAACCCAAAATATCAAAAGATCAACGTATATATATATTTTTTATATAGTCACCATTTGACCTTCATACACAAGGAGGATGTGCACTTGTGTTGACAAATGATTCTCTAAAAAGTCCCACCCCCTTTATCCCATGAGGACAAGCAACTGTCACTAATACATATGGGCCCAGTGTGGCAACGCACAAGTGAATTCTATTGGGTGTGCTCATTAGCCAAAGGGGAGGAAAAACACTATAATTTCACTTTCCATATGAAAGAAACAAAAGTGCTCATTGATCAGGAAGATCAATGCAGGATCAATAAACTAAACCCTCATCATTCCCAGAGCAGTGTAATTGCTGCTGAGATGTAGTTGTCATCACTAAAAATCAAACCCAGGCTCAACTAATTGGAGGAGGCCGTTTGCTTTCCGTCATGCAAAAAGTGTTTCCAAGTCCCAGAAAAGAATTGTCTTGGCGACTCAGTGTGGTGAGTGTGAGCGGGGCAGGCGCCATTACGCTGGTTGCCTTAAGTGCACATCTAAGGCCTGCTACAGACCAAAGTATTTTTCAAATTTTAGATTATTTCTCCATGAGAGACCTCACACAATGATAGAAAATGGGTTTAACAACACTGAGCACCGCACACATAAAAACTCTGTCCCACCATTAATCTTGAAACAAAGTCGACCAAGCCTGGGATCTCACCTGATCACACCTGATTTCACAAAAAAATAAATAAAATAAGAACAGACACTTGTGGATATGTGCCGATATATCCTAAGTGACGGGAGAGCATTGTAAGATGGCGATGTGGCTAAGAAAATACTTGCTTTGGAAAATACTTTCATACATAAACGATGATAACTGATTATTTTTAGTGAAGGTCCTTAGACAGTTTGTTCCTGTCCTCTGACCTCAGCATAGGGGCAGAAATTAGATGTGCCACTTTCCACTTGAGTAGTTGAGTGCTGCAGATGTGTTTTTATAGAGAAAAGGAAAAGAGGTGTGCCTGACATAACCCCCGATAGATATTTTAAAGACTGGCATCACACACAAGCAAACAGCACACAAAGTGCTTGAAAAAGCCTTCAAACTGCGGTTCAAAGACGACCACTTTGCCCCTTCCTGTTTATTGATTAGCTAGCACTCCTGTTGGGTAATTGTGCAGTAAATCAAGCACGGAGAGCACTAATCTCAACCCTGAGAGGAAAGTGTTAAAGGTAAAACCTGCTGAAAAGTGCATAATGATGGTGCAGTGTTGAGCCAGGAGAGAGCCTATGCTCCTCCCTCTCACATTTCTTGCTCCCTGCCCGCCTGCCTGCCTGCCTGCCTGTCTGTCTGCTTGCCTGCCTGCACAACCAAAGGCAGAAAGGAGAATGCTTGGCAAGAGGAGCAATGGGAAGAGTATACAGTTTCTAACCACCTCGCGCTCTCTCACTGACTCTTCCAGTCCCTGTCAGTGCATTCCCAACCAAAGCGCCGGGGGCGCCATGCTTGTAAAGAAACCACAGCCTTTTTAAGGGCTTCTTGTATTTACAAAGGGAGGCATGTCGGAATCAAAGGCATTACCACATGACACAACACATTAAACAGTTGGCAGATTGAAAATTTATAGACTACAAAGATAGGAAAGTGGGTAAACAGGAGTAATAAGATTGTTGGAGAAGTTCAAGTTCTTACCTAAAGAGAGTACGTAGTCATGGAGCAGCCCTCTTTCCTTTGCCTTCCCGCAGACCATACGGCTCACGCTGTACTCCAGGTGGAGACAGCTATCATTTTCCCATCAACTTCCTGTTTCTCTCGTCTCCCCACCCCCCCTTTCTTCGGTGCTCTCTCACTCGCAGCTGCACAACTTGATTTTCTGTGCCAGGTTTGAGGAAATACAAAGCTCTGCCTTTCACCCATCTTCTGAAATAGCTCACAAGCTGCAGTTAAGAGACTTTTTTTGCCCTCCCCCTCCGCGGTTATCCGACTGCCCCCGTGTTGCGGCTCGCCCTAATCTCGCCTCGGTTTTTACTTCACCTTCATCAGTAGAGACCTAAAAATACTTGATAAATGGAATATGATATTTTAAAGTCTTATCTCTCCCATCTCTTCATGCACGGCGAATAATAGGGTAGTTAATCCTGCAGATCCTACTCAAATTGATTAATCAGCACATGCGGACAATCAAATAAATGATTAATATTCCTCCGTTCCGTGGTCGGACAGTCACCCCCGAAACCGTTAGTAATAATTCAGTAACCCTTCGCAGACCACAGGCTGCAGCTAGTCAGCCTCACTCAGCATCAGAACCTCTGATGTTGAGCAGGACTTTGAACTCTCCACACACAAACTGAGACACGGCAACCTGAAAACAATCTGCAGTCCACGCTCGCTCCAATCCTCCTATGATGGCTGCCTGTCTGATCGGGCTTACACTTCATAAACAATACAAACGGGCAAAGTGAGGGCTTGGCCTATTCAGCTAAGATTATACTGTAAAATGAGGAACATTTCCCCATTGTCGAATTGGTATCTCAATATGATTCAGCATGCATTGCACATGCTAAATACAAAACTACAAGGGAAACGGCCCAAGAACAAGTCAGAACTGAAGACAGTTTCAATAAAGGGCTAGCAGAGCATCACCACAGTTGAAATTCCGCATCTGGTGATGTCTTTGTGTTCCAGATTTCAGGTTGTAAGTGACTGCAAAGGATTTGCGAGCAAGAATTAAAAAAGTGAACATTTCATTTATGATTGACTTTTGGTCCCATAAAAGGTGGGAGGCATATACTGCATACAAACCCTTGTAATTCCAACACCGCTCTCTTGATTTAGATATAAATAGCATTAAATTAAAGCTGAAAATCTACAGTTCAGCACAACTTGTTTCAACGTGTTTAGAGGCAAAACGATGAGAATTGTGTTGATCCCCCAATGTTTACAGACCTGACCAGAAGAGAAGAGAAGCGGCACAGTTGGCACCCAATAAGAGGGAAGGGAAGAGACGAGCTTCTCTCTCTCTCTCTCTCTCTCTCTCTCTCTCTCTCTCTGCCCCCCCCCCATACACACCATTACCAAGACTATTCTCCCTCCCACAGAGGTCAGTGAGCAGCCATCTTCATCCTCCTCCTCCTCTCTTAGAGCTGTTATTAATCAAGGAAACGGACAGAGGCGGAAGAGGTTACCTTTTGGTTCCAGAGTAAATCTGATGGGGGCTGGGCCAGGACATGGTAAATCCATGTATATTTATATACAGCATTTTTCTGTACACTACAATATTTGGACGTATGCTGTTTTTGCAAGCCTCAACGCATGCGTAGGCTAAACACACAAGGACTCACCCCCCTTTCCTAATCCCTTGTAACTGCTGTACAGGAGACTTTGCCTTTGTGTTGCGTCTGACCAGCTGGCTGCCAGAATCAGCATGTGCAGCTGTCCACTGTGACAAATGCTAGCACACCACCAGCGCTACACATTGACTCCTCCTCAGTGCACTGCTACTGTGACAATGCCAGAAAAACACCTAAAATGTCCCTGACCTCTGACAGACATCAGTACCCAGGTTGAAAAGCCAAGGATGGGTACATGGCATGGACTCAAAGTTAGACTGGCCAATAGGCCTCGTGATATATAGTGTTGTCATTAATAGGATGCAAAAAAGGGGTTTATCTAAACATCACTGCTCACTTTCATCTCTTCCCTTGTTCAACTGTTTATAAATCAGCTGCACAAATATTTATGTGCTGAATGAGGAAAATGGCTAGTCTGGGTTCTATCTCTGCCCGCCTTCCCTCCCTCCCTTCTTCTCGTGTGTATGCTTCCACGAGGCCACCACAGATGCAACACGTCAAGGCTCCAGGTTTCATTTATCATATCAGCTTTGTTGTAGGCCATTGTGTGGCTCCTGAAAAGGCTGACTGGACCACAGCAATTTTAAGGAGGTGCTAATAAAATCTGAAATGTGCACATGCTGTACTGTCATACTTGATAAGATTATGTGTAATAGGGAGATATTTGAAAGCAGTAATTGGTACTACAGTAATTGGGCAATCTGCTTCCATGGGAGAACTTGTTTGACTTGATTTTCATTTGTGTACAAGCTGCCTGAGGTGAAGTTGCTAATATCACATTGAAGTTAATATAGGGCAGAGCGTTTTGGGCTGATGCTAAGTCATGCATGTCTGTGATGGCAGATGATTTTAGCGGTTGAACTGAAAACAATATTAGCCCTGATACTAGCATTAAAACAATATGAGAAGTTACCAGGCTGGCGCACATCTATCACAAACCAGTAAAAGAAGGTCAGGCATTTTATTCTTAATTATTTTCATTATTGTAAAGCATTGTTCATTACTAAATGATTTTTGACATATTGAATCTAAAAACATTGGTTGCCAGTCAGTGCCTGAGGTGCACTGACATGCATGCAAATGCCCTTGACTAATGCAACACCATCAGTCGAAAAGCTTAACAAAATAATAATATAACCACATTCAATACAACGCGTGGCCTCTGCTTCCCTTTTCGCTCACCTATCTGCTTCTGCCAACAGAACACACAATGGGACAGGCCCAGAGATTCTGGATCCATGCTGTGTAATTGCTCCCCTTGGCCCTGACCTCTGATCCAGATCTCCGTGATACACAACATATCTGTTAAATTGGGAAATGGGCAAATATTCTTCTAATGACTCACACTACAACAAAACTGGATGAAAACAAAGAGGAGGGTGGAATCAATTTTTCTTTTTTTGCTGCCCTTCACTGCCTCTATTAGTTTCCTTTTACACACACACATATATATATATACACACACACTATATATGTGTGTATATATATATATATATATATATATATATATATATATATAAAACTGGAGACCTAAGCAGGGTAGATTGGCAGCGGACTTCACTGAGATGCATTACATTAACGAGGAGATAACCAAGCAACGCTCAGAAGGAAATATCTTTTAAACTGCATCTTGACTGCCTTTCGATGTACACATTGTGTTTGCTGAGCTGCCATTAAAAAAAAAGACAACCTTAATCTAAACCGTGCAGAATGTTGATCTTGCAATCTACACTCCAGATAATTAAAAAAGATAAGTTGGTTCAAGCAGGGATAAAACCAATTGGACTAGCTTTTTGCCCACACGTAACGTGGATGGACAACAACAAAGAGCATGTTAATGCAATGCTCCACACCGTACAGTAAGGGTGCATAAAACGTGTGTGTTTTCTGCGGGCAGGGGGGGGGAGTGGGGCGGTGACGGGGTGACGGTGGTGAGCTGGCTTGTCGATCGATGCAGAGATTGGCAGTTAATGGCTTTTCCTGTTCTGCCTTGGTAACCCTGGCCTGATGGCTGTTGCGTCTGATCAGGGATGGCAGATGGTGTTTGATTTTCGTATATAAACCTCTGACTTTGTGGAGATGGCGTCATCATGTCAAATGATTTAAAAGTTAAGTTGAAAACTGGGCGGAGTCCATTGCAGCAACACTCATTTGAAATCTAGATGTGAGCTGTCTTGCATACATACATGCACGACGTTCCACAAACAATATTGTCAAAATGTTGTCGCTGTCGGCGGAATCATCGTGACTTTAAAAATCATTCTTCGCTCAAGTTGTTCGTTCGAATATGGCCAGCATGACCAATTGCGCCCCAATATAACACCATCCCAAAATCATGTTCAAGCTCTAATTTAACAGGTTGTCACTGATTTAAATCAATGGGCATGTAACCATCTGCCCCCATCAAAGTCGGTGCTCACAACTACGGTTCCATTATCTTCCCTCGCTCTTGCTCAAACATCCACACACAATATGGAAAGAATTGAATTAACACATTTCGGAAAATGATTAAGTTCTTTTTCCAATCATCTTGCTAACAAGCAAACACACCAAGGAAATGATATCCTCCCTGGACAAGATTGCGTGTGCGTGTGTTTGTGTGCCTTTCAACATCAATCATTTGAGCCATAAACTGGATTCCAGATTCCACCATTTCCAATTCTGAACAGGTCCAAGAGCTGTCACTTTAACGGTAGCTGTGCAGACAGCAAATTGTTTCAATATGGCTACTCCAACCTAACGAGCACATATTAAGGAAATTCCTAATTAGTGACAGAGCTATGTCATCTGAAGTGAGGATTTATGTTTGAATTATCCAGCTGTTCTTCATTTCAAGGCTATAGCTGACTTGACTCGCCGATATTGACTGACACAACAAAATGATCTGCCAAGGGCATCTTTGTGGATGTGAACGTTTCTAGTTAAAAAAAGTAATTTGCAGCTATTCAGAATGTGAAATTCAGAAATAAAAAAACTGCTGATTATGTAAAAAAAGGAAACCAATTGTTCATTTGTAATATTGCTTCAGGTCCTTGGGATTCACCTAATTTTGCTCCTCAAATGAAGTCATTGTAATGAAAGCTCCTGCCCGTCAAAAAAAAAAAAGGTATTTCGAGCCTTGGCGTTAAAACTTTTTTTCCCCTAGACTACCCTGTCTATTTTGGGTATCAGTTTGTCATGGAGGAATGTTAAGGCCATAATGTATCAGCGCCCTTGAGAAGCTAAAGAGCATTCTTATCCCCAACTGTTCATGGTGCCTCTCTCTTTCATTCACTATCGCTTTCTCCCACTCAAGCCCCTTCCCTCTTATTCTGGGAGAAGGTTTAAAGTAAAACACAGGTGTAGAAGACGACACCCGTGGGAAAGATAACGTTTGGGAACATTCCTGGTGCTGAAAAAGAACGTTCCCCCCTCAAAATACTTCATCTGAGGAACTATAAAATGGCCTCTATTCCAAGACTATGCTTTTGACCCCTTTGAGCCTCCACCCAACGTTCCCCAGCGCTACATCTGACATCACTACCTAATAATTTAAACAAGGGATTCTATTCTCTATCCTTTTTTTCCATAGTTTGTATTGAAGAATCAGACACATGATGAGAAAACAAGATGCAAATGATATTTTCCAGAGGCCCCAATAAAAACCGCATGACACTCGGGGCTGCGTCGTTTAATTACTGAAGAATGAGATCTTTTCTTCTACATCTGGAGGAAAGATCATCCGCATAACATCGATAGATTTATAGCTCCCAGCTCGAACCCTTGACTCCAGCACATGGCAAATTAGGCAAAACACGGATGAACATCCAGCACCAAACCCACTTTACGTCTTGATGGGTCAACATAGATTTTGTGGTCTCCTCAAAAATTAGGTTTGAGGAGTTTGCATCTATGTGATTTATGGCCCAGAAGCAAGTGTTCTCTAATCCAAATGTAATTGATGCACCTCAATCGGGAAAGAGAACTTGTAAAAAGCTATCAGAATCTTCCCTCATTTGGGCTTCTTACAAATCAGAAATAAAAAATCTATATATGGCAATTTTTGTCCTCAGGGTGCAGTTCACACCAATGTTCCTGCTTTCAAATAAGGTGCCTACCAATAATCAAGATTTACCGATATGTTCCCAAGGTGGAACCTTTGCGCATGCCACTCAGGTGATTAGCTTTTTTACTCCTTAAAGGTACAATGATATACTTTTGTACAGACAATGTAATCAGTGTTGAAGCTGGCCGCTTCCACACAAACAGGGCAAAGAGGCTAGACAGACAAATAGCTCTCCTTCTGAAAGACAACTTTTTTCATTCATCATTCATGTTTCAATTAAATTCCTGCACCTATGGATGTTAAGGCTGTTCTAAGCTAAATGTATAAATAAATTAGGGGCAAACTCCTTTATGGCGATACAGTACATTGACAGGTGAAAAAAAGCAAGGACATTGAAATGAATCAACAGCAAAGTCCACATATCCATAACTTAACAATATACTGTACATGTCCCACAGCCCTACTCAGTAGGTTAAGTCCAAACAGAACATCGGTCCCAGTGTGGTGCTCCAGGTCCATAAGTAAGGAGGTATCCTGTCTCCCCATCAGTCCCTTCACCCTAACTTGCTTTCATGTAAAGCCCTACTGAACACAGACCTCAGAGCTGAGTAGTTTTGCAGCTCCAACCACGCGGAGGCCATTAATCTGGTGGCTAAGCCACTGATGTATTGATGGCACAGAGCCGGTAAGCCTGCCTGCCTCACTCTCTCCATCCCTTCAGTTTAGGGACTACATGGAGTCACAAGATTGTCCAGCTGGCAGAACATTTATCTGCCCACTGACACTGTCCATCAGGTGTTGTGGCCAAAGGTCATTAGATAGACTGACTATTGTCGAGCCATGATGCAACTTCAAATGAGATTACATGTAAACAAAAAATGTTGACTCAAAGCAGCGAGGCAATAGCCTGCTAAAATATTAATGGTGTTTTGTCCTTATTGAACTGCACAGTCTTGTGGATTATAAGACATTCCAGATGGGTTTAGTTTAAAATTGGTCTCAAGAAGGGCTAAGCACCAAATTAGACAAACAGGTTAATGATCACAATTGGTTTAGTGGCCTAAAAGACTTGATCTGTATTTGGACTTGATTGACCTATCAACCTAATTAACTGTAGATAACCCGTGGACTGATGACAAACACATGTAAACTAAAAAGAATCGGGGAGAAGTCCCAAATAAGTGATGATTAACTGTAATTTATAAGAGGTGTGTGGCTATGTCTTCTTCCGTGTGCAATCAAAAGCTTATGCATGTAAAATGGGAGAATGGGCTGTCTCCCAGGATGTGCAGCACGCGCTTTATTAGAGCGGTAGTACCAGTAAATCAGCGCTCAGCTCTTACTGGAACTGCTGCAACCTTTCCCACTGAGCACTATTACTGAACAATCATAGGCAAGCCATGATAATTAGAGTATCTCTCCTTCCCACCCTCCTGCCCCCCACTACCCCCTCTCTCCATCTTTCTTCTACACCTCCATAGCTTTCTAGAGGGTTAGGCCAAGCTCCGGCTGGACGTCACTTTGCCAAGTAGCTTCTAACATTACCTGACATACTTTTTCTCTCACTGCACATGTAAAATGATTAGAGTGCTCTTAAAAAGTTCTAACCTTCGGGAAATTATTCAAACTGGCCAGCACAGACCAGCAGGGGCAAAAACATTCGATAACCCCGATGCCGGGTCAAACCTGGAAACTCATCGATGTCAGCCATCTGTTTTGCCAGTTGTACTTGGCCTTGCGTAATGCACCAAGCGTGGAACTACAACCTACTTGCGATAGTCCCCCAAGCATAGACTATAGCTCACTGCAGAAATCAATGGTGGCAGGTCTAATCACGAATGTAAAGAGATCATCCAACCTGCAAGCCAGTGAAACGGGATGATCAGTGAAACATGCTGATGCCATGCGGCTGCTAATCCCTTCATTTGCTTTACAGTCTATTTTCTTCTTTGCTCTGTGGATTCTACAGATGCGTACTCCTCCTGGTGCTGCAGCGTACACTAATACTTCTGGAACGCACTCAAGTGTAAAATAATTGTACGGTCACCATCCAAGACAGATGTTTTGCGTTTGTTCACTGGCCAGCCCCTGCGCTCCACTTTGCACTGTAAGTTCGAATATACAAAGAGCAGATCATATGTTCAGAAATTCTGTAGGTATGACACATACGACAGATTTAAACTGGAGTGAGACACTTGAAAAGTTTGCATATGCTCAACAATGCAGGACCAGCCTTGGAGACAGGGGTGTCAAGACTTTCAAGAAAGATCCCCCTTTTGATAGTGACAGCACTCTGCCTCTCAGACCATGGCCGAGCGGCATCTGGAGTGGATTTTGTGCGAGCAGACACTGAGGAACATGATTACATTCAGCTAACTGCGCTCTAAACTGATTATGCAAGTGCCAAGCTAATGGACTACATTTGCAAGAAGAAAAATAACATTCAATCAATCTCAATTACCGCCGATTGCACCGGCCCGCGAGACAAGGAAGGTTGCCAGCTAACTCCCCCCCCCCACCACCGCACCACCTAAGTTCCTCCCCTTTTCCCGAACCTTTGACTGGAAGCTGGGGACTGGTTTGGCCCCACCCATTCTGTCTGGCCAGAGCAGCCAGAGCCTAAGAGCTTGGATTAGTTCCACTCCTCTCACCTCCAAACTAACACATAGTTTGCCTTGAGGCTGGCTGTTAGAATCAGGGCTATCATATTCACATGTACAACTGAAAAATGAGAGCTAGAAGACACGTCTAGTCAGAAAACACTGTACACAAGTTCAGGCTCACATCACAAGAGGAACTTGGCAGAGCCCATATTACTTAGAATGGAATCTGTCATCAGAGAGGACAGAAGAAGTCATCACCCCCCCCCAAAGTGTGCGGTTAGGGTAACTTGCTGGATGTTTCTGTGGTCTTTTGGAACATTCCAATACATGAGGTGGTGGGGTTGATATTTTTAGAAAGCCCTAATATGGGCCACATACCACAGACTCTCAAATTATCCCATGCAGCTTAGCTCTAGGTTTCAACCTCCCTTTTTAATTCCAGTAATTATAGGCTCCAATTTATATAGAGCTGTGCACACAAAGGGCCTGTTTAATGCAAACCAGTTTGATTCTGGCAACATATCTCACACGGCACCCACATCTTACACTGTTTATGCTGATGTGATTTATTTTCGAAATTTAGCTATTTGTATCAGATTTATTTAGGGAGGAGTAGATGCGTGGGGATTTTCCTTTTTTTGTGCCTGGATGAAATGCCAAGTGAAGGGTTACAGGCGTGGGCTAATATAGGTTTGTGTCTGCCAGTATTGCCACCAGGACAATAAATTCAACAGTGCTAAGACTGTGACACCAAGTGCAGAGTCAGTGCTGCCAAGAGGTCTTAGAACCATGTAGTTGTTGTCCGCTAATCACGTTTGTGAGTCATAAAATGCCAAGTCATAAAATAATACTTGTCAACAAGTATGTGTTGTTTTTTCTTCTTCTTGGGTTTGGTTGAGGTTTGAGGCGGGCTTATGAGATCATCTCGGGGTGAGAATGCAGGTGAGTTCTGGACAGTTTTACCCTGAAGATTCACTGGTTTTAAGAAACATGGAGCCAACGTAAGAGGCTTAAGTCATAAAAGTGATCATTCCTAGATGTGTTGTACATATTTAATCCCTCCACAGCCCGAGCAGCGCTATGACATATGTCTTCTCTTAAAAACTTGAGTGGAAAAAGACACAGAAGAAAATCTGGCTCTCTTTTTCTCTTGGGCTTGCTGCAGAGGAAATCACACATATAATGTAATATAAAGTGCACGGTACATCCGCCGGGACAACAAAAGCAATCCATCCCTCCCAAAAGGTGTGAGGAGGACAGAGAGGTTGCCAGAATCTAATCTGGTTGAATGCAAGACTCTCATTAGAATGTGGGCCAGGGTAAATCTGGCACATGTTGTCTATGCAAGCTGAAGACACTCCTTACTCATTGCTCTATGCATTCTTACGGTGCATGTGAGCCCGGGGATTTTCCTGTTATTTTTACAGGCCAAACTAGCCTCCGCCTCCTCGTCCCCTGGACCTCTTTGATGACTTTAGCTGGAGCCTGTCTCTCACCTTTCCCTTTAACCAAACCATGAACATTGATTTCTCTCTCATGTTGTTTCGGTGTAAAGGCCTCAGAGACAGGAGCAGTGCTTACTATGCCAGTGGTTGCAATAAAGTATTCATAAAGCAGAATTATTTTATGAACGGTCTTTTCGAGGGGCTTTGCAGACCACTTGAAATTGAGCTCTTAATGTGATTGGACAGCACATTTGCTCACATGCCTTTTAATTTGTGCTTGTTAAAATATACTATAAAATAAACCTATATAAAAAAAGCAGACAAATTAAAACTTTTCTGTAAAAGAACCACTTCAGGCAAGGGAGTGAACATTAAATCAAGTCAACGTATGAGAAAACACATACATGCAGTCTATACATACTATATATATATATATATATATATATATATATATATATATATATATATATATATATATATATATATATATATATATATATATATATATATATATATATGTACCGTTTGTCTAAGAATATATTGCAGTGTATGTAATGACTTACAGAAAGGATGTGTTATGTGTCTGTGATTTGTTGTGTGTGCTTATTCTACGCGTGTGTATGTGCCAGTTTGGGTTAAGTGTGGAGTGGTCAAACCGCAGACTCACAGGATAGGTACCTAAGTGGAATCAGGGCTGTTAGATTTATGGCCATTTGTTCGGAGAGTGTTCATCCATTGGCTATTATGGAATGATTAGAGGAGAAGGTGAAGCTCCAAGTCCAGCAAAAATCAATACGGCTGTCGAGAACGATTCAGCCTCTCCTGCTCCGGGGAGTATTAGCACCAAACCTCTGTCTACTCGCACTTCTTCATTCGTCTCCAAGTGATCCACCCCACATCTAAGAGCAGCTTTGTCTGCTGTGTTCCTCACATGGAAGCAATGTGGCCTTCATTCTATTGAGCGACCAGCAAGGGTATGACCAAAAATGCCATGACTGCGTTGCTTTTGGACTACAGTGATCCCTCGCTATTTTGCGGTCCGTCTCAGTGCATCGCAGGTTTTTAAGAATTTCACATATCGCGGATATTTCGGTGCATCGTGGCTTTTTGCTTAGTGCGAATAAAATGAAACAGTTAGAGGACCACTGACCTTGTAAAGTTTGAGGCTAGCCTCATGTCGGGAATTGACTGTGTGCATCCTCAACTTCTCCAAGCTGTTGGTATAGTAGTCGCAAGCGTTGCACTTCAGGTGTACCGGGTTGCCAATGGCCACGCATTTCAGTCGCCATTCGTTGCCTTTGCCTCCCTCCTTAATGTGGGCCACAAGCTGGTACTTTTGAACGTGCTTGTCCGTCTTGCAGTGGAGCTGGAAATTGGCCTTGAGTTGAGTGGTGTAGTGGCACAACTTGCACTGATGAGAGTCGCCCACCACGGCACGCCACTCCTCCTCGGGCAGGCTGCGCTCAGCCCCCATGTGGATGCCGAGGAGATCCAGGTTGTCGGTGGTGAAGCGGTTGCACACAGCGCACTGGAAGAGCTTGAGCGAAGGGTCGCTAGTTTGTGATAGACTTTCTCCCAAGGTCATTAGCTCCTCTGACACCAACTGGCCACTGCCCAGGCGCATATCCATCGGGATGTCCCCACCTACTTGGATGTGTAGAAACAGACAGACAAGGAGAAAATATGAGAAGTGGAAAATGAAGACAGTTTGAAAATTCATCATGAAACTCAACGTATTTCAAGTTTAAGAAATGTTAATTTAGCTCAAAGACCAAGTTGTGTCTCAATAACAAGCGCTCATTTGTTGCCGATGTAAGCGTTCCTATTTTCGGTTGTACAGTGGAATAATATTGTAAATGGGTCTGTTCCCATGCATCCTTTCCTAGGTGCAACTTTTGAGCTCATTATTTACACTGCGCATTATTGGACTGTAAAATGAACATTGACATGAATGCACGCTGGTGTTGTTAAAAAATAAACATAAAATTCTAAAATTCAAGCAGTCTTTAGTAAAGAACATAAATATTTAAGCAATTTATTCATTCATGCATAGGAAAAAAATTCAGGGAAATAGACCAAAGTCAAAAAGGTATCCCATAGAGCCTCCCCCCCCAAACCAGGCTCACACCCCGACTCCCCTCTTTGTTGTTTGTTTAAAGCTATGTTTCCCAAATCAATGCTCTGGTAAGCAGATGTGTAATTGTTTTCCCAAAACTAATGTCAGCCCTTCCTCTTTTCAGCTCTCTCACGCACCATCACCTTGTTCGACATCATTTAAGTGCTGGGAATAATCATTCTCGGGCAGGGAGTGGATGAAGTTACACCTCTCACCAAACCCTAACTGTACGTCTCATACCATACAGTCGTATGATTCTTTTTATGCGTTGGGGGGGTGCAGGGATGACATTACTGACATTTACGAACCTTTTGTGTGTCATCCCTGCCTCCCTAGTAACATGCTTATTAGAACTCACCTCACAGGAAAATGAACCAGATGGTGGAGAAGGAAAAACATTAGTCACAGCAATCAATTCCTGTTTGTGTCTTTGAATTGGCAACAGTTGCAGACAAGTCTGCACAAACTGTGGGGTTGTAACGGGAACGGCAAACATGCTGCTGTGGTGGTTAATTGCCCATGCTGAGCCCTCTAACCTTTCTTCTTTGGCCATGATAAAATATGTACATAACTACACTAGCTGGTGAATAAAAAAAAAAAAAATAGAAACTTAAATTGTCAGCTTCAGCATCATTTTGGGAATAATAATATAAAAAGGCTGAAATGTGCTGTCTTAAGCGGGGAAAGTAATGGAAAGGAAATTTTGCCCCAACTCGTTAACCTTGTGCTCACAGGAAAATTGGTTATCGCAAAGTAAATAAAATAATAAATAGAAATAAAATAATAAACAGGAATGCACAACAACAGACCCAACATATTTGGGGGATTGAATTAGAAGCACGAGATGCTTAAATAAAAAGAGCTGAAAAGCAATTTTACAAACATTTCTGCAAAATCCTTTTAAGGTATCAAAATGCAAACACAGCTTGAGCTATATTTAAACGTAAATTTAGATTTTGATTAGGTGGTGAACTTTCAAGTGGAACAGAAAATGCCATTTGCTCCATATAGAGGTAAACCTAGATACTAATTACATAAGGACTGTGGTGATTTAGCAGTGCAAGAGACATTTAATTAGAGAACAAACTCACCCAGTGCAGGGGTCAAGGCAGCCATGCTGGGATCTAAAGGAAAGCCCCCCATTAGGAACTGGGCCTCAGGTCCTGTTGGGTCTATCTTGAGGCCTGGCGGTAAGCTCATGTTTTGTGTCAGGTAATACTGGTAGAGCTCAGCCTCGGAGGGCGAGGGCATAGCTCCCAGCGCCAGTCGGCCGTGTTGCATTTGAGTCACGTTCTGCTGGAGGAGCATCATGTTGTGCATGTGCTTCTCGCTGGTCATGTGGATGCGGAGGTTCCGCGCCACGTTGGTTTCATAGTCGCATACCTCACAGCGCCAAGTCGGTTTGCTCTTTGGCTTGGTCGGTGAGGGGGCACCGCATGGTCCACTTACATGGGCGGAGGACTGCGTGGGGTGGTGGTGGGCCGGGTGGTGGCTACCGGCCTGGGTCACAGAGGGCACGGCCACCACGCCTCCCGGGCCATGTCCAAACACCTGTTCCTGCGCTGATCCGATTGAGCCTCCATTCTGCAGTGTCTGCATGTTGTTTAGGTGTTTATCTGACTGCATGTGGATGCTTAGGTTCCCCTTAGTGGTTGTTGAGTAGTTACATACCTGGAGAACATAGGCAAACCAATCACATATGAATCAATACAAGCAAATACAATAGTGCCTTGAGATGTGAATTTTGTTTATTCCAAGACCATGACTTTAACTCAAAACATTTGTATCTCAAATCATATTTATCTATAGAAATGAATGGAAATGCCCTTGATGCATTCCAGCCTCCCCTCAAAACAACAAAACCTGGTGTAATGTGTATAATAATGAGGACAAATATTAATTCATAATACTGTACTTTATGAAAACATACAGTAATTATGTATATGAATAAAGAGAACAAGGTTGTTACACTGCATTATTTGAACGGCAGTCCCTAAAGCACCTTGAAGCCTCTTTTTTGATGAAACAATTATTCACCCTTTGTCAAGCTGCTGTCTAATATGAAGTAAGCTGAGCTTGCTGCCATGAGAGAGCACAGGAAAAAAAAAATGAGTTGGTCACTTGAATTTCCACTGCACAAAGAAATCTGAACTGCACCGCCAGAGGACAACAAAATGGCTAATACGCCCCCAGCCCCGGACTTTTTACCATCTCCTTAAAAAGTTGAATATGTTACATACCTCACATCGGAAAGGTTTGTATCCACATGTATAGCTTTCCCCACGCGCCAGACGAGGATGACTTTGACCGCTGCTGCAGAACACACAAGAGCCTCCAGAATCTGGGTGCTTTTCTTTCATATGAGCCTCCAAAGTCTGTTGATATTTGTAATGCCAGTTGCATTTGGGACACTTGAGTGTCTTGCATGAGTTACGCGAATGCATCATGGTCATGTGACCACCCAAAGAGCGCGAAGAACCTAGAACGGTGTCACATTTAGGGCATTCCACCCCACTTCCTCCACTGCCACCGGGCCCATGGTTCTGTGAACAGTCATTCACCCCTGTTATGTCACAGGAACCGCTGGGTTGGGGGTGAATGTGGCCATGCAATGATGAATGCAGGTGATGATGATGGTGGTGCATGTGGTGTTGCTGCAGAAGGGATCCATTTTCCTCCTCTTCCTCAGCCGGGCAATCATTTGGTTCTGGAGCTGTGGCACTATCTCGATTGGCACTTTCATCAGCAGCAGCGTTGGAGGATAGAGGTGAGGAAGAAGTGCCAGCAGTGTCCTCCTCACTCTTTCTGACATTGGCTGCTGCCATTGCCATGGGAACGGTAGTTCCCTGGCAGTTAAAGCTCAGAGGGAGCTCTGAGGTTCTCCCCCCACCTTCTGTAGCTGAAACCTCCTCCTTGACAGAGGAAGAAGTGGAAGCAGGGGATTTACTGTTTCGCGTGTAACTGACCGCAGGGGTGCAGGCAGAAGGCTGGAGAGTGCTACTAGGCATTAATAAAGGAGATTTGGAAATGCTTTGGTTTGAGATAGCTGGTTCCCCTGCATCACCTCCACCACTGCTACTATTAACACCACCGGTCACCACAGTGCCTTCTGCCTCCACCTCATCTTCTTCCCCTAATAACGGTTCCCCTTCCTCTTCTTCTGAACCCCCCACCTGGCTAGCGAGGTGTGTCGTACTGCCAAGGCCCTCGCTGGCACCATCGTTTCCCTTGTAAGCCAACTCGTTCCCGGTAGGCTCCTCTGTTCTCCCCCCATGTAAAGACGGGGCACTGGAGTCTTTGGCAGAGCCTGGGGTTGAGGGAAGAGTGGGTGCTTTGGGAGTGCCCAGCCTTCCAAGAGACAAGACAGAGCTTAGCGGGGTTTGCTGCGTCTGCTGCTGCTGCTGCTGCTGGAGGCTAGAGTCAGAGTCTTTGTTCAGGAGGGTCTCGCTGCCTCCACTGCTGCTTCCAGCCTCCAAATGGACACCACTAAACGTGCCATAAAAGCTCTGGCCAGAGTTCATAGGAAGCAGGGGAGGTGGCACAGGAGTGCCCTTAGTTTTTGGTTCCAGGAAGCTGATGAGGGGCTCTTTGTCTTTTCCAATCCCCTGGATGATAGCAGATGCATGGTTGTCCCCTAATAGACGGCGTTCATCCTCACACAGCGTCATGCGGTGGTCATGGACAGCATGGGTGGCAAAGGAACGCGCGTAACCAAAGGACAGCTTGCAGAGAAAACACATGAGAATAGGCTTACCCTTGCCATACAGGGCCAAACCATCAAATTTGGAGAAATCCACATTGTTAGGAACATCTTTGGATACACAGGACTTCTTGGCAGACCCATCGCTGTTAAGGTAATCCTTGTTACTTTTGTGCCGCACATCAAAGACACGAAAACTGTGCAGGACAGGACTGAGGCCTGCCATGGATGAGGTATTGGAGAAACCTTGGTCTGAATTGCCAAACCACTTCCCAAAGGACGAGGCTATGTGAAACGTGTTGATGATCTGAGGGTAGACCGAGGATGACGTCCCGGCCGGTTCCCCGGGTTTTCCCCCACTAGCGAGAGAGTTTGTGGCAAGCAGGCTGGGAACCATGCTCCCACCACTTTGGATGAGCTGACTGAGGCTCTCAACGATGTAGGCGGAGCCATCGGGTTGGTAGACGATCTCTCCAGCCAAGTTCTCCACATCACTACTCTCCTCTTCCTCTTCCTCCTCTCCTTCTTCACTTCCACTCTCAGGCCTACCTCGCCCTTGTGCGGGCTGATGACGCAGAAGAGTGGGCATGCCCCCTGCGCCTTGAGCCATCACTACCCCGGGAAAGGGTTGAAGACTTGGGAAACAACTGTCGATTTCCATTTCGTCCAAATCCTCAGATTCTTCCTCTTCTCCACAGCTCAATCTGTCCCGCTCCTCTCCCTCTTGGCCCTCTCTCTTGGAATGCAGCTGACCAGTGGCAGGGCTATCCCGGTGAGCCTGGCTGGATGTTTGTTTTGGCTGGGACTGCAGAGACTGCAGTTCCCTCACCTCGTCATGAAGAGCACAAGGGTTTTCGGATTGAGAAGGATAAGGAGCAGAAAAGGACAGCGGGTCCAGGGAAGCGGCCTGGTTGGTGCAAGGAAGCTGCAAGCTAGGGTGATCGTTCCAGGGCTGTGGAGGTTGCTGCTGCTGCTGCTGCTGCTGCTGCTGCTGCCGCTGCTGCTGCTGCTGGGAGGAGCTGAGCCCATCGTCTGTCCCAGAAAACACGGGAGACTCACAGCTGTCCATGCTGATGCCTACATGAGGCGTTCATCGCATCCAGGCCTGAAGACACATTAAAAAAAGACAAATTTGCGTTAGATGCAAAGGAGCAAGAGTCAGTGAAACCCATATAAACCATATAATGTACTATTTACTCTCTAGAAGTATTCTAGAAAATGTCAGTGCTCATTACACAAAGTTATCCACTGAAACAATAGAATGATTCATCTTCCTGCCATACCAGGAAGGTAGCATCTTTTATCTTCATCTTCTGAACAACATTCTTAATCTTATATGCTGCAAAATCCTACATCTATTTTTAATTAACTTGCAGTCAAAAAAAGGAGAAACAGCAAAGTGTAATGGATCAAATAGATGTCAGATATCAGCACTTTGAACATTTACATAACCTGCAGAAAAAGTGAAAACTGCGGCTAAAATTAAAATTCGTAACCGTATCACCATTTACACTTCAAAATGGAAATTTTGAGACGCGTATTAACTACAGCAATCAAAGAATTTTCTATCCGCCAAAAATTTAGACTTGACTGCGGCTGTGTTATGATCTTGCCTCTCACAGTTCAACCTCCTGACTCAACAATACAACCCTCCCCCATCCTTGAACAAATAAATGGTATCTGAGCTTTTGGGATCTGGCTATGCCCTGAGCACCACAGAGGCCCAACACTGCCTTCAATGTAGAGCACAGAATAGATAAAATGATAACTCTCCATACTGCTGAGCTAATACTTTTTATTAAAGGATGCAGCTAGCATTGATTAAAGGGGGCAATCGGGCTAAAACCAATAACTCTGTGCTGCCCTTTAACCCCCCTGTGCTGCATATTACATGAGCAAAGTTTCCCAGCACCAGGCCTGCCGTCATCCCCCGGCTGATTAGCACATTCATTGCTTGCACTTGATTTATTTACTTATTTACTTATGGATGCAAATTTTAGCAGTGGAGTCTACCCCCACACCCAAGCAGTGAGGGAGAGGAGAGATTGATAATGTCTGTCTCACTTTTCATGAATGTCTGATGAGCCTCTCACCCACACAACATACCTGAAACCTCTCAGACATTCATACAAAAAATATCCACGTTCAGCAATAACACTGAATATTGTGAGGGCAAAGGGATAAGATGGAATTCATGGAAGGAATAACAAAGAAATGCAGTAAGTGCACAGAACACTTTCAATAATGATGAAGCGAGTGAAGCCAAAAACTGATATTATTTCTATGGTTCGGTTCATTATTATTTTGTTTACACTCGACACAAGTTCACAACCGTGGCCCCTGAATTGAATAAAAACACACTGTCAGGCTTTTCAGCCCATCTTGCTTAATGTGGCAAAATATGATTTTGGGCTATCGGCCTTATTGAATGTGGGAACTACTTGTGGGCATTTATTATCCACTGGATTAATAAGCAGCTATGGGCTTCACACACAGTCAAACTAATGGGAAAAGGGAATTAAGAGGAACGCTGCAAAAAGTCTACATGTCTACGCTTCTTGAAATTATGCATTCATGAATTAAGTGATCAGAATAATTTGTTAAATACTTTGTAATGCATGTATTGCCACCTACAGGACTGAACGAAATATCATCCACAAGATGCACCGCTATTTCCCGATCAATTTCTGCAATAACGATAATCGCATAATAATGCTTTAGACAAATGACTGCTCAAATCAACACCAGATTGTCAGTGTGTCACTTGTCACAAGTGTGTCAATGGGAACGTAGCTATTGACCTCCAAGGGTTCCCTGATGAGTTGGAATTAAGTGGTAATCGTTGTTGTATTAACAGTATACAGTATAGCCGTCATTCCCGCTCCAGTATAAACTATTTGACGCAATAAGAAGTGTACAGGGTCGCACTTTTTCAGTGCTACACCACTATGGTTGCATCCGCTGCTTACAGAAAACAGAATTGGCCTTTAAAATCAAGATGGTGTAATTCAATAAAGCGCAGTGGTTACTGATGAGCTATGGGATTGTCTGGAGACAGTAAGTCTCAGATGGGCTCGATGATATAATGCTTGTCTCTGAGACTGTGCCTGCCTCAGTGACACCTGTTTAAGGGAGGGAAAAGCTTTAATCTCTAGGAGGCACCAAACAAGTCCAAGACACAGACAAAGCGACTCGGTCCGACAAGACAAGAAGTGGAGGAAGCCGGTGTCTGCGTGTGCTAAGTGTGTTCAACTAAAAAGTGACTTTTTATCCTGGCTTTATATAATGGTTTACACTGTGATATTTACACAAGAAATTTCCTTTGAATGTAAGCTGGAGATGATGTCAACATTGCTTCTGTACTCATGCTGAACCGTACAGAACCCAAACAAACTTCAACTCACAATGAGAGATAATGGGAAGGAAGAAAAAGCTGAATTCCTCGGCCGATATCAGGGTCTGTTTCACTGCGGAATCTTGTTTCCACCTGCCTTCAAAGCTTTATGTAAACCCCCCCCTTCTCCCCCTAAAAAGTCATACTTCACTTCTTTCCAATATGCTAACAAACGAGATAGAGGGAAGCTTGAGAATAGGTCATTTGACAAGAATAGAAAACGACGTTTAGGTATGAGTCTTTTCACCAGTGGGTGTTTTCTGGACAAATAAGGATGAAATGCCCAAGGACGGAGATGATAATGCTGCCAGATGACGCTTCAGAAGGAGTGGCCATTTGTTCAGAATAGCCTGTTTCTCCAAGGGGGTCCTTGCATGGGTTGCTTTCGACCTGTTCCCAAATGTGTGCTCTCAAGTGCTAAGTTACGGCTTTGCATCAGAGTATCAAGAGCAACAGAAGTGAACGTCAACCAGGAATGCACCGGTGCTGATACATCTACATCTGCACGTTTTGAGTGAGACCGAGATGCCCAGGAAACCCACCGCTTTGTCGGGAGCCCCTTTTGCGCTCAGGCACCGTTGCAGGTTGCAGGGGAATTTCTCATGCGGTACACGTTTGTGGCTGCGCTCAACCAAAGAGAGAAAGGAGGAACGAATCAGTTCCTCAGAAGTGATTGCATTCAGTACATTCACTCAAAAGATTTGTTCGTTTGAATGAGTCGTTTGCCAACAGCAATATGAGTGAAACTGTCTATCACAAAGAAAATGAAATATTCTTTGCGCAGTTACACACTAGAATCTGGGGATATCTTTAGATTTTCAGTGTGCAAGCACACTTGCGCACCACTTCCAAAAAGTGTTCCGCTGTTTAAACCTGAAATTGTTGAAATTATTGTGTCACAGGCTACATGACAGTAAAATGTGTAGCAAGTCGAACTGAAAATCATGCAGTGGGATGTTCACGTTACAGTAATGACCAGATTTTCTAAAAAATGTTTATACTTGAGTGAAAATTGCGCCTTGTAAGGGAAACATTTGTTTTGTGTTTCTGAAAAATATTCAATTAAAAGACAACAATCATCACAATTGCAAGACATAATTGCATCATCAAGTATCTGTACTTGGAATTGGTTAGTGCTCCAATCAAATACTCAGTCTGGAAAAAATAAATGGCAACGATGCACTCGCAACAATGGCAAAAGAGCATTTTTGTCCCTGTTTAATGCTGTGTCTGTGTCTGGTCTCTGAGCCTTCAGTGAGCTTGGCCAGCCACCGCAGGGTAAAGGGCGCTTATTGGAAAATCAATTGCGTGAACGCTAAGCAAGTTACAGGAAGATGTGGGAAGGAAGGGTTCTTATTGATAAAGCAGGGAAAGGCCTTTGATGTTGCACTAGGGACATGCTCATTGATGGGGGGTACCGTTGTACTCCTAGGGCAAATCGGAGCTGGGCTTTATCTGTTAAGTTAGTTCCAATGAATGGCTTATAAAAACATCAGTGTGTTGTACTATTTAACATAAGTCAAAAGGTCACACTTCACACAGGTTACTGCTTTGTGGAATTGTGCCTCTTTCTGTTTGGGACATTTTACCCTTTCAATCACGATACTGTATATCAATTACACCAAGGGCCTTCTATATTTCTTATGCTAAAAAAAAAAAAAAAAAGATTACACACTTATGTTAGCACATATTTTGCACATTATGCAACAATGCACATTTCCTTATTATACACAGCGGGCACTTTAAGGTACTCCTCCACATTTAATAAGATCCAGTACAGATCACATAGGTGTTTGTTTTAGTGGGCTCCATCTCATGTAACTAATTTTCAGCAGTTCACAAATAACAAAAATTATCTGTCTAAAGCCCCTTTTTGTCATTAGTATCTAAGTAATAATTTCTTGGCGGTACTTTGATTATTTGTACCCAAAGTACTTCACAAATGTGTACTTAACGCTGTGGTCAGTGATTGAACTGTAATTGAAGTAACAACAGGCAGTGTTTATAAACCTATACAAGTTACGCAGTCTCACTGCTCCGGTTGGTTTCATTGTATAGATTTACCCCTGCGAACGTGTCAATTAACCGCACGCAGATACAGAACAGCATTGTTGTTTATTGCAGCTGTAATTATTTGCTCAACCATTTTGCTCATGCAGGCATAAAGGTACTTCAGTATTGTTCAGACTGCAGGAGGCAAAAAGTCACCTCAGGTCGATGGCACTCAGCCTGTAAACAGGGGTTCCCGTAAAATCAATGATCTTCAGTAGGAGATATCAGTGTGGGGGAACAGAAATAGCCGTGGTGGTGTTGAGTCTGAGGGAAGAACAGCGCTGGGTGTTTACAAGAGAGTGCAGGAGGGGGTGGTGGGAGGGGGAGCTCACTGGCACCTCAGAGTATTTTGAAGAGATAGCTGAAGTGAGATCGAGGGAGTTTCCGTCAAGCTCTGGATGTATAGAAGACAGCTCAGGTTGCCATGGTGACTTCAAATCCCATATTTAATCCCTCTGATGTACATCGTTTTTTTTGTGTGTGATTCATCAGCAACAGAAGTGTGATTAAAACTGAATCATATGAAATTCTATGTAATATTTCCCATAGAATTTTTTTTTCCGGACGTTTAAAACTTTTAACAGAAAATATTTGTTTTATTTTATAGAGGAATAAATAATTTTTTTATAGAGAACACTGATAGCAAACAAAATACTACACGGAGTGAGGAGGTCCCATTTTTGTATTTTGCTTTCTCAAATTGTATTGTAGGTTGTTACCGCCTTTATCAAATGGCTGGCACCAGGAAGTGTATGTATTTTTTTAAATGTACGACCAACCGCATTTAACAATAGATGAAGGCAGCAACTCTTACTTACAGTCTGCTCGGCAACACTCGGGTAAGTTGGAGTAACATCTGTGCAAGAATTCCTCTCAAAATTCAGGCCTTCAAAATAAAAATACATTAATAAAATAACATTTTCACTACACCTTTTTGGGTGTTCAATTTAGAGGGCCAGAATTAATAGGTTGTTTTCTGCTAATGTTGCCTGAAAGTTTACATTGTCATTTGTTCAATCTTTTTTACAGAATTTAAAATGTTCACAGTACGCAAGAAGATGCTCACTAAGGTAAAACTCAGGCCGGTTGAGTCAAGAGGTAAATTGATTTCAATGAAACGACCTAATTAATGAATTAAATTATTCATATTTGGCCTTGGCAGAGGGCTGGGCTCTACTGCCAGCCGTCGTAGTTAATAAGGAATCATCTGTTGCATTCCTCATCACACTAAGTGTACTTAACATAAGACTCATCCCAATTCTTTTTTTTTTTTTTTTAAGTAATACAATGTTAGTTTTAAATGGCTGCATGATTAAGACCTGATCAGAATGCAAAACAACTTCCAGCGACCTCAAAGATCCATTTCTACTCACGGCTGTTTCTCCGGTTTCTTTTGGTGCGATCAAAGCGGCGTGCTGGTGTAATTAGAAGTAGTTAATTAACTGTGGGTTAATTACTGGGTTCTACAGCGTGCGAGTTGGAGACTTGGCGGGTGGCAAAGCAAAGGGAAGCAGCATACACACAGCAAGAAGCCCTACAATTAGCAACCAGCACAAAGGGGGGTTGCTTCACTCATATAATTTCATTCAATGAGGAGATAGTGAGAACAGCCGATGTGCAATACATTGGTTTTGCCAGCATTTACAGAGAATTCTTCAAATTGTTGCATGTTTTAACAATGAACGTGAAGGTCAATCATCAACTGTATGCATCGTTTTGATGAGAAATTTGAAATAACGATACCATTGTGTACATATTTGACAGAGAAAAGTGTTGTGACTTGAAAAAACAAACAAACAAAATTTATTAGATTAGTAACATACAGACATCACAAGTTGAGCCCAACAGATATGGATTGAAGGATTTGCTCCAGTCTAACGTGGAGCTTCTCATCAATTAGCATGCACTGCTGACTTTCCCATGGTTTGGAATGCACAAACTCTGGGAAGACACTCGCGACTTTGTACACCGCTCTGCCACGCTGGCACTATTCCAGCCAAGCAACAAACATCTTGGGAGAATTGCTACAAAGTACAACATTCACCGAGACGGTGAGCAAAGTGAGCGAGAGGAAATGGACACATGCAAGAGGACTTGACAATGAGGGAAGAAAAGAGAGCGAAATCAGAGATGAAGAGGGAACATAGCTGATCATAGTGTGTGAGCCCCTGGTCTTTCATTTCTACTAATTATAAAATCTGCCCCTATTTATATCTGCTGGAAGCAAACATTCTCTCATGAGAGGAAATATGCTAAAAGCTTTAAAAGCTTCTGTTTGCACTCACTCAGTTTCATTTTCACCACAGAAACGGCATGACGGTGGCAGTGAGGGTGAACCCAAGGTCAACGAAGCACACATCAGCATGCACTGAAAAACATCACCAAGGCGTGAGTAAAAATATGAAGTATGAAATTGCAAATGCATGAATGTGTCGAGTGCGACAGAAAAAGAGGAGTGGGTCCACACGTTCAAACATACACACACCTTCAAGTGTCATGGTAGTTAAGGAAACCACAAACACAGTTGTTAAAATGATCAATACCCTTGAAATATTAAACCATAAGAAGCCGCATTATTGATTAGGAGACCAATAATAAAATGGTTTACTTATGACTATTGGTGGAGTTTAGGTAAATGTGCAAGATATCATCTCCCGGCAAGCAAAATGACAAACACACACATTATGTTATAAAAATGAACACCAACAACAACAAATTCATGCATTCTCTGAACAGCTCATCCTCGCAAGGGTTGTGGAAAAAAATCAACAATCACATAATTTTCACATGAATTGTAGCCTACGGATCTCAAAGCTCTAAATGAAAATGGTTCAGTCTAGTGCAGACAGACACAAATAACGCTGCTGTTATTAAAAATATTTATTAATCTACGACAAGCCTATCACGTCAATATATAATATAATATTTTTGATATGCCTTTGACATTATAGGTTCATTCTCCAAATTAACACAGACTGATTCTAAACTGTTTTATATACACACAACAACCGCCTTGACTAAAAGTGTCCAAGCAAAATACCCTGGCTAAGGTCCTGCACAGGGATCATGCCCTGAGAGACAGAAAGGGGGCACAGATAACATGTCTATAATCCTACGTCTCTTTGTGTAACCTGGAAAACAAATACCATGGTAATGACCCAGGCTTGCACCTGGTAAAACATTGTGTTCACTGGCACTTTGAATAAGACAAACAAAGAATTCTTAAGAGGACACCGTACATCCATTCTCAACACGGCTTATCCTGTTCAGGGTCGCAGAGGGTGCCGGAGCCTATCGCAGCTGACATCGGGCTACACGCCGAACTGGTCACTAGCCAGTTGCAGGGCACATGTCACGAGAACTCGCCGTTCCACAAGGCGACAATGCATTGATTAAAAGCATCTACTGTACGCTGACGTGAAGGCAAGTTGCAAAAGAACACATGGGCGGCCATGTCAACAGCGTGAGCTATTGGCTCGCTTTTCACCTTCAGCGGTGTGATGATCCCATTTAGGAGGCATGTGAAGACCAAATGAGCAAAAAATGCAGTCTAATGTGGTTGGAAGCTGTCGAGGCCGAGGGTGAGAGCAGAGATGCGGAAAGTTGCACAGTGTTTAAGTGTGGAAAAGGCTCAATTACTATCTTTTTCGCTACGCACCGATACTGAGAGGTGGAGAAGACTCGTGCACAAATGTCAAACACACACAGTATGCACCAAGGATTACAGGGTGTCCTCGTGAAACCATTCAGTGGAAATTATTTCTTTTTAGGGGGAAAAAAATGCATGAAAGCCATTGGTGAGCTGGTCTCTAATTCTAGAGTAGGATATCCTGGATAAATAATTAGAGGGCCTTTTTGATGACCTTGCACAGTCAAAACCTTTGCTCTCTCTGTGACATTTGCTAAAGTCATTAATGACAAAGAAAATGATCAAATATGTTCACCGCAGGAGAAAAAAGGCAAGGCCGGTACTAAATTATTTTCCTTTTCGCAAGAGCTCTCATCATTATTGAGAGTTTAATGGACATGATGTTGAATGCATGGTTATTTTCATACCATAGCGAGATACAGCTCCAGTTAGTACTTGCCACTTGAACACCGCGAAGCCTGTAATTAGCAGTATTACATTCATCAAATGCCGAATGCACTCATTCCTGCTCAAAGAAAATACACTTAGCATTTACGGTATGTAAAACTCCATTACCAACTGCTCCAAGGCGGTAAATTTGCATGCATTTTACATGCTGGTGAGACGGAAAATCTTTACAGTGGCAAATTCTGAACCATTGTGAGCAACTCTAACAAAAAGTAAAATAGATAGATAGTTAAAGATGCAAACTGATGTTCCTCCTTGGTAGTGCAGTGATAACTGCGAGAGGAAACTTTGACAGAAAATCTACAAAAGACAGCGCAGAGGGGTACTGCCGAGCGATATCTGCATATGACTGTATGACGAAGAGCAAACGACATCCGTCCACAATGTTCTTAAAACCCTTGAGTGAACAAAACTACTATTTTGTCTTCAAATGAAAAGGAGGATAAATGGGACTTAAAGACAACAAGCCCGTTTGCCCGTTAGTCATTTTAAGTGTTCATGTGCACTAAATCTAGGTTCTATTCCTCGTCAGAGACCTCCGGGGAAACACTGCCACACGACTACAACTGAAACTGTCTAAGCTAGTTCTAAACGTGAAACGAAAACAATAAAGCCCCCTCCGATTTAAGCGATGCAGGGGGGGGACAATTTTTTGTCAGCGGTTTGTGTGGGTGTGTGTGTGTGTGGCAGAGAGAGAAAGAGAAAGGTCCTGGTGGCACACAACCCTGAACTGTGACAAATGGCAAAAAGGTCAGAGTGAAAGCAGCTGGACAGTTGAGCACAACCCACAAATGTCAAAATGCAAATTCTCAGAAGGACTAAAGCAGCATTTTATCAAGGGAACAGAATGATAGGAATGAAACAACTGAAAGCATAAACTAATGTGATATTTTAAAAGTGTGTTAATAAATTCTTAATGCCCCCTCGCCACTCTGAATGATGTGGCAGCCTCAGTGGTGTGAAAGTATATTTGAGAAAGAGCAGCCCCCTCCTGTCCCTCATCTGCACAGACACATGCACACACTGCTGCCCTTGTTCATTTGCCTTAATGAAACGGCCACATGCCTCCTGTCATCCCAGTGCTGCATGCACACTCAAGCACCTGGTAGATATAAATCAGGATGACCGAGCTGTATTTGGGAAGTGAGGCATTAAGCATGACAGGGGCTGTCAAAGTTCAGATAGCAACAACCGCGACATATAGCTAGAACCGCTGCGGAACAGACCCGAAAACCGAGGCCCGGACCCGACCAGAGCTCTTATCTGCTGCTGCATCTCAGACTCGGCGTGACACAGCTGCCACATCTGGGCCCCAGCTGGGCAGCCCGCTGAGCGCACGGCTCGGCACAATTCGACTTGGCCGGGGGATCGCTTTAGCAAGCCCCCCAATGGCGCACATCTTCCGGGGTAGACTTTCACATCCTCCAGGAAGACTTGACCCCGTGTTTGCGGCCATATATTTCTGGCTTTCTTATCTGTGAGCTGAATTTCAAAGTGGTGTGGATTCTAATTCCAAGTACGGGTGGGGGAGATAAAAGTCATTGAGTGCGTGTATTGTTTCAGCGTAATATATGTATGTGTGTGGAATTTCAGTCATGTGAGTTCAGGGTCTGAGGGTCAAACTTTGCCAAGAGAGCCAACACATTCCTCAGAGGACAGGAACATATCTTAAGTGGCCGGGCAAGTGTTTGCAAAGACTTTACTGCATGTGTAAGTAATATCTATAAGGCACTCTATATATTAAGTGTCACAGCTCGCTGTGGCGCCTCTGCAGCCAACTATACACAACATAAACACGACTGAAACATGCCACTTATTCCATTTGGGGCTGACCCACACACATTGAATCTTAATTCTTCAGTTAGGGAATGAATAAATATATTATGTTGTAAAATACAATGTGACTGAAGTCAAGACGAAGTTGATTAATCAATGACATCATCGATGTCGTTGAGAGGAGCCAGATGAGGTGGCTTGGGCATCTCATCAGGACGCCTCCTTTACGCCTCCCTGGGGAGGTGTTCCGGGCATGTCCCAACGGTAGGAGACCCCGTGGACGACCCAGGATGCGCTGGAGAGACTATGTCTCTCAGCTGGCCTGGGAACATCTTGGGATCCCCCGGGACGAGCTGGATGAAGTGGCTAGGGAGAGGGAAGTCTGGGAGTCCCTTCTAAAGGTGCTGCCCCTGCGAACCGACCCCGGATAAGCGGAAGAGGATGGATGGATGGATGGATGGATGGATGGATGGATGGATGGATGGATGGATGGATGGATGGATGGATGGATGGATGGATGGATGGATGGATGGATGGATGGATGGATGGATGGATGGATGGATGGATGGCGCTTTGGATCAGTTTCACGTAGAGACACATTTGGACAGAGTGGTTTGTTTTTCTATTCAACGAGCCAGCCGGTCACATACGACCAGTCACATTTATGGTGA
This sequence comes from Syngnathus scovelli, assembly GCF_024217435.2. Lineage (NCBI taxonomy): Eukaryota > Metazoa > Chordata > Actinopteri > Syngnathiformes > Syngnathidae > Syngnathus > Syngnathus scovelli. Next base: position 14,130,949 of record NC_090850.1, read on the forward strand.
AATATCTCACCAAGCCCTTATAAAGTGACCCAAGTCTCTACATGTTGGTTGGTCTGTTTTGTGATATGTATAAAACGTTTCTGTTATCACACAGTTGTTGCCTGCATACTATTAGACTTACATTTTGTCAAGGAAGATTTTGTGTCTCTGCCCTCGTTCCTTGCCGCCAGTTTCATGGTACCAGTGGTATGAATATTTTACAACCGGCAGCAATCAAGACAAACCACGACTCTCATTAACAACCAGCTTATTTTTGCATTTTCTGGGCTCCTGGAAAAGTTGCTGCTCCACAGAGCACTTAAGTTCAGTAATGGCAAGAGATGTGCAAGTCCTCTGTAAATTGGCCAAGTGGAAGACGCTGTCAAAACCACGTGATTAGCGGGTTAGTTGACTTCAAGCTTTCAACGTCGATGGGTTCAACCCCGACTTTCAACTTCTTTGCAACAGTTTGGGGAAGACCCTTTTCTGTTCCAATTGCACTAAGCAATGTCCATAAAACCACACTTGGATGAGTTTGGTGTCGAGGACATCTGACTGACTTGTAAAAGGAAGAAAAAAATAACTCTCAAAGTTGATCGGTGTTTGACCATCTGGTTGTACCATACATTTGGAGAACCGCTCATATCTGCAAAGGTGGTGCCAAAACATCTCGACCACCTTTGGTTCGTTCTTTGGTAGCTGTCTGAATATTTTTGTCTTAAAATCCAGTTAAAGTTTGAAAAGATGGAGAGAGTTCTCAAAAAACAGAACGCAAAGCATGAGCAAAGATTTTCCGGCCGATTTGGTTGTGGGCTCTCCCAGATGATGATGATGATGCTGGGACAATTCAAGCAGCTCTGCCTCGGCTCAACCCAACTGTAAATTAGAGTGCTGATAATGAGTTGCAGGATCAAGCCAATGACAGATGCAACTTGCAGGGGAAAAAGAAACCACGTGAAGAGGACCGCAGGATTACTTTTATGACACATAATATCAATTGATTCAGGCCCGTTGGGGAGGGAACGCATGCGTCAAGGTCATAAAAATGGCTTCACGTTCTGGATAAATCATATTGAAATGATCTTTGCCAGAGGTCAATAAAATATGCAGATTTTAAAAGGAGGATGCCCTGATATTGTCTACTTTGTTGATTCTCTCACTCACTCACAAGCGCTGCACTATATAACATTATAATTTAGCCCCAGATGACAAGGGCGACCACATTAAGCATTTGAGAGACTTAGAACACATGTGACCACACATAAATACTGGTGAATGACATCTATATAATCACTACTTACACTGCTACAAATATCCTGACTAAAAAACAAACCAAAAAGGAATTGTCATAGGAAATAAACTTTTCAGCACTAGCAAGTGGCCCTTGGATCACACCGGCAGTTACTTATAGCACAAGGTATTATGCTGTATTTATTTATTTATTTATTTATTTATTTATTTATTTATTTATTTATTAAACACTTGAATCTGAGTCACTTCATTTTCAGTATAGCTCCAGTCAGCCATTTCGGCAATGTATTCTTATTGTTTGAGGTGACAAGACAAAACTTGCTAATGAACATTTATGCTCACCTCTTTGCACGATTTGGAGACTGGGAAAAAACGAAATAAATGAACAAACGCATGTTTACAAAAAGATACGAACTTGAGCGGGCCCAAGTGGCACGCCCTGAAAGTTCAAGTTGAGTGCCATTACAAATTACAAGTTGACAAGTTAAATTATCCCCTGTATGTTTGATATAATGTACGTGCATGTTGAAGTCTGCTAAAGCAACTGCCTCCAGACACTTGTTCTGTGTGAGGTATTTACATTTCAACCAACATGTCACTCTGGGGGGAAAAAAGGCAAAGAGAGAAAACATCAAAAAAACTCCTTTTAGGTTCATTGAGAGGAGCTTCTCTGCCACCTTCTTCACGTTGTCTCAGATACAACGCTGACGCGTCTCTAACAGATGCCCCCCTATTTGAGTTGTAACAAGGGGGAGCCCTCGTGGTGTAAAATGAGACGATGACTAATTGGTTCATAATCCGTAATTGGCAGGATGTAATTGGAGTGGACCTCTAGATGCCAGGTGCACCTTAAGAAGCTGGGGCAGCGGTTTGCCCTTGGACTGGGTACCAAGGCGTGTGTTGGGGAGGGTAAATGTGTGCAAATGGGCGGATGGGGTTAAATGTAGGCGGGAAAACAATGCTTGTATACAGAAGCCCCCCCCCCCCCCCCAAACAATAGAGTTTGGGTGTGGTGCGTTTTGATTAGATCAGAAAAATCAAGCCTTTGTCCCTGCTATCAAATGCCTCTTCTGCATAAGCTATTTTAGCCACCCACAGATGGATAGATAAATTAATTAATTGATTTTAATTATCTTATTGTCACACTCTAGTACTGCATAGTTCTCATTTTCTTGCACGATTTCACCAGTTATCTTCTAAAGATATATAATATGATGTGTACATTGTCTTTAAATAAATCTTTTAATTCATTTTGTAGAGTCTTTAACAATATTAGTACTGTTGTGGCAAAGCAGCTTCAAGTCCACTGGCATATTAATCCGCCGGCGGGCGTAAGAAATGAGTAGCTCAACATTTTCTCATGGTTCAGATGATGGGTCTCTGTGATCAATATGTTCACGACCCACCGAGCCAATACTACACAATAGCCAATCAATGTAATGGAGGCTGAGTGTTAATTGGTACAGAGTGAGAGGTGCCTTTTTTGTTTTGTTTTTTTGCAGAAGTAACAAAAATTAAGTATAGTGTAGAAGTGAACATGTGTTTGTTAAATGCTTTTCTTAGGAATGAATGTGAACAATGACAAAAAGGGTATGTCGTGTGTGTGTTTTGCGGTTGTGCAGGGAAGGGGCTATTTGGGTGAACATCTGTTTTCCCACCTATCACCATATGATTTTCAGTAATTAGTCAGAACACCTGTACTTGCATGGGTTCAGTCTTGCACTATACGTACCTTCTTTGGGCAGGTATCTAAAACAACTCACCAAGTTTGAATCGAGGCAACTGGACTGTTCTTGCTTTTTTAAGCCATTTCACCTCTTATCCAAAAGTCTTTACTAATTTTGGGGTGCTGAGTCCCCCTACTTTGAGCATGCCTTGGTTTAGGTTTGTCCAGTATATTTCAAAAGATGGATTTAATGCTCATTAACATCAAACTTTGTGAACTCTTACAAACTTATCATAACAAGCTGATGCTATATCAACAACTGGGTAAGCTCAAGTTGCAGACAAACAACCATTTTGATCGTACACAGTAATTAGCACAGCCACACACATTAAGCTCAGTATGTGCGCAATGTAGATCCATTTCTAGCATTAAATATTTGGTTCCTCTCCCATTGTCATACTTCATTTTTTATCAGAAAGGAAACATGCTGAATTATGTGATGGGTAATGAGTCTGCATGCCTTAGAAGAAACATTCCTAAAAGATTTGATAGGTGCAGTTGTTTGGATAAAAACAAAATGTTCAGCCATCCTTCTCTATTAAAGGATAGGCCAGGAAAGATTCACTGAAGAAACGAACACATTAAACAAAGCCAATGAGCTAAGAGAAAGTGAGTCGGGGACACTTCTCCAATTAAACTGTTTACCAAAGCTGGTGAGTGCTCGGCGGTTGTTCTTTTTTCGGGGGGTGGTGTGATGAGAGGCTGCAGCTGACAACGACAGATATGTAGAGCAAAGAGAAAAAACATCTGGCAGATATTCTGTCAGTTAAGTAGAAGAGGGAACGGATGGTAGTGGAAACAGCCTTTAGTCTGATGGAGGCCCATGAGATGTCTGGTGTCTTGTCCTGTGTTTACAGACCTCAAGATGAGTCAGTGTGGCTTTGGGTACAGAATAACACCATTCTGCATGGTTTTAAATGCAACATGGTCACCCGCACCACACTTTTTTTTAATATACTGCCAGTAAATCACTGCAACGTTGCACAACAACTGTTACTCTAATTCGCTATGAATCTGATATTCAGTGGGTTACCTAAAAGTGAGGATATGTGATCGAAATATATTGATCCCTGGCTTCTTTTCTGTAATTTGGAGAAGATTAATTAGCATTTCCCTGTCGGTCTACCTGGCTGACACACTGAATACCAGCAAATTTAAAGAAGGTCTGAAGTGAAGACACAGTCCAAATTGCTCCCCCATGGGACCATGGCATACCCCTAGCTTCTAAATTACCTTAGCTGACACCATGGGCTCATTTCTGTTCTGTACTCGGGCCACTGGCTGAGCAGGTCAGGACCTCCTCTATTAGAGAGCAGGCCAAAGCCACATAACTCTTTACCTAAGGTGAGGGTCAGTGTGATGCTCAGTCTTGCCAGGGTCAACCAGAGGTTCCTGGCCACTGAGGTTCATGGCAATACAATAAAGTAATCAATCTGGGCGCTGGGCCCTCGTCAATAATATACTCCCAGACTGAGGAGGGTCACCACCTGTTCCCTGGCCTCTCCTTGGACTGTCCTGGCCTTCTGAATTGCGTGTGTCTTGGATTTCACTGTCACTGTCCTGAAGGGGAAACTGGCTGCTGTAATCAAGCCCTGACAATATATGGCCAATCAAAGACAAGGCAGTGGATGGAAAGTTATTTGAAGAGGATTATATGATCAGTCTGTGCTGATCAAAAAAGAGTGACAATAATCAACCAATAGGTTTCATCTGCTGTGTCGGACTCACAATTCTTGAAACCACGATCCTCCTTTCCTTAAGAGATTGTCGCTACCATTGCTTCCCTCGCATGCTTACCATGAATGGAAGACAGACAGCATTGTTGGCGGCTGCCAAGATGAGGCAGCAGTTAATTCTTGGCTGTCCTCCCTTCCCTGCTTAAAAGACAGGTATAGAGTTTCTAGCAGCTCCAGTTGGCTGGGTACAATGAAGACGTGAGTGCACAGTTTCAAGCAGGTGAACTAACCTCTCCTTCTTTCCCTTACAACCCAAACAGGCCGTCCAACAGTAGCACCACCGTTAATCTTTTTTTTTTTTTTTTCTTAAACCCACACCTTGCTTGATTTAGAGTTAAAACAACCCCGATGTCTCAACCATTTCCTGTCTGGCAGTCTCTGCTCCCTGGCCAGCAAGATGCAGCAATGATAACGGAAACATAGAATCTAGTTGATCAAACCTCAACTCAGTTTTCTTTGCAGGGCACTTTAAAAACAACCACAGCTGAGGTAGTGTTTTATATTAAAAATAAATTTAACATAAAATAATTGAACATGACATAATTTCAAAACAACAAATACAACATTGAAATAAGGGCTCGACGCCAAAGATTTAAAATTGGTTTTAAGGTGCACTTGGACAGTGAAGCGGTTCTCTAATAGTTTGTGTCACAGTTGCGGTAAGCAAGTGTGGAGGCAACCCAAATCCAGGGCAGCTAGAGTAGTTTTCAAAGTACTTAATAACAAAAACGGGTAGACAAGGTTAAAAAGTATCAAATAATTCCTACGAAACAAAAACACTCATGACTAATGAAACTAGAGTTACATGAGAATTGACAGTAACAACAATGAACAGACACAGACTGAAAGAAAACAGGCAACTAAATATAAGCAAAGTGACAAAACATGAGTCACACCTGGACAAGACAAGAGTGGTACGAGAGACCTGATTGGTAGACACAAGTAACAGGACTGACAAGAACAACTGGCAAAGAAAACCAAAGTAAGACTAGACATTAACATGCAACAAAAGAAAACAATGCATAACATAAAACAAAATCAAATGTAAGCCAAACAAGTTAAACAATCTCAAGGACCAGGCAGATATTGGGGAATGCAGCAGCTCAGAGAGGTAAAGTGGGGTGAGACAATTTCAAGTATATTTAGATTTTAACCATTTAGTGTAAAATTAACTAATCTGTCACCATCAATGAGGTAATGGAAAAACATGGCCAGGCTGTCAAACACTTTCAACCGTTTTTGTACAACATATCTGGTTCAGAGTCGCATCAGCCGAGAAGTGAAAGACAGATCACGCTCCAGATTGCTCACGAGTCAATCACAGCGGCACACAAACTGACAAGCGGTCATATTCACGCCTACAGTCACAAAACCAAAATCCGTCCCACACTGGTTGTGCCCATGGCTAGCCATATGTACCACAACACCACCAATGATGAAGTCACTCTCACGCCAATGACATAGTTGTCGCACGACGGTCTTTATAGCCAACCAGAATTATTTGTGGAAAGGGCAAAAGAAAAATTGACAATGGCAGTCTAAGAAAAAGTGAGCATTTTGCTGGCTATTAGCAACGTTAACAAAAGTTTAAATATAGTTTTCCAAAGGACACGCACATACATAAAATAACTACACGCAAATGCTAACAACAGTTTTTGGTAAGCCTTTCCAAAAAGTGGGTCAATCTAAAAGGAGTCTGATTATTGACCAAAGGCCAAAAGGAAAAGAATATTACATGTTTTTAAAAATACCCATCTTTGTGTGGGCACAACCTAACACTATATATACCAAGGCAACAAAAACTGGAAATTAAAGGTTCACTGTGCAGAAAGGCCGTTTGCTAATGCAACATTTTCTTTCTCTGGCTTAACTTGCTTTCTTTCGCTCTTGAAGCTCCCTCCTGACAACATGTCATGTCATTAAGCAGTTCAATCTGCATGCTATTTGCATACATCTGTTGTATTTTATTGATTGCTTCTCATTCTTTAAGATTCATGGCACATAATTAATGACAACCCCTCTGGTGCCACACCCAAGGGACAGCTAATTCCGCTGCACACCGAGGGGATTTCATCAGAGGGCACAAGTGGCCTCGTCACAGTGGGCACCGGGCCAGTTTCATTCCCGGTCCCTTCGCTGCCTCTGGCTGTCCTTGGTCTCAGCCAGCTCCCCTAACAAGGAGCGCCCTTCCTGGGCCACGTTAACTAAAAGGACAATTATCCTGAGAACAATGATGCTTTTCACAGGGGCTGTGTTGTCATTAATGCAATGGATCGGGTTACAGCAAGCAGCTTGACCTAATTAAGGTCTGCTATCTGTGGCGTCTTATTGTTTTTCTGAAAATCTAGACTTGTTTTTTTTTTTTTTTTAAGAATAGGCATGTTGTGCTTGCCCTTAATAATTTGGCACATGACATAAAATGCGTCATTCAACAGTTTGCTCCAATCAAAGATTGCATTGTTGCAATTATGCTATTATAGTGAAATAATTTGATTTGTTTCAGAAGCAGACGATGGCTGAACATCTTGAATGACATCTCGCCGTCTCCTCTACTGTTAAATGTCCTAAAGTTATGTATGACCTAAACTAATGAGTCACACCTTTTAATCAGTGAATGAATCAATCAGTGATTGGGTGAGACATGCTTATGTTAGCATAAGGTAATTGTCCAATCAAGGGATGACTAAAGAATTATCAGGGTTTTTTTTTGTTTTAGGAAGGGACATTTTAGTTCTAGCAAAACCGTGACAGTCCATAAAAAAGCAATCTCTATAAAGTCATATTGAAGAAGAATTAACCAGAACATTGACCTCAAGCCAAGCACCTATCATTGTGAGCAAGGCCTTCTTTTAGGTCAAATGATTCTATCAACCCCTCCTGTAGGTGTGTTGGTCAGGTGAAAATTTAAGTTCTTCCCAACTACCTGCTCTGGTAACTACTGCTTTTCAACGGCAGCTGACTTTTTTTTCCTGATGACTTTTGGGGTGCATTTAGTCATCAGGCACTCACCATTGAGCAACAATGGGAAAACGGAATAACAGAGCAGCCAATGTGTTTGTGTGTATGCGTTGGATTAGACTAGAGAGAGGCTTCAGAAATTGCCCATCTGAAGAGGAATGGTGCTGAATGTTAAGATGAAGCGTAAAATCATCCAAAGCCATTAGACAGCTCTAATAAAACATTTCTGCTGCCTCATGACTCCAAGACAATAGCAGGCAGTAGAGCAGCCAATCATATGGAATCTGGAGTCATAAAAAGCCACCTTGAAAGTCTGTTTATTTTCTGTATCTAAGAGGTGTGTAGAGGTTCACCGGTTGGGAGGGTAAAAACGTGTACAAACAAAGACACACAAGTGCAGGGGATCTGGTTTGGCAAGTTTATGTACAGAATATATAAATGTATAGATGGCCTTACTTGCAGGGTATTGTGATTGTGATTGAAATGTCAACATAGGGTGAGTTCAGAGAGAGGGCAGGGGTGTGAGTATGAGGGTTGATCCCCTTTGTTTTACTGCAGCTTTATAAAAGCTGAAATACTCATATTCCTCTCAAAAGTGCAACAAGAAGACAAAAAGAAACTCAACTAAATGAAGATTTACCTCCGATCCATGATGTCCATGTCTGGGGTCACGGTGACCCCATCATGACTGCTCTTTGCATCAACAGCAACAGTACTGCTTCCATTTACTCTGCTTTTAGCTGCTCAACAAGAGAAATGTACTGTTTTAAGTAATCCTTGTTTGCACTGACCATAATTGATTGGGTAATCCTGGTTTAACATGCACTAAAGCCAGTGCTTAAGAATCTATTAAGAGGGCTAGCAGCTTAAAGAGGAAGGATCTATCTAACGTTGACTGCTAGATCTCTGTTTTAGTGCTTAGATGTTGGAAAGTTGGAAGTGGACCGCTTGCCACTGATCCAAAATAGGTCACGTTTCCAGGTCATGTGACCAGTTCTGCCTTTTTATTGTCCCTCACGCTCAGTTTCAAGCTATCTATCTGTTTGCCGGCACAATGATACATCCATATGGCAAGGTTTATCTCCAGGTCCCCATCAGCAAATCTCTTGGAATTCTTCCATCTCACCGCAGACAAGTTCCTGGTAGTGTTTGGGCCGGTTTTTACCTAGCGCCACAGACACGCAAGTTTGTGTCGACATGACACATGCCACGCTGCACGCTCGTCACTGTGACAGCCCTGTCATAATCAACACAAATCTCTCAGCGTCAGCATGGGCAATGGAGCTATTATGTGGCATGGCATGGAGAGAAGGGGAAAGGCAGACACACTAAGTACCGGTCACTGTGCTGTCGTCTCGCCGGCCGTGGGCTGAATGTGCACACGGGACTCGCAGGCTCGAGTGGGCTAATTCCTGCTGCTCCTCCTCCTACTCGGCCAGTGCTGTGGTTTATGCATGACGTGGGAGCCGGCGCCTTGGTCTCGCACTTGCTCACACACGAAAGACGAGGAGAAGAATAATCCCCACCAAGACCTTTACCCTAATGGGGCCCACTACTGTAATTACAAGGCACACATTTCAGATCAGGCACTTAAGTAGCCAGCGGAGAGTGCGCCGAAAACAAAAAGCTCTGTAATTATCGTCTGCCTCCTCTGTCCCCCATCGCAACTTTGGTTACCTGTCATACTGCGATTTTGTCGGGGAGTTCGTTGCTGGCTGGATTCACCCTAATCCGTGGCTGGAAGCAGCTCTGGATGCACATTTCGACTTGCAGGGGCGAGTGACGACATGGCACACAAAGATAGAGGAAACCTGAGTCCTTGCGACCACATGAATGCATTTTTTTTTTTACGAGAAGGGAGGATGAGGAGGAGGAGGGGGGCACTCAGTTTGCTCCAGACAAAAGATCCATTGTGCAGTGAAACTTTATATACATATTAGAAACTTGACACCCATAGCCTCTGAAAGTAGGATTCTTGTAACTGTGAACAAGATAATATTACCCATTCTTTTCTTCTGTCAAAAACAAAAAGCAAAGCTTTCAAGCCAAGTTTTTTTTTTTTTTCTTTCAATTTTTTAAAAGCAGAGCTCTGATTCTTGGTGATGGGTTCTTTTGTTTTTGGACAAGGTCATCGAATATCAGTGATAAGAGAGCTGTGGTCTCCAGGCAGTTTTGTGGCCCATTAGGTAACACATTCCCTGGGCGGAGCAAAGCGCGACACACAACTTGTCGACAGAGATTTGCTCTCGTTCTCTTTCACTACCTTACCCCCAACTCTCAGGTGTTCTAAAAGGAATGTTGAGTCCAAAACTACACTGGCTCTCTCACCCTCTTCAGCCTGGAATGTATTTGAGTTTCTCGGGCTTTTTACAAACAAGAGCAACTTGTTTGGCTTAATGCTCCTTTTATCGCTGTAGTCCCCACCTCTTAATTGTGTTGCTTGCATGATCAGTAACCATGCAGGAAAAAGTTGTGCAGTTAATGGAGTGTATTGTGAGCGAGTCATGGAAAGCAAACACATAATCCATGATACAATGCTTCCTTTTATTTCACCTGAAGTGCATGTGAATGTTACTTACAGTCAGAACCATTTGACAATGACAGAGTACTATCCATAATCTTACAGGTTGCATCTTTGGACACGTTATGCCAAAACAAGCTTGAGGGATAGTTGAAGGTTTATACTAATGACTTTATTATGATTTAGCAATTGTCTTGTATGATTGCAAAGATAAATACGACTTGAAAAAAATTGGGATTTTCTCTTGACGAGTGCCAAGACATTGAAATATACTAATATATCTCCTGAAGGTCAAATGAGTCAAGATTTTTTCTGGTCGACTAAAATGTTATGAAAGTCGAGTCAAAGTTGATTAATCGCTAACATTATTTTCACTAGTGCACAGCGGAAACCTGATTTTTTTTTTTTTTTGGTTCACCTAAAGACACATTTCTACACAAGTAACTGTAGTTGTTATGATTAGTGGAAGACCTGTGAAATGTTCTCTTCATCATACTGGCCAGTCTAATCTTGTTTTGCATAGAGAGGACTTTTAACTCTATGCCGGTCATTCAAAAGTGGGCAAATAGCACACATTTTGTAAACTTTTGGGAAATAGTTGCGTCGTGGTAGAGGTCGGTGAACAATGTAAGGGTGTCCTAATTCTTTTGCCCAGTATGCGTCTTTACTGAAACCAACACAGAAAACACATCAACTCAATAAAAGGGCAGTAAGCTCTCGTCTTTATAATAATAGACAACAAACATAGGCGTGGGGTGACTAATCCTGGTGCTTTCCATTTTGGTTCTGGTGAGTCTTTCTATCACAAAGACATTCAGTGAGTGTTTGGACAGCAGACAACTTCCATTTTTACAAGTTCTATTAATGTGGGCTCGAGGTGGATGATTCATGGAGAACAAGACCTGGAATCTGTCAGCCCAAATTCTTCCATGATACAGAGGTTAACTTTTTCCACTGATCTGGAGCAAGCTAATAACAGCTACGACCAGTACATATTAGGCTGATTTAAATGTTTATCGTGCACCAGTGAACTGAGCGTTATGATTATCTGTGTGCCAGGAAAAAGAAATATAACGAAGCAGGTTGGAGCGGAGAACAAACCGCTCGGATGATTTGTGGCTCTCAGAGGTTCTGCATGTGGAACCATTACATGACATCAAGTTAAATGATGAAGCAGAGGTCTGATGGGAGGGAGCGGACGTGACTGTCCTAGACTAAGAAATCATATTGATACAATTCAAAATGGACATAATTTTGTCTGTCTGGGTTTTTCTTACACTCTTGTCTGGACTGACTTGGCAATTTATTCAGGTTTGGCGGGCCGGATTAAACGGCCCCGTGGGCCGGATGTGGCCCGCGGGCCGTAGTTTGCCCAGTTTGCTACACTGTAGTCGAAGGTAGTGGCAAGCTTGAGTTGGTGTGATCTTAAAAGCCTTTAGAGAGCAAAGAGGGCTCTAAGTTAGTTTTAATAGGCACATTATTTCTCCCCCTAACACCCGCACAGGCTCCACTCTGAGCCAGTGGCTGTTTGAAGTTGGTAACAGCTGTAGTGTTCCAGCCTTTATTTAGAGGTCAGCACACTGACTTCACTTAAAAGCAGAGCAGGACTGAAGGGGAGAAAGAGAGAAGAAAAAAGAAGACAAAGCAGTGGGTGAAGAAATAAAGAGAGAGACCAAGAAAGAGGTGAAAGAATGAGTAAAGGGAAAAAAGACAGACAGAGAGAGAGAGAGAGAGAGAGAGAGAGAGAGAGAGAGAGAGAGTTACCAGCGCAGCCAGGGATTAGCGCAGGGAGAGGTTAAAAGTTTGTAGTGTTGCATCTGGCCTCCTGCCTGCTCTGTTGTTTATTGCCGCGGGCCCGAAGATCTTCTGCCAACATTAACCACACCTGAACCACTAGACAACACACACATGGACAAAACAGGAAGAGACGAATGCAACGCCTGCATTTCGCGCCAAAGCTTTGGCAGGAAATTTCCCGCTAGTCAAGTCTCCTTGTGCTAGGAAATTGTGTGCAGGCCTGTGTGCCAATTCTCATGACTTATCAATTGATAATACTCCGTTACGTGACGTGGCACTATAGCATTGCACTTTTCATAATTGCCTTACACGGTCACCAAAAAGTTTATTGTCTTCAATAAACTGTGAATGCATTGGGTCTGCTTTGCCGTGCTGCAAAAGCCACCAGTTATTTAGGTCCCACTTAATGCTTGAAAGCAAGAAGCGCTTTTTTTTTTTTTTTGCATGAAACCCACGTGCATTTTTGATAGACTAAGTACAAACCCAATTCAGCGTGGCTGCCAAAGTCCAGCAGACAAAAAGTTGAACATATAAAGGGTGCCAGTGATGGTGCTGAGGTAAAGTTTGGTGTTAACCACAAAACAAGAAATCAGAATTTCAAAAGAATCGGGTCTTGCTGCTCAGGATACAGTCTATGTACTCCAAATCTAGCTCAAATTTAGCTGAGTTATACCTTCATCTCATCCACAGCCCAAAACGAAGACAAGCAGTATAGAAAATAAATGGGTGGGTAGTTTAGTTAGACATGACAGAAATGTTGAGATGTTATTAAAGACACAAACCTCCAACGTTCATAAAGGTTTTGTGATGGTGGCATTTGTGATTTCAAATAAATTTATTTACTTAAAATCATATTATGAAAACAACAGTGCTAAAATTAGAACAATAAGGAAGTGAACCAAAATTAGAGCACAGCATGTGCCTGACTTTAGAGAGATGTGCCCCCCAATTTTTTTTACTCCAAGAACTGAGCAGTAGCAAACAAAGAATCCCAAAAGTATGCCTTCAAATGCAATCTACAAAAGATGGCACACATTAGTTGGGACAAGTGTTTCCTCTTAAACCGACACAAGAAGTTCAGTGAAGTCGAGGCACATGGGAGTTGTCAAACTTCATATGGAAGTTGTATGCGCCACCAGGCAGCAATATATCACAGCCTGGGCCAGAGGGACACACAGAATCACTGTGGGCAGAAATCATGCACAAAGAAGAATGTTCACATAGATGCCACCCACCACAGTTCCGGGGGACAGATCCTTCTCTGTTCAACCTCTGTCTTTTTGCTGGAAATTCCCTTAATGACATGCCATCTTCCACGGTGTACATACGCAGAGGAGCATGCAAATGGACGCGTAATAAATGGTGAGGGCACATAAGGCCAGCGAAAAGAAAGGGAGAGGACATTTAAAAGATGTCAAGAAAATAGGTTCTGGATATTCCCTTGGCCCGAGGCTGTTTAGCCAATAGGCAGAAGGCGCTCGTATAACACCCGCCCTTCCTTTGCCCCGGTCCTCTGAACTTGGAGTGGCCAACGTTGGAATGTTGAAGCCACTTATGTTCGCATGCACATCAAAAGTGATTAAGTACAAGCCTTGTGGATTAAGATGAGTCCGTAGACCTTCACATCTCTAGTTAACCTCCCCAAAGCACTTGGCTTCCTTCTGCCACAACAGTATCCAAGTTCATCTTGGCTCCTCCTTTGCTTGTGGAAGTAATACCAGATTACAGAGCAACTGTTGTTAAATGTTGATATAATGTGTTTTTCTTCTTCTTTTTTTTCCCTCGCCTCTCTTTGTTTGGACAGCTGCACCGTAGCAGCGGGACATGTAGCGCCGCCGCTTACTTTTAGCAGAACTGACATTTCACTTCAGCACAACATACACCGCAGTTGTGAAAAGGGAGCTTCTATTGGTCACAATATCTGATTAAATAAATCGTTTATGTCGTAGTTATTCACCATTTCCTTTATTTCTACCGCCTGTCTTTGTTAAAAGCCAGCTGTGTCAGGATTGGCACACACCAAAGTGCCGTGTGGGTTAACTAATCCGTCTGTGACTCAGGTACATGGGACAAGTTCAGACAGGATACACAAAACACTAACACACAGATATGCACGGTCCACACTACGGGGGTATTTTCGCATGACGGTATAAGAAAACAAAGGAGAAGAGGAGAAGGTGAACACACAAAAACAGATTTTTTTCTTTTTAAAGAAAAGCCTTTAGGTGTGTTAGTAGGGGCTGGAAGAGGATCAGAAATCACCTTCACAAAGGTTAAAACAGCCCTTCAACATTTGAACTGAAACCCTCACCCTGACTCACACGCTCCATGTGTGACTGTGTACATGTGATGACCCTTTTGCAGCTTGGAAGCTGTCCCAGCATTCAGATGGGCTCTGTCAACACAGAGATCCCAGAGAGGAAGCGGGGTTTTACAGCAGCGGCAGGCTGCGCGCACACCCAGGGCCCGCAAAGACCGGGAGCCAGAAGAAGACAACCTGCTCTGTATCTGCACTGTGCCAGTGTCAAGTTTGAGCCCCGTGGCTTGGTGAGCGTTAGTAGCAGCAGTGAGCCACATGCTTCCTTGCTTCCTCACTTCCTTCCGTTTTCCACCTGCCACCTCAAGAAGCAAATAGCTATTGGCTGCTCAATAACGTGGCTCTAGTGCATTGGCGTAAATGCCCCCTCGCTCTTACAAACACACACACACACGCACACACATACACACCAACACACTCTCCCCGCCTTGACAAGGTTGTATTGACAGAGCAGTTACACACAAACCCATTGGGGGAGATCCTCCACATTGTGCCCCAGGCAGCTGATAAATGGAACTCATAGAGTACCTGTAAGCATGATCTTCTACGCATAGACACGCAAACGTGCATTTGTGTGTACACACAGCTCAATATTACTGTACTAATGCAGACATAAGTGAGGGTAGGGGAGGGGCTTTATGATATATAATGCAATAAAGCCATGAAGCTGCAGGGAGGAGGAAAAGAACATGGAAAGAAAAAACAGGGCTACAGCAGTTGAGGCCACCTTTTGTGTGTTTGGCTCAATGCTGATGTTGTCATACAACAGCTGAAAGCTGTCTAGGCATGTTGCGCCTTAGGTGGAAATAAAGCAACCAAGTAGCACAGTCTACGTCACATTCCCGCATTGCGATTGGGAAACCCTGATATGATCATTGTGACATCTCACCAGCATTACCTGTGTAACCTGCTAATGAATTCAGAGAAATGTGAAAAGGAAACACAGGAGTACAATGACGTGAATACACAATTGTATTTTACTTCCTCTTGGCATGTGACTGTTTATTACAAGATGTGAACAAGGTGCTTTTTATCCCTGCAGTGTATGACGTTGGAAAGAAGTAACACGTTTTAGCGGCCCGGTGGCCTTCAGTTCCAGAAGAGAAACATAGTCTTTCCAGCGTCCCCGGGTTCTGTACCCAGTGGTACGTGCCCACAACACTTCACCTGGGAAGAATTCGAAACAGTAGCCTTGGACACCTCATATAGTAGTTCCTCTCTACAATTCCCAATGATAAGACATTATAGACAGACACAGAGATAATTGTACTGCTTCGAGGAATCTGGAATCTGGAAGATCCTGGCGTTGGCATAGCTGGTTATGATTTGTCTATTCTACACAAATTCATCACTTGGGAAAAACTAAGAAGGAGAAGCAAAAAGAACATCAGAAAGGGTGACACCTGGCCCAAGTGGTCTTCTGGGAGGAGTCATACCCGATATTAGAGAAAAATGCTACACCATGGTAGAGAAAAGTCTCTCCCTCTCGGATCTGCCACTGATAAATAGCTTGGGGTGGAGCACTTGCTTTCACTTTGTGATATGATGTCAGTAACCTTCATTGATCTGCAGCCAGGCAGTGGGCCTTATCACCGCCTCTGCCTCGTGATATACTGTGATCCAAGGCCCTGACTGCTTTTTAATACAGTGCACTTTAGGTAACGGTGTCGCAGGCTAAACACCCGGCTTACCAGCACCTGCGAGTGTATTTCAACAACAGGGTAACTTGTCGAACTAGTAAAGTAAGAAAATCATGTCATGGAAATTGTTTTACTCCTTTGATGTGATAAGGCTTCACAAAAGGAAGCGGCCAGGTGTACTGAACTGGCTATGTTCCCAAAGGTCATCCAATCTGAGCACCTCCAATCTGTTCTTGCCGGTGGGTGCAACCCGTGATGTATTCAAAGGACAAATCAACACAAGTGTCAGAACATTGAGCTTGTGTTGACAGAGCACAGCACTCTTAGCAGGACAGAGTTAGTGCCGACAGCCACTTCCTTTCAGCAGATTTATACACACCTGAGGTGAATGCCAAGAGATGGACTCTGTTTTATGTTCACCCTTAAACCAATAAAAGGACACTGAATTCAGCTTCTTGTGAACTCAGACTGAGGCGTCCATGTGACCCTTACACATTAAGCAGTGTATTTGGCAGAAGAAACCGTGTCTTGGAGAAGTATAGCGAGAAAGAAAATTGAAGAACATTTCCTAAACTGTGCGTGGTCACTATTGTGGGCCAGAAGACCAAAGACAAAAATAAACCAAAAACAACAGTTCCTACAGTAGATAGATAGATACACTAAGTATTTGGAGTTACCATGACATTACTGCATTTCTGTACTGGACCTTACCCCTTTGACTACCTTTGATTGATTCAAGTATAATAACTATATATAACTTCGGTAGTACTTTATAAAAAAAAAATGTGGGTGGGACGCCTACTACCAAAGCACCAGCTCCATGTACATAGGGTGAGGTAGGCTACAGATAAAGAAGACCGGACGACGAGCAGGAGAATTATCCCAACTATTGATTTTAGCTGTTGGGTATTACAGAAGGAAACAGCGGGTTTATCTGGCTAGGATCCCTCTGCACTTTCACTAACTAAACGAGTATTTTCAGAGCTTATCAGGCAAACAGCCTATTACTGATGGTCTCATCCTCCCCCGCAACCAAAAAAAAGGTTGGTCACCATTCTGTTGTTACTCAATGGATTTCTTAGGAGAACTTTAAGACAGCTCCAAAAAATTGATTAATTGTTATCTGCATGATAGGACAAATATTCTGACATTTTAATAATTTAATTAACCAGTCAGCGTGACAAATACTGTCATTAATTTGTCATTTACCTAACAATTTTTGGAAAGTGTCTGATCTCCACATATTTTGTTCATATCTGTATAATGCCCAATAGTTGTCTACATGTTGTGTGTGCTTACCATTCTCCACTGTTTGCCATTTACTGTAGGTCAATGCCATTTCTATGACTTCTGAGGACTACTAGAAGAAGAGATAATAGCTAAAAGTCCTTTAATCCCTCTAAGGAGCCCAATACAAGCCTTGATTTCAAGGAGAAATGTATATTTTAATTACCAACTGAAAGTTCCAGTCATATACGTGTGTGGTACCTTTAACCGGAGCCTTGCAGCATCTTATCTACAAAATGGAAAGAAAACATATGCGTGTGCTGCTGTATAAGTTGGAATGCATTAAAAACAATATCCTACTCAGAGACATTCAAAATATGTAGCCATTTCCCAATATTAATAATGACGAAGAGGCAAGACGCGAAAATTTCCCTCAGCAATTACGGCAAAAATCTATACGTCCTGATCAATGTGCAATCCCAGGGATTGTCTTAATACATATAGAATATAGACAACACTGCCTGCATGTGTGTGTGTGAATGTGTGTGTGTTGCATGAATTTACTGTGGCGTAAAATGAGCTCAACAATATGGGAATATTATTGAAGGAATAAAAGCTGGTTGTAATGATTTACATATTTCATCACAGGCTGCAATGAACACAAGTGATTAAACACATTCAATATGGGAGGGAAGGGAGAGGATATTGACAAGGATGAACAAGACAAAGTGCTGAACAGAAGAAAACGATAAAGAAATAAAACGACTTCCTATTTGGATGAGCCATGCTAAAAGTGTATCATGGTTGACAGGGGATAAATATGTCCAAGATGCGCCTTATACTTATCCAAGGCAGTCTTAGTTTCGTTGAAGACTTCATCAGCCTAGTCAACACTACAGATGAGCGCTTTATGGTCTACTCAACAAGCAGCAAGTGTGCCACTAGTAGTGAAGCCAATAAGGTGGTAAGAAGCCAGATCGTCCCTACGATTGGCACCCACCAAGGGGGGGGGGGGGGGGGAGTGCCTTTCTGCCCACCCACCGGCCTGCCTTTACCTCTCCATGTCAGCCCTCCAATTTGCTTGGGGCGGAGATAAATCTTATCTCAGAGACCTGATTAAGTTTTTAATTTACACTCCAATCAATAGCCCAGGTCTATTGGCAATGTGTCTAAAACTCTATTTACCAAAGGATTCCCTGCTATCAATTGATCAAGGACCGGCAGCCATAAATTATGGGAACATGTGCAAGGGAAGAGGGGGTGTCAGACAGGAGGTAGTCTCGGGTGGGAAAGTGAGATTGCCAGGTCAAATGTGGCTGATGTTTAGGCGGGAACGTGGACGCAGGGTGGAGCTGTGCTGATTATACGTCAGCAATTAAGGCTGGACAGCTGACATGGCAAATGTTGGCGAGTCAGGTTACAACCGTAGAGCATCAAAAAGGGCGAAGCTTAATGTAAATGAGGATGAACATTACAGTAAAAGGTCCTAGTCATTCAGTACTGCTTTAGTTTATACACATTTAATTAAAAATATACGTATATATTTGTATTAATATGTTCTGTGCAGCTCAACTGATCAAAACACAGTGTTCTGATTATTGTTTAGTTGGTGGAATATGAATTAAATAGGCGAAATCAACCTGTTTTTAGCCATCTGAGGGGGACGGCCATCTTGCCAATTGCCGATCACAGCTCACGAGTTTTCCGAAGCATGATTGATTGGTTGTGACCTGAAACGTGAAAACTGTGATCTCATTTTCAGTTGACAGGAACGGGGGCAAAATGGCCACCCCCTGTGAAGGATAAAAAGGGGAGAATTTTGCTGCTTAACTCGTATGCCAATATTAATCAGAATGCCGTGTTTAGACTACTGGGGGCACATACGAGATATTATTGTGAAGAAAATTTGAGGGTTTTCACTCAATAAAAAAAAAAAAAAAAATCATGGAGTGAGAATACTCACTTCCAATCGTGATCTGTTTACTTTTTCCTAACAGAATAAGTCTACTTCTCGTATGCAGAATTCCTACACGGCTTTTCCCAATTTCATCCATTTTTCCTGAAAAACACTGCTCATGCAGCCACCACAACATCCAGGCAACGGCTATTTTGAACCATCCAGATATTTGCTTAGGAGGAAAGAAGATTAGGATTAGCTACAGCGCTCCGGACCATCTGAAGTGTAAAGATCCAGTTAATCCTAACCGTCTTCACCTGGTTTCAGAGTGGGGCTCACCGGGGATAATAAAGGTGGTACCAGTGGGCTTCAGAGTGAAGGGCACAAGCACAGTTCAGGCCAAAGAACTGTGCTGTTCCCATGCAGAGGAAGGGGGAACGAGGGCAGCGTTATCACAGTTTGAGAGTGTCGTCATTTCTCCGCTGACCCTGCTGACTTGCCGATTTCTTAACACGGGATCATTTTGGACAGCTGACCTCGATATTGGCCTGAGGATGAAACTGATTCTATGGATCTTCTTTTGCCCCCACACTGCATACAAAACATATCCAGGCCACACATTTACCAGCCAAAGCAAGGCTTGTTATTCAAACTTAAGACATTCTTTGGTGTTATGCCATCAGTGCGTTTACATTCCAGAAGTGGACACGTAACAAAAATAGAACATTAGCTGTCCAGGGCATGAAACTACAGGTGAGAAGAGCTTTGCATGTTTTCCAACCGCCACTTAAAAGCGTAACATACAATAATAATAATGACGGAAAACACTGCAGCAACAAATGTTTTGGAGGATGTCCCGAACTACTTTGTCATTAGTGGAGGAGCTGTCTGCTAACATCAGGCATAAACATGTCAGAATTACATGTAATTATAGGTGGAGAACTTCCGTGCCGCTGTATTAATCACCTGTGCAGCTGGTTGCGTGGTGAGACGAATAGAGCACGGCGCTATGCTAACCTTCAGCTCCGTCCAAGGGGGGACTTACGGGGTTCATCAAGGACATGACGGCTCTCGCAAGGCCGGAGAGCTTGACTTGAGGGTCCTCTGCTGGATTAAGAGCCACCGACGGATCCGTGTAATCAGTCCTATCCTTGTGTTTCTCCCACTCTGCCTCTCTGGCTAATGTCTCCGCCTGATTCGATTGAGGCAATTAGGCAGTAATCTATAGAGCCAGGGAGTGATGGAAACATTTCCCACTGTCCTCCTCATGTTTCTCAGAGCTGCTATAATTAGCTAACTTTGTTTCTCATTAAACATCAGAGCAGTATTTACATACTCAGATCCAATTTGGCTCTGCAGAGCCCGATCCTTTTAAACCTTCTTGAAAAACCTGAAGCACATCTGTAAACAGACATAAAAGGGGGCGCTCTCTAATCTGCAGTTATTTGAATCAAATATTTATATTCGGTGTAAAAAAAAAAAGACAATGTATCTTCAACGGACGGATAAATACAAAACAGGATTACAGTACATATTGATTATAGACCTCTGTGTTGTACTGGTTGTGACTAAAGTGTAACAGGAAGTTTGTCCCTACAAAATACTGAGGCGATATTTCATTCCTCCTTGCAATGATTCAACTGGCCCAGCAATATTTGCCTATGACTCATATACAGTTTATATTAACAGGGAACATTAGAAGGGTGGAGTTGAAGAGAAGACTGTTATAAAGTCCTGTACGGATTTTAATTAAGCTACACGTGTCAACGTTCGGTTCAAATGACATATTACAGGCATTTCTTGCAATGTGGAAAGTTTTTGGAGTCTTAATCATGGCCAGTCACTCTATCAAAAAAAAAAAAACCCTGATCAAATAAATAAATATCATCTCTTGCTGTAATAATTTACCAACACCCCCCCGCCCAGTTAGTAGATGACTACAAAAATCTGGTAAATCATGAAATAGAAAAAAACTATTTTGCATAGTTATTTGTAATTACATTCATAGTGTGTTTGGTTCAAATTTGATGGCCAACATTACCGGCATCCAACCAAAAGAATCCGCTTGCGTACTTTGTGAACCCAGTGACATGTGTGGCACTGAGAGCTAAATCATACATTCTCTGTTCAAAATGAGGTGTCACTTCCTCATTTAAGGCCACATGAGTAAATCAATAAATGACATGCATAAACAAGCACTTCACAACGTCTAATTAGACTACATGAGCCCATTAACCACCTCATACATCAACAGCATTTTGTTTGCAAAGTATGTTGTGACTGAGGTGTGAATCCTGTCAAACTCCTAAATAATTTTACATTGCCATGGTAATGCAGTGAGTTCCAACCATGCAACAATGGTGAAAAGCATTTCCTTAATATCAACACAGTATGTGTATGGAGAGGTGTTGAAACAAGGGAGGGATGTCAGCATTTTAATTGCCTAATATTTAGATGTGGATGAAGCGCGGACAAATCCAACACAGTCCGTATGCTCGCTTATGGTCGGCAATAGCTTGAAAACAGGCGTCCAGCCAAGACTGAGGAGAAAGGTAATTCAATCAGCAGCACTCCATCTTGACATAGATTCACTTTGTCAGTTCTGCCTCTCCAGTAATTCATCTTTCTGGAAACTTACACTACCCCAACAGTCATTCCTTTCAAGCGTGATACCTGCTAGAGGGGTGAAAACACCAGCATCCCTTAAGATCCCAAGAACACATTTTCTTTTCTTGGTGCCTCTGACAAAAAAAGGCCTACTCGTGGAAAGAACGTCTTGCGTGTTCATTTACAGGGCATAATTCCTGGAATTATGCGTAAAGTGGCGCAACTTTCATTTAGACAACACGAACGCTCACAGACACATAAATGCTGTGACCACTGATGGAATGCATATATAAACAGTCCAAGGGTAGGGGTCCAGATGGGCAGTCAGGGAGGCCTGTCATGGGAAAGCTCTTGTCTTGAAAGCCCTCCGCAGTATGCTCCTCTCCGGCCTTCTGTTCAGCTCCGCAGCTTGCCGCTGTGAGCATTACAGGGTTAACTGCTGTGCCCAGTCACAGGCGTGAAGTGAAACAATCAAATAATGGCTGTGAGTGAGCGCTCAAAGGCAGGGGGCAGGGCGGGGGCTCGCCATAGGCCGCTGCAGATGTTGCCGGCCTTCGGCAGGTCACACAATCACACGTATTAGCATTCCTGATGGAGGCAGCCAGGATTATGGTGCTGAATGCCTTTCTCTGCTCTGCTAGGATTTGAACATGGCCGCAAAAGACAGAAAAGAAGGCGAGAAATGTGGGGAGGAAATGGGGAGACAAGAGAAGAGCTGTCAGAAAGGCCGGGCTCACAGCAACATGTTGAGAGAAAAAGGGAAGTTTGAGGAAAAAAAGGAGAGCCAGATTGACAGACTAATTGTGACAATTTGACTAAAACATCTCATGAAAGTGTAGGGGGGAAAAAAGACGAGAAATCAAGCAACCGATGAGTCCATGCTGTTGTGAAGGCTGAAGAGCAGAGTATATGCGATGAAGGCTGAAGTGAATGAGCTGGGGAAAAATGTCTCTTTTTTTTAATACTGTGGAGCACAGAGAAGAGCTAGCGTATGTCCTGCCTGGTCCCTTTTCCTTGTTACTCGGGACAGAAGTTGAGGGAGGCCTCGTATTTCTGCTTGGCTACTGTCAGGCAGGCCACGTTCAGAAGCAGAGACAGCAAGGAGCAGCTGTTCCCTCACACTCAGCCTTTCTTCAAGCTTCATTGGCCAGCCCAGCGCCCCGAGAGAGCCTTTACAACCAAGTGCTACAATTTTGTTTTGTTGGAATTTTGTTGTTTCATTTGTCCCAAATTTAAAACGGCACCAGCAAAACTGATTCACAGTTTTTCCTTCCCTTTCATTGGGTACCAAAAGTAGCAGTGCAGTACCTTAAGCTTTGTGTAGAGTTGCCCTGATAACACGTGTGTCCTGAACAACATGATCAAAACATTGAAAGGGCAACAGACTTGCAAAAGTTGAACATTTAAACAAATCTCCAAATAGAAGAGGATTTTGATTAGTTGGGCATGATGAGACAATGAATCAATATTGTCGCTAGTGGATGAGTGGAGTCAAGGACTTAGCAACTAACTACGTAACCTCTAAATGATGTAAATGTATTATTATATATGACCAAGAATTTTAAGCAGTGTACAACTGTAATTACTAACCTAATAGATGAGTGGAGTAGCGGCATACCATAAATCTGTTGTTTTAGTATCTTTACAACTTGTGACTCTGGAATCCAAAAAATATTGAATGATGTCACACTATGACACAGCTATCACCATCCCGCCTACACACCCAGCTGTAGAAACACACGCCGGATCACGTTTTACTGTTTCGAATCATACTGTAAGGAGTTACCTGGAATTTTCTGCTTGAAACACTTGGCTCAAAATATAACAGTTCACGATTAGCACCCGATTTGTGAGTTAGTTTCGTGTCACACACAGAGAAGGACACAAATGGTTCACAAGGTACAGAAAAAAGAAATGGCACTTCACTTAAGGGAAGTGGAGCGGGAACACAAAGCCAGAAGTTTGCACTCTTTTCTCTTTCTTTGTTTTAGCACAAGGCAAATAATTCCATAAGAATCTTGCCTAGCCGGTTTGATACGGTTGTATATTCAGTCGAGATTTCGTTCTACAAAAGGGCACTTACAACAAAGCATACAATGAGAAGAAGTTGTTGAAAAACGCATGTGAAAATTGTGAGAGGAACCAAATCGGAGCGAGAGGAAAAAAAGAAGAAAATATTGATTTAAGGTGCTGCTTTTCAATTTGAGCTTTTTGAACAGGAGACAACCTGGCCTGTCTTTGCCCCTGTCTTTGCTCCTTGATCACATGATCAGATGATGCGCAATGTGTGAGCGCACATACAAGCGCGGCTTATTTACTGCATCTTCTCCATTTGCAAAATTCACAAGAATTGTCTTTAATCACGAAACCCTTTTAACACAAACATGCATCTGTGGTTCCGTTGCTACAAATAGTAACCGTTGGGCTGCAGGAACATCTCTATTTCAGACACCCCTAAGTTCTATGGAATTATGTGTGTGTGTGTGTGTGTGTGTGTGTGGTGGTGGGGGGGCTCTTTAGGAAGGGCTTCATGCTGTTCTGACTGACTCAGAGAAGGAATATAAACCCTCACATATGACAGGTGAGGGAGGCGTACCTTTGTCCCCATCCTTTGAATATCTGTGACTCTACAAGTTAATATTTGCTTCCGCCTGCTCATAAATTTGCATAGCATTAGTACCTGACCTAAATGCATTTTTATAAACCGACAAAATTAGCGGCACATCAGCTATAGGAGAGAATACTGCAAGGCTGAACGCACGTTGCGTAGTCGGGCGGATAGTCTTGCGATGTCAAAGCAGTGCCGGGCCCACCTGATGAAAGAGGAAGTGAACAAGGCCATATTGCTGGTCTTTAAAATCTACTACATAAACTCGTACATCACAGGGGGAGGAGCGAGCATGCGAGCAAACAACCGGGCCACACAAGAAGGGGCGTGTCAATGAGGGGGTAATAAGGAAAGACAATGAGTAAACAAGCAGGGGAAGTCCGGGGCCGGCGTGCTCGCAAACTGCCAGCTTGTGACAGGCTGGCACACACAAAGGCCCCACTGTAATTAGCCATCCCAATGGCTTGTTCACCATTTGCATATAAATGCCCTCACAGTAAA
This sequence comes from Syngnathus scovelli, assembly GCF_024217435.2. Classification (NCBI taxonomy): domain Eukaryota; kingdom Metazoa; phylum Chordata; class Actinopteri; order Syngnathiformes; family Syngnathidae; genus Syngnathus; species Syngnathus scovelli. The sequence goes on from NC_090850.1 coordinate 14,155,714, forward strand.
CACTAAACGCGCTGACACAAGCCATGCCAAAAATCACCACACCTCCACCGCCTCCAGCAGGCCTCGGGGTCCACTTATCACAGAGGTCCTAGATACGAGTTGAAGTTGTTGCGTAAAAAATACTTGTATATCAAATAGTGTTTTCCCACTGAAATAAAAATGCCGTCATTCCATTTTAGCCTTTGCTCAGAAAACAACAAATGTTGTAATGTGTATATCGATGAGGAAGAATACCGCTCAATATGGGCAAAGCTATGTGGTTCTTTTAATTGCAAATGGTGTAATTTTCAAGTTTAGTTTGACAGTAAACTTTAACTGACGGTGGCAATAAACAGCTCCAAGCCTCTTTTTGGAACAATTCGTCACTATTTGCCAAAGCGCTGCCCATTGTAAAAGTGAGTTGAGCTGAGTTCACTTCCACCATACAGCGCTCATATCTCAGGTCTGCACTCGCAAACCAAAGCAGGTTTAAGTCACTCTCATCTCAAGGCAGCACCATATACGCCCTATGATCGCACCCAAGGCAAAGCTTGCATGCATCACCCAACGCGAATCACACACCACATGCTGTGTACTACTTGCTTCTCGTTTCTCGAAAGATTGTGAAACAGCAAGTCCCCCCCTCTCTTCCTGTTAAAGACCCACAGAGTCGCGTGACACTGAGCAGATCTCACGCAGATCTCACCCTAACCGCAGGACTCTACAGGCACAAGGGGTGCAGGTGTCGCCTTGCTGTTTGCTTCCACACGATTTGGGAAGAGAGGAAACAACGCATACAGATATAGCACAGAGGACAAACATGCATGCGGGCATATGCGCACGTGACCGTGCACAGAGATGTCCTGAGGAAGCAGCAGGTTCGCAACGTGTGAGAAAACATGGGTCAAAACAGGGTCAAAACATGCAGCCTTGTTTTAGGTTGCCTGTCACATGGTGAGATGAGAACTGCAGTTTTGGCAAAACACTCTGACCTGATTAACAAGATAGGCCACATTTACACAAGGTTGCTTTACACGGGGCTTGATAACAGACACGCTGTCACGTTTTAAATACTCGAAAAGCTTAAGGTCTTTTTTTTTAAACTGTTTTGATGGAAATTCATCCTCAGTCCTACACTTCCCTTTCTGCCTAATGTTATTCTGACAATGATGATTCGTTAAAAAAAAAAAAGAAGGCCAATATAAAGGAAGGAAGTGATGGGACTTGTGTCTGCAACCCCCCCTTTCCTGTCCCTGACCAATGCTTCGCTCTTTGCAGCACTTCCTCTAAAGTCACATCATCTATAGTGTAAACAAAGCTTGATGGACAAAATTATTGGGACATGCTGCTAATACACCTACAGAAATGGAATTTGCAGCTCTCCAGGAAGACTTTCTGTGGAAATACTGCAGGTCAAAGGTCACACGTTTTGTACCACAATCTGTTCTCGTTCATACCGAAAGTGTTTGAGGTCAATTCTTCTAAGCCTGCCTTGTTTTGTACACTGGGGAGTAGTCGATCAAAAGGGCCCATTCTGAAATTTAAGAACAGTCTAATAAAGGACTCAAGGGTAACTGAAGGGTCTAACCGAACTGATCACACAGTTCTTTGAGATGTGCACGTGCAAGATAAACAAATTGCAAAGTGTCAATGCCTTTATCCTCAATTCCGAATTTCCGACGATGCATTCTAGGCTACAAAAAATTTTCAGACTAATACTAGAAACACATCACTCACCGTGACATGTGACATGGGGGCAAGATCCGACATGAGGAAACACCTGGCCGCAACACAAAGCAAGCAACGGGAGAGTGAGAGGGGCCCATTTTGCTGCTCTTCTCCGCATACAGTTACGCACGTTGAGTCAATCTGTACCGATGCATGCCAAAATCAACTTATTTTAAACAAAGGATGTGTGTGACTTTGTCAATGTGTGTATGGAGGGGAAACGCTGTGCGTTAGTGCGGTGTAAAAATCTGTATCTGTTTAAATTCTGACTGTTAGCGCAAGATGACTTCCTTACATGGCCTGGCTGTTTTCTTTCACCGTTTAACAAAACAATTTCAGCATACCAGTGATATCAGTCACTCTCAGACCCATCATCTGAAATAATGTGAACATTCCTAAATTGCAAAATGTGAATAGCTGCAAAACATAGCTCGCCTCTCCATCTTCTTTCATTAAGACAAATGGATGCCATGGCGACCAGACGAGGTAAACGACATCACAAGGCCGAGGTCACCTGTCTGTCACGGCCGTCTGGCTCCGCTGTATCCCCAAGGGACCTGACCCATTCCCTGTGGACCACCTAGGCCCAATCTCTGCTCTGTGTGATTGCATATCTGAATGAAAAGAAAGCAGTCACAGCGGTTCTCCATGTTAAATATTTAAATCACACAGCAATGTCCCCGCTACGGGCCACTGGATACAAAATAGCAAATGTGATATGCTGCTAGAAAAGGTGAAGTGCCACATGTAAAAAAAACTGCTGTGAAACTATAGACGCATACAGTCAAATGTAATTTTTGCTAGGAGACACTGCATTTCCCCATGTAGGCACATATTTTATTGTTCTTTGTGGGAGCCTTCACTTGAATCAATTTATTATGAGACACCAAGGTCCCTATGTTTGTTCATTTACAGTAGGGTAGACCAGACACCGCATTTGTTGTGGGTACACATAGTATGTAGTGGCAAAAACACTATACTAGTGCACAACGACACAAATCACACTATTTGAGATATGATCGTCGTTAGACATAAAATAAATTACTCATATCAATATATTGCTTATTTTCTGTGACGAAAGATTAATACTGCAGCTCACTGAGAAGCTGTGACCAGCTCAGTGTGTCTATTATACTGCCCCCAGGTGGCCATGGTGCACACCCCAGAAGGACCAGCAGCATGTCTATTGAATCGATGCAAAAAATGTGCTGTAAGTGGTTGAATTACTTACGGTCTATTGTCATTACTGTATGTTTTAATAAATAAAAATATACTGTGGTTATATTGTTGTGGTTTACTTGTTAACAAATGCATAACATTTGGGGGGGCTAGAATAGATTAATGGCCTTTCTGTAAATTATTTGACACACTAATGTTTTAAAACATGGTAGAACTAGTGATTTAGCATATCCCTGTCCCTCAAAGCACAATCTACAAAAATATACCCAAGGCAATGGAATTCAAGGAAACTGGCTGTAGCTTTTACAAGGCCAGAGATATATGGCAACAGGATCTTTCCAAACTGTAAACGTCAAGTGCATAGGGGACAAAAGCTGCACTTTTTAACAGACCACCCCACTGAAGGCAATGGCAATATTTGCCTGAGATTGCACTGCGGCATTGTAGGTGAAAATTGGTTTGATTATAGCTGAGAGTAACATTTAACACTGACTGTGCTACACCCGGCATAAAAGGTTTACACATCATTGTGACATTTATAATTCAGAAATCTTTCATAAATCCACTGACATGCTCACTACTATATGCTTATTTGACAAGCCAGCATGGCGGCAGACACGCAGAGTATATCTTCTTTTTAATTACGACGTCTGCGACGGTGGGCTATAAACAATCATCTCTGCAATCAAACGCGGCGCCGTCAACATGGTGCGTTGATATCGTACATTCTCAAACCTGAAAAACTAAATTATTCATGATATTTGCATCATTATTGTCACAAAAATCAAGTGAACACAAGTTTAAAATAATATAACAGCCACCAGATAGAAATGTAAGGTTGGAGACTGCAGCAGCCTTAAGATTTGCATTGCATTTGGCACACGTAATAAAATATAATCCTTCGGTTGAATGCAAATGTATGTAAAGAATTGTTTTGGAGTTCAGTAATCTGCCCTATGAGGTAATTAGTATGACCTTGATTCATACTATAAAATATTTCTGATAAGTGTGTGACAAAACAGTCATTTCAAACCAAAATTCCAAATATTGCATGTAACTACAAACTGCAAGTTGCCTGCTAAATAGCAAATAGGCTTTTCACTGAGCCGTTCTGTTTTGCCAATTTGCATACAGGAAAACTAGTCAGTCGCACATGGCGGAACAGCCTACTGTATAGTGCATCAGATGAGAAAGGTATAAAAATAGTGAAAACATCCACGGACTCCCCCGAAATATTCCACACAGGTGTACGTCAAAGTGCAAAGAAAAAAGAAACGCAACCAAGGAGGCTATAGAATGGAACTGACACCCTGGTTCTGCACTATACATAGGCTACAGCACTTAGAGGCCATTTTATTTCTTGTGCAGTGGTCAAGTGAGGTACACTAAGCTCAATTCCACCGCAACAATGGCAAAGAGGGCCGCAGAGAAAAAACAGGGCTAGCCCTGCTCTTTAACCCCTTTACTGCTGGCCTGACAGTCGCCCCGGGGCACTGGAGATGACAAATAGGAAATTGTATACATCTAGCATATGGTGGTTCTCATACACGGTATGGAAGATTTGTTTAAGAGAAAAGAAAAACAACAATAGCTGTGCGCCAAGCTCCTATGAATCTATCAAGGGGCGGATGGAGTTTTGTTTCCTGACCAGAAAGAGGCAGCCGGTAGCTTCACTTCAGTCTCTTCTCTCAGTGAAACACGCCGCCGTGTGCTCTTTATGTCTTTGCATCCCGGCCCCTCCTTCCCTGCCTCCCTCGCTCGCTTCACTTCTCCCTCTCTTTCCCCCTCACATCCAGCATGGACATGGCTACTGCACATTTGCAAGTGAATTACACTTTTTGTCGGGATTTGATTGTGCGCGTGAATGGTGAAAAATGAGGAAAAGGGTGTAAGAGCGAGAGGGCGCTCCAGCATTGGCTCTTTTCTTTTCTTCTCGCCGTAATCCCAAGGAGGATAAGATGTAAAGTACACAGAGAGGAAGTGCCACAGACCTCAGGTCCGGCACATCCGAAGACTACATTCCGACATCTCGGCCATCGTGAGCATGCAAGGAGAGACACACATGACAGTAAAATATGTAACAAAATAATGCGAGAGAGAAGTGAAGAATTTACTGAAAATGAAGGAATGACGGACTAGTTGCAAAATCATCAAAATATGATCTCAAACAAGACACAAAAACCCTAGATCAATTTAAAAGCTATTTTTAGTAAAACATCAATAAATAGTGAGTACAGTACGTGGCAGTAGTGCAGTACATTGTTCATATCTCTTTCACATTCATACAACCTTCAAAAGCAGCTCTATACAAGCAAAGGATAAAAACACGCATTGCATTTACTCCTACTGGCAGTGTTGGCAGTGGCTAGGTGACCTCGCTGTAAATTAGTGATGAGGCAAAATAAATAAATAAATAAATAAATAAATAAAAAGTGACACCGTGATTGCTTGAATTGCAAATCACCAAACGGTATTTAGCTATTTATAACCCCAAACAAAATATAAGGTCAGTAAAGGGCTAAGTGAAGAGTATAATAGGATTATATTTTAAAAAATACAGCTATTTAAAAATAAAAATACATAGTGTATGTGAAATAGTTCCTGTACACTTTGGTTACACAACACAGATTTCCCAGGCACTGATAAACAATGCCCGTGCGGTTATCACTCTGCAGAGAACAGTAACATAAAGGAAGAGGAAGAGGATGACAAAGGAATAGGGGAGGATAAAAAGACAGCGTATGTGTCGTCAGAGTCACAGGCCAGAGGGGCCCATGTATTGTTCCAGGGCTCAGTACGGCGAGAGAAAGCCGACCTGTCTAAGCGTCCTCCATATTTTATGCATTCTGTCCTTTGTGATGATAAGCGCCAGCGCGGAGGGTGGAATGCTGGCCTCCAGGGTCCGAGGGAGGGGTGGGTTTATGCCGTGTGGCTATGGTCCGTTTTTTTTTTTTTTTTTCTTAATGCAGCCCTCGGAGCCCGGTTCTTAGCCTGGTGTGTAATCGTGTCGTCTAATGATGCCAATCTGTCCTATCTCCCATCCCGCAACACTCCATGCTAGCTGCTGCGGCCCAAAATAGGACGTCGCTGCTTTTCTGCACACAGACTACGACACACACACACACACATCACACACACACACACACACACTCTTTCTGTACTACGCTGCCACTTCTGAGCAGGTATGGATCACATGGCTCTGCTCCTGACAGTCAACGGTATAAAACTGACAAAGCAGGATTAAGATTCTAGTCCCCTCCATAGTCAGATTTTTTTTTTTTTAAACAATTGGAATACAGATTTGTACAAATTTATGAGACATACCACCGTGTCCTCGTCTGCGAGGGTATTTCAAATTTGCAATCCTCACAGACAGTGACTCGTGAATAATGTGAGCATACCACGTCATCGTAGGTCAACTGATTCATCTGCATAGAAACACAAGATTATATATTTTTTAAATACAACAGTAGAAAAAAATATATAAATAGGGGAAAATCTAGCGAGCCATCATTCTGGACAAATATGGTTCATGTTTAAACTAATACAAAGCAGTCTTAATGCAGCTGCACAAACACCCTGTTTTAGAGTCGTAAATCTAGGTGTCCTGTGGTGATTTAACCATGATTGTTAACATGATAGCAAACCACAGAAAAACTCTGCCAGACTTGCTTATATAAGGATGTCACTGACAAAGTAAGCAGGAGAAAAAGAGGAGACAGGGAGGAATCGGAGAGAAAAGCCGAAGGGGAAGTGAAGCCTGTTTGGACACTGCCATTGAGAATACAGCAGAGAACACACACACGCACACACACACACACCTGAGAGCACGGCAGTCATGTCGTCCCACCCTCCTTTATCCTCCTCCTACCTCCACCCTGCTGCTGAACAGAGGTCCTGCCCACCGCCAGCTCTCTTTCTGATAGTACGACGCATCGCGTTGCGCCGCCTCAGCTGCAGGACAACTGGAAGAACTGGTCTTTCTAACGCATATGGCCTTGTATATTCAAAAGCATGGGTCAGATTCAAACGGCCGGCTGCGTCTACGGCGTCCTTTTCGCTCACACGCACATGTGCCTGCTTTATTGAACATATATCCACACAACAAGCAACATTAGTGCTGTGACAAAGAAACTTCTATTTGGCATTTTTACCAATTTCACATATTGGTGCCGTTTAATTATCATTCGATACGAGCCCCCATTATCCTAGTGCTCAACCAAAGAGGACTCCCTGTGACCAGGGACATGTCAGCGAGCTCCCCTGCTGGTCCAGTGCCCGCCAACAGGAAGGTGGGTGGTAAGGAGGGAGCTACAGTATTCGGAGACACACTGAGGAGCAGATAGCCAGCGAGGGAGGGAGGGAAAAGGGAAAGAAAGGGAGGGAAGGGGTTACCACTGCCGGAGGCGGCGACCTCCCTTGGCTCGGTGCTACCGCCATACTACCGCAAGCCTATCTATAGTCTCCGCTAGTGTTTGTACGCTCGCCAAATGCACAAATATGCCGAGATGTGAAAAAACAAAAAATAAAAAGCTTTATCCTTGCGCTAGCGTCTGCTCACATGAAAATGCTTAAAATTGACAAATGCTCACAACGGCAAAGGCACACAGACATGCAGTGCATTTACTTAAATCATCACAAATCACGTTTATTCAGCATATGCAAAAATGCATTTTTTTAATTAATCTATATATATCTTTATCTTTACGGAAAAATATTTTATTCATGATTAAGAATTTAGAAAGCAAAATGACATTTGTTAAAAAAAATCCAATTCAATTTAAATTGCATTAAATAAAAAAATTAAAATAATAACCCAGAAGTGTAATTCTAGCATAAAAAATAAAATTACATTTCATTATTGAAAAATGCAAAACATATTCTAGACATAACACTTATGATGTCAATAACGCCACACCATCAAGTGTAAAATTAAAATGGTACATTTTCAATTATTTTTTTCATAAATGTCATCAAAGCCATTGTGTCATATTTAACTCCTTGCAACTCGGCAATGGACAAAACACACACGCATGCACGCACGCACGCACGCACGCACACACACACACACACACACACACACACACACACACACACGCTCTTTCTCTCACACATAAACACACACACACATACGCGCAACCTATCATTCTACAATACTAGACCGGTAGACCTTACAGGGTTTATAATCTACTGACAATATGACAAAGATGCGAGACAGAAAATATGGCTGAGGTAAATATTTCCCCGTGTCTGTTTTGCAAAAAGGGAGACGAGGAGGACGAGGAGGAGGAGCACGAAGAGGAAGAAGAGTGTTGGCGTGACAGGGGAGGAAGGCTGATCACTTGAAATCTACATGCGTGCTTTTCACGCTCGCATCACTGCTGTCCAAATGTACAAAAATCTGCCAACATGCAAAAATCGCAGACTTACATAAGCATGACTGATTTCAACTAATGATACGGAAAAAAATAAGAGCAATAAACATGGCTTTCAATCTCAATGTGGCTGCTTCTCTCCACTCTGAGAGGTAGGGATGTGTTTATCTGACCTCTTCCCCTGATTCCTCCTCTATGACCCATGGCTATCTGACCCCTACCACCCCTAAAACACCCTCGGACCCCCACCATCCACTTATTTCCTCCTCATTGCAATATACATCAACACCTTTTACAGCACTATTATTTTCACATCTTACCTCAACTACAGGCATTCGCTCTACCTCCTCAGCCAAAAAAACAACAACATCACCCTGTTTCGCTACGCACCCCCCCCCCCCCCCCACACACACACACACACTTCCCCCCACCACCCCCAAAGCCCTGACATAGTCCCACGGCTGTTTGGCGAGGGGGTTTCCTCTCCTTGCTTTTTTATCTGTGCACTCGCTCAGTGACCCTTGTTCCCCTTGTTTCTTGCTGTCTGACCTACACCCCCACCTCGAACACACACCATCCTCACTCCCTCTGTGTAAAACAGCCGAGCCACTGCCAACAAATCCTCCTCTTGCCTCTCCTTCGACAACCAAAACTGACTTGGAAAAAAATGCATATTTTGGGGATTTTAAGATACTGATATGCATTCCGTGTTGCACATCTTTGGCCTGTTCCTCCAAAAATTCCGATCTCATTATGCGTGCTACGTGCCTTAAAAATGTGACTTGCACCATGTCAACTTTCCATCATAGGAATGGGCCAATGCATTGATTCCAGTCCTCTTGGAGGTCTGCAGTCAAGTGCTTGTAGTGCGTGCAGGAGAACCAGCCGCAGCCCCGTGTTGCCTGAGAGCCAGCATGCACTTTGCAGGGTTGCTTGGCTGGCGGTCCCGCCTGATCCGCTGCTGTCATGAAGGAGAACCCCGGGCTTCCTTTTTTCATAGCCCGCACGCACTTGCACGTCACGTGCACGCGCGCACGCACACTCACGCCGGATCGATTTGCACGGGACTTGGTCTGGGAACGGCTGAGAATTGACTTAAAAAAATACAAGGCTCGAAAGAAGCAAAGAGCCGGGACCGAATGAAGGAGACGAGCCGAGCCGAGCCCAGCTTAGGTGGGATGAAGCCGAGGGGGGGGAGAGTGGCCGTGACTCGGAGCGGAGGGCTCAAAAAAAAAAAAAGAAAGAAAGAAAGAAAAGATTCCAGGGGAAAGGATCTCGTAAACCACAATACCAAAGCCCTTTCGGACGGTCATGCTTTTAAATGTTTTTGTACAATATGCGAAAAGCGAGAGCTGCGAAATCCGCGAAAGAGTCGCCGGACCAACGCGGAGCCAACAGGCTGGACTTGGAGCGCCTTCCCCGGCAGCGCTCCGTGACGAGCCGCTGCTGCCAGATCCCTGCAAATCCCGAAACACGTCTCTCGACATCCACGACCCCTCCACGCACGTCCCCGTCCCATCCAAAAAGCCCGAATCTGCTTTAAAAGCGCTTCTTTTTCTTCGTCTCGAATGATCCGCTTGTTCTCGTCCGCGGACGAAGAGGAGAGGACGAGCGCTGATGTGAACGCAGGTAACGACACAACGCCTTCGAGGCAGCCAAAAATCTCGAATAAAGCCCGAAACTTGCATGAAAAGAGCCTTTCTTGCAACCAGATTGTGAGTTTTTAAAAGGGGGGGACCAGATCCGCTACAAGTCCACCGCCACGGAGGAGGAAAGAAGCTGAGAGAGAGAATAGGATCGCGCAGCAACAACAACACAAAAAAAGGAGACAAAGTTGAAACTTACAATTTGCCGCTTTGTGATGATCGCGTTTTAATCCAGTTGCGAGACGATGGAGCTAAAGATCCCATCAAGGCGAGAAGAGTCCCCTTTCGGTCAGTTTGCGCTCGGGGGTGGCCAAAAAAAAAGAAAGATCATTGTTGTTGCCGAGTGCTTAGCTGGAAAAGGGGCGCAAGTAGGTAGCTATTAGTTGTTAAAGGCGATATCAAAAATAATTTGGATGCAAAGCAGCCGAGTCCGGAGTTGGAGGCGCGCGAGGAAGAGGTGAAAGTGAGATCTGATGATTGGGGGAAGAAAAAACTCTTTGGATCTTTATTCCTGCTAATTAGTTTCCTGCGAGAAAAAAATGGCTGTGATTAATTCAGTGCGCATGTGCTTCATTACACAGGCACGAAGGGAAGGGCTAATTAGCCGCCTTGTGGATCAATAAGATTCAGCAGAGGAGAGCCGGCGGAGGGAGGGCGAGGAGGAGGGAGGAAGAGGAGGGAGGGAGGATGGATAGATACAAGGAAGGGCGAGAAAAAGAGGAAAGTAATGATCAGGAATAGAAAATATGGAATTAAGAGAGGCGGGAAGTAAGAGTTTGATTAGTGAAAGTGAACGCTGGCTGGCCGCCGAGCTCCACGCTGCGTGCGAGGCTTCCACTCGGCTTGTTCTCCCCCAATACACTTTTTCTCGCCTTTCAAAAACACTTGTGATTTTTTTAAAAAAAAAATACTTTTTAACGCTCGTTTTGCACGTGATTCGCACACATAAAGCGATGTATGATGTAGGTTTACTTTAGTTATTTCTCCCACTCCTTCTTCCATGCATGAGTTCGCGATGACTCGTCACTGTACAGTTGAGCAGCTTAAAAAAGTAAAAAGCGGCAGGGAGAGAATATTACTATTCAGCCTAATGTAAATGTTGTGCTTTTTATTTTTTAAAGAAATATTAATTATGCACGCTGTCATAGAACATCATCTACAGGGGAATTTTACGCGCGGTTGCAAAAGTGCGTCCATGATAAAAGCGCTCAAATGTGACTTGATAAATACACAATCGATGTGAAATTGTCACTCAATGGTGCACTTGTAGAAAATACCGCTACATCGCCATATATAATTCACACGACTCCATGGGAATGTTAGTTTATATTAACATATTTTTAAACTAACAACGTAATGCGCATTTGAGCTTGTGTAGGAGCATTTTTTATTATTATTAACATGCTGTAAGAGAGAAATGAATGAATTTGTGAGAGATGTTTCTCTATGACACGTTAATAAATGTACATCGGTCGTTTAACATACATTATTATTACGTCACTGGAGGGGCAAACATTTTCAAATATTTTAGAGTGAAATGGAAATTCCTCGGATGATGCTATTGTATTTTAGGGGCTGTAATACACTGTTTGTTTTAGTTGTGTGTAAATACAGTGAGGTTTATTTTTCGCTTGTAAAAAAAAAATTGTCCTTTGCGTTGCATGGGGGAGGAGAGATCTATAGCTATTGGGGCAAGTGTCATACATGGAAGAGATGAATCTGATAGTGAGGAACATAGAGCATGTCATCGTATTGCGAACAAATAACGCCATTAAATCCTTTTTTAAATTTAATAACAAACAAAAAAGTGAGGTTGCTCTTCCCTTAATCTCACGATGCTGTATTTGCTTTGTGGAAATTGCTAAACTCACTTTTATGAGAGATATACACTATAGTCCCCTCTCTCTTGTATAATAAAGTATTTAATATTTATACCCACTGTCCTCTGTGTCTATAATTGCACAAACATACATTGAATGCATTGTGACGATGATGTTGTGCTTATTTTATGCTCACTATATATACAGTCCAGAAAGTCCAGGCGGCATCTTGAAGCGATCACGTAAGGTGCCATGTTTACGGAAACAGTGTGGATTGGATATTCTCCGCTGTAATACATTCCAGTACAGGTCAGAACGTAACGCCTATAGGGTTAGTCCAAACATGACTTACATGAAAGCGAAAGAATTGTTTTAAATAGACATGCACGTGTAAAGCGGCGCGCAGGACTTGATTTTATATTTACTTTATAAGGTTATGGATGTGAAAGCTCGCGATGATCTTAAGGTCCCGTGCACGCACCCCCCCCCCCCCCCCCCCCTCAACCCCCATCACACTGCTAAAATATATGCTACGTTGCATCCTGGCATTTCCAGCACACTTGCCGTCCACAAGTTGAGGCATGCAATGATACCTGTTTTTAAGAAGGAAAACACTCGCGCGCGCACGCACGCACGCACGCACGCACAAGTGCATGGTTTGCACTGCTTTGGCAGAGTGCAGGAATCTGGAGGATTTGCGACATGTCTGCTCTCTCGGGAAGAAGACATTGTAAAAATGAATAGGTTGAAAATAGCGTGCGAGGGGCTTGGAGATAATAAAAGTGAGGCCGTTGTAATTTGAGGCTTGTATGGAGGCAGTCCTGCAAAGCCCGTCAGTGCAAAAGCGGAGTTTACCAAAGTGTATGCGAAAAGGCCCGAGTGACATTAGTCCATCATCATCAGCTGAGGGGTGGGCTGTGGGCGGGGGGGTTCTGTCGTCTAGGTGGAAGGGGCGCTTCATGCTTTTAGGGCCTCTCTGAAAAGGGGGGGTTACAAAAAGCGTGTGTGTGTGGGGGGGGGGGGGTGCTTTTGTGTGAGCTGCATTCAATTGCGCCTCTCAGTGGGAAGGGTAAGCGTCCACGTGCCAATTTCAATAGGCGGCACATCCACCAGTGGCACTGCACATTGAACACAACCTGTGGCGATAGAACAGTCCGCGGACGCAACAAAGGCACAAATAGTGGCTTCAAGTGCAAAAATTAAAATATAGGCTGGCTGTACAGTATATTTGAAAAAGAAAAAAATACACGAACGCACAAGCATCTCTCAACAGTTTTTCATTATTAGTCGTATTAGTATTATTATTTTTGTTATATTTATGTGTGCGTGCATCCGACAGGGGCGTGCACAAATCGAACCCCAAACAAAACACAAAGGGAAACGGACGAAATGGACATTGATGAGTATTTAGAGATCAAAGATTCCATATCGAGACAAGCCATAACTTTTTTTTTCCAGATTTTTTTTTTTTAAACTCGAGCTTAGCTGAGAGCCGAGGCTGCATTATTAACGAGGAATATTATTGTTAGATGTCTGCTCATTTGTGGGTAAACATCAGGCGTAAGATGAATATAGTTATTTAAAACAGTTTTAAAATAGAAACATACAAAGGAGACTGTATGGGCTTAAGATGGAATGACGAACTGTATTTAAAAAAATATGTAAATGTAAGTTTTGCATCTGATGCAGGAAGTTGATGAAAATACAGTCTGAAAGGTGCTATATTGGAAATGCAGGTTGATATAATTCAATATGCAAGGTGACACAATCGTATTAGAATTCATTTTGACATTGAAATATGATTTGTAAATTGTTGTGATTTTATACAAATGTATTATTAAATACACTTTGCAATGTTTAGTCTGCGTTTTATTTGTTTGTCGACGAAAAAGCCAAGTGTTTGAGTGTGTGCACCATGAACAAGCTGAGCCATGTAAGGGGTCGTGTTCTCCCCACTTGCACTTGGACAGCCCGGCCAGGTGCAATGGGAGCGCCCTCTTATGTTCAGCCGGACTACAGGGACCGTGCAGCATGACTGCAGCTCCACGGGAGACAAGCCCCCGGACCTGCGCACTTGGCTCTCGCATAGGAGAGAGTCGGACCGGTTCTGGCTTGCTTATGGACAACACATCAACACCAACAACACTGGGTCGAGAAAGCATGAATGCATGACGTATGCGAGCGAAAAGAAATTGTCGCAGCACACCTCCTATCGTTAATGGTAGAATTTAATAATTTTGTTTATGTATAATTTCCAAGATTACATAAATTCGTAAATCAGTTTGAAAATAATTGGAAAGTATTTTTAGTCTGTTAGGTAACATGCAGATATACTTTTTAAATGACTCATTTCAAATTAACGTAACTTGATTAAAATGTGACTTCGGAGGGGGCGGGGCGGTTGTAATACATATTGCAAATAAAAATATTACATATTTAAAAAAGTGCATGCAATAGCCTACATGCCTTTTAGTTCTTTGGGTTTCCTAAATTATACATAGAATTGAATACACGAGTGTTTTTCAATTGATGCACGCTTTGTAATCGTCTTGTTTACGTGTCATATTCAAGTAGATTGTGTTATAGGCATATATTTGAAATGTTTTATTTATTTTCTTTAGGAGAGGATGCATTCGATATTACATGTGAAAATCTGGAGTGTCGTGAATGGGTGTGATACTGATGCTTTGGCCATCCATATTTTAAATATTTGGTTTAGTGTCTCGCTTATTTCACGTGATAATTTCCATTATTTCACTGCACATATGTTTTTTATTATTTAATTTTAATTACAACGCTATTCATTTTGTTTGATATTTCATTTATTTTGTACCATGAATGCTAATGTGAATAGGCCTACTCTATGAATATTAAAATTACGTTGGACCAAGAGTTTTTCACGTATGTGCATATCATGAAATGCCTCCAAGCACAAAATGATTTGGAACAAGACAGCGTCTATTCGCGTGTGCAGCTTGAGGTGAGAAATCAGGATGCGTGTCCTTCTGCTGTTGTGATGTTGAGATTTCGGATTAAAAAAAAAAAAAAAAGTGGCCGTCTGGTCAGTCTTTCTCATTTACATAAGAAACAATCAATTCATCTCTCTCTACATTATTTGTCCCGCCACCCTATTAATGACCCTATGCATAATTCAATAAGATTTTGAACGTTGGACTAATATTATATATATCACTCTAAGTGCGGTATGTAAATATTTTGAAATCTCATATACACACATATATATATATCGTTTTATAGGTTTATACATTTGTGATAATTTAAATTTATAAATTTGGTCTATTAAAAATCGAATAAAGCAACTCAAAAATTGTACATCTGTGCTTCTGTCTGCGTGCGTAAATGTGTGTGTGCGCGTGCCTGTACGCGCGTGTGGCGTGAGCGTCATATTTTTGCTGTTTTTATATAACTGTATATGTTAATCAATTAGGTTAGTTTTGATTGACTGTATTTGTTATTTTTACATCGGAAAATATACACAAAAAGACGAAGTGTGCTTGCGTGTGTGCGTGCGCGAGTGGGTGTGCACGTGCGTGTGCGCGTGTGGGGTTGCGCGTGTATGAACAGCCTTTACAACGTCATCACACCTCCCCACTGTGTCAGAATATTATGAAAAATTGTCTGAAAACTGGTGGTAAAAATGTTTTCTTTTGGTTTGTTTTTCTTCATGTTTGTACGTTATAACGAAGGCCTTTGACGTTTTGTTTTGTTTTTTTGCCAACTGGGAACTGTCAGATCTCAGTTTTCAGTGCACACACATAATAAATCTATACGTAAAAAATATGGACAGGGGGGAACAAACGACTTCTCAATAAAATATGTGTGAATATTTACAAAAACATCTTTAGAAATAAATATGAATAATAATAATTTCACATTGTCTGACAGATTAATGTGAAGAAGTCCTGCAAGCTGTAGACCGCGACTCGGACTTGGGTCGTGTGCGTTCGTGTGTGATTTTTTTATGTGCTTGGAAGAGGTTCACTGAGAAGGAGGGTTCCCAAATCAGAGCCATATGAGCCCTCTAGGCAGGAGCAACACTGGTAAGTCGACCCAAACAGAACAGAGGATAATCACCGCGCCACAATGCCAAAGCCATTAAAATGCCTCTTTGCTCTTGAATATACAAACTTAAAGTAATTTTCCTTCATGTCAAGAAGCCCCTCCAAAAAAGCATGATGAGATGAAAGTTGACATGTGGAAGAGTTGCATGAGACAAATACAGACCAAGGATTACTGCCAGGGGTCAAACCTAAATTTTGCATTGCAGCCCGGATGAGCTCGACATCACTATGATGTGCCTTGGGTCAAATTTTGAACAAAAGACCTCCTGAATAAGGGCGACATTTTACTTTATGAAATGTATTGGCAGAACGTTTATAAAAAAAAATAAGAAGAAAATGTGGGGTTAAAGTTGATGAAATGAGCCTAATTAAGTAGGTGGACAGGTATCCTCTGTAGCTAGCTTGCAAGCTAGATAACAAACTCGAAGGATAGCTAGTTGGCTCGATAACTAGACAGCTATTGTAGCTCAGCAATTTGTGGTGCCTGCTGGATCCAGGTAGCCCACAAGGACCAGTATAACTCAAAGGCCATCTCTAGTAATAGCTTTACAGCGATGGAACGTTGGGATTTTCTAGCAATGAGGCTACCATTTATGATATTTATCTGTTTCATAATCATTTTTAGAAATCATTGACATGAACAGTGTCTTCACATCATTAACTATTAATTATAAAACGATTAAAGGTAGTTAGAGCAAATGTGTTATTTCAATAGTGTGCATTAAAAACTGGTTGCCCATCACAGCACCCTCGAGGTAGCTCTCAGTTTCTAAAAGGTTAGTGACACCCACAGGGTAGCTAGAATGTGGGCTTGACACGTCATTGCTACAATGCGGCTTGGGTCACATTTTAAACACGACATCCAGAGCAACCTCTATTTGTCACATTATAAAATGTGTTCAATGTTATAATATAATGCGGGGTTGAAACAAGCCTAATTACAAAGGTCAGGTAGACAGCTAGCTAGATAGCTAGCGAGCAAGATAGCTAGCGAGCTAGCTAGGCGGATTTTGTAGTTAGACAGATAGTGCTCGTAATTGTGATGCTAGTGTGCAGGCAGGTGAGCCCACCCAAACACTGAGGTGGTGGGTGGACAGGGTCACTGGGAGCTGCTGTCCTTCAAGTGGCTTGCCCTCAGTTAAGAGGCCCCCCTTTACAGTCCCCAACATTTCCAGGGACCCATAAAACCTTGTGATTAGTAGAGCTGTTCCATTTTTAGGTGTTAACTCGTTAAAGTTAATAGAGATGGTGTTTACTTTTGCACGACACATGCACACACATGCACATGCGCGTACACACACAAAAAAACATGTAACGTTACAGTATTACAGTATTGTACAATATTCATACATTTATATAGGAAACTACATCAAATTCTGTTTCCATGCAAATATTATTCAAAAAACAACCCATCAAACAGCTTCCTGAAAGCATTGTATGGTGGCACGAAGAGGCTACTTGCACATTCCAGAAAAAAATGCAAATCTTTTCTAGCTAACAACGAATGACCCTGGTCGAGTGGTAGAAATTCAATTCAAGTAACCTGTACAGTTTTGCTTGTGTCTAACAGGAGCACACGTGTTTTGGGGTTATCAAAACACACCTCGGTGGTAGCAAGCCTGCCTTGTAGGTTCCTTTCTGCTCGGCTTCACAGTGTCAACACGCATTCACAAATGTGTGACGGACAGACATTAAGGGCAGCGCACGAGCACTTTTAATTCCGTCAGATGTGTGGCGTGCTGAATAATTTTGTGCCAACTATGCACAGTATCAACAAGCCGAGCCCCCATGTTGTTTTGATGTTCGTGCTGGCAAAAAGATAGCAACATGAAAAATTGTCTCTAAATTCCCGAAAAGGTCACGCGCGCGCACACACACACACACGCACGCACGCACGCACGCACGCGCACACACACACACACAACCCCTGGTCAAATGACAGTGATGTGATATTCTCCTACATAGTAGCTCAGAGGATAAAACCAGGGACATGAGATCACACAAAACACATGACACTCAAAAAACTACTGTCTTGTCTAATATGCTTATAATTAATAGCACAACTAGTACTATATGTAAGCTATGTCTCAATATACCTCTGTTTCAAAATTGATTTGCTCGATGTAATCTTTTTAAAATGTTATGCAAACAGTCGGCAGTATTATAACTCAATCCCTTTCTTGATAGTATATTTAAATAGATTTAAATAATTCAACAGTTTGTGCATGATTATTTAATTGTAGCTTGTTTTCATAGCTTGTTTGACCACCATATGCAGAATAATATAGACGTGTAGACACACATAAAATAGTTTCCCAACTACTGTGTGACTAAGTGACTCAGTAAGCTGCTGTAGTGAAACCATTTTTTTGTAGAAACTACTCAAATATATGCCTGCGACTGTGCGGATGGTTATTTCTTCTGTCTACGTGTATTTTGCTGCTTTGTTTGTGTTCAAATATCCGTTTAGAGGTAAAAACACAGCAACTAATGACATTTATGTGGTAACATTAAATGAACAGACTTAAAGGCAAAGTTATGTGCTTTTATATATATATATATATATATATATATATATATATATATATATATATATATATATATATATATATATATATATATTTTTTTTTTTTTTTTTAACAGAACCCTAATTGCTGTTATGTTCATAACTGAGCAATATTGGAGCAAAGCTTATCCTATTACTCAGTGAATATAAGGTGATACACTAATGAATAAATAGGTGTGAAGTGAAACTGTCAGTCTGTCATGCATTTGTACATTTTAGAAAAGTATGAACAAAGACTCATAACCTGTCTTTTTCTTTTTGAATATATATACGTATATACACACACACACACACACACTATCTTTTATGCATTTGGCTATGCAAAACTACATCTCTTCAAGAAGAAAGATGGAGGTGGAGGCTTGGGTCACAGGAAACGGGTTTTACCGTGGTCTTTTTAGAATTGTAAATGTATCGCATAGGCCATGCTGTCAAATTATATATATCTTTCATGTATGAAATCATGCATGTCTTTTCCTCTAAAAGGGGGAGGGCCGCCACAAAGGGAGCGAGCCCTCACGCAGGAGAACAGTGTGCAGCCCTCATGAAAAATAAGCAAGTGTCGAAGCCATGGGCGAGGTGCGCGGCTCCATCAGCACACAGGCTAGGGGGGAGACACGCACGCACGCACGCACGCACGCACGCACGCACGCACGCACGCACGCACGCACGCACGCACGCACAGACAAACACACACGCACACACACACACAGACAAACACACACACACCTGCACACAGAAACACACACACACACACACTGTGCTCCAAACTCCTGCTTTATAACCACTGCCCTGTTGTGAATCAGCTGACCCCAAATGAGACTTCTAAGAAAATAAATACCCAAGATGATGTTGATAATTACCTCCAAAATAACTACTATTCTGCATTCAAGGATTTCAAGCATCTTATTTTTTGCCTCATCAAAATGTCTTGTCTGAAGACGCACAGCAAGATAGAGAAACCTCTTCATTTTCTTTAATACCACCACTCATATCAGCTATCCAAATTTCGTTAAATTGACTTTGAGCTTCACAGAGCACAAAGGAATAAAGTTTAATTTCATAGTGAATAGATAAATCAAGTCAAGTTGTTACCCGAGAACAAACAACAATCACAACTTCATTTTAGAAAGTAGAACATTTCAATATCTCATACTATAGTTCAGATCACCTGCAACATTTGAGTCATTTAAGTGAATATGTGCTGCCAACGTATGCAACAACTTGAAAATCAGACAATAAAAGTCAACGTGTGAAACCAAGTTAAATAAAAATGACCGGTCACCCAGAATGGAAATACTTCACACAATGGAAATAGTTTAGAGCTACGTGCTATGAAGCCCATACTGCACATAACAATCGCAATGGCTAACTTGGATTTTGCCAAAGTCAAGGCAATGTACATATTATATTTGTTTAAACCAGTGCTTTATTGTCATTATTTATTATTATCTATTATTTTCTGTTATGCCCCCCATGGAAGAAGAGAATATTTTAGACACACCCTCCTCGGTGACTATAAATAGTATAAATTGTCTATGAAACTGTAATAAGAATACCTCTGCATAATATTGTATTCTAATTAACATGTCCCCTGGCATGGGACTGCTGCCCCCTAAATAATAAGGGGTCCTATTAAGTGCAGTGTGAAAAGGCCTTTACCCCTTTTTCCTGAATATTTATGCTGTTTTATCCTTGTTCTTTGAATTACCGCTTCTTTTGGCCAGGACACTCGTGCAAAATATTGTTTTTCTTCTGGTTGAATACACAGTGGATATAAAAAGTCTACACACCCTAGTTCAAAAGCTGAATTTGTGTGTTATAAAAATGAGACCGAGATGTCCTTCCAAAGCTTTTTCACGAAACCTTAAGGCTTATGTTAGGAAACAAATATTGTCAGGAAGAGCCTATTAGAACAATTGAATTGTATTTGAGGTTATTCAGAAGAACTTAAAATGGTGGTGAATGTGCGCTGACCCTTATTTACTTTAATTCTCAACACAGCCACATGCTCATCTATAAATGTATGTGTATACACTTGTACAGCTTGTATTTCCCCTCACAAGCAGATTTATTTTGGGGATTTCAATTGATTTGTACTGTCACCAGTCACATTAATGATGGAGACAAGTTGTTTTTTTTAATCACAAAAACCTGTCATTTAAACGGGTATGATGTAGAGTTTTTTTATATACACTGTAGGTAAAATAGACTGCAGGTCTATACCACTGCAAACTACAGCTGCATAGACAAACACATTGTTGAATAAATTCACCTGACAGTGCCAGTCAATGTCAGTTATCACACCGAATGATTACATATGTGATGGCAGAATTTTCAATACATCTCTTGGACCGGATCTCATTAGGTTGTTCGGGTGATGTGTGTTGCTGTGAATCTATGATATGTATTTCAATCATCCGACAACGTAACACCGACAAGACCTGTGAGTGCGTGTACCAGCTTGTAGCCCGTGCGGCTTTTGATAAGCAGACACTGCAAGGGTCCAGTACAGAACCCAGAGAGATGCTCTATTAGCCAAACAATGTCCACATATTGAAAGTCTAGTATCCAAAAGGAACAAAGAACTGAGCAGAAGATGAAAGCGAGACATTTATCAGCCAGTAGTGTGTATGTGAACACAGAAGGGGAGCTAACAATGAGGAGGACCGAAAGTGAGGATAAATGTTTTCAAAGCCCAGCAGACGACGATAAAGGGCTCAGGCTTTGGACAGCAGGGAGAGGGGATGGTCATCGCCTTACCTGATGGAGTTTTTGGTCTCACTTCCTCCCACGCCGACTCCTCTCTGGCAGCGCTGTCTTTTCAAGTGTCTGTTTGAAGCCAGCGGGCAGAAAGGTCACGTTCTCCTGGTCACAGTAGGCTCGTCCAAACAACGGTGGACAAGGCGGGTCGGCCGGCAGCTATTGCCGCTGTCCTCACTTCTGTCTTTGTTGTGTAGTTAAAAAAAAAAAAAAAAAAAAATTGTCGAAAGGTAAAGCTATTAATTTGGTGCCTGGGCACCTGAAAACATTTTGGTGATGTACTCCTAGAATTCCAGGTACTTCCAGGGTTTTCCAAAGCTATACTGGGATTTTAGGGACTCCCGAGTCCAAGAAGAGTAAATCAGGCTGAAGCATCACCTGCAATGAGAGACCAAACTTTAGTTTAATATGCAATTCAATCCAGTGTTGTCAAGAGAGACATTTCTGTAAAAGAGCTAATCAGCTGTTCCTAAGACTAGAAAATGAAGCTCTATTCATTTGTAAGCAACTACAGGAAGACGGATTCTTGTGATTATATTTAATTTCTCTCCTCGTACCGCCGTCGACTTTGAAAAGGAGAAATGACAAATATTTCCGGCGAAACTTAATTTTCTCGTAAGCAGAGCAAGACATATTCCTGTAATAGCATACATAATTGCCTGCTCTGCACAGGATCTCTCGCACATGACAACAAAGTCTCAGAGACAATACGTATTTATTCTGCTGTCAATTCCAGTGGAGGGAAAAAAAAATGCTTAAAAAAAGACTTTGAATTTCACATTGGGCCCGGTTTGTGAAGCCGGGTAAATATGCTTGTCATGTGTTCCAATAGTTCCTCAGCAACAGATTTAGTGGGGGGAATACAGGAGGGAGAGGCACACACTTTGTGATAAGTGAATCGCTCTTTTGAAGTCACTTCCATTTGGAAACATTGCGTGATTATTTTTACCTCTGTGGTTGCGACTCAAGTTAAAACCCGCGTTTAATTGTTCCCAAGAGTTCTTATTGTGTCGCTGATAAGGAGCTCAGGGAGCAGCGTTTAAAATTGCGTCAAAAATAACTTGACTTTGTGCTCATTGGCCACAGGTCTGAAAGAGTGACAAAGAAAGACTCGACTTGGCTTCTCCGATTGTAATGTGCACTCAGCCTTTCTTAATGCTCTTTGTTTGAATATCAATTCAAACAATGACCCCCGAGCCATCATAAATAAAGACGGCACAGTGCATTAGTAGTTAATCAATAGAAAAAAAATTTTTTACGAGGGTTTCGTCAGCAGTTTGCGGCTGACAAAGTATCAACAATAATTTGTCGTCTGCCTCCCTTTCGCAATGCCGCCACTTCAAGGTTGGTCAATGCGACCTGTAGAAGCATGTTTGTCGGATCAATAGCCCACCCACAGCAGCGCCGCGGGCCATCCCTGACCCGGCCCATTGATTAGGCCTCGCTCAGCTGCCAATGGCAATGTGATGCATGTGACACCAAGCTAAGGCAGGAGCAGCGAGGAAGGGGGATGCTGGATTGCCAGTGGCAACCCCACAGCACACCACAGATAAAAGTCAATTCCACTTAAGCAAATCATTGACAACTAAATAGTTAGCGCGCGGAAGAATTCGGAGAGTCTCCGACGGCGGCGGCTGGATGGCTTTGGGGATTTCCGTAAATATGACCCCGTGTCAATGGGACATGAGCGCTACTTCAATTTGTGCAGGTAGCATGACCCCAGCCTCTGTGTTTAGTTCATTTAGACAGCTCGCTGTCAACATATATGCATATGTACGCCTGTCAAAACACGAAGCTACAGCTGCAGTACATGATGAGATCCAATACAACAGCTGTCATCAAATGAAATAAGGCTCCATTTTTATAGGCAAGGACATACTAGATGTATTTGTTTAACAAAGAAAAAACATTGTTTACGGAGAACCGGTAAGACCATTTGGCCTCCCTATATCTAAATAAGCAATCAATAGACAGTCAACCACCCACATTCATTCTTGCATTCATCATCCAAACCACTTATGCTCACGAGGGACGCGGGCATGCTGGAGCCAATCCCAATTTGAAGTGGCCCGCATTTAGCATATTAAATGTTTAGATTTTTTGTAAAAATCTTCTTGACATATAGGAGTCAAAGAAGTGCATTAAATCAAGTTGAGGAGTTTCATTTAGACATATGTAGTGCTTTGCCATAAACTAGAGGCACTAGTTACATCAGTTTTATATCATCATTATTTGGTTGTATAATCTTTTTGAAACATGTTTTGTTTGGCTTGATAATGGTGCTCTCGCCATTGGGTTATTGATTTAAATGAAGTACTGTACGGCTTTTGGAGAGAATGATATGAGGGGATATGAATATGGAGAGGGTGAACACAGGTAATCGCTTCAGCATGCACATGCAGTCCCATTGAAGTTGTCACACCCTTTTTGATCCATCTTGCTCACAGCCATTAGCGCTCCATATTAGAGTAGTTTACGTGTCATTTTACTGCTCCTTTCACTTGTGAATGTTATTCGGTGGCCGCGACCTCTTTGTGCATTCCCCTCCTATCTAAGGCTCCATATCTCTTGTGGTAATTGCTGAGTGACAGAAAGGCACTAGTGACCACTTCATTATGGAGACAAGCAGGCTGACTGGACACTAGCCTATTGGCTTTAGGTCACGGTGGCCACACTGACTTTATCTGCCTGGGTTGTCAGAGGTCAGTCCCCCAGAATCTATAAGGAACCCTCCTGGATGTGCAGTGGTTGCTGTACAGGAGGATCTCCTGACCCTGGATGGCTGCTTATATCCACTATTGATTGCACTTTGTCTCCTTCAGTGGAGGGAGGAGTCGCTTCTCAACATTAGCCTCACAACTTGCATGTTTTGGCAGCAAGTTATATAAGAGCATTGGTTTAGTGACTTAGTGGTGAGGTATGAATTTGTTTGATGCACCATCACACTGCACAGACAATTTCTCATTATAATTTTTAATGGCCGGGCTGATTAAACATTCTGATAAATAAAGATATATCTGTACAGTCATAATTCTACTTCAACTGGCAAAGATGAATAAAAGCAGACTTTGAGCTGTTTTACAGTACTCGGCTATGAAAAGTGAAGATTATTTACAAGAGATTATTCTTAAAATGAAACATTACTGTGGCCACTTGAGATATGAGTGATCCAACTTTTTTTTCCCAGATACAAGCTGTCATTGAGCTGATTTTTGTTTGCCCTGACGATAGCATGAATTAACAGCACTGTTTGCTGGCAGTGAACTCAATAAAAAGCATCATGTGAAGTGTCCATTCAATTGAAGTATTTCATGTAGTTACTATGTTACCACTGTATTCATATGTGTACTGTATCTTTGTGACATTCTTTCAAATGCATGAACATGCCATAGCATGTCCAAAGGATGACACTCATTTGTGTGAGTACAAACTAGATGGAGTCTATCTACTGATTCTGGAGGCTCACTTTCCTAAATAAACTTCCTCACGAGTGTAATACAACACCCTAAATTCTCATGAGAAAACTTCGACATGGATGCTGCTCAGTACTCTCTCAAGAATGTCACCAGTTCTTTCATGGAAAATGAAGGAATCCAGTCGCTCATGTTTACCATCGTTAGCGTCGCCATATGGATAGAGGTGTGTGTAATTGTTTGTGCGAAACTAAATGTCTACCCACGTTGCGTTCGCCGCAGCTTGTGTCTGCGCGCGACCATTTATGTACACACTAAAGCATCCACGATGCTCGTTAGATCTTGTCTCTCGGCAGCTACGTGGCAGCATTCGTATTAAATCACCACAATGGCAGATGAGCTCCGGCACTAGAGAGACAAGCATCTATTTGAAAGTCCTCTTTATTACACTTTGTTCCTTTTAATAATAATAATAATAAAAAAAAAGTACGGGAAAAGATAACCCGGTTTTAAGGATTTCAGATAAACAGCAACGATTGCATCTTTAAATAATAGATG
Organism: Syngnathus scovelli; assembly: GCF_024217435.2. NCBI lineage: Eukaryota > Metazoa > Chordata > Actinopteri > Syngnathiformes > Syngnathidae > Syngnathus > Syngnathus scovelli. The sequence goes on from NC_090850.1 coordinate 14,180,823, forward strand.
ACCCCCGCCTGTTACGGACGGGAATATAACTGAAAATAATTGAAGACAACAACGTCCTATAAGAGCACTACTCCAGTACTGCTGATTCGGAATGTGTTACAACTTCAAACAGTCAGTCATAAACTATGGATAATCTGTACAAGAAAGGCAAGGCGCCTGTTTACAACTTCCGTCTAATTAAGGCTACAGGATGAGTTCTACCTTTCTTCAAGTTGATGTGTGGTTGCTCGATATACCGGGTGGGTGGGGGTGTCTTGTACCAATGGCAAATTAGAGTTGGGAAACAAAATGAAACAAACAATAACACTCTAATATGAACTGCAGTCAAAGGGATAAATATTTAACTATCTGTCTACATTTGACACACTTTAGGTGGAGAACAAATAGATCCTGAACAACACAATGCCAAACTTGCAATAGCAAGTCCTTTGACCACATTGGTATTTAGAATTCTGCTTGTACTGTGATTGCAATCCGTCCTCATTATTTTGGGGAGTCAACGTTTCTGCGTTAATTCCGTCTCTAAAGGAATGACACCGATCTAGCGCCAATCAAAACAAATCATGATGTTACAACAACAAAAACATTGGCCTCATCTGGGAGATGTATGAATGTGGGGAAGAATTATTGGGTTGTGGGAGAATCATTGTTGCTGAGTGAAAGTGAATTTTTTCTACTGAGTAACTTTAACAATAAAGTTGTGTATGGTACACAATTTATTTGGTGTTACGGCAAGAAAGTTACCCAAAAAAGTGATCAGTACAATATCAATTTGTTTCCCTTGCAGTTTTCTTGCACGTGTCACACAATTTCATTTGCCATAGCTATAAGATGATGTGCTTACACATCCTGAAGCTACAAAAGGTTAAAACATATATTCGAATTAATCCAAATGTGTTGACTGCAATGGATTGACAACATTTCCACTTGTTTCAGAGAGGAAAGCTGTTTTGAGATTCAAGTGATTTTATTTACTACAGTGGACACACAACAAATTTTTATAAAATTGTACATGCATCCTGATTTTGTCATTTGAAAGATTATTTTTGCCAGTTTGCTTCACAGTACCATGACTGCGTAGATGCTCTTTCTGTATTTTGTGCGCAAAGCCAAGTAGGAGGAGGTGGGATAAAGCCGTATTTGATGATTAATCACTGGACATAATAAAGCTTCTCACCACGAGTCCAGAGTCCAGCTGATTCTATGATACGATCGGAGGCGATTAGAAAGAAAAAAATAATCATTCCTTACAGTCCATCGGTAACGCAGTCTAATGATGTCTTCTGATTGGACCATGTGGAGAAGATAATAAAGGACCTTCTTCAGAATGGACTCTGAGATTATTTCTTTGCTTAACTTTTATGAAACAGGGCAATGAGCCTGGATGCTGCCGATTTGAGGATTAAGATAAAATGACCTTTCGCATTATGTCGCCATGTATAAAAGATGAAGTTTACAGTCCCTCATCACATTAGACCTTATCAATGGTTCGAGCCTCTGTGACATCCCTTTGAACATCACAATGGGTTTTTTTTTCAACCTGAAATACAACAGGCCTTTACCCCCCAGTGTGGGATTATTGTTCCAGAGCGTGTATGTGTGTGTCGTACACCACGAGCGAGGAGAGGCACACTTTCTTTGTTTGGACAATGCTATATTGCTAATCCACTGTATTAAAGAAAGAAATCAAAAATATGCCAAACCAAAGCTTTCCTAGTGATCATGTGAGTAATATCATAATGAAAAGGTAGATTATGATGGATGAGCATTTTATTAAACAGCAGAAGTTGTAGCGTACAATCAGATCATCTGACCCCCCCTCAAATGAAACATATGGCTTAGTATTGAACAACAGCAGGGTAGGTTAGTCAACTCTGCAGACTGTCTGAAAAAGTCAAATAAATAAATAACAACAAAATAAATCAATCTTAACAGCCGTCTTAAAAAACAAGTAAATAAAAATAACCGTCAAATGGAAGGCAAAGTGTTTCAAATGCAAACCAGCATGTTTGTTGGATCAAGTTCAAGATGTGCTGTTAAAGCTGAAGGGGTAGCTGTCACTTACACATCCCGTCACTTGTTTCAGTGTCAAAGCCAGTGAAACTATATTTGAAACCAGTCAAGCGATCTCACCTCAGTGGCACATCTTTTTTGTTTGGCGCTGGAACAAAACTCAATTTTGGGTGCTCGTAAAGAGAAGCTCTTGAATTGGAACCGGCCTGAAAGCTAGTCAGTGCTTTACAGACATCAGACAACCAAACGGCCACCACCGCCCTGCTCCTTTGATACAGGAGTTATTGTTTACCCCTATAACTTACAGCTCGGCTCTGCGGGGACTTATTTTTATAACCCTCATTATTTTCTGTCATAAATATTCAAATCCAGATCAGAAAACCTCGAGCTTAGCGAGGAGAATAGCCAAAAACAACATGCGGCTTTTCAGCTTCCCCCAGCTCTCAGTCTCTATAGAAAATCATTAAGAAGATGAATAAGGAAATCAGACAGAATGCTGAGACGAGCGCATACAAGGCCTGCTAAAAAGCACTCATGTGAAAGAGTCGGGATGGAAATTTTTGGCCAAGGAGCCTGGTTTCTTTTGTTCTTTATTTATTTGAGCGTTTCGTCACGTTCTGCATTTCCTCCTTTTAGACAGTGAATTAATATTTGCGCTCGGAATATTAATCCTGATTCAGTTGCGGATTAGTTTTCTATTGTCCCCTCGGCGCTGAGCCATAAATAAAGGCGCTGACATGGAGAGGAAATCTATACCTCCCTGGCCTGCAAACAAAGACCTCTGCACCCCGAGATAACACATGTCCCCGCAACACGGACGCCCCCCTTCCGTCGCCCACATGCCGGATCCCCCTCTCCCGTCACCCCCGCTTCCCCCTTCCGCTCATCATCCTCTCTCTCCTTCAGAAAAAAACTTTGCCATGGTAGATTTGCAAGGCAATTGTGCCCTTAAAGCGTGCCTCTTCCTCAGCTTATACCATGCATTTTCCAGAGTTTATCAAAGAATACAATAGGGTTATGCTTTCTCCATTATTCTCCGGGCAAGAACAGTAATTCAACTGCGGCGCTAGTAGCGAGGCAGCCATGATGTCTCACTACGGAACACAGAGAGCGAGAGAGAAACGCAATGCATTACTTTGTTGACCTTTCCTGTTCCCATAGTTTACAAACAGCTGTGAAGCTCATTCCTTTGGGCTCTTTGTACATCAGAGGCTGGGAGTGATGGAGGCACGCCAGGCTTAAATGAAGGGCTTTTTCAAGCTCGCCTCCATCGTGGTTGACAAACACAACCTAACAAACGTGCGTCCGCTTTATCTCCGCCACCAAAGCCATTGCGGGCGTGCGGGAAGAAATACACAGCAAACAGATAGCATGACATCCTTTCATGTAAGTATATATTGTAACAGACAATCTGTTCAACAACAGAAGAAGAAATCTAAACATATCCACGCATCAGCATCGCCACCCACACGCAGAAATAAGGTGCATTTGCTCACTCGGGGGATCTAAAACTAAATTGCACGCGTCTCTCAAGGATGGAAGAAACGGTATCGCAAAAGTTGGCACAACACCCATCCAATCTTTGCCACCATGTCATCAGTTTACAGCTTGTAAAAGTAAATTTACTGTCCCCTCAAGGTAACAACGAGCAGCCATTAATGTATGGACAACAAAAGTGAGTCCACCTCTAAGTGAAACTATCCAAACTGGGCCCCAACGTCATGCTTCAAGGTGTCAGGTGCAAATGGGGAGCATGTGCGTTAAATTTGATGTGACTGCTCATACTGGTCACTGCAAATTTAATTTGGAACCTCATGGCAAATAACTTTTTGAGGATCTTAAAATGAATTAAATACTGTAATTGTCGTCCCAATTTCAAGATGATCTAATGTGTTCTTCGTGCCCTTGCGTCATCCGTCTACAAAATTTCATTGAATTATATTAAACAGTTTTACAAATTAAATAAGTGTAATTCAATATCAAAACAAGTACTTGTTTTTTCAAGTTGTACTAGATTTAACTAATAACAGACTAAAACATTTGTTATTTACAGTTTCTGGAGACTGTGACAACAGTGGCTTTGAAGGAAATAGTTGTTTGTTCAAAGGTTGAAGCAAATCTCGGAAGTGTACACTCAAATGATGCTTTTTCAAATCAACAACCAAAGTTGTGGTTTCAGAAAATTCATTTTTTTGCCACACATATCCATTTTTTAACAGCTTGGACAATCCAAAGCCCGTTGGCTAAAAGTAAACGTGCAGTAAACAGTTGAAGCGAAGCATGTTGCAGACAAGACCAGGCAGCCACAACGATTGCATGTTTAATCAATCCAGTTGTGTCTGAGCGTCTGGGTGGGGAGTCGCTCACAGTCTGGAAGGGGTTAATGGGAAATCAATGAGGGGATGTGCTTATGAGCAGGACATGGGGAAGGAGGGACACTGGGGTGTGAGTGAGAGGAGGCAGAGAGGAGGGGGAGATAGTAACATTGTTTCCTGTGATAGCAGCACACTTCCCAGATGTTATCTGTCACTCAGAGGCCAACTCTGGTGACCAGATGTTTAGGCTCTGAGTGGTAGAATGGCTTATTGGTGGATCAATACAGGTCAAGTGCAAGGCGATATTTACCACTAGTCAGCAAACAGAACACACTGATGCAGGGGAAAGACAGAAATGTGAGGAATGAACTTGGGGCCTTATATGGAATACAACTGTGCACTCTTTAAAATCTCTTTACCTAAACTCTATAACTCCATTTTCAAAATTGATGTCATGTCAATTAATCATTATTATGATTATTATTATGATTATTATTGTGATTATTATCATTATCATTGTTATTATTATCAATTTTACTGTATAAATCACAAGTTAGTTGAGTCACCTGCCACTATACAGCACTTTCATTGCAAGGTTGCGCTCACAAGTATGAGCACAAAATTGTCAGAGGAACAGCTAAATGTATATAAAAAAAAAATGTAAAAAGCAAGAGGGAAAAAAAAAATCATGCCTTTGCTCTGTTGGCCTGATTGTTTTCTCATAGATACGGATCATAATATGGCTGCAATATCTCCTTTGTGTACATCCATAGCTGGCAACAAAGGGCAATCCTGATTTGAAAGGAAAGGTAAAAGAAATGCAGCAAAATGCAGCCCAAGCAGTCCTTCAAAGGCCCCGGGGGCCATGTGGGGAGATAGGCTGCTGCTTGGAAAGGGGGAACCCGGAGCACGTCCCAGTGCAGTCAAACTCTTTGTAGTTAGAGCAAGCTGAACTTGCCAGAGGCTTTCTGCTCTAACCCATACCACTCAGACTGTTTGGGGAAATTACACCACCGAACAATAATTAATCAAGTAAATGTTGAGTCGCTTTGATTTGGATTACATTAACATATGATCAACAATGCATTCATCAAGTACAAATAAACACCCCTGGTTAATAGCATACTTAACAGCATACATTTTCACACTGATATGATGCCAAACGATTGCTTTGGCAACAAAGTCTTGCGTGCTCCTGGGACCATTGCATCTTTGCAATTAAAACAACAATATGGAGCTATTTACGGAAGTGTATTTGATTAACATTTAAAGTCATTTGGCGTGACGCTGGCTTTGATGAAAGGTGTCTTTGTGGTTTGTGAATGGTTTGCAACACAGATTTAATTTTGGTTCACTTTAGAGTTTGCACTGCTCTTACTTATCCGATGCATGTGAAACATTTGCATAAAGGCCCAGCCTAATTGGAACGTGTGATGACGTCATGTGCTTTGCATTTCATTTGGTGATATTTTTACTGCCTGAGGTAAAAGCTTCTAAACATTTTTATTAAAAAGAGAAAGGAGAAATTAGTGACACACGTGTTGACATTCAGATGGATTTGGTGAGATGGAACGTTTCGGACTTTGCTTTACACAATCGTGATTTTGTTGGCATAAACTGGGAAAGAAATCAACTTTCATAAGTGAGCATGTTTTTGTCTGTCGACAGATGAATGCTTACACTCAATTTGTATTTGCCAGGGAAGATTAAAACTGCACAATAATTCCATAGTGTTGTGTCCTTTATTGAATGCTTGCTTCAACTTTGCGTCAACCATTCCAACCAAAAGGCAAAAATATCACAAATTCATTTCTTTAACAACAGCAGACTGCATCTGACAGACTAAATAAAAACAGCACTAATAAAGAGTGAGAAACACAATGCATGCAATTTGTGCAAAAGCGTCTCTAAAAGAAGCCGCCAAGTGGATTGTAGCAAATTGTTAGTTACCGCTATCATTTGCAGAGGGGTCGAATCAGCACTGCTTTTGTATTTTTACATTTTCACTTAAATGCATGTTCTGTTTTTCTCAGATAAAGTCGTGCTGTTTAAATAAAAGCATCCTTCCGAGTCTTACACTTTGTTCATTGGGGAACTTCATGCCCAGGGATTTTCTAAACACAATTCATCAAAGTGGAACAGCGCTCTTTTTTTTTTTTTTTTTTGCATTCCTAATCCTTTTTGCTGCAGATGAGAGATTTGCTGTTCAGACTCATTAAGATTAAAGCATTTTGCCAGAGTTATTTAAGAATGCAAAGTTCCATGTGAGTTCAGAACAGAGGAAAATCCTATCAACATGCTCGGTGCACTGGGGGCGGCTCTTAGCCTATATTCCTATATTTGGTGTCGGTGATTGAATGATAGCATGTGAAATAGTTTTTCACAATCCATTATAGCTCCAATCAGTTTGGTTTTCTCACTATCAGGAATGTCGGAGTGTGATTTCTCCTTTTGTCTACAATGTGTGAGATTAGTTTTTTTTTTCTGGTGCTTATTCTTTTTTTGGGGGGTGTGAGGAGGACAAATTTGCTTCCTGTACTGTTGTTTGGCATAAACTGAAAGACAAATCAGTTTTCTTGAGGGCAGCGATACATCAAGCGTATAATGCTTACCTGCACGGATTCCAAGAAGGCATTTCACTTTCTAGTGTTACTCTGCCAGCACATCACGGTTGAGTGCTTGCAGTAAAATATTGAGTTGGCCAAGGTAGCAGTTGTGTATCTTTCAAAAGAAATGATGGTCCAAAATGATTAACATTATTTTTTCAGCCAACTGCTAAGATCCTCAGCTCCAGTCTCAGCACCTCTCTGAAACTTTCCAAGTGTCGCAATCTGGTTCCATTTTACAGCTGGCCTTGGGATTGTAACAGAGCTCCTTTCTCTCCCCTCTGAACCGCATATTTAATCCCTACGCTTATGTCAAACTTAATTACAGGACCTTGTACGAAAAAATAACAAGTGAGCCTTGTAGGAGTGGGCGAGAGGAAAGGAAAGTATTAAGAGAGTGAGAGAAAACGAGACCTAAAGAGAATGCTAAGAGGTGCGAGGGGGGAGGAAAGGAACAACACAGACATTTAATCTGTTGACTCAGTATGTTAAATAGCCCAATACGAATCTTTGATGTTGTTTTTTTTCTTTTCTCCTCCATGGAAACGACACTATAGGTATATAAAAAAATCACTAAGTATTTGCTGAATCCATCTTAATGACCTTAAACGTGTACTAGGGCTGACATAGCACAGAGATGTCATATGTGCAACAAAAACCTCAGGAGGTGTCTTAAGCACCATCTTTTTCACTTACAAATCCGCCTGAAACCGCACGAGCCAAAAATAAATAGTCATTAAACCCTATTTGTGCCCGTAAAACTATTTACTCTGTCGAAGTGGAAAAGTCAGGAAGAGAGATGTTTAGTCTGTCAGTTTAAAACTATTATCTCCAACTCTGAAAACATCAGCCGAGTCTGTTGTGCACCGACAAGCGAAGACAGCACTCTGAAGAAGAAACCTTTGAAAAGTCAAAACCTGTTTTTGGGCAGGGGTGGGTATCACCAACACTTGACTGCAGTGCACAAAAGCAGAGTTTGAAAATCCCTTATTCATACAATCTTCTTTAGACAAAACCGCATAAACGCTGTATACACGGAGTCTTTTGAAAAGGCAGATGGTGGGAAGCGAGAGCAAGCGAGTCAGACAAAACACATCCTAGGACCACCGTGGCCATACTTCGTTGCACTCGCCAAAACATTTTTCTCTTCCATGTTCTTCCGCCCACGTCGACCACTCTTAGCCTCTTCTCCTTTTGGCCGGTCTGGAGGCTGAATCCTTCCCAGACTGGCCTTGAGTGGCCAAGGAGTGGACCACAGGAGGTTCCCATGCCACTGGTGCTGCAACTGGCGCGCCACCCGGAGGTATTTATAGCAGGCCAGCACCAAAGGGCAGCGAGAGAGGGCACGCTTGTTTTCCTTTCCGTTCCCTAGGCGCTCTCCCTGGCCTCACATGTGGGTGTTAAATATATACCCAAATACTGGGAGCAACATACGAGGCTTTGGGTTCCGTGAAAACAGAAGTTAGTTGAGGGTGAACAGGGAGCGAAGATGGTGTCTGGACCAGGAACCATTCAAACTCGACTTGTTATTGTGAGGAGGTGAAGGAAGGGCAAAGTCCAGCCAAAAGAGGAGGTGGTGCAGCAGCCAGCCCTGTTGTTGTCTTCGCCAACATCAAATAATATTCGGATCCAAAAACTCGCCTGACCGTCTCCATGTGCTTCTGTCTTTACGCTCTGTGATGAAGCTTTCTCTCTCCAACTCTTTGCACGAGAATCCCAGAGTGGCTTTATTACTATGATGAAACCAGACCCTATAAATACGGAGCACTGTGATGAATATAACAGCAATTATGGGATATGCGATAATTAGATCAGGACAGAAAGAAAGACTCACTGAAGTTGGCACTGTGTTTTTTTTTTTTTTGTATTTGGGAATTCCTTTCAACCTTGAGTCTTAATGTATGAAGAATTACAGAGGCAACAGTGGTGTGGTAATCATGAGGGTCTCCGCAGAGGCCTCGTGGGACGCCATCAGTGATTCTCTACACTTCTCAGCTTCGTCTCGTGTCTAGTATTTTAACCATGCCCGCCCGACAAACAATTAATAAGCTGACCCTCAAAAATGAACAGGCAGGGATGTGGGGTGCTCCCAAATGGCCCCATCAAGCAGCTTGCTTCATCAGCTTTTAACCTCGTCAGACTCGCTCAAGTCTTTTCGTTTCACTGTACGGGGGCCTTCCCGCTGCATGATTGCGTCAGAAAGATTCCATAGCCACAGCCTCTGTTTTTTCATACTTGTGGGAAAATCACAGTTCATGTTTCCTTGGATGCTTCACACATTCCTCACCCTGTCTTCACATTGCAAGGCCCCTGAGACTGGGTAGGGCCAAAAGCACTCAGAGGGAGGTGCTTGGCAGATGAGAGGTGGGGCCAAATGAAAAATAAGAACCTTTTTTTTTTCTAGGTTTATTTTTTTTAGGTTTATTTAGGGGCAAGTTGCTATGTGATGGGAACTCAAAAAAGGCACTAATTACATTTCCCAGAGTTTGATGAGTTTAACAGAGCTTGGTCAGAAATTTTCCAGCCCATGTGACATCTCCGGACACAGGTGGGAACCATAGATAACAGAACATCTGGAAGCCACAAAAATACATCTGTAGGGTGTAATACAACCAACGCAAACGTCATCAAATCCTACAGTGAATGACAACTCAAAGTCACGGTTTTTGTCTTGAAAAGAAGTAGCCATCCTTGAATGCTATTCCAGATATTTGGGCAAAGGTTCATCAGGCATATAAACCAGTCTGCTTCCTATTCCAAAAGTAGGCTGAAGGAGTGCTCGTGCAAAAGCTATCCAAAGCAAAGATTCATCTTCATTTACCTGCAGTCACACATACACACAACTCAGATGAACTTGGCCGCATTCAAGTTTGGTCTCATCCCAAATTCCTGACTTCCAAATTTCAAGACAAAGGTGATTAAGGCTGATTTATTCATGCATCAGTGTAGGATGAAGGGAGCAGGACAGAGAAGCAAAGCAATTAATTCTGATGCTGAAAACATTATTAATGGTAATGTTTAAAACATCAAAGCACAGACTTGCAGAGACAAGGCATCCCGACCGACTCTGACAAGATGGAACAGATGAGCTCACTTGAGTCAGTCAAGGTGAGGCATGGGAGAAAATGTAATTTGTCTCTCCACTGATTTTCATTAAGACTTCTTGGAGAAGCTGTTGTTCAAGCAGAGGCTTGAATTCAAGCCTCACTTCACCTTCACTGGCTTGGAGATTAACCCAATGTATCATTGATCAATTAAACAATCAATCAGACGTCAAATGTACATTTTAATTATTTTACCCAAAGTTGGCCAATTCTATGCTTCGGATGCAAAAAGCGAGGTCCACGTCACGTCAGCTGCCATTGTCCTTGCGTCGCCGTCCACCTTGAAAATCTAATGCGGCCTACAGCAGGCTTAAGAAGGCGTCACCATCGGAAGCACCCCTGAAACCGCTTTTACACTTTTACCCACGTGTTAGCATTATGAGCATCGAAAGAGAAATCATTTCATAGTGTGTCACTATGGCTACAAGTGATGTCAACAAAACAACCAATGGGGTTATTCCAAAAAATTCCCACAGACTCCAATCTCCCCAGCGGCAAAGATTTTATAGTTGCAAAGGGGCTACACAGCCTTCTGTTTCTACTTCCTGGATGAGTCATGGCTAGGTTTCCCAACACCTTGGTGTATTTGGATGAAACTGTATTTATTTTGTTGAATGACAAATGATTGTCATGAGATAATTAGAGGCTCTTCGGATGAAAGGACTGAAGCATTCAGCACTGAAGTTAAAGCAGGACATAGAGGACAGAAGAGGACGCACAATAATGACTGATGAGGTAAACGAAAAGCACCTCCCCTGTCTGTGCGGACTCGTCAGTCCTCTCTGTAGCTTTGGGCAAAGGTACAACGCTCCACTCGCTTTGGCATATTCATTTACCCCCTACCATCATAGCAATTGAACCAGCGAGTCTGGGGGACGCCACATTGATATTCACAACTCATCTCCATCCCCCAGCCACAAGCATCCCACTGGAAAAATTATTTCATTACATATATTATGCAGTCAGTGTGAGGGAGCCGGTGGACGCGCCGCATGCAGGCGCGTGGGTGAACACGGAAGCTTCACTGCCTATACATGTCTGTGGCAAGAAGAGTTTTTAAAGTGTGTAAAAAGATGTATAACGCTTCAGGGGCCCAATGTTAATGGTACTTAGTTTACTTTGTTAGAGGGAGTGAAGACAAAATATTTATTCTCTAATGCTTTGTGTCAGTGTTATAAAAGTTTAGGCGTGTTTTTATTTGACGGTTGAAGTTGCCAACAGAGTTCTCTTCGCATGCTGTGCACAATGTGTCACGCAGAGCAGAAAATGAATAATTTGCCATCCATCACATGCCAGTGGCCGTGAATATTTGAGCAGCTCAACACTGGACACTCTTGTTTGATTTGAACTGGAATCAATTTGGAAACGAAACCATTTCACCTCTGATTAAGCGCCGCTCGCTCTCTACTGTGGCATGCTGACCTTTCCAGTCCGTCTTATGCTGCCAGGAAGGGCTGGCCAGCTGGGTGATATGCTCACCTAATTAGGCTGACTGATGTGAGTAGGCGGGGCTTGACAGTGGCTTGAAGTTGAACCCTGAGTCCGGATCACAGTAAATCCTAAAAATCTGAATTTAATGGCTAATCGTTACGAAGAAAACAAGTGTCACAAGGATGTATATTCTTTGCAGGGTTCATAAACGTCAACTTGAATGACTTTTGTAGATTCTCAGTCATCCAGGTTATGGTAAAGGTTGAACTGGGGCAACCGGTCTGTTTTTGCTTCTTCGGGATGCTTCATCTTTAACCCAAAAGGCTTCTTTAGTTCTAAATCGTAAAGTGTGATGTCTTCTTTCAAACCAGTAGTCCACCCGATCCAAATTGTGGATACGATTGTGCTCAAAGAATCACGCCTTCATTTTAGTATGGAAATGATCTGCTGATTCTGGACTCATAGAAACTGCGCTCTTATGCTGTGCTGTGTGTTTGTGCTAAGGAAGCTTGCTGTCTCAAATGTAGAGGTCATTGCACGCCTCACTACACGGAACTGCAAAAACAACATTGCTGAGTATGCTCTCTGTGGATCTTTTCTGAATCTTTTCACTTAATTTGATTGGGCAGATTTCTGACCTTGTGCACGATACAAAGACACTTCAGAAAGATAATTAGCACTTTCAATTGATGATATGATTTAGTGTGCTCCCTGTCTCTATAACCTGAACACATTATTCCGAAGTGCAAGTCCAATTGAATTGTTTTAAAGAAGTAAAGAGCATATTAACAAATGCATAAATAAAATACAACAATTTCCAATGCACCAGTGTTTGAAGCACTCTGGCTTCACCGCATTGCTTCAGATTGGCAGATGATTGACATGTTGATACGTTTCTGTTTATATGATTTTCATGATCTGCTTCCTGTGAGTAGCATCCACTGACACCCACATTTTCATTTAAAAAAATGGATGAGAAATGATATGTGGTGATTTGTTGCTTTCCTGCATACTCCCAGAGAGTCACGGGCGAACCCAACCTAACTCGCAGATCAAGTGTGGATTCCTCTCTTCTATGTTTGCTCGTTTGGCTGCAGGGGGAAACATGCTCCACTCTGACCCGGGGGCACTCATCCAATCAGCTCGCTATCTGTTGCAAGGGCTTTCATAATAGTGACATTTTTCCACCTCGTCAATAAAGTGGTGAAAGCCACCCTCTACCCGCTACTTGACCGTTTAACTTCCCCGTGAAAAGGCCCTTTCTTTGCGTCCATCTCCGTGTCTGGCTGAAATCAATAACAGCGGAGCAAAGCAAAGAGAACGATCCAGAGGCTGCGTTAAGCGGTGCACGGCCTCCGCCGACGCGGCAGAGAAGTTCCAGTCTGTCTCATTCACACTGCAGGAGCAGGACCCCGCCTCTCGTTTATACACACACACACGGCAGTGACAAAAGTGACATACATTAACAGATGCAAAGCGTCTACTCTTTAATGATCATTGCTTGCCTGGATGCATTTAGCTGCAGCAGTCACACATCTGTAGTGACTGACAGAGCAAGAGAGAACAAAATGTCTTCCGACGACGGCAGAATAAGAGAGCTGGGTTACGCCAAGGCCCATGACGAAAAGAGTGTTGAGCTTTGTTTGGTTATGCTGTCTGAGCTGAAATTGATTTCTGCTGGAAGCATGCACCAAAGAGCCCCTGGATTCATATGAAATGAACTTGCCCAAATGGGAAGGGCAGGTGGAGGAAAGAGCGAAGGTGAAAAAAATTGAGGGGAAAGATGATGGCTGGAGTTCAAAATGAATACACAAATAAAAAAAATGGATGCATGGATGAAAGTCAAGGCGATGAATGCCACGTACGGTATGTCCATACGGCATTAAAAAAACATGGACGGGTGAGCTAAAAAGACAGGGTGACAGAAAGCCACGCAACATTCAAACACAAACAACAGGAGAAGGGACTCTGCTTCTTAACAGCATTGAATGACCTATGAGGTAACTAAAGCTCGACTCTTTGTAGAAGACTTACAAGAAATCTTCTCCAGGTGTCTGTCATAATCTAGTGTTACTGGTGCATGCATATAAAAAATGTGCTAATCTGCAGACAATTAAACAATGTAACGCTCCTGCAATGTGTTAAACAACGTGATCTAAGGACAACTTTTGTACCACTGACTGGACATCTGGACGTGTGGGTAGAAGGCAGAGAGGGAGGGTGGAACCAAAATGGACAGACACACATGGCCGAAGTTGGTGTTCAACAAGAACTGGGATGGGAGAACAAGTTACATCACGCCCTAAAGTTACACTGTAATTATCTCGTCTATATCAGGAATCATATTATTCCGCATATCATCATTGAAAAAGTCATAAGCACCTCCCAAGGGATTTTTTTTTTGCTCAAGTCCAACGACATAATTCAACTAAAATAAATTGCACATTTCAACCTACAATACTCCCCAAATGTTAGGGCAAGCAAGCTTTCACGTGAAACTTTAGAATGAACCTAAAATATGCTATAACCTTTCCAGGTGATCTTAAATTGACCTTCTCAAAACTTTTGATTGCACACGTCCAAATATTTAATGTCAAGGAGTAGAATGGCAAAATTCATAATGGACCAATAAAATTTCAGGTTCAATTCACAATTGTTTTTTTCTCCAATCATGGCATAGTGCTGTTCACATGTTAACACCACAAAACCAGTGGCCGAGTGGATAGAGTCATCAATCATGGAGACTGGAAGAGCCGCAGAAAAGCAAAGTGGACTTGCCGATTTATAGATCAAACGCCTGTTGTGAATTTGACCATTGTTCTTGTTTAAGAACAGTAGGTTGCACAAAAAGTACTGAAACACCAAAAAGTTCGATAATTGCAAATGTTTCAAAAAGGTCAAATGAATTTGACCGGTAAAAATGAAAGCGAAGCCAGCAAGTCAGAAATGTCGTCGAGATCACAGTACAACTATACAAGATCCTTCAACTGGCTACTGAATAAATTCATTTCATACTCATTTCAAACTGGAGACGAACATTGCAAACATCACAGACGCAGGCCACAATGGGTGCTGTCATGCTGCTTATTTTGCTAACGATAACCAATGACTCATTTTCTTTTGCAGCAAAGTGCGAGACGAAATTATGGAGCAGTGAGGACTCCTCCTGATGGATTGATCTCACTTGACAACAGGCACATGCCGGGCTAACTTTGGCTCCCATGCACTCACTCTGACCTTCATGATTTTAGGGAGATTGTATCGGACGACACGCGTAAGCAAGCTCTGTGGTGTTTTCCCGTTAAGAGAGGGAAGCCAGTGGGAACGAAAACATCGTTAAGAGTCGCCCGCGGTGTTGCTAATTTATGCAAATTAATTTTTCAGAGTGCAGTGAAAGGAGAGGGAGCGGGTGCCAAAGCTTGGCCAGCAGTCAACGTCGGGCAGTGCGCTGCTTTGGTGGTCCGGGAAGTTTTGCAGAGTGAGCCAGGGATGACTGCCAAGCCACAGTGATGAAGATTCCACACAGTGCCCCCAGCCCTCTTCTTGGCAAGGCTGGCGGCCAATCAGATCAGGGGTGGCTCTCTCGCCGAAGAATAACATGGCATGCCGGCCCTCTCGCCGCCCCGCCTCCTCTTGCCGCTGCACCGCGGCTGCCCAGAAGGATTTTCTAAACATTTTGCCAGGGGATCAATACCTGTATTGATCAACCATTGTGAGAGTGATCCGTCTAAAACCCCGAGCAGCCTGGGAGCTGGGAGGAGCGAAAGAGAGAGGCTGCAGAGAGGATGGAGAAAGAAAGAGTCTGCAGCCACAATGAAGGGGAGAAGAGGTGCGAGGGAGGAGAGGGGCAATCTGAGCGAGCGGCGGACGCAGGTCGGGACGGCGCTTTCGGACTCCGCTGCCAGGCCACTTGGATTGGGCCGAAGCCTATGGTAATTGCTTTCTCGTTAAGCGCGGGCGAGGGAGGGTGACTAATGACTACTGCGCAAAGCACGTTGCTAAGTGATAGATGAAGCAATAATACAAAGAAATCCACGGCTTTGTGTAAGAATGGAGGTGCACTTCACACCTGGGGTCGCTAATGCTTGTGATGCTTCTGATGCTTCTGGCCTGTTACGAGGCACTCTCAGGTAGATTGTTGCATGTGTGTGCTGAGCATGACTGCATGAGGCTAGAAGGAGATTAGCTTGGAAGAGGTAAGGTCAGGAGACATTTACAATTTCTAAAACTAACAAAACCATAGCAATTGATTTCTCTACTGTTCTTCTAACACTGTTTCTTTTGTGTCTAGAGAGAAACTCATCGATCATCTCTCTGCCCCTTGAAACACATTTTGGACAAAAGGCCCAACATGTACCGAGCTGCCATCTTCAACTGAAACACTAACACCAGAATGGGAAATATTTTTGGGGGGAAAAAAAAAAAATCAATAGACTGTGTCCTGGACAGCAAGAAGGAACAAAAAGATTAGGTGGCAAATCAAATTTTCATTTTAAGCCCATGCAAGCAAGTCAGTGTTTTGGGACTTTTATGGACGCATCCAACATGGAATACAGAGATGTTTTTCTACTTCGAGTTTGTGGGGAATATAGCTATTTTTTGTTTTTGTTTGCTGGATTGAGTGAACTGCTCAACAAAGGCAATGAGTGTAAATGAAAGGCCTTGAGCTGGACCTAAAGGAGTGTTTCCAAAAGCCTTTGGGATACATCCCACCCACCCCAAATGCTAAACCAAAATCAAGTTTGTATTGATTGCTTTTAAATGTCATGTCCTTGTGCATAATTGAGGATTTGCAAGAGAGACAACATTCCAAGCAGTCCAAATTTTGCTGGAAGACCTTGCTGCCAATGCAACTGGAGCTGTGGTGTGGGAAAGCTGATTTTGAATGAAAATAAAGAATATTGTCCATCATAGATACTGTAAACACTTGTGCCTTATTTAAACAGGAAGCTTATGTGGCAAGAGGAAATGAGGGCAGGTGGTCAGCTGTTAAGTTTTTTTAAGTTCCCGGATCATCTCATCACATTCTCACAGATGTGAGAAATATAAAGAAATTTAGAACTGTGAGTATGATGGAGTTCTATAATCTTTTAAATTACAGAAACAAATACATTACATTGAAGTGTATTTAATTAACTAACCTATTTAGTATAGGTTACATGGGCAGCATATGAGAGTGTTGTTTAAAAGTTGCCACATTCTGATATTTCTCAACTTGTCAATAGCTGCTGAGTTAAAACACTAATGCTATAACTCCAGTGGTGTCTAATTCCTCCCTACTTGCATCAGTGCGTCCCCATTTAATAAAAAGCTTCATTTCAAGGTGATAAATGCTATTAATTCTTTTCACCTTGCACATTTGATTCATGTGCTTTTAAAGCAGCCGCGTCTTGTTTACTTTCATCCCTTCCGTTTGATTTGGCTCTCGAATAAAACCAACTCTTGGATGGGTGCCAAACAGTAAATGAGTATCTTCATTAAACACATCACATCCAAATTAGCATTCAATTAACAGGCCAGTCAACCTCATCTAATCAAGCAATTAGCCCTTGCATGTTGACAGAAAAGCTAACAAAAGCGCACAAGTCCCGTGGGAAAGCGCCCAAACACCGCAGAGGAGATGCGGTGGGAGTGAGGCACTCGTTCCAGAAAGACTGGAGGGAGACGAGGAAGTGGAAAAGGATCTTTTTAAGGAAATGCACTGACATCACGTCCTGCTCAAGCAAGACATCCTTAAGGAAATGAATGGATTCAGCTAATTAGCTGTGTCTCAGTCACAAGGTTGAACTTGATGAAATGATCTAACTGAGTAGCAGCGGGAATTTCATTATTCTTAATCCACTTAATCGGTTTCTTTAATTCATCAATGGGTTTTGTACAAATGATCGAAATTTGTTGGTAGTATGGCCGTCAAAAATATAATAAATAAATAAAAAATATTATATAATTACATATATATTGGATATATACATACAATATATATACATACAATATATATATATATATATATATATATATATATATATATATATATATATATATATATATATATATATATATATATATATATATATACATTATATATATATATATATATATATATATATATATATATATATATATATATATACACATACACACACACATATATATACATACATATGACATTTTATTTCATCTGCTGCTAAGTAGAACGTACCTTTTGATCACAGACGTTTGCAGGCTATTCAAACGACTACCTCACGGAAGGCAAAACCTACGGGAGAAACAAATGCTGCATGTCAGAAGGAAACAGATAGGATACGACTGTATATTTTCCAAGCAGAGACATCTTGTCTGATGTTCCTCGTTAGAATAAACGCTCACCAATGACCTCTTTTTCTTTCAACTCTTGCTGCCCTAACATCTAAAGGTCTGGTGTCTTATGGTGCGCCAGTCCTGAACGCAGTGGAGAATCCCATTAATGCAAAGAGTAAATGTCGGAACAAGGCCATCTAATTGTGTCATGACTAATTCATGTTTATTAATGCGGTGATGTAAGATGGCCGCTAAAAGTGGGCAAGGCTTGTCTGGAGTTGTCATGTAAGGCTAATTCTTGGCGGATGAGGTCTGCAGGCAATATGGGCCGCATATGGCGGCTGTGGGGCATCTGGCGCGTGTCCTGACAGTGCCAAGTGGTCTGTGAGTTAAACATGGAGGCAGTGGGGGTGACTGATGCTGCTGGTGTCTTCCATTGGCCCCGTGCCAGTCCCCCGTCGCCCCCTCACTACAAGTCCCCAGTGCCCCAGCCCCTCACTACTCCAGAGCCTCTGGGCAAGTGCTCTGTTATTGTTTTCACTGGTAAGCAATTAGCAGCACTTAAGATTTATTTAGTCATGCTCTAATGTGCGCTAATTAGCTGGGGGCCCAAACAAGCCCCCTTCATCGCGTCACCTTGCCGCCTGCGATGGCGGCAAACTGTGAGGGAATGCAATGGAGGTTAAGGGAGGGGGCCGAGGCGGAGCAGACTACATGAGCGCTAGTGCATCAGCACTTTTTTTTTTTTAAGAGATCTTCAGGGGCCTGTTGGCTGAACACAGTGCAAGAGGAAAGGGCAAATACAGCCCAGTTACACTTTTATAGAATGCTTTGTGGAAAAACACCCCTGACGCGGTCTGTGTCCTGCTAGCTCCGTTTGTCATTTGGCCCAAGGGGCTCCGGTGGCCAGTCACATGACCACTAGAATGACCTTAAAGGGCAACTGGAAGCCACTCCCACAAGCTGGACTGCTCTTTGGAGGAGGCTGTTTGGGTGAGTGCATAATGCGAGATGCATATGGCCCTCAGGGTGCCATCAAGTGAAAAGAAAAGAGGGGTGGGGGGGTACACAAGAAACCAGGTCAAAGAGATTATTCACAAGCTTCTAAGCAAACAAATGAAAGACAAAGAAAATGATAAATGATCTCATGTTGTTGGTATATAATGCTTTAGGGGATTTCCACACAATATCCACTAATATTAATTATTTTTATGTCATAGATTTGTTATACATGTCAGAGCATCCTTTATTAAGACAGAGGGATTTTGTGATTAGAGTCGTATTAGTTTGGGTTTTGTGTCTGATGCTTTTGGCAATTTACCCTACAATTTGCTTTGGTTATTTAAGTTTATTGCCTCTTTCTGCTCTGAACGTTGGCCAAGAAATATATGATTTGGAATTTTTAATTGGTGAACAATCCAACAATTCAAGATGCCTATTGGTAGTCCCAGTAGCTTACATTCTAAAATCAAGTTTGATTAGGTTCTAAGGACCAGTTCAGTTGTATTTGCAAAATGTATAATGGGAAAGCAACCAAACAGTGCGAAATCAGGGTGTTTTGGGGTATGATTCCTTCCACGGGTTGCCAACGCACACACGAGAAGGAGCAACATACTTTAATTGAAATGTGACAACAAAGGTTTCATTATTTAAGTTCAATTTAATTGTTTTTCTTGCTGGTTGTCTCATTGCTATTCGTGAAGCGCTTTGTTACAGCTGCAGCTATTGTAAAATGCTTCATATAAATAAAGTTGTTTTGTATGGTATTGTATGTTTCTACAAAATGCAATCTCAGACTGTTATTATCTTCATTAAAAAATACCGTTTTTTTAAGGAGGCTGTAACAGATTAATGACATTTCCATTCATTTAGATGAGGAAAGATGATTTGAGGTAAATATTTTGAGATACGAGTGTCGCAGAAGAAATTAAGTTCTGTGTTAAGTCGAACAGGATTAGTGTGTTCCATTATAATTCATACTATCTACTTGAAGCAGAAATACATTTTTCTGTAGCCAATGTTATAATAGCTGTGAGCAGATGGAGGTCAAATGCAGGTTCAACTGCCATGTGCACAGCCTATACATATGCATATAGAAAAGCCATCAATCTTTGTAGGATGAAGCAATATGGAGCAGCTAAAAAATAAAGACAGAAAAAAAATTGCTGATGCAAGATTTTATCAGCGACTGTGAGATGCTCTCTAATCATTGCACCAATGTGCGCCTTCCTTAACTGTTGCCTAAAATTGCTGAGCGGTTGAGAGGAACGGAGCTGTAAATGAAATATCGCTGTCCATTTTATCTTAGGGAAAGAGCGAGTGATGCTCAAAACCAATCAGAATCTTACAGACTAACCCTTGACCTTTTTCCATCTCAATATGACAAGCATTATCTTGTAGAAAATTAGAAGTGTCTTGCTATTGTTCGCAGGCAGAAGCAGGTGCGGGTTATTTCAAGATAATACGCCTTGGCGTTCGCTACAAAGGCCCACCATGTACAAAGAAGAAATATTCCTCCTTGAGTCATGTGACTGCATTCATGCACATACATGTAAAGCGATTCATCTTGATTATTCGTGACTACTGTATCTCTCATATTATGAACTGGTGAACCATTTGTTGGGCAAGCAGGATTCTCTAAATGTGGAATATAAGTCTCGAAGCGGCAGCTATCGCGATGGCAGATGGGGAAAACCACATTTGTGAGTTTAGGTTATGGGTGTTTATTTTTGTTTTACTCTTGAATGGCTTAATCTTTGAGACAAGCATACTAGCAAGATCACCCAGGTTGTTTAAAATTTTTGTGACAGTAGTTTGCAGTGGTGGAAAACTGCAGTTCATCATAGTGATTCTCCAACATACTGCCCCTCTCACCTCATGTTGCCGAATATGGTGACTAAATAAATGAAATGATAAATAAGGTAAATAAATATGAAGAAGCACCTGTCAAGATGATACGGTGCAGTTCTACACCACGGCAAACCACAACTATGTTCATATCTTTCTGTCAAAACTGAGCATTAATAACAACCTAAGGGCAGAATTAAGTATTACTGCACTTGTGTTGAGAAATAGTATACGTTAAAGGCGATTATTTATTGCTAAAATTGGGCACCAAAATTAATGTTAAATGTATATTCAAAATGTTAATGCGGATCACCGAGGCATAGTAAGAAACTGATCATGAATTTGAAGAAGCTAGCAGACATGCAAATTTCTTCCTGTCCTCAAACAGCAGCAACTTAGTAGTTCCATCCAACACGTGTCGACAGTGGGCTACGCTTTCAAAATAAGTGAATATATTAACATTTTTGTTCTCTTTCTGCACCTTTAGCATGTGTTATTATCTATTATGCTGCATGTGTAATGTTACAGCGGGTCACGGGCTAGTCCTGTTTTAAATGTTATATTTCCATGATTGGTTCATTTTTGCCATTTCCTGTTCATTGTAGGGGAGCTGGCTTCATTGTCTGAGGCTGGATTCTGCTGGGCCCTCGGAGGGGCCATCCCCAGGGAGCACTGCATCTTTTATTAATCAGGGGCGCTGCGCTGCAGTCCTGCTTATCTAATTTAGCAGCCCGCCTCAGCTTCAGCTACGTCAGCCTCGGTCTGGAAAGGAGGAGCTGGCTGGGGTGTGGGGTGCCGTTGGTTGGAGATTGGATGGGGGTTGGGGTGCCGCCTTTATTTATTTTTTTATTTTCTATTTTTTGCTTTCGTATTGTGGGTGATGCTCTGGTATTGGGGGAGGTTGCAGCGGCAGGCTCGTGACTTATCAGACACCTCGTCACCAAGTTTTAGGAATGAATCACAATACAGCAAATTACCTGCTGCTGACAAGAAAAATGAACACTCGCCTCATATGGTAAAAAAAAAATAGGATTGTCAAAAAGAGGTGACACATTGATTGCTTAGTATGCACATGTAGAAGGCTGGGGTTCACAGGCAACCTACATCTATATATGTAGGAGTGGTTCACTAGGGCACATGGTGAGCTCACGGGTGAAAATTTGAAACGCCATGTCAGATTGGAGCCACTTTCTCACGTCGTGATATTGTCGCATGGCTGTCTGTGCTAAACGTCCATGAACCCGCCAATGAACAGAAGGCAATTTGGAGTTCAGTTCACCATGTACTGATAGTAAACAGAACACGCGCATGCACCACGCCCCATTTGCCCTCCCCCACTCTTTCTCATCTGTGTCATAGCGCAGATGAATCAGTGTCGCCGGTGTTGAGAGCACTTACTGTCAACCCTGGCGCCCCGGGCTATGCCACTGATGGACACAAACTATAAAATATCAGCCCCCTGGGGAGACATTGCTCAAACGCTGGCCCGACAGCCCCGAAGGGGTGTGAGCTGGTCAGTATGCGTGTTAGTGAGAGTGTGTTGGCTGAGCAATAGGGCGATGTATTTGACTGTGCTTTGGCTGCTATCCCCTAAAAATGTCCATGTGTGTCCACCCATGTGGAGCATTTGCATTAAGACCAAGTGAACCTAGAGAAACGCAGGCTTCCGCTAAGACCAAAGTGGTAGATTCCACCCTCTCGGCTTATCCGTCAAATTGTTCAGACAAAACAAACAAAAACAATAATCTTGTGCTCAGTATACAACTCAGTTGTGTATCAAGTCATTGCAGTAGTGAACAAAGCACATGCCAACGACCACATTGCTGAAGATGGTCTTCCTATTTTGAGCTGTGCAAGTATCTCACACTTTATGGAGGAAGTGGAAAACAAACACGCGACAAGCTCATTCTCAGCTGCCAATGGCCACAACTCACATCATTCATTAATCCATTTAAGATGCAGACAGTCAACTCTAAACCCTCATTCACTGACACCCATGTCACTCACGAGGCCAGACCTTGCCTTTTAAAACCATAAACACTTAATCACAGACACTCCAGTAAAATGTGAGTATGGCGACCCCATGGCATCATTGTTTTTGTAGGATGGAACCTTGGGCCACAAAAGAAAAGAAAAAACAGCAAGGACCCCAAAATAGAACCCTGTGGAACACCTTACGATAGAGGGGCAGAGCGGTAATCAAATAATGACGTAATCGGTAGGAATATGAGGTACTAAAAATATTTGTAAGCTGGGGAGTGGCCCACTTCATAGATTTGCCGATTTAAAAAAAAATCTAGATCTGCAGCTTTCTATGTACATCAAAAATGTCCTCTCTCTCTAGTGCTCTAGAGAGGCTCAAGACATTTATTTGCCATTTCTATACCAGAGCACAGTTATCCATGGGGACTTACTGACAAATTCCATGAGTCTTTATGAGCTTAGACTAAAACTGCAAGCATCCAAGTGGAATCAATCAATAAAATCAATAGCTCTGTCTGTCATGTCCTATTTTAGCTATTACATCTTTTAACCTCCTTTTCCACCTAGTCTTGAGTTTGCACGGTTTAAAAATAAAACTGGTAGATGTTAAAACACAAACAGCAGAGGCGACACACAGCCTCTGCCTCCAAAGGTCACTGGCTGCAAGCTCGCCGCTTTACAGACATTTATGCATGAAGTCGACATAATAATTATTAAGACTTCACCAAGGCTTAGACATTGGGAGATGAAACATTCTTGAGAGCAGAGGCGAGGAAAAACTCCATTTACACAAATATAGACATCTCTAAACATTGCTTACTATTCTTCCAGGTATTGACTATTCAATTAGACTGTCTGCAGCTGCTTGATTGGTCTAATATAAGTATATTAACAAGAATCCTTTGAGATTCAAGGACAAAGGCACTCATAGGAACATAACACTGTATATTGCAATAAGCCACATGGCTGTGTTGCACCTTTGAACAAAAGACAGCCAAGAAGAACTAGACGAACAGTCATTATAATAAGTGCTATAGTTACTCTTGTATTGGGAAAGAAATAAGGATGTTTTTCATCACACATCCTGTGAGATAATATTTGCTTACATTATACTGAGAGATGTTTCTGATATTTCGGTTACTCTTATACTAGGTCACTGTTGGACTTTAAATGTTCATTGTGTCTCAGTATGTGTATAGCAAAGATCATTTTTATAAAGGAATAACTATCCCTAAAGCAAATCGTGTTTTATTGCAAGAATAACAACACAACCCATGCACATGTACGTAACTACTATATACATCGTATGTACTTTATGTGAAGTGGCCAAAAATCAACGATTCTAATGTAACAGCTTTAAAGGAAATCTAATAGAATGAATTGAGGCTGAAAAGAAGCAGGCCTGATTACATAAACTTGTACCAGCCAAGATGCATGAGATCTCGCTACTGTAGTCTAGGTAACACAATCTGTTTTTCAACCCCTAAACAATACATCTTTAGCATTGCATGATATAATGCTCACGCTCAATGTACTTCCATTTGAAGGCTGAAGGGGTATTGCGGACCCTGAGAGTCACTTAAGTGAAGCACTCGCCTGCCAGGCCTGCCACCACACACTAAAATTCATCTATAATTTGTGACGAGTGTAATGCCATCTCCACTTTATGATGATGTGATATTCTTCACCTCCGCCAGAGCCAGTGAGGCCAAGAGCTGGCAGTCTTATAATGAGGTGCCTTAAGAGTTCATCTTAGAGGAAGGCAAGGTGAAGAGAAGATGGCTGATGATGGCCACATTAACAAGTGGATGTATAAAGTAACCCTTGTTCGAATGCCAGGTTTTTGTGTTTAAAAAATATAATTATGATTTTAGAAATTACAATTAATGTGACCCGTAACCGGTATAACTCATCATGCTTTAGGGAAGCTGGAACTGGGGCATTAAATAGGGTGGATGATTCTGAGCAGGTTGAAATGCGATACTTTGGCAACAGTACGTCACTTCCTGAGAAGCGCTGTCACTGTAAGTTGCCATGGCAACTGTCAGCACAGATCCACCCATGGGACAAAATGATGAACCATTGTTGAAGAATATTTCACACCTTGCAAGATGAAACTTAAATTGAAGCATCATTCATAACACACGCACAGCTTTTCAGGCATTATTCCGTCAATTTTCGACATGTTTGTTGGTGTGATTACTGTTGGAGGGTAATATATCAACTGTTAATATTTCCCAAGATACAGGACTGAGCAAAAGTCTTAGGAAATCATTAGATTGTTTTGGCAATGCTATAATGAATGTCACTAAGTAAAGAGCAGATATCCGCCAACGCCAAACGGTTAACTCCTTCACTGCCGTCGACGGTTATATTCATCGACCGGAATGTGTGGCATAAACTGTGCATGTTTCACAATAGGTAATAGAAAATATGTGTTGCGACCATGAGCAAAGACGATGCAATTATGCCTTGTATTTTTGGTGAAACCTATCCATCTTGGCAAAATATTTTTGTGACTAATCCCTCAAAGATATGACACTATGTTCTCAGTCTAATGAGACCTTGTCCAAATAAAAACAGCAAGCCATTAAATGTTTGCCTGGTGCCAGAGACCCGGTCACTTGATAAAGGAGAGATGAAATCCGGGTTTGTCTGAGGATTATGTCCACCAAGGAGCTCTAGCAAGGAAAATCTAATTTGCTGTGTGCTTACACTGGATGTTAAATAAGTAAATAACAACACTTTTCCAAGCCATTTAATTTTTAAAGTCTGTAGTTTGGGCTGCCTTTTAATCTGCACTTATTATTGTTATTGAAATATCACATTTAGCTCAAGGATGAATAATAAATAAGATATAATTACCAACTTCAATGAGCTGACGGCTTGACTGGGCCATTGGTGAGAGGAGACACCCCCCCCCCCCCCAACTCCCCTTTCCCCTTCGCTCTCTCTCGCACGCTTTAATTTGATCTATGTAATTAGTTTCTCTGATGGATCTGGGAGGTCTGTGGCATCCTCCGCCATGTTCATTAGTGTTCTTGTAGGAGGGCGCAATTTAAAAAAATAAATAAAAAATCCACTTTCTCCTCCAGATGTCATAGCACCATACATGTGATCTGTTCAAAAGCAGCAAAAGCTCAATCATCCTAATAATCTTTTCACATTGAAATGAATTGAAATGTCATTAATATGTTCAAGGTTCTCAGAAAAACCAAGACAAATGCTTGTGATGTGTTCTAAAATAGTATTCAGGTTTATAAAACATACAATATAGTGTTAATTTAAAATGTTGAATAGAACGTGAAGAATTGAACCGTCTGTGCCTCATGATTCATTCATTGTGACACCTTCTGGTGTCCGCAACTTGGCCAACGAGCGGCAGTAGAATACACAAATGAAGAAGACTTTCACCACTACTGTCAGCGCCTCAGTGAACTTCTGCAAATTGATAATTTTTTCAGAGGATAAAGAATAGATGACATTGAGTATTATATTATTTAACAACGTGTTGATGCACCTTTTGTGCTTGAGTGTTTCTGCTTAACTCATCGCCTGTATTACTGCAATTACTGATGTTCTCTATTTCCCATCCATGGTATTTAGCATAACGTGCTAGCATTACGGTAAGGGATGTTGTGTGTTTTTTTTTTTAAAATACACAACGTATAAATCCCTTTTCTTCATGTAGAGTTTGATAGTAAACTTCAACTGGGAGTTGGATTAAAGATCTTGAGGCCTCATTTGAAGAACTGTTCACTGTCCGCCAAACAAGCGGAAATAGTTGTATCACAATTATATTTATTACTACAGTTACACTATCTTTGCCATTTTAAAACAAGCAAAACTCTGTGAAGCTGGACATGGTTACAGTTGATCACAAGTCTGTTTTAGACGCAAGCATCAACAATACACACATATACCCCAAACACAATATGCAGCTCTATAATATTCAGCACCCCAACACCACACATCCACCCCACCCCTTTTTTTCCTCCCCTCCCTCCACTGGCCAGGCTACACTAGACATCTCTCCCTAATCAGCAGCCTTGTCTCGCTCAGACCGGTTGCCATAGTAATACGCTGGCTGGTCGACATGGCAACCACTCTGAGGTCCACTATTAAATGAAAGAAAAAAAAAAGAGAGAGACAGCAGGGCCAGGGAGAGGTGGTCCAAGACGGGGGAAGGGTTTTTTTGGGGGGGTAGGAGGGAAAATGAAAAAGGGGGGATGAGCAAAGAAAAATGAGGAAAGCGACACAGGCAAGGAGGGGCGAGAGCTGCTGCACTAGTAGTTCGGCGTGCCATGCCTATTGCATTGTGTGCTACTAAAAGCTAGGGCTATACACAACAATGCCATTAAGCTAATGCATGACGTCAGTTACTTAATGCCTTACGAATTTATATACATGAAACATGCTTGCACGGCCCGATCCAATCTGGATAAAGGATCATAAACTAATATCATGTTTTAAGAGCTACTTATGTGATCATCGCCATTCCACATCAGACACGTTAAAAAACATGTCATAAAAAATTAATATTTATATAGGCTAACGATTTTATAGACTGCAGACGTGTCATTGAAATCAGAGAAGGAAGGAATGTAAAAACGCTGCTGTCAAAATGGTCCGTTTTATGATAGGACGAAATGAAGGAGTGCCGGTGTTATTTTTCCTAGGGTCTCGCAGCTGGCAGCATCCCACACGTGTTCCACTTGATATGTCACTTTAGGTGAAATATGTAAAATGGGTGCAATTCCCAGATCCAGCGCATACCGGATGCTTCCTGGAGACGTATTGTCATCACCGCAGCACTCGTTCACAACTAAAGTGACATTTTGCCGGGGCTCACACATGCGTCTCCGCTGTGATCTCCCTCAATCACTCTTAGCTCACTGCCTCCATCTTCATTTCTTATTTGCGCCTCACCTCTATCTCGGCGCCGTCTACAGCTTTTTATCACAGCCACGAGCTCCCTTTGACCACTTCTCTCTGTCCAATGTATGACTCTTTAATGAATAAAATGTCAGTCCATCAAGATGCCACCACAAAATAGCATTTGTTGCCTCGCGGGTCAAATTCCTCCATGAATTGGAGCTCTTGCTCGCATTTCTGCAGCTCCCCCCAAAGCAGCTTAGGAAAGATAGCTAATTGCATGTCCACATTGTGCCTTCAGTCCCCGCTTCCCTTGTGCACCATTCACAGGCAATTAAAGTGAGCTTAAACAGAGTAAGAAAGTGCGTCATCCTCTTAATGCAATTAAGAAAGTGTGCACAAAACATTACCGTTATTCTCTGAAGCACAAAAACAGCAATGCACAGATGGAATACACGGGAGGACAGCGTCACTTATCAACAAACCAACTTGGATTCATCTTAAGGTAATTTCCACTGTTTTCAATCACCTTTCCATTATGAAATGATGAAATTCTGCAAAATTGGCCTTGGCTGAAGTCAGTACTACTTTTGCAATTTTTTTATTTAATATATTTTCAATCTCAGTGTAATAGCATCATCGGCCAAGATAAATATCATTTTTACAAGAGGCACATTTTAATATATTGCAATAAAAGCCAATTATTTACCACTTATCATGATTTTAATTGCAAATCTTATTTAATACTCTAACTAATTTTAGAAGCACCTCAGAAAAGACCCTGCCTGATTGAGGATTTGAGAATTGTATTCATTTGGTTCCATGTGGGATTTTAAAAATAATTTTTAAAATTGCATCGGTGAGGAGATGATGGGAAAACAAGTCAAATTATGGTTACAAACGCTTTTCTCTTTCCTTGGCTGGCTACAAATATGCGTCAGAAGCTCACCGAATGCAGAAAATTACTCAGAAAGAGTAGCAAGAAGAGACAGTGACTGTTTAATGGCGAAATAAGTGTACAGTAAAAAAAAAAAAATCTGTATATATTGTATATCACGTGCAAGTGACGACACCCTCTCTACTGTTGTAAATTATGTTCTTCTTTTCACGATATGTGAGCCATTTGTGTTGATTTTCATTGTTGCAAGAACATACATGCAGAGACTACTCACAGATTCATTATGATGGATGCCTTGATTTAAGTGGAGGCTTTTGCCACCTTTGCTGCCCCTCCCCTACCTTAGCCCAAACACAAGAACAACCATTTCCGGCACCAAATGTAAAGTCCAACTGCCTTCCAAATCTCTCCCAATTATAAAAGGTCCTTGAGTTGCTGTTTTGCCCCCTCTCTAGCTCCTGTCTGATTACTGCGCCACAGGCAATCAGCCCCAGAGCACACACGACCAAGGGGACTATAGGGGTGTGTTGGCGTTGGTGGGGGGTATCAAATCCAAAACACTGCAAAAAAAAAAATCTAAAAGCGGACTTGTGGACCGCAATTACAGGACATCGAGCTCGGCCTCGGCTCGAGCACTCAAGAGCGGCTGTGATTTCCGACAGAAAAGCTCATTAGTTTTTATTGGAGGAAATAGAAGCTAGGTGACTTAAAATGGCAGAGGTAATGCTTCTGGCGGGGGGGGGACTCATTTTGACCCCATTGCGGGGGACACACTGAAGTCGTAGTGCACACTGCGGCTGAACGATTTCGGAACAAGATTGAATTGTGATCGTTCTGACGGATTTCTATTTGAATCATAATCAATTCTTTTTTTAGGGCAATACCGCCCAAAGACTGCTGGGATAGGCTCCAGCATGCCCGCGACTCTCGTGAGGATAAGCAATTTGGATGATGAATAAATGAATGAATATTCAAACTGTATTTACAGTAACATTTACAAATAAACAAAGATTACATCATACGATTAAAATGTACACATCATGTAGTGAAATAAATTTAAAAAACACTAAATTTAGCAAATGACATCCTCAACATTCAAAATGGCGCTCGATTCAACATTAAATTCAGTTTTTAACCAGGGCTGTGGACTCGGACTCGGTCATTTTTGCCGGACTTGGACTCGGTGCTGATTTTGACCGAGTCCACCGAGTCCGACAATAAAAAAAATACGTTCAATTTTATTTTCATCATGCTGCTGAGAATGCGCGTAGGAATACTGTCCACAGCCCTGGTTACGATCAATGCGGCCACGTTGAGTTGCACTTAGGCTAATGTTTATGTACCACGACGATTATGTCACCCAGCTTATATCATTATTTAGATTTTGATCAAAATTAGCCTTGAATAAAGACTAAGCAGTCACATGAATTAACAGAAAAAATGGACAGCCGGACTTGGACTCGGACTCGGTGGTCAAGAGGCCGGACTCGGACTCGGTGCAAAAATCCGACCGAGTCCACAGCCCTGTTTTTAACAACTAGAAACACATGGAGTCTTTAAAACCCCAACAGCCGACGGCACTGGAAGCATTTATTTAAATTTAAAGAAACACATGCATATTTTTTTTCCAGGTTTTTCACGTACGTTCTTTGCTGATTGGTATTTTTGAACTGTCTGCTCAGATATGCACATTAATGCCACTCGCCCCCACACCAATGGCTTCGGTTTGCCAACCTAGGACATTTGGGCGGAACAAATGTTCTATTAAGTAAGATCTATTTTATCCTCGGGTCCGTATGCCTGTCAGCGGACACGTGCATCAACACAACAGTCGGACGTGCAAAAACATTGTGAGCGAGCACTG
Source organism: Syngnathus scovelli (assembly GCF_024217435.2). Lineage (NCBI taxonomy): Eukaryota > Metazoa > Chordata > Actinopteri > Syngnathiformes > Syngnathidae > Syngnathus > Syngnathus scovelli. The sequence goes on from NC_090850.1 coordinate 14,211,056, forward strand.
CGGCGGTGTGTTTGCTCGACTCTCCGTAATGACTGCCTGCAGATTTCTCGTCACGAGTGTGTGAGTCCGAGGCTCCGAGAGGACGAGTGAAGTAGGCGACCATGTTTGCTTTGGTGGGGGGGCCGCCAGTCTGTGTACCGTGTGGCGTGTGACGTTATTTCAGAGCGTGTAAGCTATGATGTGCCGCCAGCCGTACTTGCACATTTGTGTGCTTTTCACAACCACAGGAAATATTTTAAATCAACTATTATTTTGTGCCTCTGATGCAGCATCTTGGTCACTTAGGTGCACACAACGCAATTATTCTTTTTAGGAAGGCATAGTCAATTAATTCATCCATTAATTTGATCCGTTCTGAGTGTGTGTTTATCTTCATTGTGTTTGCAGCTCATACTCTCCATTCCTAATCTGTATTCAGGGCAGGTGAGCTCCAGCACGCACCCACAGCTCAGTAACTAATGGAGGGGCTGATGGGAGCCTGATGACAACCACAGGGCCATTTATACGCACGCGCACGCACACACGCACTGTGGACATTTACAATCCTACAAACATGATGGTCATTTCCAAGCACATCCCCAGATAAGTAAATTACATTGACCATTTAATATTTGGTGTGCGTGTTTGTATACGTGTGTACATGCACGAGTGCGTGTGTTCCGTTAGCATTCTGAAGTCAGAGGTGACACCCTTGTCGCAGCAAGTGCGACTGGTCAAGTTGAGTTCTAGTGTAGACACAAAAAACAATTGATGAAAGGAAAAGTGTACCTTTATTTTGAGCTTCCTTTTCATGTAAATTGATCAACATTTTAAACTACATAGTATTCTCAAAAAAGGAAGCAAACTGAATTATTAACTCGGAGTAGGGAGTTTAACATGAGATTGTTCTCCTGTGTGTAGTAATTTAATGGTGTAACTAAAGGGTCAATGAAAACATGCTTTATTGAGACAACACCTCTCAGGAACATTCAGAATATTTTGTCAAGAACATTGGGCTGGGCTAATGGTGAGTACAGATTTCCATACAAGACAACAAATAGTGGGAGAGCCGTGGGTGCCTGCCTACATATTGAGTCCTGAGTCTAAAAAAGCAAGTTGCGAAGCAAACACAAAGCCCTGCAAAAAGACAGCATGGGTTGTATTTTCCCTCATGGAGTCAACACTTCATCACCCAGCATGTATGGCAGACAAGTTTACTTGAATTATTGCTGTTTAATTATTGTGGGTTTTCCCTACGATGAATTGAGAAAAGACTCTTAAACTATGATAATAAAAATGTTTTGATTGCTGTGTAAGGCAAAACTGTCCTAACATCCAGTGCGCGGCTCTTCTTTCCTCTCGCATAATCATATTTTCTCATTTGCCTTCTTCTGGTTTCCTCTCCTGCTGCTTTGCTTTCCCTTTCTTCCTCTTCCTCTGCTGATCTCAGGCCAGCGAGCCGAGCGCCTGTGTGACCTAGTGGCCTTTGAGGCTCTCAGGGAGAAAGGTAATGGGCCCAACCCCGGAACACAATCTCACTCCGGGTGCAACTCGGGGCTGCCGGCGGCTTTGATCCGGTAGCCCCTGCTTAGGTCTCCTGACGCCCGCTGAGGAAATTCAGAGGAACAACTGGAAGAGGCCTGTGTTTATTCAGCTCCTTTAATGAGGAGGGAGATGGATTATCAGGGCCTACATCAACCCCCAAAAACAACACACCAAAGGAAAACTGCTGCGCCTTCCAGATGTTGCTCTATCACTGGTCACTCCAAAAGAAGCAGAGCAGGATGGAGAGAGAGCGAGAGCAAGCCGTGTGGAGGTTTGACTGCAATAGAGTGAACTAGCGGTTGGAAAAGGGATTCCCCTGTCTTCTATCTGCTTTATCTGGCCACATGTGGAATTTATTTGCTCTTAATTTAAAGCACTCTACAGATAGAGGTTCCCAATCAATTTAGGAATGTGTTTTTTTTTTTTAACATCACAAGAATTTAGTCCCAAATAAAAAACGCACTAGTTTCCTATAACTCTAGCTACAGGGCAATCCTGCCTGAATTCTATAAGCGCTGAAATTGGTCAACATTACAACAAATGACTAACACCAAGCTCACCGATGGCTTTCATGACATCATCTCTCCTTGACTGTTTCGCACGACGATCACATTTTGCACTCACGTTCCAGCACAACCAAAGCTATATTAATAGCAAGTTAGTGCGAAATTACGGCGCACGCCCATATGGTCAAAATATTTTACATATGGATTTGTTTGGTTTTGCAGGGTTAGAAAATGCAACATCAAACAATGACATGATCGGTTGTTTGCTCCCAGCCGTGACTTAATATTTGTTTAAACGGTGCACATCAGCTTTTGCGGGTTGAACTTGCCAAGTCCTATATATATTACATTTACAGTAAATGAATGATAAATGATACCATGTTTTTGTGAAACCTCTCAAATTAAATGAAAGTAATAGATTTATTTTAAATACATTGAGGTTGTGTGTAAAGGCAAACTATTAGAAATTATTATCCAGTCGCCATAAAAAACTGACATTCCAGGGCTGCTACATTTTACCTGCAGACATAACGCAGATGTAGGCAGTGTGTCACACTCTTGACCCTTATGCCTGAAGCCTGACCAGATCGATACATTGCTCTATTGTCAAGTCATTTAGAGGATGATGGGTCATCCGCTGGTCACAAATCGACACAAAGGCTACAGGTCAGTCTGGGTGTCTCGTTTGCATCTCATTTACATAATTTTACATACATTAACTCCTATTAAGAGTAATACCTGCTGTAACAGGTTGTGTCGGATGTCTGTTGCAATGGGGAAAAAAACACTAATAAAGTAAAATCATATCTCAATACTGCCATCATTTTTGATGATGATCAACTATGCTTTGTAACATGTCCGAAATTGTATTTAGTCCATTGGAATTACAAGAAGACTTAAATATAACTTGAACAGGTTATCTTTCAAAATGAATTGGATTCACTCTATATTGCCATTGTAATTTTGCACATTGCGAGGTGCATTGTAGGGAAACGAGAGCAAAGGGGTGAATTGTATGTAATTTCTGTATATTTGAAACATTGTTTATTTACCCATTGTTTTTTTTTTTTTGTTATTTTCTTCGGGAAAAATTAGCTAGCATAGAAACTTTGTACAAAAACAAATTTAAGGAAGCACTTACCAACTTTGAAGCAGAGGAGCGCTTCCCTCACAGTCCTAGACCTGCAAAACAAAACAGAAGTGCATCATTGTTGACAAGCAGCCTTAAATCTTATATCCTTGCGTGCAGTGAGGAAAAAAATAGCAGTGAAGCAGCGGTCTTACCGCTCACTGTCCTTTCCTAACACTCCACTTCCTAACCTCATGCCAACATTCATCCTACAATCCAATAATTTCCTGAAAGCTGAATTTATCATGCAACACAGTCTCAGGTCAATTTGAATAATAGAGTAAATCAGTGAGCACCATTATAATCATCATTATTATTATTATTAGGCTCATTATTTGGCATTCCACTCAAAGTGTGAGAGTCATGCTGTTTGTTATCAAGTTATATTGCAACCCAAGGGCAGGAAAAAGACAGCAGTACTATGGTTGAAATACAGAAAAACCACAAAAAAGTGAAATAAAAAAACTGCTTCTTTCTAGGCTCTTATTTCATTCTGAATCTCATTCCCAATATATACTGTGGATATAAAACGTCCCGACACCACTGTTCAAATACTAGATATAAAACATGAGGCCAAGATAACTTTTCCGATCATTAATGTGACCTACAATCTGTTCAACTCCATTGGGTGGGGGGACTGAGATGGGAAATAAACAAGTGACATCATGTGGTCACACCAATGAGCAAGCCCCTTTTCTGGGTTTAAAGTGTAAAGAGCATAATACTCCTCCTCCAAACTCATTTGGGTCACAGCCCCTCGACTCAGACTTCATTAACATGGTAAAGAATATAAATGACTCAATGTATACTCTGTTGCTATTCAATGGCACTTTTCAAAGCTGCCCCTCAAAGACATTCTAGTATGGCCATTGGAGATACATCTGGTATCTCTATTAAAACGTAATCATCAATTTTTAGATGGAGATTCAAACGTTGGAAACATAACCTTGAAAATAATTTCTTTTCTTCTTTCATTTATGAAGAAATAATTACAGAGGACATCTCAGACTCCCTTGGTGAGCAGTATATTAGAGTTTAATTTTAGTGACTAATCTTCAGTTCAGGGAACTGCAAACCTTACATTGCATTGGAACACTGCATCTCAATATCTGATGAATTAGTGATAAAATAAAGTAGTGAGTAGAATGTAGACCTCCGCCAAGGTCAGGTGGTTGTTACTGAGGTGCTGCAGGGGTGGTCTTGGTATTCCAAGGGGGGCCTAAAGTAACTCCCTGAAAGGCTTGTGTGTATCCCATGTTTAACCTTCAGCCTTCTTGCCTTGCTTGATTTGTTTGATAGAGCCAATTACATCATGAGAAGGCCATTATCCTCTCAAATATTTTTTTCCTATTGAAATGATTGCCATTGCCATTAATGGGTTTCAGCCTTCACATGGATGATGATTGTTGCAATGTCTATTTTAATGAGGAGAAAAAAAGTGATATTGTATTTTACAAAAACATTGTTGCACTTTTTGGTCTACCCACCTTGGTCACATAGGGGCAGTATAAAACCGAAAGACCGATAGTGCGCGTTTTGAGACAACTCTCTTCAACTCATTAATACAGCATTAATATTTGTCACTCTGCAGAAAAATGTATGACTGAGCACTGTTACATTGCATGTCTAAATGTGCTGCTACACTGTTTGTGATCAGTTTGTTGCACAAGGGAGTATAGCAGGACAGCATTGATGCTATTTTGCATTAGCATAAAGCTAGCGGACCATAAGGCAAATAGGCAATGTCATCAACAGGAATGGCATTGCAACATCAAACCAAATTACAGAAGACTTGCTAATACTGAACTTAAACGCACACTTTGCCTCACTTGGCAATGCGCTGAGATCTCACCTTGCAAAATGATGCTGAAACCTCAAAGAGTTTTTAAACCCCTGCCCAAGGGCAAGGTATAGCCATTCATTACCTTGACTCCAGGTCAGTAAGTAAAGTAAGCTTGTATTTTGGGATGGCTGCTGCCGATTGCGTATGCACTTTGATAAGCAGGCTGCAGGTCCGGCAGATTTATTGGCCCGTAGTGGGGTGAGGGGACCGGACTCCCTTGGCCTCCAGCTTCCCCCGGTGCCATTACGCCAGAGTGAGATATAGTGGGATATTGATCCCAATGCCACTTCATTTTGCAATAACTATTACATGATATTCTCCCGGGCTGTGCACGGGCGCCTGATTTATGCCGCCTTGCTATTTACATTAACAGTAAGTGTTTTTCTATACTGGCAGGGGAGGGTCTTCCAGGCACACGAGTGGACGTGTGGACATTCACATTCCATCTCATACTTGTGAGTCTTTTTGTAACATTTGAAGAGCAGGCAGAAGTGCTGAGCACTTTGCAGTCTGCTACGTGGGTAATGAAAGGTACAGACGTAAACATATTGCGGAGTACATCCCAGCCTTCATTACAGATGCAGAGTCGTCCTTGAGGCAATGTTACTCACTGGTATTAGATTGCATTTAGACGATATGTTTTAAAATATGTGAAACATGCTAATGTGATTTCCTTCACACTACAGTGGATCTAAGAAGTCTACACCCCCCTGAAAACAAGTGTTTGTGATACAAGAAAAAATGTATAATACACACACATATATATATATATATATATATACACACATATATACATGTTGGGATCAACATATACATATATATGTCTCATTTTTTTAAATGGTCAATATATAGCCGTTTTGGGGGGGGAGCATAGAAGCACTCATGTATAAAGAGCACATCAATTGACTCAAGTAGTGTTTTCCCCTGCCCTTCAAGAGATTTAAATAAGCACACCCACCATTGTGTCTCATTTATTTGCTATCGAGTGTTTAATTGAATGCTGCCAGTTGGCAAAGCCTCTCATTTGAAAGAAACTGATGAGGTTAATTAAAATAAGCTGACTGGGGCATGGTGACCCGGCATGTGCCGCAACCAGCTGCACACTAACCCTTTGCCAAAGTGCTTTCCCATGCATTGCCAGCCTGGTGCTGACTGTTTGTTTACAAGCAGGCACACACTGTCAATGAGGCAGCGGGGACGAGAGTGCCACGTTGTATAGCGCCAATGTTCCCACAGGCAATCCCCACAGGGGTCATTGCGCCCCAGAGGCTGTCACTGTTACATGGGGCCACAAGGCAAAACAAAAGGACTAATGACCCTTAATTGCTTTGGCGCTGTTTGCAATCAGATGAGAGTTGCCTAAGCAGCAGTATGTAAATCAAATCCCCCTCCTCGCCCCACTTCTTAACCAACTCCCCAAGCGCTCTCCCTGGCACAATCAAGTCTTTCTCAGATAAGAGGGCGGGCAGCTTAGCAGGCACGCTGCCAAGTGACGGGAACTGGCAAGCGTGGTAATGTGCGTGCACTTGTTGCTACAATGACTGCCTGTTACGCCGGCACATTGTGGCATTGGGTCGATGTGTGTGAGGAACAGATGGGCATCCGAAAGCCTCCGCTTGTTTCCGTATTTAACGTGACGCAGAAAAAGAAGTGTGCCGTGCGCTGTGTGTGCATGTCCCATTCATTAATAGGTCCATTCATATGCAACACTTAGTTTGATTGTAGACAAATGTCCCACTTGGGAGGAAGGGATTGCCAGTGAATTGAAATTAGTGTGCGCGCGTGTACGTTTGTGTATCTATGAGGGCTTATTTGCATTTGGTTTGCATATATTTAAGTTTGAGTTTGCAAAGAAAATACTTGAACATATTGTTTGTTGGAAGAGGTCAAGGACATTTTAAAATAATGCTATTGAAATTAATTCCACTCGGTAAATGTCTGTTTTGCAGTGTGCACTAGCAGAACAAATTACTGCATAAGGTCCAACAGAATGTAACTAAAGAGAAAAATATTGAGCGCGCAAATATGTACGCACCACTTACAAAAATTAAGGCCTGCTGCACACTGAGCGACGCAGCCCAAAGGGGTGCCAGGTTTTGAGGATCCACAAATAGTATTCTGGAACGTATTATTGTTTTTATTGAACCATAATAACACGGAGTGATTGTCAAAGAAGAGGCAGATTGCCACAAAGAGAAAAACAGGTGAAAGTGGCCATATTGAGAAGCTGATTATGAAAATTGCAATACACTGTATATTGATACAGCTTGGCCACAGCTAACTAGGGCTCAAAACCAATCACAGACCATCGGCAATGCATAGTACTAGTTGCGGAACCCCGCACTTTGAACAACAGTTTGGATTTTAGCAGGATTTTCTCATACTTGGCTATGGGGTAAAATTTCAGCACGAATCTACAATGCAGTATAACCTTGACTGGTAAACTTAAATTGAGCTTCTCAAAACTTTTAAATGCCATGTCTAGCAGTAATTCAGGACTTTTGCACAACTTTGCATAGCTGAAAAGGAAATATGGCAACAGATGTTTGACCCATGAATATGTCTGAGTCTTTCTGTAGCAACCTGCTGACGACAGCTCTGTGGCTACTTTCCTCACATCTTGCATGAAGCCTCTATGCACTCTCACGGTAAAGAGTATGATGAAGAGGACCCTAAAAATGTATATGTAATCTTGGAAATCTCAAGGGCACATTAATGAACCCATTGTTTACATTTTTAGACAGTATCGATCACAACTGAGCATTAATATCTTGTAAAGTTATGCTGAGTGCGTCGCTGTCACGTTAAGAGGAAGGTCTGTCAGTGGCGGCTGTGTCAAGCCGGTGGCCCAGTGAAATGTGAGCGATGTGCCCCCGGGTGTCCCCCAGCCACTGCCACACCCATTAACATCAAGCCTTAATGCATTTCTTATACCTGCATGCTTTTCCACGATATGGACCTTGCTGATGATTTAAAGACAGCAACAAACCTGTCCCATTTTCAGAGTGATATTATTGATAGACTGTCACTTCAAATTGTGGGTAACTGCTAATGGTTATTTTATGGCGCTCACGTCAGAACTGATGTATACATGTTTTTCGCCCCTGCCTCTTTCCGCATATGACTCTGTTTTATTTGAGTGTAATGATTGCCTTGAGATCACTGTCCCGCTTATATTAACGCAAACATGACTCCACCTACAATGGCCCGACATTACCAAATGTAACCTTTCAAATAAAATGACATACCATGTGCCAAATGGGCTATCTACTTGAATTATTTAGTCATTTCAGTATACAGCAAATGTGCCTCCAAAATAAAAATGAGAAAATGTAGTAAATGTAGTTCATTAAAGGAGTCGCCGAGTTCTGATCGAGCTCCCGGGCCCCCCCTTGAGTTGTAATACCTTTAATGTTTACTATGACAAATTGGTACTTATTTTGGGGAGAGAGAAAAAAAAAACAATTTATTGTCCGACAACAAACTGACTTTATCCGTAAAGGCAGTTAGAAGCCAAAGAGACAAAGAATCCTGATAACCTGATATTTCAACTACAGTCTTATTCTAATCCTTGCATAAGTGTGTTATCTAATTATTTACCTTCAGCACACAAAAACATTTAAAAAAATCAGCTGCTTGAGATGGACCAATTAATATTTAGAGTCGTTCAGTAGTACTGGTGTGTACTTTCAAAATTAGCGTTGAAAAAACAGAACTTTAAATTTACCCTGCGATTCACCAAATGGGTCTCATTTGGTAAAAAGGCCACAAAGTGTTGCTTTAAGGCAATCAAATATGAGTCTTGCTCGTATGTTCATCATGTTGCTCTTGATCCATTCCACTGTTTTCTTCCCGCTAATGTAGTCATGGATTAGCTTCTATACTTGCCTGAACAAAGAGGCTTGGGCTTGTGTTTACGTTCTGGTCCGTGCGTCGTGTGAAGAGGAGACACGTCCCCCACTTAAGTCCACATCTTAGAGGACCCCAATTTGTTAGTCATTAATCAGAATACCTGCTCTGCGAGGACCCGGTGCTTTTCCGACAGACTTTTGACTCCGCCACTTGAGTCATCAGAGTCATTTGAATTACATGCAATGATTTTACCCAAGACTAATTTGAGTATGCAAATGCTTTGCTGGGAAAGGGGCGCTGTGCATTACGTGGAGATTAAACAGCAACGTGTAATTCGAGTGTTGGTCCGGCAAGCACGTATAAACATAGGCTGCATTTAAATAAAGTTGAATTTGGCTTACAGCACTGACATGCTTTGTGGGGGGACAAAGCATGCAAGAGAACAATGCTGGTGTGTGTGTGTGTGTGTGTGTGTGTGTGTGTGTGTGTGTGTGTTGGGGGGGGGGGGTAACATACCCTGACAGGACAAGGAAAACTAGGGCCGGGAAAGAAAGGACATCTAAGAAAAGAGGTAGCAGAGGAAACAAATGAATAAATTCATGGGGCACAGAATGAAAGTGAAGATGGAGGGGAGCGGAGTGGAGAACAGGGGTCGGAGTCATCAGTGGAAGATTTTTCTTTTATTGTCCGGACACAGGAGATACGCACAAAAGCACTGGGAAGATTCAATTAAGTATCATATGCAGTGACCTTATTTCCATGGTTACCGAACAGTGGAAAATATTAATCAAGCCTGCGCTCTCAACAGAGAGAAAGATGGTGGAAGGAAAGATGGAAGGAAAAAGGCAACGATTGCTTGGTAGCAGGGGAGCGAGAGCAACATGGCGTAGTTAGCGTCCAGTGCTGACAATGAAAAGCCAATTTGTGGCGATGGAGTTCTAAACAATAAAAATTCTGTCTAATGCTGGAATTGAACTCAGTCAGCACAGCAAAATAAATCCCCTACCTATTTTGTGCAGTGCTAAACTTCATAACTCACTAAAGAATTGTTTTAACTTCCATTTGGATTTTATATCTTGATGCCTTTGTGAAGAAAAAAAAATGGGAGTACACAAATGTTCGCCACACAACAATGTTTTTATCCATCAATGAGTTTCTTTCCTATTTAAGGGTGCGCTTACTCGGAGCTGGGGGGAAAAAAAGCTTCTAAAAAACTGCTGCTTGCATATCGTTAGAGACACAGACAGTCAAAAATTATGACAATGGTTTACAATCATATTCCATTACAATGCTCCTCTCAGTCACATTTCCCTGCACGCGGCAGAGGGGGAAAGTTGAAGATAGTTGTGTTTGATGAAGCTGTAGAGTGTTTGCTCGCTGTCTGCAGGGACTGTCTTGAAAACAATCTATCTGAAACTCCCCCGCTGTGCAAAATGTTAAATAAACAAAAGGCGAGGATAAACAAAATCACTCCATTTCAATGTCACCAAGAAGAAAGCCGACGTTTCAATGTTTCCATGGTGAAAAGGAGGTGGCAGCCCTAACGTTTAAACTTTGGACACATGGTGAAATGTTTTTTTGTTTTTCTTTTTTTCCCAGAGAATATTTATTTATAAGAATATCGGCAACACAAATGTGTTATTCTTTTCTACTTTGTGGTGCTTAAGCAAAACAAGATGAGGAAAGATAGGCAGCTCAGTTTTTCCCATCTGCTTTTGGAAATGAGCTCTTTTTTCGACTTATAATGATTTGAAATGTAGCAATACTGAACACAGTATATGAAGACCACTGTCATGAATTTAAGGGCCAAATTCAAATTTCCTTCCAGTAATTTACTCAAAGTCCTAAAGCTCCTGGTGTCTCACCTCTTCACCACAATGACATTAAAATGACTGATATGTGACATATACTATATACCGTCCACAACGTTTATCAAAACAATATAAACACAGTGACCGTCCACAACATTATGACCATTTATACTATGTGAGCCAGTGGTGACTATCAAGTATGTCAAGTGATCTTGATGGTGGGCACGGCAGGACCAGTAGGGCAAGTGTCTACAAAGATGTGACCAGAGAGGGCCCGAGCTGTGTGTTTGTTCAAGTGTCTGATGTGACCATGACCACTTCCAGAAACAATTTAATTCCAGCGCTTCAGCCATCTTCCAGCTGATCTACTCCTCCAAGGTCATTAAGTGCACCACAGAAGGTCACATGATTAATGAGTGACAGACCCTGCGCTGCAATAACGTGTATGAATGTGGCCCATTAATTAGACAGGAGGGCCAGAGAGAATGAATGGCCAGGGACAGCGTGGACCCCTCGCGACCCCATCCGTCCCACACCCCATTTTTCATTTTCATCTGTGCAAACACACACAGACACATGCTTCTATTGCTCGAAAGAAAATCCTCTGATGGCTGAGCAATTGACAACCTCTTTTTATATTAAAAAAATATATGGCTTAAATAAAAAGTCAATTTTAGGAAAAAATGTTTTTTAAATATGAATGAATTTTAACTTTGCTAGACCTATTTGAGCTCATATCTCTTCCAATAGCCAAATGCATAGTTTAAAAAGATTAAAGTAAGAGACTCATCTTTGTATTTCAGACAATCACATCAAATATTAATGTATTTCATACAATAAATGTTATAGTTAAACTGCCTCTTACATGAACTACAAATATACAATTGTGTTTAGTTTGGAACCATTGAAATTGTTATACAAGAAACCACAGCACCTGAGAAAAAACAACCGATATGAGACAGAAGCGTAACTTGTGATGTTACTCATTTGTCATGCTATCACAGACACGGGTTCCAGGCTCACCCCTAAGGCCGATCAAATGAGTAAAGCTTCAAATTGATATCATTCTGAGTTATAATAAAACTCAATAAGGTAGCAGGCGTTTCGGGGGATGGTAACAGGTCAGCTTGAGTGAGCGTCAAATGCTGGACCATTCATTCATTCGTTCGTTCATTCATTCATTCATTCATTCATTCATTCATTCATTCATTCATTCATTCATTCATTCATTCATTCATTCATTCATTCATTCATTCAAGCCTTTCGTCTCTAATTGGTTGTTTTTCTCTGGCTTGCTGGTTTCTTTATACAGGCTTAAAAAAATAAATTCATAAATCACAATTGGCATGTACCAAAGTTAAGTCCTAATGACTGCACAAATAAACACTATTCAAATAAGCCAAAAACTGATTTTCTCTGAAAAATTGCACACTTTGCCTTTAAATACAGTTTCCCTAACCAAATCAGACCAACTGTCTCTTGCGTTCCGCTGTTGGCATGGTTCTCAGCTTGATCTGGTTATCAAACATCACAATGTTGGCTTTTTCCAGCGCTATAAGCCCTCTGCATTAGTGAGGACAATCTCCAGGAGGAAATGAAACATTCTGCTGCCACGGACTGACTTTACAAGAAAACGAAATCGATGAGAAGTTCACAGTGTTGACGCACTATTTGCTATTTAGGAGTCAGACTAACCAATGTAATGCAACACCAACAGGGGTGGCCATGCTGATGTGAAGCATTGTTGTGGTTTTCCTTTCACAAATGTACGGCTTGCTAATGCTAATTGCGATGGCTTGTATATTGGGTAATAATATCAGAATCCTGTGCATCCGGTATATGCATTTCAATTTTAGCTCCAAGTCATAGCATTATGGACACAGTCCAGTGCGGGTCATTAATCAAATAAAAAATAAACTGCATGCACTGAACGTAATACCAAACGTCAGGGAGAGATACACTTCGGATGAGGTCGTGGGCAATATCAAGCCACACAATGGCTATCTATGTACACAATCTGATCAGTTCACTCTCTGCACCTGGGTCACTTCTCTACAAAACCCCAAACGCACCGTCAGCAGCGAGTAAACGGAGCAAAACCACATTTTCAATTGGCCCAGAAACACAACAACAAGCAGTGACAGAGTGAGCCCAATCCGACAAAACAAAAGAAGGGAAGCATTGAGAAATGCGCATGTTTGTGAAATTACCCTAAAATGAATTCTAGGTCACAGAGATTTATTTGTAGTTATGAATATGGAGGAGAAATAATTTACGAGGCACGCCGACAGTACAGATGAAATTGAAAGGTGCGGCTGATGCTATTTACCACTCTGTTTTTGAAGAACCAAAATGATGATATTAAAAATATTCTTTCATACATCAGACACGAAATGAACCGATTGACCCTTCTGAATAAAGCCTCTCTCTGGAGATTTGACACACATCTTTCAGCACACATCTGAAGACAGACATGGATGTTGTTTGCCCTCTGATATATTTTTAATATTCAGATCATATCAAATGTGTCCTCTTTCAATTATTGATCTATCTATCTACTCGCAACATAACACATGCTGAGCTCTGTCATGTGATTTCCACGGCCCAGTCAGTCGATCTTCTCATTCGACATCAGCGGAGGCCGAGCCGCATCCCGCGTGCGACGCGCTCGGCCAGAGGAACTACGGACGCACGCTCCATCAAACACCATCAACCGGCTCACCGTCAGCCCATCACACACGTGACAGAGGCTACGTTTGCTGCGTCGACGTCGCCATCTGCGTGCACTGACAGCAATGTTTCAAATCCAGATCACGACTAATACTGCTGATCTCATTTTCAGAAATGTTGTACTTAAAATACTCACTATCAAAAATTCACAGTTTTGTTTCAGAGATGTATCGGATTTAATATAATTCAATTGTTTTCATCGTTTCTGCTCCTTTCATCTGGCTAGAGTGTCAAATAAAAACACAAAGCAAACAATAATAGATATAACAATAAATAGCAAATTAGATATTTTTAAATGGCACAATTGAGAGTACATAGTTTTGTTGCAAAAATATACACAGCAGTAAGGGTGCATGATCAATGGCAAAATAATCATACTATTCTTAATTAATACCATTATTACAATTAATCACAGTTATTGATGATGTCAAAGAAAACTTGTATTGTTGCGATGAAATTTTAAATGTAATGGATTATTATTTTAAAATAAATACATTTTTTGTAATTGGAGTACAACATTTGAGATGATACAGACAGTAAGTAAATGATAATGCTTATTGAATGCTTCCAGATACTAATCTGGAAAAGGTTAAACAGCAATTGCAGAACTGCATATACATATTGCATATAATAATTTCCAAAGGGACCTAAAGATGTTTAATGGAGTGAATGTTTTACGTGCAGTCTTTTGACCAACAGCATCTCCTGTGGTGACTCCTTTCCGTGCACAGTGCTCGCAGCCTACATGTCCGGCTTCAGGGGGCAAGCTGGAGCAAAAGGCAGACGGAGGGAAGAAGCGAAGTAGAGGAGGGACACCACACTGGGTGAAAGGAAACCTTCCAGTGGCTCGAGGACATTTCACGCTAATGGCGGCCGAGCCAATTGAAATGACTGCAATGCTGCATGATTTGAAGGTCAGGAGACAGCGGATTATATTCCAGTGATGGCGGCGGGGGGATTGGCGAAGTAAAATGGTGCCTCCCCCCCCTTCACCCCGCCCCTTCTCGCACGCTTCTGAATTATTGCAGAAGAGCCAAGATTGAATCAACATAGCACCAAACACCTCCACCATTACTCTTACAGATAGCACGCTATGAAACAAGAGGCAGGACCAGTACATCAAAATGAGAAATTCTACTCAGGGAAATTTGAAAGTTGCATTTTTCATACCATAAAACAAACATGATGTATTTAAAAAATAAAAATAAAATTAATATCTACTGTTGTTCATTCTACCGTGTGCACTATGGTGGAGAAAAAAATGAATTGATCAGATAATTGTTTTGCTGACTGATTAGGATTGCTCAGTTTACGTTTTTAGTTCCTTGTTTTCTTTGAGAACGCGCTGGGAAAAAAACAAACAATTAGAATTCGTCTTATAGACAGAGGCGACAGCTCGGATAAACGAGTAGGCCTGAAAAAGCACAATAATTTGTCAGGATTGCAGCTGGGGGTGCAAAAGTTACTCACACATAACAAAAGCATGGGGTGATTATGCACATGACTGCAGTAATAAGCCGTAATAAGACGAGGAATGACCATACGTATTTGGTCCAGACGTTGTGCAAGAGGGCCTAACGTGATTACATCGCATTTCCATGTTGCAGATTTCAGCAACCCACAGGCCAGCATGAACACCAATTTGAAAACAACAACAACAAGGCAGCAATGAGGATGTCAAGAGACGTTTCGTGAAATCGTTGACTTTAATGTAATTAACCTAATAGACGAATGCATCCAAGTCAGTTTGCATGCTTGAGAAACTTGTTCAGGATGAGATCACTTTACCCTGCATTTATTTACACTCTGCAAGTTGGGACTTCGGAAGTCAACGTACTAAATGTGATTAGACCTACTAACTAATGAACCTCCTTTACTCACAGAAGATCCAGTGAAGTTTCCCAAACGTATGAATTACTTTCACACAAATTACTTGTGTGATTGGTATAAAACTATGTATTTATTATATTTTTTCTTAACTCTTTACATGGGACAGGAAGATTTTTGATTAGCTGTGAAGAAAAACTGTCATGGTGTATCTTAAATCTTAAACAAGGTAATGAACTCTATTTTTCTTTATTAAACAATTAATTAAGTGTCAAAAAATTACATTACACACAACATAGAATAGAAAATAATAGGCAACATTTTTTTAAATATCATGTCCATCCCTGTAGTTCCGATTGTATCAAATGTAACTGTTTAAGTTGTTGAAAATAAGAAATACCCTGAACAAACACCAGACCTTGAACCTAAAAAAAACTTGTGGCGAAAAATAACAGAGGAAAAAACTGTAAAAAACTGCTAATTTGTCATGGTGAAATGCACGAATCAGAAAATCCCCAAAATAACTTTTCTGAGAACAAACAAAAGACATCTACAAGAATGCTATTCATTAAGGTGAAATGAAGCGATCAGAAATGTTAAAATTACGTTTTAAGGAACAGAATAAAATATACAGAAGACTGCATGTCAAAGTGCAATACGCAAATCAGAAACATATATTTTTTTAAATATTTGGGGGAGAAAACATTTTTTTTTTTGCCAGAATGTAAAACCCACCAATCAGAAAGTTGAAACATTTACTCTCTATTGTGAGAATGAATGAATGAATGAATGAATGAATGAATGAATGAATG
Source organism: Syngnathus scovelli (assembly GCF_024217435.2). Taxonomy (NCBI): domain Eukaryota; kingdom Metazoa; phylum Chordata; class Actinopteri; order Syngnathiformes; family Syngnathidae; genus Syngnathus; species Syngnathus scovelli. Next base: position 14,227,090 of record NC_090850.1, read on the forward strand.
AATGAATCTTCTAAAAATATTTAAATACTATCTTAAATATCGCAAAAAAAATTCGTAAATAATTTTACAGATACATTAAAAGTACACTCTTAGGAAATCCGTCAGCATGTTTGCTTGAGAAGTATATGACAAAATATCATATACAATTCTGTCAATGTTGTTATACATAATCATACTAATGATTTCCACTGTGTCAGAACACATGAGTGTTGTCTGCAGGAAAGTGTAGGCACCGATGACTTCCTCTTATTCTTCCTGCTGTTGTCAGGCGCTAACAAGCAGCAAAGTCAATCCGGCGCATGTTTGAATGGCCGACCATGTTAAGCTCTTAAAGCAGCCGTTAATCCAGGATTTTGGGAAAACGCGTACCTTTGGCACATTATCATGACCGCGCCAAGACCTTAGTCTGAGTTTAATCACTATGACCAGCAGCACTCAAAGTCTCACACAGACCTTAAACTTGAGCAGGACACTTAAGAGGGGATGTCACCAGTATTGTCATGCTCCAAAATTGCATTTCAGTGGCATACCATTAACTGCTTAGATCAGTGCTTCGCAAACTAAAGGTTAAACCCAATTCAACCTAAAAAAATATTCTGTGGAAGGTTTAAGTCTTTATGAAACATGAGGCAAAGATTTAATTTAGAAAAACAACATTAATAATTCAGAAAAACAATGCAACATTATGCACAGTTGAATAGGAAAATAAAAATACTGTACTTGAATTCATACAAATATATTGCACAGCAAAGTTAAATTTAAAAAATGTACCTTGATAAAGGTTTGAAAATATTTAAAGGTTTAAAAGATCAAATGGAAATGTACTCTAGTTAAAGTTAAATACAACTGAAGTGCAGCAATTCTTTAGAATACCGCCAGTCACAAATCTAGTTTAGACTAATTCCAAATAATTAGCAAAATGTCGATTTAAAATTGTTTCTTTTTAAAATGGCGTCAAACACTAAATACACACTATACAGATCTCAGCAAGCACCTGCTTCTCTAATCATCGAAATACATTACCAGCAGTGGCTAGTTATAAAACAATTTGTACATGAAATCTTGGTCCTGCTATTGTGATGTTTTCCTCCATTACCGATGACTAAAGCAACCATGCGACTCTCACGACGCCTGAGTGACCTCTGCAGCCACTTGGCCAGCCTCCTCCCCAGACTGGCCTCAGCCGCCAGACGTGCGCAGGCCGCAGAAGCCTCATGCATGTCTGCTGCCTTTAACTCCAGCTACACACGCAGGCCAGACACACGCACAGCTAACAAAGCCACGCAGACAGACAAACACGTTCCGAGCTGACAGCTCCGGTTCCTAACCATGCATCTACGTGACAGCCATCAACCAATATGGCAGAATTCATGAGGAAACACTCACGTGACTGAATGTGATCTAAGGGAGCAGCCGTGGGCTCGGGTCAAACTAGAGCAGGGGCTTTGCAAGTTGGTGGATGGAGGATATTAGTAGCAGTGGACCGACTGATAAATCTGCTCACAAAGCCAATAGGTTTGTGACTTATGGTACGTATGAAAAAATACCACAGAAGCTGTGGAGGAAAAGGAGGAAATGAAATGAAGAAAGTGAGCAAGCCTGCTTGCCTGTATCTATTTTTTTTCCTCTCTCGCTGCTCAACACTGTAAACACACACTCCTCAGTGTACAGTTTTCACGAAGGCTTACATGCACTTGCCAGCAGATTAAACATCACATGGTTAACACTTAGGGCTGAACAATTAATTGAATTCAAATTGACATTGCAATATAGTAGAATGCAATTTTGGTTTTAGTTTTAGTTTATTAATATTCTGTGAGAATAAGTAGTATTGGGGATTTGTGTACGCGTGTACGCGTGTGCGCGTGTGTGTGTGCGTGTGTGTGCGTGTATGTGTGTGTGTGTGTGTGTGTGTGTGTGTGTGTGTATGAGACAGTGAATGTGAGGAAGTGAGTGAGTTAGCGAGGGAGTCCAAATGGATTTCAGCCCAGGAATAAATCACTGTCGCCACAGAAACCGGCCGACACTTGTGATGGATGGCTGAAATTTTTGTCTTGATGTCTTTAGTATTGCTGACAATTTGGTTGGAGTGGCTTTTTCACTTTTGCGCGACGCATTTAAATGCCAGCACATATAGCGAAAGCATGTTTCAAATATTTGCCATTATACCCCTTTTCTGCTTTAAAATGTAAATAAAAGGTGAATAGAATTAACCAATAATTGAAGGGATTTTGTGTCATGTATATTTGTAGCTAATGCTCATTGCAACCACCAAAAATAAAAAGAGACTGAAATTCAACTGGAAGATGGCACCATCTTGTTTGTGTACAAGTGTGCATGTGCGAGTGTGTGTCTACGTTTGTCTCTGCGACAGTCACGTGGACGCACTGACCCTTCTCATTGGGCAATGTCACCATGTGACACACTTCCTGTTTGCTGCGTTCACCAGATACACACTTTGTGAATGGATGGCTCTTTTGAGGAAATAGATAATTGTATACTATTTCATTTTTAAAAAATCTGATATGGCCCAATTTGGAAGTACTCCCTTCTGCATCTACATACTGTTGTCTCACTCCAAAATGTCAACATTTAACATGCTGTTGAGCTTTGCCTTTATGATATATATATATAATGTAGCATAAATAGACTTTATGTACTTTTGCATCAAGTTGCAAATACAAAACAACGTTCAACTTGACTGTGTAGGTTCCAAACATTAAACACAGGGATTAACATGTACTTTAAACAATTATGCAACTTGGCATTAAGTTGTGCAAACATTCCCCTTCCAAATCCTAACATGTCAGCCTGACTTACGATTTCAAAGTCTCAAGACTAACAGCATAACTGTTGTTAATTTTTACTTACTGTCACAATATCAATTAAAAATGGAACATGCTTGCAAAAAAATATTCTGTCATCCAGGTCATATACAAAGTTTGAAATGAAAAATGTCATAAATAAATCAATAAAATGACTTGGGCAGTTATGCTTTAAAAGCTATCAAAAGGTTGAATGCATGCATGTACTTTAAAAACAACGTCCAAACAATTTTGCAGCCTACGCACACACAAGCTCAAGAAGTACGCATCCATGCACACACACACACACACGCACGCACACACACACACAAACACACACACACACACATACACAACTTCAGAGTTGGGCCACTTCAAGTTAACCCCCATCCCCTAACACACACACACATGACCCCCCCCACCCTTCTTCCCTCACGTCACCTACGTCCAGTGTTTCCATGCGCTCTCAGCTGGCAGCCCCAAATCAGAGCACGCTTGCCACAAACTTCACCAATCAATACTTCCAAAGCCTCGGTCACAGCTCCCAAGTAGACTGACTCCACCACCACAGCACACATTCCAAAAAACCTTTTACTGACCTTACTGTCTTTTTTCCCCCTCTGTGTGGTTACAGTCCCCCTCTCTGCTGGTCCCCTACACCTCTAGCCTTCAGGAAGTCATGCAGGAGCCGCCTCGTGCTCCTACTCAAGCCCCACGCATCTGTATGAGTCTGATTTCACAGTCTTGAAGGGGGGCGGGGATGGGGGGTGACACCATGAACGTGCTGCTTATTTAGAAGCCGGCGCGCTATACCTGGGCTTGTAGGCAGCTGTTTAAAGCAGAAGGCTACATCCAGGGTGCATATTACCCCCTCTTCCTTACACACACACTCACACACACACACACACACACACACACACACACACACACACACACACACATGCATACAGTTTCTCTCTCTCTCGCGCTCTCTCTCTCTCTCTCTTTCTTTCTCTCTCTCGCTTGCTCTCGCTCCAACACATGTGCACACACTCACTAGCCGGCTGGTTGGCTCACAACACACACACTCACACACGCACATGCACAAAGTGAAATCGACAGACACAAGCAGCGGTCCATCCGTCAGAGGTCTCTCTACCTTAGCTGGGACAGCGGGGAGTGGGAGAAAAAGTGTCCGTCCTGTCTCCTTGTCCTTCTCATAAGTGTTTAGAAGACAATTTCAACAAGGGATTGCTCCCAATCTACCGAGGTGATCCACATGGATGAGTTATAATATGCTTGCCACTCTCTCCCTCGCTATCTTCTTAGACTCCCTCACTCTTGTCCTCTTTTCTCACTCTTTGGCACTTGAGCCTATCATCAAGCAGTACATTATTTATTGCAAAAGCTACGTTTTTTTTTTTTTTTTTTTTTTTTGCACACCAGTGGACATTGGATGGCAATGATGGCTGTATGAGGGGTCAGGTTTTGGCAGAGTGAGGGTGGGAAGGGAGGTGGGTGGAGGGGGGACATGGAATGTGATTTTAATTTATTTATTTATGCCGTGACTGGGATTGCCTTATCATCCAGGGTGATACTTGAGGGCATCGTTCTCCAAGCCATCCCGAATCACGGTGCCACTCTTTTTTTCATCAAAATGATTTCAGTTTATTACACTTTGTATGTGTGTGTGTGCGCGCGCGCGCGTGCGTCTATGTGTGTGTGTGTGTGTGTGCGTGTGTGTACGTGCGTGCGTGTGTGCATGGAGGGTCTTTGCATCTGCAAGAAGCTATATAAGAAAGAAAGCGAGAAAGAAAAATACAGAAAACGGGAGTGACAAAGACACAAAAGTGTAATATGTTCACACATAAAAACTAACTGGCCAAAATGACATTTTCCAAATAAATTAGTTTGTTAGATATTGTATAAAACATTATTGCATTCAAAATTATGAAAGCAATTACAAAGAGCAATCCTGAACATTTTTATGATTTGCTAAAAGTAAACTTTTCTACATTTTAACAATTTGCACGATGTGTTTCATCATCAACACCCATTAATTACGTTAGCTGTGTTTAAATCAAAAGGGTTGAATACAGACTGCTAATGTTTCTAAATCGGGTTCATTCACATCCTAAAATCTTTGAGCTTCATGATTATTTCATTTATATTGAGATTAATAAAACAGGTACTTGCATATTATGATGCAATGATAAGAATAAATAAAGACGCATTCTGATGAAAATCACTGTTTACACAAAACTACAACACCCCCCCAAACATGGCTGGCGCAACTCTGCTCGTATGCGACGGCGTGGAATGGCTCCAATCAATTTCTGTGAGGAACATGGACAGCCATCCAGCGTACAATGTGGCCTCGGGCCCGGGCGGCCTCTTCTATCACCACCATTAGCCCGACTGGAAAATGACTCCACTGGCATTAACATTCTATCTGGAATCTCAATCATTTTAACACTATCATAATGATGTGGATTTCTAATATTATTTTTAAAAGCCTTTGTGAGATTTAAAAAAAAAAAAATTGAACTTTCAATTCCTTTACTTAATTATCTTAAAATGAGAGTAACATGAGTTGAGAGGAAAGTAGTATGACGAACACATACGCGCACAATCTAATCTCTACCTGGAAGTTATATAGAGGCACTATTAAAAAAAGCACTAGCAAAGAATTATACATAGAGCAACTCCAACAATTTGATGAGTCTCAATGTCTCTAGCGACTCAACAGAGCCCCCACTGGTGGTGTGAAATTAAACATCCACCATACCCAACACTCCTGCCAAGTTGTGTCCAAGATATTTCCCGACACGTCCAATGTCATTCAACATAACAGTAGAAAATCTTTTTTTTTCTCTCCATTTTTTTTTTTTTTTTTTGCAAGGACTTTAGATGTTCCTGAATGGCATTATAATGTTTTATTAATATCGCTGAATTATTACTCATTTCCCTCTTAGAATTGAGTGCTTTAATCCACATCTGAAGTACTCATCAAGGCTGTTGAGGGAAATCAGTGTGGAAGGATACATTATATTTGCAAAAATGCAAAGGATGAATTAAAAATATATAGTCATACTGAAATATTAACTTTTAATTTTAAACATAATTTATCCAGAAGATTTGATTTCTTTTTCCCCTTTGAGCCTATTATGTTTTTGAAAAAAACAATACATTATGTGATTATATTACAGTGATTATTATATTTCTACTTTGTAATTTAACCTCATGTTCATTTTTATATTTTACAAAGACTTTAAAAAATGTTTTCAGCACATGGAGGTTGACATTTGAAAAAATTGAAAATCTAAATGCTTCCAAGCGTTTCAACTATCCTGCCTTCATGTTCACTCTTCATGTTTTTTTCCCTCCACAATAGTGAACTGTAATTCCCATGATCACCCTTGAAAGCATGACCTTGTGCTGTGTGACGGGGAGATAGCTGCACCATGAAGACAGGACGCCACTTATCATCAAGGGATGAGGTGGCTGTTTAATTTCACACCACCAGTGGCTAAAACCCCTGTTAGTGTTGAGCATCACAATGGCGGCTACGCTGGGGGAGCAGATGTCCTGGCGAGGGGGTGCAAAAAGGAGGGGATAGGAGGGGAGGGGGTGAGGCCAGGCGGTTGGTGCCTTGTGAGTGGTGGTAAAAAGTGTGCGGCAGAGTGCTTGCACTGTCACCGTGTATTGTACTCAGAACAGGCCGACCCCCGTGGGCATGGGCCAGAAAAAAAACAGCACCTCTCTTTTTATGATGCACAATAAACACACAAATAGCCATCCGGGTGTAGTGGCTTATAACTAAAAGTAGTGGGATGCACCCACGGGGGACATGAACCGGATCGGGAGGAGCATAGTCGCTGAGCAAAGGTGGCGGGAGTGCCTTTTAACGATCGCACTAGCACGCACGGGCCGACATTAGCGAGTGGCCGATTGCTTTGTGAAGAGCTTCTCATTGTCTGCAATGATGAACTTGAGCTCTGGCCTCCAACCTGGGGGTCTTTTTGTCTCATCCACTGGCTCCCCTTTTGCTACCCCTCCCTCACATATCACACACACACACACACGGTGACGGACAGACATAACACACCCCGCGACATGTGATGCCTGTAGGGTTGAACGGCGACCGCCATCCCCCTGCGCCGCCCTATATCAAATACAGTAATGAGCCAGCCCAAGAAAATGGCGGCCTTCTAAAACATGGCGGTGCGCTGATGGTCGCATGCAAACCAGGGAAGAAGAAGGTCACTTCTCCCATCTTTTAATACATCAGCCCCCACCTACCTTCTTTTTTCCTGTATCCCTCTCAAATGTCTTCTTTTAGTCTTTTTTCCCCTACCTAATTCAGTATGCAGATGTAAAGGCTTATTATTTAAGAGACAAATGATGGGGGAGATGAGAAGAGACATGCGGCTGCATTTGAGTGATGAGAAAATTAGGAGAGTGAAAGCCGGCTCCCGAGAGCTCTCCCCCTTTTCACAGAAGGTAATAAAAATATAAAAATAGGAAAATACAAATAACGGTGACCCTACCACTGTATTCTGCAGCTCAGCAAGAAAAAGCAAATCTGACTGCCATTCTTCCGCAGCGCCACGTCCCCTCGGAGTGCTCCAGCCCAGTCATACATACTCACCCCGCCAACACACACACACACACACACACACACACACACACACACACACACACACACACACACACACACACACACACACACACACACACACACACACACACACACACACACACACACACACACACACACCACACACACGCAAACACACACACACTCTCCAGTATCATTTTTCTATATTTTCTCCATCAGTGGGTTATGTGCACAACATTCCAAATTCATTTAGACTGCTTGATTTCTATTTTCATAATATCAGAACATCAAGTTAAAGAAAATAAATGTTTATTCAGCAGAATAGGGAGCGCCGGTCCGAGAGGGGGGTTCTCATGCGAAATCAGTAAATCACTCCATCTGGAAGATGAACGGCATGTTTGGGAGTTCATTGCCTTTCGTCTCGGCCGAGTGGCCAGCGTGGCGGCTGCAATAGCGGGCCCAGCAGGCTGCACTCGGGGGGTGACCGGCAGGCTTCGAGAGGGAAATAATGAAGCGAAGGACCAGCCATATTTGGCTGACCCCACATTCACCAATGCCAAACATTTTGTAGAGTATTTTGACGCCTTCTCAGTGAGCACATTTCTTTGAAAAAATAATCTGATGAGTAGCATAGTTATTATTTGCTTTCAAACATAACTAGGTTAGATTACAAGTTACTTTGTTTCATTCAGCAGCTGCATAATCCGAATGAACCAAATATACATGCTATCAGAGAACTTAAAAGTCTTGGCCTTCTGACAATATCCAACATATTTGACATTATCTTAAAACACAAGGAACAACTGAGAAATGAGCTCTAACAAAACCAGAAACAGGAAAACTTTGCAAACAATCACAAGAGTGGCATGGTCTAACAGGAAACACCAGCGAAAATGCGACTGAGCATGATGGGAGAAATTTCTTTTGTGTGGGAAAATAAAATGCCTAAAGAATCCATGGTAGTTCTAGTGTTGTATATAGTGACCCTGCAAAGTTCAGTCTTTGACAAGTCTCAGTCTGAGACTAGGCTGTGACTAAAAGCTGTGAGATGATTTTTCCAAATATTCATAATCTTCTGACGCATAGGTAACTTAAGATAGCACCAGACAAAGCACAGCACTAAGCTATCATGCTAATTTACACTCAGATAATGTACAAACTTCTCATGGACATGCATTCCAGGAGACGATAATCTTTGGTAATACGTGAAATACCGCTGGGTCTGTAATTTAAATACAGTGACTAGTGAGTAAGTAGATTTATTCTGATTCGCGGTTAGGAAACAGTAACACGTTTAATTACTCGCTTTGAATAAAGTGGTCATATGAATAACGTAAGAAAGGTAATATTTGATTAAACAAGACTCAAGTTCTGATAATCAGGTCAGTTCAAATGAAAGTTAACTGTCTTTAGTAATGCACATACATTTGACGGACTTTCGATTTCCCCATAATCAGAAACAGGAAAAAATGTTTGCTATGTAAATCTGGTACTTCAATAATTGCTAAAGAAAGAAAGAAACATTTTGAGTCGAGTACAGTTACTAAATCAAGACGTGAATGTGATCCAAGTCAAACCAAGATCGGACTTCAACATATGAGGACGGATGATTCCAGCCCTGAAGCCGCTCACCCTATCACTACCTTGATCTTTGTCATACTTGCTTTTGAAAAGAAAGAACAGACATACTAAAAAAGCATTCCAACATTCTTATTCCACAGCAAAGATATGAGAAAAAAAATTACGAGAAAACCCCAAGCCGCACATATAAGTGATGCCATTGCCAGATGATGCAACTGCTTCCATCAGTTCTGCTTTCTGGCTAGTATGCATCAAAATACCAGAACAAACACAATTTCAAGGGTCGCCAATAGTGGCTTTCTTCTTGCCTGGAGAAAGGAAGATTTGTTCACATTTAAATCAGTTGATCAATGACCGTGGCTTTACATGCTAAATGAGAGCCAGTTGAGTGGTACAGGCGAGCCGCATGTTAGTAAAGAGAATGTTCTCGAGCTCCATACTTGCCGGCGGACAGCCCTAAATTAAATATCCTCAGAATCCATTAGGCTAAACAGCCCAGGGAAAGAATTTGCAAAAAAGAAAAATGACAGTAAACGCAGGCAATCATGAGTCAATCTATTATGCATGAATTATATTTTTCCGTGTAAAATGTCTTCTGTTAATTCCCCTTTGTATACAACGTCCATTACATTAGAGGGATGCATCTGTCTGATCTAAATGAACATTTGCCTGACAATTCATCAGGCTCATGCTGCCATCGAGAATGAAAACACTCGCCATTCAAACCCACGCCACACGCTACAAGTTAAGATTCTTCATGCATAGTATATGGCTGTAAATCTCTCAAGGAAAAAAATTCCTGAAAGTGTTAAAAAATCATTCAAAACTCAAGCTTGAAAATGACTATTAAATGCAAATGTGTGATTTTAAATATAGGCAAAGATATTTGAGCACGCACAATTAAATCTAATCATCCCCCCCTCCCTCTCTCTAGCGTCCCTGACATCCCACCCGACATTATATGCAACAGAATCCACCCTTACGCACTAATTTGTTTGCTTCGTGTTCTTTACTCAGTGTAACCGACACTCAAACATACAAATTTAATAGAGCAAATTGAATCATTATCAAATTCAGATCAATATAAATTTAGCTCCGGTAGAAACAAAAGGCAGCAATATTGAAATCCAACACTGGCTATGTTTGTTCATTCTTGACCCTACAAGTGGCGCTTTGCTGCCATCATATAGACATGATTTAGCAGACTGGCACATTACAACTAATAAGACACTGGCAAAACAGCCTTTATTAATGCATGAGGCCATGTTGGGCCGAGAGAAAATCTCACAGGGAAAGGAGTCATCTGTGTACTTGAGAAGACACAACTGGATGATTACCAATTCAAAGCTGCAAACAGTAACTATATGAGAACAATGAGGCAAATGCAAGTAGGATGCACTCCTGGCTAGAATACAAATCGCAATTGCATGAATTACCATTACAGTTTTGATTGACATTGTCAGAGGTGTATTTATTTTCAAATATATTCATGACTCTGATTGCACGCCGCACCATGATGACTTTGCTTCATTTTGGGAACCAATTGAATTCTTATTGTGTTACATGCCAGCAATGTAGTGGCCAGCATGTGTGTAAAGCTTATTCTTTGCAGAGTTGGCGGGAGCTGGAGTCAATCCCATACACTTTATACATTATTTACTTGGATAATGTCAAGAAATGTTTCCTCATCTGTTAGGAATCAATATTCTAGAAGTCTCACAGCACACAAATGATCCGAGGGAGACATTTTCAGTTTCACTGCTATCTCAATATTTGGGATTTTGACAGAAGCTGTCATGCTATGACATGTGAACATAGTTAGAGCAATTGAGAATGATACATGTGACTGAGCTTTACTGAAGTGGTCAAAGAGCAGTGGTAGGAATAGTTCCCCACAGAAGGTGGACAGCGGGGAAGAGCTTTGCGAGTGTCTCACTTCATAGCAAAGAAAGGAGGGGGGGGGGGGGGGGGGCTATAGAGGTGAAGACCCCTGCACGAGTGATGGAAGGGCCACTACAAATTCATGAGCTATTTAAGGTCAGTGTGATATATTCTCTGCATTTAGTCTGGATCTGGGATCAAATGTCCATGCTCCACTCTCGTAATAAAATTCATTCTCATAAACGTTATCTTGACTTGTGTAACGCCAGTGTACCTCATTAAATGGTATAAACATGTTGTAGTCAACAGGAAATCATACATTGCCTTTTTTAAAACCAATTTGAAGGAAATTGCACGAATACATAAAATTACTTTTATAACAATTAGTAAAGGCATAATAATGATATTAAACTTGAAAAATAAGATCATTAAGTTCTGTGCAAAGCTGTTGTGAGCACATGAGTTCTGTATTGACCTTAGCTACAAGAGCATGCAAACAACCTCAAGGGTCAAAGTTCACATGTGGACAGAGACGGCATCCCAAACATCTGCTCTGTGTGCGTCACACAAAGCTGTCCCCTCAGAGACCCTCGCGGCCCCCAAGAGCCTGGGAATGATTCAAAGTCAAGGGCCTCCATAGTGATTGAGTCTTGAGTTGACACAGCAACTGTGTGAGGGAACCAAATAGGAGACATTTGTTTGGACCTGTATCTCTGAATCTTTTTTTTTTTTTTAGCACAAACATAACACATCACCAAATAAACGCCAAACCTACAGCAAAGCATTGTAAATAGCACCATTATGCTTTGGGGCTTTTTTTTAATTGTTATTATTAAAGTGTAACCGTTACTTTTGTCAAGGTTGCGAATAGTAAACACAAAAATTTCAGGCTTCTACTCAAAGCAAATAACGCAAAAGGGCTAGTTGGGGATTTTATTTGTAGAACATCTATTAACAAATTAAAAAAAGGAAAAAATAACAAGCCTTGTAGGCAAAGCGACTTAAACACTAAGCCCGGCGGAGCCGCCTTACCTCAACCAGCTCTAAATCGAGATTGCGGACAGGATTGAGTCGATCTCTTAACACAAGACTAATCACGTAGCGCATTAAACATGAGAGCCCTGACCACCCCTAAATACTTTCACTTGGCAGCCTGACACTACGCTTGAAAGGAAACATCAAATGAAGTCAATAGATGGATCAATAGCCATGGATGTCTGAGCTTGCCCTGCAGCCAAAACCCACCGTTGTACAGATCTCTCCCTGGTCTGAGCTCTGGTCTTCATTGTGTGCTGCCAGCGCAGAGGGACACTTGATGTACGTCTTTTTTACGCCAAACATCGCCCCTCGCATGCCACACTTGCTCACTCTTTCTAATGTGTAACTGATGTGCACCTGCTGGGGCCCGGGTTGCATGGGTGCACTCTCCTCAATGACGGCATCAATCACTCAGTAGGACTTTTTATGGCCGTTTAAACATGCATTTCACCGCTGTTACTCTTCCGCATAGCAAGTACGCGATGATAGCGACCGCAGCCAGCTGCTTTCGCATTCCATTCTGTCAGAACTAGGAGGCGTGATTTGATAATGCAAAGAATGTCCTCAAAGCTTGTTCTTAAAATAACATTTTATGCAAAAGAAAAATTCAAATGTAAAATAGAAACATGGATCAAAATACTATTACAATTCTCAGTGTTTTTAGCAGGGTCACATGTTTTCAGAGATCGTTGTGACAGAATTAGCCGTGGTTTTATATGCCCAACTTTCTAACGTTTCACCTTTATTTGTACTTTTTCATCAGTTTAAAAATTCCATTTGTTTTAGTTGTGATAATTTTGTATATATTTGAATATCAGTGCTTGTTGAGTGGGCCTGTCAGTCCTGTCACAAAGAGCTCAATTATTTTTTTCCATTATTTGTTTTAATTGATTTGATTTGATTTAGTTTAAATTGTTTTCATGTTTTACTAGTTTTTTTTTCATGGGTGAAAAACATTGAAACTATTGGTGCACTTTTTCATCATATATTAATGATACTACAACCGTGAGGAGCCAGCCAATGGTGAAAGTACCCTGCTTCCTTTTATTTAAATGTAGCTTAACACAACTGAAAATTCGCTATTTTCATGGCACACCACATAACGTTCAAGCACCTTGTTAAAACGTCGAGACAAAAAAAAAAAAAAAGAAGAGGACTATGGCCCAGCCGCACAGCCACACGTGTGACATGTACATGTACACATACAGAATAGCTGTAAAAACATTTAGAAACTATTATTCTTTTTGAGTCTGACCTGGATTCACAATACATTCTTGATGCACTAATTTAATTATGTAAAGTATTAAAAGCATTCGACCAGCTTTGTGAGGCCCATTTTAGAGAGAGTTCACCTCTGTGAGCTCTCCAGTGAGTTTAGTAACAGACAGAGCTTCTTCTTCAATTCCCCTTCCATTCGCACCTAAAATTGAAAGCTGACAAATGTAACCTTAATTACATTCTTCCCAATCACGGCTTAAATGTAACCTTGTGGCTCCCGCTCAGTGACAGAGTGAAGTGCACTGCACCCTCCTTGGGCCTATATTTCACCAGAGGCAGTAAATGCATCTAAAGGACACGAGATGGATACATTATGTATATGGGACACACAAGTATGCGATTTAAGGAGTACGATGCTGCGTCAGCACTGAAAATGCAAGCAGATCGAGGAACAAACACGGCGGCAGAGTCCTCCTTATATACAGCCGGGCATGGTCTATTGACCCAAATGTAATTATTTTATACACTCTCTGTCCCCCTCCAATCCATTCTTCATTTCAAGATGTCAGACTTAGCACACGTACATATTTTATATGTATGGTTTAGTCCAAAATGATTCATCAGCTGGCCAAATAATTACTTTCGAGACGCTGTGAAACTGTGATTTGTTTTGAAATGCATTAAAGGTGTTTGAAGATAATTGCTGAAATTTTAAATCATTTTTCACCATTTCAACTTTTAGGATTTTTATATGGGCGTGGCAAAGTGATGCACACCAACAGATACACATTTAAGAATTAAATATTCACTCAAAATATAAATAATTGTAGTCTTCATGTATCTTGAAATTCAGCATGTACTTAAAAACGGCATACTGTTAGTACAAATACCCACTAATCATCCTAACATATGTATTTTTATATATAAATACTTTCGTATTTTTCAAGAAAAAAAATAAATTTCTGAACCTGTTTAATCACTGCTTCAGAAAAAGATGATTTTGAATGCAGTTCATGAATCAAGTTTCTATTTACAAGCACCATGAAGTAAAAATTAAACTGGATGAATGTATAAAATGTTGCTGTGTTTGTCCTTATGCCTGACACTGAAGACCCCTCTCCTAGGTTGAGAGACAAACACGGGGGAAGTCTGGAGGTAGCTGCCACCCACGCACAGCTATTTTCCATCTTCTTTAATCACATGATCAGGGTGATGGCGTCATATCCTCGCAGCAGAGGGAGGGGCTAAGCTGTGTGCAGCTCGCCACCATTTTGTGTGGCTACCTGACTCATTTGTTTACCTACATAGTCGTGAGGGTTTTAGAGGACCTGTCGTGATGTTTACACCTATTGATGCTAAAAGGATCACAAACGGGCAGTGCAGATTATCGTGCTGCTGCTCGTTTTGGATTTCATGTCAGGCGTTTCACTCCATGGGCTGTCCTGGTGGCGGAGCCCGTCTCCTCCCTGCCATCAGCTATGAAGAGCCTCATATGGTGCAGTCAAATTGCTGTCTGTCGGATCATGCCTCTGAATGTCCAGACTTCATCAGGAGGATTAAAGAATGGGATCAAGGGGCGATAGCGGGACGGTTGCAAGCCCTTGCCGTGCACCACACACGTTTACAAATGTGCACCGAAAAAGACTTGAAAACTGAATGCTCTGAAACCACGCCCCGCTTAACTGCCAGCTGTCAATCAAATCTCACTACTATGGCCTGAAAAATTAATGCCATCTGGTGTTGCTACTTTTTTATGCCTATACATACTGCAACTCGGTGTTTGAGCTGCCAAATTTCATCTGCTAAGGTCTCCATTTGCTGGAGTATACCCCACGAGGTTGTCGTGGGGCGTTCCACGTTGCGACGACAGGCGTCGGCCATCAGCTAGCCTGCAAGCCGGCATGCGTGAGCCTAGTAATCATAGCCAGGGACAAAATGTGCATATTTTATATATTCAATTGAACCGATATACAAAAATCAACTTATGTATAGATTTAATATTATATTACCAAAAGACTGTTGAATTTTGAGTACCGGTGCTGTGTAGTTGTCATTTTTTAACATTTACTTTCAAACATATACAAAATACATGGAAACAAATCTCCAAAACCTATTTACAGGGTTTTTAAAATATAGGTGACCAATGGTGCAGATCTCTTATGATTCCTACACTGACTCTTTTTCTGATGAAAACCAAAAAGAAAGACTAAATGTGTCTCAGTAGGCAGGGGGATGAGGTGCAAATGTGCTTGCCGAGGTAGGTTGCTCCAGAGTCTGTGATTTTGGGAGCAAATGACTGCACCATATTAAGGAGTAATGGAAGTCACAGCAGGCCCCTTGTGAAATATTCCTATATGCTTTCATCATGACACTGATCAAGGCACCAAGAAAGGTCCATTACTTGCTTTAGTAGTGCTAGTGTTATTACGCGGAGAAAGTCATCCTGAAAGCCGTACATTGGAGGGCAAACTGTTAATTCCAATGCTGGGCGATAGCATCTACATCATCATAAAGCAGAAATAAATAAAGGAAGGATGCAAGATATGAAATGAAATAACATAAAATCCAAACAAAGGTACAAGAGTTCAGCATCAAGATCAGTTGTCTATGAGTGCATAAGGATGAGATTTTTGTAGTGATCCCACTAAATTCGAGTAAATAAGTCTATATTCTGTGCTTTATTCTGGGATTTGCCAGACACGAGGTCTGGCCCTGCATTTGAGACAACAAAGGCAGTCTTGACATCTTGCCCAGCCAGCAGATAATATTTGCTGTTCAGAGACGGGCTTTCTTTTGTTCCAGGTTCTTATAAGCCCAAGACACTTGAAATTTAAACTGAGTTCAAAAAATATTATTTGCCACAGGGCAAGGTAAATCTCTTGGCAGGACCTTTCAAAGGCTTGCCCTGGGTTTGTTTACAATTGATCTTATTTAAAAGTGTTTTTTTTTCTTTTCTTTTTTTTAACTTTTCAAAGACACACTTTCTGCCATGATCTTACGGGTCAAAAAGAACAATGAATGTTTTTTTTTTTTATTCATTTGAGGAAAGATTTAAATAGTTATATAGGCAGCAGACAATCAAATTATTCTACTGCCGGTCTTCATATTTGTAATTAAAAATGTATCCAAAACCGTGGCTACAAACGTTTTAGAGCGCATCTGTATCTCTCGTGGCTTGCTTAAGCTTCAAAGAAGATTCCCGTGGGCGCCTTCATTTCCCCACAAACTTTCTTCAAGGCTGCGCAGGTTAACGTGTCCGCTTTGACTACCTGATCAATAGCTGTAAAGGTATTCATTGCACCAGGGAGACAACTTTGGTCCTGCAAGTCGCAGGTAAAATCCAGCAAATCTAATGACCCTTGCTGAAATTTTACATCCTCCAGTTTTTTTTCCATGCATTATCACATAGATGCATGAGAAGGTGATGAAGTCGATAGCGGGGGGGTACCGAGTGCCCTTTCGGTCCTTCTTTTGTTCTTTCGGAAAGAGGTGAAGCGAGTGCAATTGCACGTATCCCCAAAATGCCCCCCGAACGCTTCCTTGTGGCCCCTGAGTGGGAGTGTGTAATCGGCCCTGGCAGAGTGGTGGCTAATGGGGAGGGGAGTGGGGAGGGGACACGCCTTTGAGATGTATTCATGTGCGTGGCGTGGCGCCCGGACCTAGGGTGACACTCCTTCATTCGTGCCGCCTCAGGCCAGGATTAGGGCGAGCGGGCAGCCTGGCAAAGATGGCCATAATGCGGCATCATTTTCATATTAAGCTCATCTCTTCTCCACAGACCTGACGGTGGACAGGCCTCCTCTCTTTGCTGCTCAAATTATCCTCAATTACTGGGGAAAGGCCGGGCCAGGGGACGTCACCTAACCTTCACCATCTGTTAGGTTCAAAGACGCAACGCTCGGCCAGCCTGCCTGTCTCCTGCCCCCCACCCCTACTCCGACCTTTCTGCCTGGGCCTGCTCCGACTCTATACGCCTCCATCGCCCCCACCCTTCCTTCCGCCACCCCAACTATCTCGCCCTGATTGGCCAGCCAGCTTGCTCTGGACACAGCTGGGAAGTGCATGTGCACAAGACGCATTAAGGGAGAAAAGGTTATGTCACGCTCCTTTGACAAGGATATTCAAAAGTACACACGCGCAGGGGGTTAAGTCCATTTCCTCGGGATAACAGCATCAATTAAACCGGTGTTTTTTTCCCAAAGTATAACTGGATTGAACAGAAAGATTAAATGTTTCTCTCTTATACTGAAACTTTCAATATGCAAAAAAAAAAAAAAAAAAACAGCACCCAGCTATCATTATGACGCAACACAGTTGAACAGCTCTGAACAATAATATCAATAAGAAACATATTGCTCAAGTCTCAGATCAAACATGGTACAAAGAGTAGTCCGCACATAAAATGCCTAGCCGGTAAAGTAACATCATCATGAACAACATTAAATTACAGTGATGGAATAGGCCTAAATGTTTATCCTACACAAGACAGGTGTTATACCTAAAAAGCATATTTAATAACATTCTAAACCATAGCAAAACTGTGTATGGTTTAAAACATTAAAACTGCATTAAATCTACGAAAATGAGAAAAAAAAACTACCATCCTTGAACGATTCGATTGAAATGCAAAGTTTACAAAAACATTTACCTCTATAAATGTATTTAAAAAAGTGCATCTAAATTACAAAAGTCCAACTGAACTTGAAGGGGAAATACAACTGGACTGTACGTAGGCAATGATGTTGTGGCTGATTGATGTGTTTGTTTAAGGTCCGCTTGATTTTGAAATGTGTTTTTAAGATTATACAATAGGCACATTGATTTAATTAATTTGCTAAACAGTTCAGTCAGTGTTACTATTGGCCATTTATGCTTATTAATATCATCGTAATATTTTCCTTAATTGTTTTCATGAATTTCTCAATGAATAATGCTGGAATTTCAAGCCTTCATTTTGGGTTTGTGCAGGAGGAAAAGTGTAACATCTGGTGTTGATGGTTGGGCCCGTTTTCTACTGGGTGCCATTTTAGGTTTTAATAAAAGATATCCTAGTGAGAGATCCTTTTAGTGCCTTCGTGAAATATAGTTTTTTGAGTCTTTGCTTACCTGTGCGGGCTAACTTGTCGTTAATTAAACATTCATCTATATTTGAAACTGCGCTTGTGAAATATTCACAAGCTCTTATTTCTGCAATGGCGAATGCGCCTCTTAATAATGCAGGTGCTGTTTTCTGTTTGTTTCCAGCCTGTGTGTTTTAGCAGCTCCACTGTGTCCATTTGGGCTTTGCAGCTTGTCTGCCCACTCAGAGGCCCCCGATGGCAGGTCATCTGGCTTTGAAAATAACTTTTAATAAGGCTGCTGAATAATAGATGCGCTGTTGGCTAAAATCAAGCGGGGAGGAGCGCGGCTAAGGACAGCAGGTTGCGGAGACAGACAGCAAGCAGGGCCCAGACGTTTCCCTCTCCATCATCATCAACAGCCTACCTCAACCCCTCGCCAGACTCCATCAGGTCAGAGGTCATGGACTTGACCTTGTGGCCCCAGCAGAGAATGCGCACTTGATTTGAGGTATAATTCGGGATTTATTCAGGGAGAGAGGACCCCATCTCAGGCAGCTTTATGCCTCATTATCCAAGAATCCTTTTTGCTCTCATCAGCCCAGTTATCACCTTATAATCATGGAGTTAAAAAGTAATACATTATGATGTCCATTTTTACATGACAATGACTGAAATAAATTTTTTGGCTCTTTCCTTCCATCATAATATATATATATATATATATATATATATATAAAAAAACACACACACACATATACACACACACATATATATATATATATATATATATATATATATATATATATATATATATATACGTGTGTGTGTGTGTATATGTGTGTGTGTTTGTGTAAACGCATATATAAAACAAAATTATATATATATATATATATATATATATATATATATATATATATATATATATAAAAACTCACAATAATAGAGCACAACTATTTCTTCTAATTAAGAATTTTTATGAAAGCAACACACAACTCCCAACTTCAAATACTGCAAATGCACAGATTTATATCTTCTATTTCAGCCATGGATTTTTCTTTAAAGAGAAGGGAAAGTAGTATTCAAATTTTCTGCAAGATTTTTTTAAAACGAGAACACGCTTGCGGCCTATATAGCAGCTAAGCTTTTCAAATGCTTGTCACTTACAGTCTAAAGTGGAGCGATAGCTTTCATATGCAAGCTAAAAAGACTGATCATTGCTATATGCGCCTCCCACTAAGTGGGTCCCTGCGGAGGACAATTTTAGAGAGATTTTCGCCTGATATGAAACAAGCCCTGCACGCATTAATATTACATTACAAGGCAGACTATCGCACTGATCGCCTTCTTGCATGCAGGTATAGAAAAGCTCCTTATCCACGGTAATATTTTGCGCATCAAAGAAACGCGAAGAAACGTGTAAAATTAGGAGGTTTTTTTTTATTTTTAGCTCTTATTTAGGTGATGATTCAAATAGGCAGCACGGGCAATAAAATGCGTATTTAGGTCACACAAGAAAGGAGACAAATGCCGCAGGAAAGGCGCCTCAAATGTGTCACGCATGGCTGGCTAGCCGCGTGCACACACATACGCACATCACACACGCGCACGAGAATGTGACAGGTGCAAGGACTTTGTTACACGTTTACGGATGAATGTGCACGCGCGCACGGATCATGTTCTATTCTGCTTATAATAAATAGATGTATAATAATAATAATAACAAAAAACACGAGCGTATTTTAATTGTTTATGATCACACACGCGCGCGCACAAATATATATCCACGCGTGTCACAGAAGGCGCCTCCGGGAGGTCGACGCGTGCGTCCGTGCCAAAATGTGTCCCACTGTCCCCTCTCATTTGAATGTGAATGCTCCCTGGGTGCACGCAGAGCTTGCTGTTTTCCCAGGGCCTAAACACACACACATACACACACGCACACGCACACACACGCGCGAGTGTGTGTGGGTTTTTTTTTTTTTTTTTTCAATTAGTGCCACCCCCTCCTCATCCAAACCTCCGCCCACCCTCAAGCATCTAATAGGGGCTAATTGGGCATCATTACGGATTAATAGGATGCGTTAATTGGCTCACTGCAGAGGGGGTACCAGTGGAGGAATTTGGCAAGCGATCCGATTGGGAGTGACATGTTTATTCCGTCTACTTAGCATTCATCGTGTTTTAATGGGACACTTGTTTGCATGGATGGGATAATTAGGATCATTACGGCAACAGGCTGGCAGCTGAAAATAGAAGAAACACACACTTCGACAGTGTGCTGTTATTAAAATTCGTAATGACAACATTATAAGAAAACCAGCATTGTTTTTAATTTATATAGTATATATGTATATATTAGCAGTGTTGATGCAGAGGCCTGTCACGTGAAGTTTTTTTTTTTCAATAAGTAATTTGTAATTTGTAATCCTGTTTTAGCATTATATTTTAATTACATTTATTTTAGAGTATTGATAATAATAATAATAATAATAATAATAATAATAATAATAATAATAATAATAATAATTTCCAACAATTAAGCACACAGAGTAGTTGTTTTTCTTTTAGATGAGCAGCCATGACATCATTGTAATAGCGACATTTAATCTAGAGGCCTTACACAGGCAAAAGTGATCCATGTAACAACACAAATAGAAACATCAATGCAGGATGTAAGTGTATATTACTGCAATGAAGCTCGTTTGATCAACAATCAATCAGCATTTGTGAAACCAAAGCCAGTACTGGCAAACTTACCACTAACAACTCTACAAATGCACCCTGACGAGAAATGGGCCCAAATATGCTCCTGTACACGTCACTGTTGTACGGTCTAGCTACAGCATATATTATTCCTTATATGCCAGGAAGAAAGTGCTGTAGACCAGACGAATGTTGTTGCTTGTGGAACTATAATGCAAAATGGGAGTAACTAAGAAATCACGAAAATAATGAATATAAAGAAACACCAAAGAGACACGTCTGTCAGCACACCAATGACAGTGCCTTTGCAGCGGCTGCATGGAAGCTCTCAACTGACCCCCTCCCCAGCGCCAGACCCCTACCCTCCTAAACCCCTTCGCACCCCCCACCCCAAGCCCACCCTGGTGAAGTTCAAGGTCTCTGCAGTCAATGACCCACACACATAAGGAAGCCCCATTTTAAAAGCATTTAAAAAAAAAAAAAAAAAAAGCATGTGTGCATTTACTGTTTAGCTTTGACAACATGATTTGTTTTATAATTATTCCATTGTTATAGTCAAAAATGTAAAACTGCTAGCCCTACCTACAGTATCGGATGAGCCCTCGAAATCATGTTGTGATTTATATTCTGATTTTACATCAAATAATATGCATACAATCAAAATAATATGCAGGACTACAATTTAAAAATAAGTAGACCATCAAAAGCAACAATTGAGGTAAAAGGCCTCTTGGTCTTATTTGCATAACTAAGATTAAGTGAGCACAAATAATTTGGTTCCTTTTAAAAATCATTAGCCTAACAGCAAAAATGGGAACCTCATTTTGGAATAATATTGAAAAAACAAGGAGAAAAAAAAAAAAAGAATACAACAAATGCAACAAACAAGAATATTCCTGTTGCCTGACAAACTATGCAGTGATAATGAAAAAAAAATATTTTGGCCCCATTTATTGATAATGTGTTAATAAATGATTTGGGTAATTGATTTATTTGTCGAACAAAATGGGTAAACTTTATCGCAGTATTAGAGGAATGGCTACAATGTAACAGTTTTGGGACGTGAATATTAAGATGTTAAATAACCATTATACTTTTTGCTAAGATTAACTCCTTGTGAATGTATTCTTAAAATAATGTCTTATGTCACAAAAAAGCCCAGAAAAAAAAAAAAAAAAAATTGCCCTTAACACACAGTATCTGGTTCAGTTTTCCATGCTTTCTGAAAAAGAAAAATGGGTATAAACGAATTAGGCCATAAAATGCTCAGTCGATATAAAACACACGCCCAACAATTAAAATTCCAAATTTATTTTATGAGTTTGTCTGATTATACAAGAGCTGTGAAATGAAACTATAGACTTATAACCAAAATCAGCTCTAACGTTATCATCTCCATTCATTTACAGACTTCACTCTATACTGTGTGTTCATTACAAATTGTAAAACTATGAGAAAATAAAAACTAAAAATGAATGCAAATTAGGCACAAACATGCACCCTATGCAACTGCAAAATAAAGATTTTAATTCTAACTGATTTAATAATTCACATATATTACATGTTTCTGAATGGTGAAATATATAGTACTATTCAAATGTGCGTGTGTGTGTGTGTGCGTGCGTGCGTGCGTGCGTGCGTGCGTGCGTGCGTGCGTGTGTATACACGAAAGAAGGATGATAAAGGGCCAATCAAAGTTCAAAATGTGATTCTTTGTCAATGCTGAATGAGGAAGGGCGAGACAAGAAAGCGACGAGGGTGAGGCAATGATGGAGTAGCGAGAGGATGCTAGGTGGTCCCAGGTGTGTGTAATGACATCAGAGGGGCGCGACATCCTGCGTGTGCACACTGAAATAAGAGATCCGGTTTCCTTTAGAAGGTCTCTTCATGAGAGCCAGGTCACGGCCAGTCGCCTCCTCCTGACATGTAATTGCTGATATTGATTATAGGTTATCATATGCTGCGGGCCATTTGGAAGATAATGCCGCGGCGGTTGATTTGTCCACCATTAACATCCTGCTTCGCTTCATATGAACATGTAAATTAAGTTTAGAACAACTTCGTAATGGGCCACTTAGCCTCATCTAATAAAAGGAAGGGGATTTAATGGCTACAACACCTTACATGATGACAGTTAAAGCAAATTGGAAAAATATTGAAATATTTTCTCTCTAACTCAAACTCGTTCTGATGCATCCTACAGGGCAGCACTTGCCATAAAATCTAGTGTTGGCCATTGCAAAAAAAAAAAAAAATCCTCCACATGGAAAAATGAGAGTGGCATTTCCAGGAAACACCTTTTCCCTTTTTACCGATCTGTGAAAGAGCTGCACGCAAGCAGAACGTAGGTCTGTCAAAGCACTGAAATGACCACTTCAAAACCAGGAAACACTGAACTTTGCAGCTGTTTCTAGTATTTTATGTCTAACCAGTTGAGTTGGCTCTTTAGACAGATGCAGTACAGATATACGCCACCACCAAAAATATTAAAATAATAAACTGAACATTACTGTAAAGACTTTGGTTGTGTGCCTAAAAACCATCCAGCAAGTTTCTGCACACATTGAAGTACGAAAATGCATTCATGAGAGTATCCTAAGAGTTATTAATAAATCAAGTATATATAATATTAGATATAAATCAGCCACCTAATAATTACCGTCATAATAAAAAACTGCTAATGTTTTTGTTAGAATTGTGTTTTTTGTTGTTCTCTGTGTAGTCATCTTCAAAAGTTGAATTGAGGTCATGGGACTCCTTACTGGTTACGCCTATTGTATTGTCTTACCTCATGTTTTCCGAAAATGTTTCAAAACAACTTGCGCACTTCCACCAAAATATAGTCATTTAAATCCCTTAAAAAAATTGACATTTGTAGCTGGGTCAACATGGATTGTCAAATATGTTTGCAAATTTCAGCAATCACCCTCAAGCTATAGAATGCAGCAAAACCTTGAAAAGCCGTCAGACAGATTTAACTGCCTCACAATCATCGCGCTTGTTCACACATTTCTGTTTTCCCCACCCTTTCTTTTCTCAGCAAAGAATCGCACATCAAATACACAAAAATCACAGAAGAGAGAAAAGCGGTAACCTTTGAGAGAGTCGATCAGAGGTGCGCCAGCACCTAGTACAGCCCAGAGCAGTAAAGACAACCCACTTGTACTTCAAAAACATGACATTTGCCACCTCACAGCACCAAACATGTCTCTCTAAGTCTACACCTGTAAACCTGCAAACCCACACAATGTAGATCAAGAGCTTTCCCTGCTCAAGCAAACACTATTAAAAGTTGCACAATAGCCTGCCTCGGCCTATCTGTGTGTGTGTCTGCGATAGGGCTGAACAATTAATATAACCTACTTGCGACCGCACCCCTAAAAAATGTGATTGCGATTTAATATGTGATCATTCTTCTGAGCTTCTCTTCCCATTATTGCAAATAAAAGCATAAATTTATTCTGTGTCATAATAATATCAGACGTATTATACACAAATGCTTGTTGCGTGTTGTAGCTGGGTCAACATGGATTGTCAAATATATTTTTCTATGTATTTACACACACAGATATATATATATATATACTTTTTTTTCAAAATTGCAGCTTCTACAATTTAAAATTGCATTCGACTACCTCCCAATATAGATTTGAATTCGATTAATTGTTCAACCCAAGTCGCGAGAAAAAGAGCGAGAGAGAGAGAGAGAGAAAGAGAGAGACAGAGAGAGGGAGAAAAATAGAGAGAGAGAGAGGGAGAAAAATAGAGCGAGCGAGCGAGCGAGCGAGCGAGAGAGAGAGAGAGAGAGAGAGAGAGAGAGAGAGAGAGAGAGAGAGAGAGAGAGAGAGAGAGAGAGAGAGAGAGAGAGAGAGAGAGAGAGAGAGAGGGCAGTTGAAAGAGTGAGTGGGTGCAGGTCAGCAAATCAGTCAGTCACCGAAACACAGTTGTTGGATACTAGAGGCAAAAGAAATGGAAGGCATACCTGTTTGCAGCAAAGCGACGGCAGGGTCAGATCTCAGCCTGGTGGTATCTTGCATTAATTATTCTCCTGGAAAGATGTTAGCTGCAGCGTCATCTCTCCCGAGAAGGCACTCCTACTGTCCCACAGTCGGTGGATGGAGGTGAGCAATAGGAGAGAGGAAAGAAGAGAGCGAGTCAGAACCGGCGGCAGGCCCATGCAAACCATGACTGGCCCACGTGAGATTGATCGCGCACGCTGAGGCCTCTGCGGCGCAAAGGGGGGGAACTGTCGGGAGAGCGGCGCGCTTTGTGTAGCCCGGGGATATGGAGAGTCGAACGCACTGTCACGCGCACACGCTTAGATGTGACACAAGTGCTGTTAGCATTTGAGCTAACACAAAAAGAGTGATGAAAAGTGGGCCGCGTGTTTATGTCATCAACCAGGCTGATGGAGGCCCTCATTAGCATTCACTGACAACCGCCTGCACATCTGCTCTCTATAATGCCTGTGTTGGCTCACGGGGCAGCTGAAACCGGACAGGCAAATAAAAAAGGTCAAAAGTCTGTCAGGGAGAAGGGGAGAGGACGGTGATTACAAACAATGGAGGATAAAAGAGATGCATATGAGTGGCGGGAGTGCGACTGCATGGCCCCTCAACCTTTGGGAGTACTGGCTGCAGCTAATCTCATCAATGCCTTATATACACACACACACACACGTATGCGATGCAATTGTTAACAAAACAAGAGACATCAAATCTTAAAATTACATTGGCAGCAGTGGTTTCGTCGTGTATGATAGCATTTCAGTGCATTAACTTCACAACAGGCAGCAGTTTGTTAATTATGTTTAATTATGTCATTAAAGGACACTTTTATAAATAAGAATATCATTAAGAGCTTTTTTGTTGGTTTGGAAAAGAAACTATACAAATGACAATGCCCAAAAAAATGTCAGGTACAGGTTGAATTTGTTCCATGACCACACTCGTATATCAAGGCACCACTATGTACTTCATGCCTTCCCCCATTTCAGCCTAATTTTCGTATTTTAATGGATTGTTTGACTGCACTCGTCCATTGCAAGTCAAATAAACACGAGACGAGGGAGATATAGGCAGCAGTGATGATGTTGAAAATCAATTTGCATTGCATTAAGCAAATATAAAGGCCAGCGGTTGAGTTCTCTTCAGCTTAGCAAAATCACATTTCCCAAATCAAACATCCCATTCATCCATCTTCTCCAGTCTGTCTCAGTCTGCCTCGGCCAGTATGTAGATTGATCCAGATGGACACGGCGCCTAGACCTCCGGTCGTCCCCCATAGACACTCTGGCTGAACTTGACTCCCAGTCCTGCAGATGGGAAGGAGGAACCTTCACCTTGGGTGAACCCTGGGCTGTGACACCCTCACCCCCACCGCACCATCCTTTCGTAGCAATGACATTGAATTCAGATCGCATTCCCAGCAGCCATCATCGTGGATGCCTGATCAATACTAGAGAATTATCACACAAGGCTTCCTCAAACACAGTGTCAACATGCCAGCATTGACCACAGAGCACATGTGTGATCACTGGGGTGGAAAGAAGCCGTGACCGAGTGGTGGAGCCTTAGAAGACGGAGAGCCCCTTGCAGCGCCTTAGGGGGGTGGTTTGTGGGTTTGACCGGCCGTGTCGCTGAGCACGCTGGGCCACAACTTAAAAGGACATCAGAGGGCTGTTGCACCTCAAAGCAAAGCTCACTTCCTTCCATCTCCAGGATTCACTTTCTGTGCATTCTCAGCACAAAATTATCCTTCCCAAGAATTCCCCAAACATTTAAAGCACACTAATGCCCAAAATGTCATAGGTACCGAGCGAGGTAGCCGGATACAACTGAGGTCAACCATTGCAAAATAATTAGTCGACGAGTCTTGCAGATATTGGTGGATGTGCTGCTCCATATGCCTAACTGTAGGATTGGAACTACAAAAATATGGCTAGAAAGGAAAAGGGGGACAATAGAGGTAAGGATTTTTTTTGTGGAGGCTGTTGGCAATGACCGCTTACACCATTCATTAATTCCTTCATTTGTTTATACATACGGTTTGGCAGCTTGAAAGCGGTACAAATCTAGATCAACGAGCCGCTAGTTGATGAATCCTGCACCCTGCACAGCCGTTTAGTCAGGTTTAACTACGTCGCTTAGTGTGTGGTGGGCTTTAAGCTAGTATTTGGGAGGACTAGCCTTGCCTCTGATTGATCAGTTGACGAATAAAGTGAAGTATAGTTATATGCCACAAGTTTGATGTGCTTTCTTCAAACAGCAATCAAAAGAGAGAAAAGAATGATTGAAGGATTTCTTTATGAAAAGTTAAAATCTTACTCGCATTATCCAACTTTCCCTCCTTCTGTTGCGTTTCCTTACGCCTTTTTATTTTTAAGTTGAATTTGAAATATTTATATTGCTCGGTTTCAGAGTAAATGAGCTGAGGGCAGATTTTCCATTAAAAATCTAAGTTGAAAAGACGAGAAAAGAGAAGTGGTACGTATCTCAATGCGTTTTGGGTTTTAGTCATCTTTAATCAATTCTGTGTTTCTGCACCAGGGGAAAAAGAAGCATCAGATGAAAAAGCCAGTCATCCCCTCCCACCCCTCCCCCTCAAAACCAGTCATGGAGATTAAAAACTTAAAAGAAGCGTAAAAGAAATACCTTCTTACTTTTTATTGCATTAGCGAGTCCTTGAACATCCTTGCTTTTGTTTGCTTGTTTAAGTAAAATTCCACCTTATTTTGAAACATGTATTTTTTCCGAGGTCAGCTACTTCTGAATAGTGGATTCAATGCCGAAAGACGCATTTTAATGATATTCTGCATGTGGCAAAGAGGACTTCAACTTGTGATATCATTTCTATCTATTCTTCATTGTACCTGCATATGCGCTACCTTCTGCTCGAAACTTCATTCATTCGACAGGGTAAAAAATAATAATACAGCTTTGGCAGTGGTGTTTTGATAAATGTAATAAAGAAGGCTGTCAATCAAAGAATACAATGCCTAATTTGACAAAGCTGTCAGGAAGGAGAAAATTGTAACGTGAATTTCAAACAAGACCTTGTTTAGCCCATCCAAGGTGTTTAAATTTGTAGTTCACTTAAATCAAAGGCTACATCGTCGGTTTGACTTGTGATAAAGAATATGAGCAATCTGTTTCATATTTATTTCAAATGGGAATAATAAAAAATCATGGGGAAAATAAGAAATGTTATTTGGAAAATGAGTATAAATTCAAAGCAAAAAGAGAGCGCCACAAAGCACAGTGAGGCCATAAAGACTCAAGGGATCATTATTCAGTGAGCTGACCCGAGAATGGTGTGTGACTGTTCTCTTCTCTGAAGGGCCATCATAACGATAGCATAAGTTCAAAGGTCCCAAGGCCCCATAGGAGCCATCAAGATCCCGGAAAATATCCAAGCACTCCGTGGAGGGCGCTCGTCTTGGTTCTGAATCGGTTAGTTGGGCAGCTGCACCGGCGTTCCGAGCTCATGTGCAGCTTGCGGTTTCAGACATGCTTGTTTGTGATGCAGATATGATCCACACGGCTGACGTTGCGGTCATACATCCTAAGTAGTGTGTGTTAAAATGTGCTCTTAATAAAATATTTCTGGGGCAGTGCCAACTCGTGCTCCCCACGCTCGTTAGAGCTCTCCGACCAGCTTGATAAGTGCAGCTCTGCTCCGTGATGATTTATTAAGATGGGAGAAGGCGAGGGCTGGCCGGTCCAAAGCGCCCCAGGACACGCCAACCGCAGAGACATTTGAGGGTAAAGGCTCGGAATAGGGGGTGCCTCTGAACAGATTTACATCATCCAAGATGTATTTCCAAATGAATTATGTAAGGCCAAATTGAAATACATCAGAGTCTCACAAATTTTGCTTCGTTTTGCGGGCCGGGGATCTTTTAGCGACTCTCGCTTCCTTCCGATGCGCTCGTCTGCATCGCCGTGAGGTAAACTTGTGACCATTTGGTTCATATGGAAAGCCGCTAATGGATGGGGTTTAAAAATAAATGCAGCAGTAATGGTCAGATCAAAGCAAACAAACAAGCTGGCCTAATTGACAGGTAGGTTAGGCAGGTCCAAGGGGAAACATGATGAGCGAATATAGATTCTCTATAGGTCAGGATGTCTGTGGTGGATCATTTTGAGGTCTGCAGGCAGGCTGCATTTAAAATGAAGAGGAAGAATGGCACAGCTTTTCCACTGCACGATACCAGCTTGATTCAAATCCGCTAGGTTTCAAACTCAAAATGGTAGGGCGGTGTCCCAACTTACAAGGACACAATTTAAAAATACCAGCTGTCGCTCAGACAAATTTTTTGCTTTGACTTACAAGCAAAAATCGTATGTTGCTATTGAACACAACTCAACCTCACATCAAGCAGCACTTTACAAGATAGTGAACAATTCTTAAAAAAATGGCTTCTAGATGTAACAATTAAAGACCGCTTAGCTTAATGCTAACAAACAATGCAAAAACCCAGAGATGGACTAACAAATAGCATCTATGTGGTGGTGGTATGAACAGAGATTTGAAAACTGACAGTGCAGCAACACATGTAAACAGACAATTAAAAAATTCCTAAGCATATATTCTTCATCATCTATGAGGAACAATAAATATTACTGCAGCGTACCAAGTCCCAATTGTGAAATGCTTCGTTTGTGTCTTTATGACAAACGGCAGGTAAATGAGCTCGCTTCTGCAAAATCATTTGCCTTCCAGCTTTGTTGATTAGAAGCATTTCTGGCTAAAGCCAAACTGTGCCAGGGTTTTTCCTATTTAGACCTGGATTTGACCCTTCTGATTTTAAGTCAACTAAAGGTCAAACATAATTGTCCTGTTTTACGGGCTGCAATCGTATAATAAAATTAGAACATATCCAATTAAATCAAAGGGTTATGTTCGGGGCTATTCCATTTCTTTGGTTAGGTTGCTACAATTCGTAGCAGCGCCTGAACAAGTGTTAGTGCTCAGCAGACATCATGAAAGAAGTGAGTCTTAAAGACGTCTCGACAGAGAAACGCTGGGTATCCTCCAGAAGAGGAAACAGCCTTAGTGGTTGGAGGATAGATCGTTTTCCCCCCTTGCCACAGTTAATTTTCAAATCTCCAACATCCTATGGCTGTCTGTTTTTCTTCTTCTTATGTTTTTTTTCCTGCTTTCATTCTTTTCTTTTAAAATGAAACTGGAGCTGGGGCGTGATAGTGATAGATGGCTCAGCGCTCTAACACGTTATCCAATCCGGCGCAGATTTCATCCAATAAAGAATCACTTGTGCACTCTCAAACTAAATGGAAGTCAGGC
Source organism: Syngnathus scovelli (assembly GCF_024217435.2). NCBI lineage: Eukaryota > Metazoa > Chordata > Actinopteri > Syngnathiformes > Syngnathidae > Syngnathus > Syngnathus scovelli. Next base: position 14,257,281 of record NC_090850.1, read on the forward strand.
AGCGGAGAGAAAGGGTCTGCCATGTGTTTCTGTGCTGCGAAAATCAAATTTTCGTAAAGCTGCCGCAGCGGTGGCTGGCGGACAAGGCAGCAACAGCCATGACTGGCCAGGGCCGCAATGTCTGCACACACAATTTAATCCATCACAGGGTGCTTGACACCATATCAATCAACCTTTCATCAGCATGCACCTCCCAACATAAAAAGAAAAAAAAAATAGAATATTTATATACAGTCACCTCTGACTGAGGTGACTGAGGCTTGAAGTCAATTGACCAATGAAGGGAGAAATGAAATTGAGCATTAGGTAAAACTATCATCAAAAATAAACACTGTGTTTAATGTAGGGAAAACCTCTTTAAAAACTAATGAAATACACTGTGTATTTATCTCAGGATTCATTTCCTTAAACTTGCAGTTAACTATAGAATATTCAGCAGATGAAATAAAAATGAATTAAAAATTCATGTGCATTAAAAAGTCTTGCGAGCGCCGTGGGCCCGCCATTACACAGGAAAAACTTTGAACTGATAGATCATGAGGCATTTTTTTCTTCCTGAACTGTTTAATGATATTTCCAATTCAACACATTACTTCTGTAAACTTGTCTGCATTTGTTAAAGCGGTGGCATACAACCAAATATTACTTCAGGGGCCACATGACAGCAAGTCAATTTTCATTTTTAAACTTTTGCTGCATGATTTTCCCCCTTGCCCCGCCCTCTTCATCAACTCGCCCCTCCTATGGCAGTCCTTTGTTCCGGGAATGCAGTCCCTTTTACCCCCGTCTGTATCCCACAGGCTGTGGCTCCAGTGGCCTATGATTTATAATTCATAGGGGCCGCTTTTACATGGGACCTTAGTCTACCTGATACTCAGCCACTGGGCCCATCCTGGGACAGCGCAAGGGGGGCTCTTCGTTACGCCTGGCACCGGAATACTAACATGACACCCATTTCTTTGAAGCATAGCCTGTGTATGTCAATTTGACGTAGTAATCTATTTTTCCCCGACAAGATCAGGCGATGTCTTGGTCTTTTTTTTCCCCATTTATCTCGATCAACCGCAGTTTGCTTCCTTTGGAACGAACGCTCAAGCATTAAATGATTCTCATTCCGGTGAAATGCAGCTTATTTTTCCAGACAAGCGCTCATCTTGTTCACGGACATGATGTTGTAGAACGTGGCACCTGTAAAGCTCAGCTCTCATGGTGATCCGCATTCTCAATCGGCCTCGCTCTCTGCTCTGACCTCAGCATACGGCACGGAGAGTTCTGTGCTCTTGGCCCTGGGCTCTGCTGTGCGGCTTAAAACCCTGTTGAGGCTCCAAAAGGCAAAACATTCTGCTTGTGGATGCCTCACCACCCACCTGTGTCTGTGTTGCTACACAGGCAAGGTGAACAGGCCTTGTCTGATTGCCAGTAACCGATCACATGACAAACAACCAGGCTCAAATCAGACATGTGTATCGTTGTTGTTCCTGACTAATTATTCCTCCCTCATTTGCAAGCGGAGCTGTTGCTCATTTAAATTTCAATGGGGGCAAGCGTAGGGTATGATGTCAAGGAGTTAAGCGTGTGGCTAAGCTCAGGGAGCTCAAAGCCCCCCTTTCTCCTTCGTCCAGTAACTACATCACCACAATGACACCTCCTGCTGAGTTTGCCTAATAAACAGCCAAAACAGAATGGAAGATGCGCTGTTGTTTATGTGAAGGACGGCTAAGGGCGATAGGGATAGTGGTGGTGGTGTTGGGGGGGGTGTTAGATTGACATAGCAAAGAGCTCTCAAATCAGCGGGTTGCTCCTGGATTAGTTCGGTTGTAGCACAACTCGGCGCTCCACAGAGATCATTTATGCAATTATCAAGAACAAGGCCGGCCGCAGAGCCCAACAGCTCACTTCAAAGCCCGACGCAAGATGAACAGTTACAGCACGCCGGTCTATTTCCATACAAGCCAGCCCATCCCTCCTTGTTCGCCTTCACTCCCTCTGCCTGCGGGCGTTTTGACTGTTCTAATGAACATAGGGCCCGTTCCACACCCAAACACACATGATTAGAGGTCCATGTTGCACACTGGGCAGGCACAAAGAAAAGCGAGCCCCAGTCAAGGACAACTGGGCCTGTCGAACTCTCGGCTCCTCACATTGCCATCATCACTTGTAAGAGACTGACGGGCTTCAGGATTTTTGAATTTGATGCACATTTATAAAGCCGCTTTGGGTGTTGCTGGGTTGCGCTACAGATCGGATCACATATCATGGTCGCCATCAATCATGAGGTGTGACTTAAATGGTCGGCTGTACTTTAAGGCTTGAAGTAGAAGCTTGTTTTTCTAATTCGGGATGATATTTGAACCAAATATCAACGGTGCATTACTCCTATGAAACTAAGGAGTGAGCTGAGATGAGATCATTCATGAGCTGTAGGAGGGCATTGTTTTAAACAAGTAAAAATACCAAGATGTTGATAATTTCCAGTGATTCAATTTGATCTCATTAAATGTGCAGGTCTGGCTGATATCGAGGAAGACAGCAGCCTTAATTTCTTGGCTTTATTGCCAACTGAAATGTTTTGGAGATGCCGCTGTGCATCAACACGGGAAAACTTACAAAAGCAGAAATTTAACAGCACACCAGCTCATGACAACTGAGTGGATTGACTGATAAAACTTTAAGTTACCATCACAATCTAAAAATTGAAATCCACAGGGACTGATAAAAAGCTATGTAGCTATATATTCACTGCGTGACCAGAATGTCTAAAACGTCTGACTGAGCAATGACAACATAATTTTGTGATAGACTTTTGATGCATTAGTCAGGCCTATGGAAACACAAATCCTGCTGATTTGCACTTTGTGATTAAGAGTACAGGCATACTTAACTCTAGGCCATGTGACTTTCTAATCAGATGTAGCCATGTTCTATTGTAAAGAGAGATCCAATGCAAACATACAAGCAACAAGATCCACTACTTGGATAGAGTTTCTAATCAGCACGATAAATTATTCAGCCTTGAAAGACCTTGGACTATGGACAGTGTCAGCAGGCTGACATAGATATGGATGCTGCCATCAAAGTTCTGAGGACGACACGGGGTGAGGCGAGAGTTGGCCTAGGTCACAGAGAAGAGATAGGCAGCAAGTCAGATGAAAGCCTGAACATCAGCAGCGGTGCTAATCGATCGACTCGAGCAGACGGATCATTTAAATGTAGTAAATGCAGATGATAAAGCGGGGGCACCAGACTCCGATCAATAGAATTATAACACAACTCTGATTTCCATGGAGTCGTTTAAAGAGTTCAAATTAACTGTGATGGTGGTCATTTCTGCTCGTGTGGCTCTTTTATGCTTATTTAGTCAATAGTATAACTTTGAAAGCAATCGAATTGATGGTGAAAATGTAGTGAAGACAGATGATCTAAATGGATTAAAATGTTTAACAAGGAGATGTTATGGATGAACTATTTAACAGTATAAAAGGTGATTTCATTTCAAGCTTATAGATTGCTTTTGCCTGCACTGAAGGTGTGCAACTCTAGATTCTTGTGCCATATTAATATCAATATTTCAATCATAAAGTGAAATCTGTACTAGAATTTTACGACATTTTTTTATTTAATGCAAGGGCATCACAGAGTTTCTCTGATTTAACCAAGGTACTATTATTTGTCTATATTTAATTATCTTAACAAATCGTACAATTTGAAAGCTTGACATCAAACATTGGCCTTCTCAAGAGAAAAGCATGCCTGAGCACATTGCTGGCACCTCAGAGCAAGTTCATGTATGTCACGCAACGCGCTCATCCATCCCCACAAGAGTACTCTGACCCTCTCATCTAAATATTGCATGAATTACAAATGCTGAGTTTCCCACTACGACTTAACCACTGCTGATGAAGGCAGAGGCTCGTCTCATCATCCCTGTTTAGGGACCTGCTCAATTTAGCTACTCCCAGATGGGTTCCCTGTGATATACAATGATGTAGAGGACACAGAAGAGGAGGTCATGGGCAGCAGCAAGTTTGGAGTCATCTTGCAGCAAATGGCATCACACTAATTCTTTCACCTCCCCACAACTTGTGAGACTCAAGGCTGGTGGGTGAGCCAACAATTATCCGCAGAGAGTGTTTTATAATGCTGACATAAAGATATCAACTAAGACCATGTGATCAGGACGCATTAGATGTATTGCCTGGAAGGAAGCCCCGCACGCTGAAAGTTTAATCCTGCTGATCTATATGAGTAATTGTGGTGCATTACTTCTAATTACGGCAGCAGCAGTGATAATCCCTTTAATACCAATTCAGATAGACGGTGCAATGAGAGTCAGAGAAGGCAAGCAGGAAGGTGGGAGGAGGGGAATGCAGCGAGAGGAGTTTGATAGGTTAAAAAAAAAGAGTTTAGGCGTGAGCTAATTCAGACTTGCATTTGCAGCAAGTTTTAGCATAACAGCTCAATGTCCAGATATCTTTGGTAAACATTCAATAAAAAACATGTTTTATAATCAGGGCCGCACATGAGCGTTCAGGCAGTGTGCACGAGCGCTGCATATTTAATACAGTTCCAGTCTTTCATTGTGCTTTTGAGCTCTGAGAGTTGGTCAAGGGCCAACGTGAAAAGTGAACTAAGGCAATAACATCCCTGAAAGTTAGCAAGGACACAAATAAACAGAATGTAAAGACTGAAGTTTTCGCCGTATTTTTTTGCTTCACTTCAATGGACATTCTGTTGCCCATTCTAGTATGTGTCAAGGCCACCTAGGGGTGGGATAATAGAGACATATGTATGATAAACTAAAAAAAAAAAACATCATTACAAGCTGATACGACAATAAAATAGTTTTGGTTTCTATGTGTCAGTTCATCATAACAAGCCATTATTGCATGCATAGTTCAGACAAAGACATTCACGTTGGTTAAAACATTTACTACGTACAGCCATGGCTGTGAAAAGATTTGTTTTGGTGTTGTAAATCTGTCTAATAGTCATATGTGTTGTATTTTCTTTATATAATGCTTTGCTATTTTATTGCTCCTGAAAAACAGTAACATGACATAGGCCTACTGTATACTGTTGTCATCGAACAGCAATGATATGTTTCTTTTAATAATCTTCTTATTGTTTTTGGTGGTGTCACAAACTATTGAAGTCAGATGTAGATGATGGACAACGTCCTTGCCCGATCCACATTGTTGTTCCCTCTTGTCCTCTAACTGCCGGTTGCACATTTCCAATCTATTCCACAACCTCCCCCATCTCGCACTGCCCAGCAGGAACATGCTGCAAGGAAAGGGGGGGATGATGATTTTAAACATGAGGCTGGGTGACATCTGATGGCAGGTCGGTGATAAAAAGCAACATAGAAAAAAAAGGATGAAAGGCAAAGAAAATAGATGCAGATCAGCAGTGGAGGCAAATCCCTCCCGTCTCCATCTAAATGAATCAGAAGGGGTCCAAACCAAATGGCCTCCATTTACAATTCAAGTAGAACACTGTGTGATATTAAAATGCTTAGCTAATGGAAGTACCCAAAATTTGAGCGGTGCAACCGGATCAACATCAGGAAAAACAAATGAATGTAAAGAGGAAATGCTTTACAATGAGGGAAAAAAAAGTTAACTTTCTCCTGTTTTTTTGTTTTTTTTTTCTCCTCTCTATGCCTGGGGAACAATGTTGGTGGAAGTGCGGAGAAAAGTCATGTGACGCTTGAGCTCCTTCATCCTGTTTATTACAGTGCTGGCCCGGCCGGCTCTGTCCTCAAGCCTCTCTGCTCACTACTATTTAACTACACCTGTCATTTGCGCTCCAGTCATTTTTACCTCTATGCTCGCCTTTCTTTCCCCTGCTCGCAGGGACCGTTAACTGGGCCTGTCTGTCATGCTGGGTTGAGGTTTGGGTTAGATTTAGGCTCGGGTGAGCGGCAAGAGAGGCAAAGGTGGGCGCGGCGGAAGGGATTTCTGGAGGGGAGGGTGGATGAGTTTGTGATGGGAGCACGGCATGGTTCTTCTGACCACTGTGAGGCAGCCATCTTCTCATATCGTGCAAGTACACATATAAGACAATCAACGGGAAATGAACGTGCACAACAGTAGGTGAAGGAAGCTACAATTGAACTTAATATTTTTTAACGATGAGGAAAAATATATGGCTGTGTGCGCTGTTATATTACCCGACTGTGTTTGTTCTTACAGCTTTTGTGTGTGAATATCCATTATATAAAAGTAAATCGTAACTTCTAATGCTAATTTTTGCTACAACATCAAAGGGGTTTCCTATTTACTGCTTACCAAAAGCTGGCAAAGTTTCTAAAACAAAGTACGTATTATATTTAAATAAAAAATGTGTGTCATGCTTTTTATTGTTTAGTTCTGCAGTAAAATCTAACAGGGGTGTCAATAAACATTTTAAAGCACGCTCAGGGAGGGTAAAATAAGAGTCACATGCTTGCTACTGAAAACTGCTCAGCGTTTACAACACAGATTGAGTTTAAAAATGCTCCAAAAAAGTTCAAATATTTTGTTTTAAGTTTAAGAATCACTGCTCTACATGATTCATCAGTTATGAAAACAGTTGTTCAGTAATTTGATAAGCAATTAGTTGTCAAATAATCGTTTGTTACCTTTGTAAATTGCCCTTATAAATAAATAAACCTTAAACAAAACAAGGAGATTAAAGCATGTGTTACAACTGTGTAAAGCCACTGATGGATGACCGAGACAGACTATTAACTGTAGCTCCACTGTAACTAACTTTTTCAACACCACCTAGCACATCTCTCAAGAAAGAGTGAATTTGAACTTTCCCTCTACCACAAAATGCAACAAAAGCCTCCATTATCTCTGAACAGACCCTTAACAAAGAGTAGAGGGTCTCCTTGTGTCTTCTCCCACTTTCTGCCACATGTACCTCAATGTTGTTGCTCTATTATTCCAGTGTAAATCCTCTCTGTGCTATTTCACCCCAGCCTGGTCCACTCCACCCTCAGCAGGTTAAATTATAATTTAATTACCATGCCTTAGCTGCATAAGCTGCTTGGGAGCACTTGCCCCCCAGAATAATTTGAAAAGATTGTGTCTTCCCCTCATGATCCACCAGAGCCGAGCCCCCCGGAGGCCCACTTCAATATCCCACCTAATTATCTCTGTTAAATCGGGCACCTATTATGTAGAAATATCAGTAATTAAGTTGGAAGAAATGGTTAAAAAAAAAAAAAGGTATTCCTTGAGAATTCCTTTTCGGATTTATTTTTTTCCTTGAGAGCGGGTTACGAGTACCCTGAGGAAATGTTCTTCCAGAATTTACTGTTCAACGGTTGAACTATGTTGCTTTGGCACACCACACAGATGAAATGTATGACAGCCAGAGCGGGCTTGACAAAGGACTGCATTACTTAATGAGTTCCGATAAATTGTATAATTTTTAAACAAGTACAAAAAGCAGTGAGGAGGAATAATTGGCTTTGTCTGCACCAGGGCTCCCCCTACAGTTGTGACAATTACTTTCCTTTTAAATCAGAAAAAGGAGACTTGCATTGTTAGGTTGTCAATGACAGAGTGGTGCCTTGATATACAAGTGACCTGACTTTGTTGTTGGAGATGATTATGTGACGGTGTTAGAACCTTTTGAGCAATTATTTTTTTAGCACAAATGGTGAAGCAACACATATAGACAGATGTTTTTTTTTTTCATGATACAACAGTACAATATTATAGTGTGAAAATATTCCTCATTAAAATGCACATTACGATTTCATTTGTTTTTGGGAGAGGCAGCTGGAATGGATTAATGGCTCTTACTATTAACTTCAATAGGGAACGGTAATATGAGATACAAGTGTGGCCATGAATTGAATTAAACTTGCAGCTCAATACATACAAATTCAGGGCTGAAGAATTTTGAAAAACTAATGTGTGTAAACAGCCACACAAACTAAGCCAAACTATTTTCTCACCTGCAATCAGAGAGAACCTCATGCATTGTTAAATGGGAAAGACAGATATTCCCCGTGAATCTGCAATCTGAGAGACATCATGTCAAATTGTCAGATGATGGGGGAAAAAAAAACAATGTTGTAAATCAGCTTTGATAGTCTTTGAGGGGGACAATGACAACAATGTTTTACTGTGTGGCAAACATCCTTTCATATGAATGCTCCTCGTCTGCATTTATTTGAATGTAAATATGACTGGGCTAGTAGTGCTTTATTATTCCTTGTCAGATAATCTCTCACCAAGAATGAATCATTTATGAGGAGATTTATTTTCAAAGAGAAACAAAAACCATAAACTCCTACAGTATGGCATATGTTGTATTATACTGTATATAATTGGCTTTTTCCCGAAAAAGGAATAATTGCCTATGCACTAATACAAGCCGAGAAAATGGGAATTTTCAGTCAGATAAGAGATTTTTATTACATTTATTCAATTTAATCAGTAAGCTTTTATACATTGTTTATGTATTTTCTCGACTGGCTTTTGTCTGTTATTGCAAACGAACTTGAATAACTCTGTTTTATTAGACAAGCGATGAAGAAATGAAAGTAATAATTTGCTTTTCCTACTGCTTTCAGAGCATAACTACAGGTTAAGTTTAACTCAACCGTGAAGTTTAGTTAGGAACCCAGCAGCATCCTTTTAACACGTCTTGTTCCATGTGAGAAGCACGCGCAACCCGAATAAATACAGAGCAGATAATGAATAGACAAGAAAATAAGCATTACTGCTCTACGCTGTTCAATCTTCGCACACAATTGCAGTATTTTAGATAAAATTGCTTGCACCCACCGCACCCCCCATTACACGAGCACTCTCCACGACACACACAAATACACACACGTACACACACGCACACACACACACTGTCTGAGCCTTTTTTTATCCTATAATACGCCAAGGAAAGTCCCCTCTCTGTCCATGCAGACCCCCCACAAGGACGGACCCTGCCATGGCAAATTACAGTGGGGTTGGCTGGAGACCGCTTTTGTTTTGCGGCACTCAGCAAAACACAGAAAATAACTCAACTTTAAAAAAAAAAAAAAAAAAAAAAATCCAAATTATGAGTTGAACTGGAGCAATTTGGCATGCTGTGATAACTGCTCTGTCAGAAAGTTCTTTGGCACGTCTGAAAGAGATTTTCAACCTCGAGTCATCAAAAGAGCCACCGACTCATTAGGCTGCTTAATTACGGCTTGTGCACATCTTTGGCCGTCATCCTTGTCAAAATAGAGGTGAAAACAAACTGTCCCCATCAGAAGAAGTCCATATTCCATCTTTTGTCTAGCCCACACAACCCTGTCTTGTCACAATAGCTCATCTGTCTTTTACCTTTTCTCATCTGCTTTGTACTTGGCCTTATTTTACAAGCAATGAATGATCACCTTATGCTCAATCTATCACCGTCTTTTGTATTTCCCTCCAAACTAGTCAGTTGAATTGTTGGCGAAGTGCTGTTACAGTAAAGCCATCTTGTCTTTTTAAGGATGTCATGTTTTGTTTGTCCTACCTTGTAGTACTTGCCAATACTTACTTCTGAAGCCAAAGCTTGGCGTCACTGGATGTACAATCGCAAATACAAAGCACAAAAGCAATCAGATTGACTGACGGGAAACACAATGCGTCTTTGCAGATGAAGACATTCGATTGTGGCCACAAAGAACATAATTGTAGTTGATGTGAGGTCACATTATTTGTGTGTGTGTGTGTGTGTGTGTGGGGGGGGGGGGGTTAAAATATTCAGAAATTTGAGTGGTAGACAGCTGACGGTGAAATTTAGATGGTGAAACAAACTGACCTTCAGACATGTTAAAATCTGCCACTTTGACTAGGAGTAAAAATTTAAACATAACAGTTCCAAATTACGCTTGGTAATAATGTACTGTATTGTAATATAATATCATTTAAATTCACATTTCAGTCACGTGGCCCTTGTACATCTGACCCTGTTGAGTCGGAGCCCCTGACGTTATCTAAAGCCAACCCTCCAATTTGGGTTTTAAATTGGACAGTTATTTTTAATTGGACCGGCAAATTGGTGCTGTTGTTAAATCCAATTTATTATCATGGGCAGCTGGCGAAAGTAAAGCCACTCCTTAGAAAGAGTAAGCCACGACTTTGTTACATCTCGGCTAGATTGCTGCAATGCACTTTAATTCGGAGTCAACCAGTCTTCCTTCAAGCGTCTCCAGTTGGCTTGCGCACTAAGAGCAGCTCGTAGAAGGGGGCATAATTCCAAATCTAGCCTTTCTTCTCTGGTTCCCTGTTCATAACGGAATTCATTTTAAGATTATTTTGTTTGTCCTTCAATCTTGAAAATCAGCATGAGACTTGGCATTGTTCTGTTTTATTTTATTTTATTGTGTCTGTGGCTGTTTTAAAGAGTCTCTCTGAAACTACTGCGGCCGTCATGCGCAGGAACATAATTGTTGAACAAAGACATGAACGTAATATAATCATTAAGGTCAAAGGTTAAAAAAAAAGGCAACCACTGCTTCGCCAATGAAAAAATAAGACATTATATAGTCATTGTTGATAATATTGAATATTCCACATAATGTAAAGATAGTTTTCCAATGATTTAATGGCTTTGTTGTTTAAACGCTTTTTGGTGTCATTCCTTCCCTTTAACCTTTAAGCATATGTGCCGAATTTTCTTACCTTTGTTTGCTCTCCACATGCAAGAATTACATGTCCAATCCAAAAGGGGATTACACCTGAAGATATTTATAAGATACTTCTCATATTGTTCGCTCAATCAACTCGTCAGCATCAGTTGTATTTTTTAAACCACTTGATATCCAAATCAAATTGTTTCAGACGAAACATGTTCCCCACACTTTTCAAGCAATGTATTTTACATGCTTCTGTCCTGTCAGTCAATATCAATAATGGAAGCACATCAATAAAGACAGACGCATTTGTATGTGTATCATTTCAAAAGTGGAATCTATTCCTCTCCTGCCCTCTACTCCCTAGTCTTCATCGGCTAGCGGCCGCACGGCTCATGCTCAGCCAGGCGCACAGGATATTAGTGTCTTCAGCAGCAAATTTGCTTTTCACATCTATTTCTTTCTTCTACCAACCACTTCTTGGATGGCTTGTTATTGAGCTCAGTGTCCACAAATGCCATTGATCCGAGCCACAACCGAGATCCATACTCAGGCACTTTACACTCTCTCAGCGTGTTAGTAATACTAATCCTGCTCCTCAGGCAGGCCCATTGATTTTATAGATTTCCCCCCAAAGTTGTGATAATGATATATCATTGTTAAATTTGGTAGAACAAACTGCTTTGCCGATTTATCAATGCGTGTTGGCGGCTGTGATTCAAAAGATGGCCCGCAGGTATCACGGTACATCCGTAGCTCACTAGCTTTATTTCTGACTGAAATGAGACCTACAAGACTCAGATGAACATTTCACAAACACAAATTTCAAGTTGTTTATTTGTTGAATGCAATCATGGCCCTTCATTAAATATTAATTACCGTTTTTTTTTTTTTGTGCATGTTGTCGTTTTGTTTTAAACAGCTGTCGATGGATGCATATGGATCCATTTTGGCTCTGCCCCATGAATGTTTCACAAACACAAATCTCAAGTTGTTTATTTGTTAAATGCAATCATGGCCCTTCATTCAATATTAATTACTGTTTTTTGTGTGTTGTTTTGTTTTTGTTTTAAACAGCTGTCAAGGCATTCATATGGATCCATTTTGGCTCTGCAGAAAGCAGAAACAAGATTTTGTCAAAACAACAAGGGCTATAATGTAACATTAAGCTTGATTTACTAAAGGTTAGCACAGGCAAAGAAAGAGCACAACCAGGAATGTGTTTTTGTAATTTCCAAATAGCATCTGGGTAATCTAAGGACTTTTTAGCTGCTTTTGGGTCATTCTCACGCGCTTTGACAATCAGTATATGACAATGACTCTCTCAGAGTCATGATGAATACATAAATCTAAGAATAAATAAATCTAAGCGCCAGACACTCGAGCTAGCTTAAATGAAAGCAAGGCAGGCTTTGTGTGGTTGCTGGCTTCCCTTTATCGGAGTCCAGTATTAGACTTCTTTTAGCTTGACAAGTATCGGGCTAAACTTGGAGCAAGAAGAAGAAAACAAACATGACTCCTGAAAAGAGTGGGAAAAAGAGCAACTGGAGGTGAAAGAATTTTGCCAAGACTGGGTGGCAATGAGGTAGTCCAAGGTAGAAGCGTGGGGAATAGTGAGGCCTGAAGAGACAACTAATGGGCAGAACAGTAAATGCTGAAACCCAAGGCACAGCAAGGCAGCAGTGGCCTAACACAGCAGAAGGTCTCAGAGGAAAAGCAGGCCTATTAAAGCAAGATAAGGGTCTGTTTGGAGAAGGCATTCTCTTAAGGGTGTAGCGAGTTGCATCACAGACACGGACATCAATTAAAGAGAGAAAATATGACACAGGAGTAGCAGCGCATTAAATAAAAACAACAAACTGCCAGGACTACTTCCCTCCCCACTGAAAAGGCGAGGGATGGGCAGGGAGCATCAGAGCTGAAATACGGTCGATTTATTCTCTGCAAAATTGTTGAGAGGGGGTGGATATGATGAGGTGCGATGTAAAGGGGAGAAAAGAAATGAGGCTGGATGCCTTCTGGACACACAACTGCACAAGTAGATGAAAGACGAGGCACGCCGACTCACCTGAAAACTTACAATCCTTAAGAAAAAAAAAATGCAAGTAGATGGCTTCAATGATTGTTAATTTAGCGTTACCGTCACCTTTCCCTTTAGGCAGGAGGGGCATGTTCCCCGCTGCAGTGGCCTAGATTCTATCTCTGTCTGGACACTGACATCAAACCTCATGAACTGCTTGAAAAGCCAAAGCGAATGACAGCAGGTTCTGGAAATTACAGCCCTACTATTAACGTTATTGAGCGTCTGAGTAGGTCAAGCACCCATCATTGCCCACAGCCCTTTTGAAACCTCATCAGCCCAAGGAGGTGTGGGTGCCAGAAGGCCTCCACCCAAGCGGCGGTAAACAACGATGAGCCGGACTGACACGCGAGGCTGACGAAGGGGAGGAATGCTAAGATTCTCCTGTTGTTTTGTTTAGACCGAATGCGCAAGAGTACACGGGCTTTGCTTTTGGTTCGGGCCGGGTTAATGTGATTTCCGTTCCGCTTGTCGGTTCCGGAGAGCCGGCTTTGTGAGCGGTGGTCAGGTGAATCTCGGACTCGGCCCCCTATGGCCATTAGTGTGGAAAGAAGACAACCCAATAAACAGAGGGAAGCTTGATGTGCACAGGTCACTGCACAACTTGCAGTCAAAAAGCATTTGGCCCAGGAGATTTTTCTTTAAAGCAATAACATGCATCATAGGAATCTGAGGAGCTTCATTACCGGTCCCTCGCTCACTGAGAAAGAGGCAACGGAGACCGGAACAGACCCAAAGAGGAGGTGTTGATGTTGATCTGCGGAAACATGCTACGGCAAACAGGCACTGGAAGTCGTTTTGCGACTTTCAAGTTAAATATTATTCCCTTGACAATTATTTTGTGCTTCTGTTTGTATTTACCAAACTCACATTTTCACTCCACGTTATCGTGCCCTTTTGAAAAACAATGAAAGCAAAGGCGGCAGTAAATCTTTAAGGATTTGACTTGCAAAAAGCACCTCATATATTGTTTATGAAAAAAAAGCAGATGTTCCCATCCCTTCACCTGCCTCTGAGCATGTTAGATTTATTCTCCTTATTTTTAGACTTGCACTAGTTAAGTAGGAGAGGCACACTTGTCTGACTGCATCTATACAAATAAAGACAGGCGGTGTCCTCATCTGTCGTTTCTCATAAGGGGAGTCAAAACAATTCTGTTCACGTTTGAGTTTCTTGGGTTGCATCTTGATTTGAGTCTTGAAAAGATGTTTTAAAGTTGTATTACCCCTTACGATAAAACACAAATTAAATAAAAATGGAGAAAGTGCAGTCAAAACATTGAAACATTATGGAAGGCAAAAGATTCTAAAATAATCCCTCTTGTGTCAACTTGATCCATCCAACAGAAACTTCCTTTTGTTTGAGGAACTTTGAGGAAAGAGGTAGATGACTAATGATCATACTGAATATGGACAGCTGAACAATGCAGCCTTAAAATTCTCTTCAGTCATTATGAGCCACTAATGTAAGATAAACCAAGACAACAATGAAAAGCTGGGGATTCTTCTCCATGTGTTCAGTGGAGCCTGGAGATAAAAATTATCCCGACGTCACAGATTTTTAAATTTCAATTTTATTGCTTTAACTTACAAGCGCAGTATGTGGTCAGTGACTCATCTCACATCACAATAAGCACCACTCTGACAAATAGAGAACCATTTTAGAAAAAAAAGAAGCTGCCAGTTGTTTATTGCCAATCTCGTTTCAAGTTTCATCTTAAAGTATATGAATAAAATGATAAAAATCTTTAGTCTGCTAATGCTAACTTGAAAACTCCAATTGATAGGCTAACAGTCTTGTAACCCTTTAAGCACAGGAAGGAACAAATTAATGGCACTTTACTCCCAATTCATTGGGGAAAGAGAATTTGTAAGTGTGTTGACTTTTTTTAGACTCGCATCTCAAGGCACCACTGTATTTGTTTGGTTTTCTTAAGCGCATTTTATCCTAATCAAGACCTTGCCTTATAAGAGAAAAAAAATACCCACTACAATAAATTATGTTGTAAAGGCGCATAGACTGTTAAGGGCACAGGAAAACGTATGCTCTCAGAAAGTAGACCACACGTTAACATGTGTGGCCTCCACAGGACGAGCCCAGTGTCCACAGCATATAATGGGCAGAGAATAGCTGAGTCGTCAACTTTGGCATCAGTCGTTGATGGCGTGGAGCGACAAGAGAAAGCCCTTTTGGCCCCATTATTTATCCGCGCACAGGATGCTTTTTGCCAGTCAGCAACATGTAACACACGAACCACACGTTGACAAACAACATGTGTGCACAAAATAAATATGTGTGAATAAGGGTGAGGTGATAGAGGTCGGTGTGGGGTGTGGTTCAGCTGGGGTGAACTAGTTTATAGTGGAACACATTGTACTACCTTATCTAAGTTATTTAACAGCAAGTAAGTTAATGAATTTTAGTAAGGTAGACCGTAATCTTCACATCACCCTTGATGGGGGTTCTACATACAAGATTTTGAGGAATGTTTTTTAAAATGTATCAAACATTCATTTAGCCAATGCGTTTTTTTATTTTGGCCCAAAGAGAATTTTCATGATAACAGTTGAGTAAAAATTGCTGTAATCATTTTGTGGGTTTTTTTGTTGTTAATTAACATTGATTCATTAATTTTGTAACAGCTCATGATATAATTTAATTGATTTATTTTTAATTAATGTTACATGTTCATTTAACATTTATTATTTAGTCAATTCTTTTAATAAATTATGACAAAATTTAAAATACTGTATAACGATATAGTAATTTTCTCGAGCACCGAAATCTTGAAATTAAGCCGGTATCGGTACTCGTACCAATATCTGGTATTGGTACTCATCCATCTCTAATGAAAAGTGAATACTAAAAACAACAACAACAAAATCACAGAATTATGTCTTAAAAGTCCCTACAAAAACTATTCTCACCTTGAAAATGAGCCTTGGGATTGACCATGTAGCTGGATAATGGTAAAATGGTTACCACACAAGCACACCAACTGGAGGGGTAATATACTTCTTGTAAGGGATCAAATTGTCTTCAACACCCCTTCCCCGTTATTACCCAGAACACTCCACTGGAGGTGGTGAGTGGATTCTTTGTACGGCTGATGGTGCATCTCTCATTAGTTTCCAGTGTGCTGCTAAGGGGGAGCAATGTGCTGTTTTTTTATGGTTAATTTGATATATAGTCCTGAGGAGACGGTAGTCTGGCCCCAGACAAGAGTAGAAGACAGAGGTCACTGAGGTCCAGGTCAGAAAATTTACAAGTAGCCATGCGCATGAACATGTGTGCTCGCACAGAGCAAATCCCTAATTGCACAGATGTTTCCATCAGGATCCTTTTTAGTAATATTTTTTTATTACAGCCACCAGAATCAATTTCATATAATTTCACAATTTAGTTTCAAAAATTGCATTTATTCTCGCATGATATGTGAGGCGAGGCTATTTAGAGGTGCAGAGGTCACTAATCACCCTTTGTGGCCTATTGCAGTCATTTGCACCTCCACACATGGGCCCCTTCAAACAGTTCCACTGTCAAGCCCACCACCACCAACACCCACACACCCTTGCACATTTCAAGGACAAAGCGTAGTGGTGACTGACACTCAATGCAGGAGCTCATTATCACCTTCCACCGCCTGCAAATGGCTGCCTGTCTCGGGTACCATGCAAGTTCATTGCGACGGGCCACCGTAGCAGGTCACATGAAAAAGTTGTTGCCTCTGGGCTACCATCAGGCAATACAGTGGTGTCTTGAGATACGAGTGACTCATCTTGTAATTTTTTGCTTCGACTAGCGAAAAAAATGTGAGATACCATTGCTGGGTGGTGGCAGTGAACTCAACTCACTCCACTTAAAAATAATAATGAATAAATAAATTAGTGCCGCACTGATGACCTGAGAGATACTGAAATATCTTGATGAACAGTGCAGTGCATCTTTCTGTCTTATAGAACCCCCAGGTGGCCAACATGGGAGTGCCAGAAAGTGGATTACAGTGTCTATACAATTTATTCAGTGTGACAGAATGGTTTAAGTTGTTTTAAACATGCCTTCATTGTATGTTTGGATGAGTAATATTTTTCTTCATTGAAATTCAAGCATTTGTGTTGTATTGGGGTGTAAGGGAGAGAGTGGTGTAATGGATTATTTGCATTTCTATTCATTTCAATAGGAAAAGATGATTTGATATGGAGCAGCAGCTTTCTTTCAGCATGAAGACATACTGGGAGAAGGGCAACTACCAGTCAAAGATGGCAGGAATAATGGCACTGAAAATCACTGTAAATCTGTTCCTAAAGCATCCCACAGCACCGGACGTGTCGGACCAAGTCCCATGACGGAAAACGTGTCAGGGATTGCGTCTAGCTTTACACTTCACTCGAAATGAATACACACTGACTTACACACTCATAGAATTTGTGTACATAGATACTGTAGACACACATCTACCAGAGAGACGATAGATAAGATGTATGGCTGACTCTGCTGGTTTTCCTTGTGGCATCAAGTCCACTCAACTGAGAAGACACTTCCTCATTAGCCGACCTCTGCTTCAGACAGCAGTGGGGCTCTGAAAGCCTCCGTGACAGTATGGGGGAGTAAAGTGCGTGTGTGAGTTGGAGCATGGATCATAGACTTGTGTATTAGCAAGTGTGCACAAATGAATGGGAGTGCCTGAGTATTGCTGAAAACACCTTAGATGGAAAAACAACCGGGACAGAAAAATGTAGTAAACAAGTTTTTATGCGTTCACGGTGCTCAGTTTGACCTTTTCTCCAACATCTTTGACCCATCATCGCTACAGTGGCAACCCTGACCCCCTGAGGTGCAGGGCTTTTGCAACCTATGCTTTCCAGTCCAGACTAGGTTATGTTCCTGGACACAGACAGAGAGTCAAGGCCAGGGCGAGAGCTCTGAGAAAAGTGTTACTGTATGTATTTTAGCAAGCCCTGCTCCGACAAAGTGCGAGAGGGATGAGAGGACATGTGAGAGATAAATCACTAAGTGCCTCACCTTGGGTCACCAATCACACCAAAGGCCACAGGCCAATCTCTATTTGAGACACTGAATTTGCTGCTTGGGGGCTTTGCACTCTGGCCTCGCTATAAATCAACATGCACCATCTAACCCCAATGGTCCCGTTTCACCAAACATTCCATGTTTACTTAAATTGCAAATTACAACTTACATTTTCAATGACAAAATCCTGCTGAATAAGGAAAGAATGTGGGTTGAAATCATCCAAATGAAATTGGGGACATCATCTGCATCTAAAAGTAAATGATTTCCATAAAAGCCTGTCAATAAAGAAAACATAGTAGCAATAACAAGAGAAGAACAATTTAGAGACGTCCACCAAGGCCAGTTGCTCGATTCTCCATCAAAACTGCAACTAATGTCTCGCGTATGCCTGGACAACACTAGATGTTATATATGACTGCATTTTTAATAAAAGGCCGTGCAATATTTCCTGGGAAATTAATGAAAATGTCATGAAATGCCATTTCTCACAATTTTAAAGATCCTTCAATATGTCTCTTACTCAAAATCGAACTGTAATGAGTTCTCCCACTAGCCATCAGATTTCTTCAAATCTTGTGATATTCTGAATTCTGTTGCTTATTGGCTTATGGCTGTAATTCAAATCAGACTAAATAAAAAACAAGGCATTTATTTATGAGAACATACGCATTTGGAAATTATAAAGAAAGTGAGATAATACTGCAGTTACAGTTCCATTTTACTGTAATTTCCGAACTATAAACCGCACTTGAATATGACCCACACCATCTAAGGTTAAGAGAAAATCCGTTTTTGTATAAACCGCACCAGACTATAAGACGCAGATGTTTTAAATGAAATGTTCCAATTTCTACATGTATGACCAAAACAAAGCTGTGATTAACCATTTTAAAATAAAGCATCTAGTTTATCTGGCATAGGGAAAGTGTTAATCTGGTTAATTGTAACATAAGCAAAATAACTTCTGTATGATGTACTGTTTTTGCCATTTTAGTGAAAATAAATTTTGAAAGCATCGTATTTGGGTTCCTGTTGTGACACAGTATCCCTCAATGTTGTTGAACTACATTACCAGACCCTTCAACATCACTGCGCTCTGAGCCAGTAAGTCTATTTCGAACATTACACATTCAAGACACTTTTTTTCCTGATTGCTACATTATGCAGATCAGTCGTATTACATCATGATGAATGTGTGAATAGGTGCAAATGTGCAAAACTTGCACATGAGTAATACCTCATCCAAACAACATGAAAGCTTTATGCTGGGTTTAAAGATACCATAAATACCAAACACATACCTCAGATTTAATCTGCAAAATGATCACATCCAAAACTAACTATGAATATTATTATTATTATTATTATTATTATTATTATTATTATTAGTCTTCACTGTGTGTCTTTTTAGATAACAACGATGCAAGCCTGCATATAAGTATATATGTACAAGCATAAAACACTGGTCCAATTTAAGAGAAATCCTACTTCTGGAGTTGGCTGTCTCCAAGCGTTACGTGTCCCCACTCTGCCAGAAGGAAAGTCTGTCAAGCTTATATATCCGTAAGTGTGACTGCTCTCCTCCTTTTCTCTACCCTATTCTCTCCTTAGGTGCCATAATGTCAGCAGACCAAGCCTTGATGGACACGAGATGGGAGTAATAAAGAATGATCCGCGGGGAGCCATGTGAGAGGTGTCACATGTACAGCGGTATTGTCGTTGGGAGCGGCAGGCCTCAATGCATCAGGAGAACGCTTTTACTCTGAAGGAATGCTGCAGGTGTTACATGCAATTACATGACATCTAGAACTCTGACAGGCGGCGGCCATGTTTTGCGTCATGTGTGCACAGCAGAAAACGGAGAGACAAAACAAACAAAGAACGTGATGCTGTATTTTCCCCCAAAATTCTGCATCCTATTAAGAGTGGGAAATTAGTTCTCACCAAAAGATCTGCATCAGTCATGCAGCATAAATTCTTATAATAATAAAAGCACTCGGGGAAAAGAATTTAAAGGGATAAGAAACACGAGTGCAGCATTTGCTTCAAATACACTCGTGATTGAGAGGGGGGGGGGGAGCGGCATGGATAAGAGTCTGTCAAAGAGGGAAAAAAGGAATATTACTCCCTCTATTAACCTGCCGTGATTACAAAAGCCTTATGGGCTGCCTTATTTCATGCAATATTAATTTCAAATGTGACTGAGAAGAAAGGACACTATATCCTCTCAATGAAACCTCAGGAGGTTGCAACAGGCCAACAGCCATCTTCTGCTTAGGTTTTTTGTTTTGTTTAATTCATTTTATCCAACTCCCCCATTGTTTCTGGACTCTTGCACCTTCTTTAGTGTCAATCACAACATTTAATAGAACAGTTAGTCAAAAACTTACAAAGGATAAGTATGTTCTGTAATGATGCCAAAACTGCACCAACTTTTGACTTTATTCAGTATTTTGAGGCAGTTAAATGCTGAGAATAATCATCTAAACAAACGGGAAAAATAAGACAAATAGTTTTCCATTCATCAAAAGTAGGCTCGTGAAGTTAACTGTGAAAGGCAATTGATTTTTCAGGCATAAGGTCATTGTTAATGGAAGGGTGGTTACAAGCGGTGAAAACAGTTGTCTCACTTTGGGAGCAACGGAAAAGCGTTCGATTGAAGCACATTTCATGGCTGGAGACTTTACTTTGCCTTGTTAGCTCAAAGTATTTAGCAAAAGCGTTTTCTCAACCTCTGTCAGTGTCAGACTAAACAAAAACATTCATATACAGTGGTGGCCTAGAGATAAAAATTTGATACTTTCATGACCACAAGTGTCAGAACACTTTTACCATAAAAATGAATGGAAATACTACTAACTTGTTACAGCTTTCCCCCACAAAAAAACAAACAATGTTATGTGTATAGAAAATTATCACAGATATTATTTTTAAACAAGATAATGACATAATTAAAAATAAACAGTTTTTGTGTCCATTAATTGAAAGACCAATATTTTGCTCCTTCCTGTCCACCTAACTGGACCACAGAGAGGGATAAGATTGACTGATGGATGTACTGTTCATGGAGACGTCTCAGTTCCACTCAACTCATCAGTATGGCACTAATAGGAGACACTCTTTGCAGAAGATAAACAATATAATGAATATCATGATATCGTCTGTCTACCTGTGTTGCTGTAACATTTCTGTTCAATCCGTTATTTAAAGGGTTATCGTACCGCAACAAAGACTTTAGCATTGCACGAGCAGACTGAAAGGCTTACCAATCACTATGTTGTCGGCTGTGTTAAATCAAGGTGTAATTCAACATTTTATTTTTAGTTTGTCTGGTGTAAGTGGCTTTAAATAACTTGGAAGCTCTTTTTTGAAGAATTGTTCAATATTTGTGCTGCTGATTGTGAAGTGATCGAGAAGTGATCGCGTCGAGATTTGGCTGTGGGTGGCAGTAATTACATTACAAAGCAAACTGTGCAAACACAATAGCATCGCAAAAAACTATTCTCTTAAAAAATACAATGCAGGAGTTTTTGTTCAGGAGAGAGCTGTTATTTTCTAACCCTGCAACACAGCCTAAGTCAAGACAAGAGGTGAAGAAAAAAAACGGCAAGGGATGGGAATACTTCAGTTACATTCAAGATCTTATTTTAACAATTCATTCAATTGCCTGGAAAAACTGGACTTATGCCGCCTCATTTCACAAATGTACCTCAGACATTTGACTCTCTTTTTTTAACACTTCATCACTGGGAAAAACACAGTTGTAATCTAACGTTGAGAGGAAATGAAGTTCGAAGGCAAAGTGATCATTAGTCTGCAGATAAATTCAGACAAAAGTGGCTGTTCAAGCATCATTATACGGCCTGGGCTTTTATGAGCAAACATGCCTTCATACAGGATGCAAAATAAGCACCTCTATCTCACTTCTATCAGTGCTTGAATCTATACTATTAGCTTCCAGAGTGTAACACCGCAACAGGGACTTCCTCTTCCTCTTGGAAGAAAATATTCATCTAGTCAAAACATGCATGTAAACACGGTCCTTACCTCCTTCACTTTTGTGGATGTTGATTATCGACAACTGGAATTCAACCAATAACAACCATTGATGCATTGTTTACATTAATCAAGTACATTTATTTCAAGAAGGGGGAGAGGGTCTCACGCTGTTAGTGAGATCCAGATTTTTAAACCACTAATGAATAGTAGATCCCTGTAGATTGCGGTTTAAGATAGTTCTGAATTTGAGATCAGCACAGCTTTTGAGTCAAAGATACAGGCGGGGAACCTTGTCATGTCATTTATAAGGAAGAGGATTGTCAATATGTTGGGAGTCACACACGTTTAGGCTCTTCACATAGGGAAAGTTAGACAAACATTTTAGTCTGTTGAAAAGAGAGTCTATTCTTTCTTTTGGTAGGTCAGCTGTATTGTCACAGAACACAATATAATGTCATAAAAGGCTGTAAAGGGAGTCGCAATATCAAAACTCTGCTTTGAAACAGCTAGCAGTGAATGAGTTAATTAAATAAAATTTCATATGTTGTATTGCACAAAATAGAGTTGTACAGGTGAGACAAGGTGGCCTCTGCAAAATATTAGTAGTTTGGAAGGACATACTTTGGGTCAGAAGTTTCCAACAAGTCCATAAATCTCCGCTTTTGCACCACATCTGGTACTGTTCAGCGCAAGGCTGTGACTGCCTTGCTTTCCACCAGCTTGCCATACGGAAAACTCAACATGATATTGTTCTTGTCTCTTTCTTAGCAGAAATTAAAGTGGCTGGCTGCTTTTTTTAACATTACTTGCCATAGGGTCAGAAAAGTCCATAACTGGACAACACCAATTGCATGGCGTCAGGGAAGCCATGCTTAGAACTATCGAAGCTGATAAAAAATAGAAAAAACTAATCATAAGCGCCAATTAATCGCCTAGCCCCATATCAGAAGTCACTTAGGAGTCCACTCAAATGTCACCCCTCTAGAGTCACACAAGGACATTCACTTGGTTCCTTAGGTGGCCTGCATCTAAACCAATGCAAATATTAAGAAAAAATTGTTTTACTATATGCAGAATACACTGTGATGAGCTGATCTGGTGCGAAATCCCCAAAAGGAAAATGAAAAACCCTAATCTTTAACTTTGATTCAACATCATCTTCCACAGGAAATATCACATAGTGCTCTTCTGACCAGTGATTCATAAACCCCCAAAAATATGTATAGTGCGTTGTTAAAATAAGATAAAAATCTTTCACAATTCCTGTATATCCCTTTTCAAAAAATTGCACGCTGAAGAAAAGTATTGGGGAGGCTTTTATAAATATCACTACAAACAGTCTAATTATTGAGGTTCAGCTAAGAGAAAATTACAATTCAACCTCCTGATAGAGACCCCTGATAATATATTTGTGAAAACTTTATTCCTTCAACACAAATTCTAATGCTTCCCCCCAAAAAAATTAAATTTATCATACACTTACAAGTTAAGTGAAATCCTTGCATTCAATGGAGACTCGTTATGCAGGAAGACTTGTTTATGTGACTTAAATCCACCACAAACTTTTTTTTAGCAACCAGACTATTCAATGATTCTCAGCAGCTGGCACGTACGATTGTGTCTCTTATTTACAAGTCTGTCGTGATATATTGATTAAGATTATATTCAAAATAACATGCCATTTAAGATTATGTATCACATAGCTGATTATAATTGCATAGCCTTTTTAAACACAGCAGCTAAAGGGCAAACAAAATTGTGATGTGCTAACCCGTAGAATAATATCATTTAAATACCACCATAGGTGTGATTGATAAGGATTTATAGTTTGAAGATTCTGCGTCGTGGAATATTATCTGACATTTATAAATGCCTGCATTTTTACAAGCTTGAGGGCAAACTTGAGGCTTCGAGACATTTAAACATACAACACACAGCATTAGGATCCAATACAACAGCTTTAAGGATCCTGTTAATTTTTAATAGTGTCAAAAAAGGCATTTATTTAATAAATAATATATAGTATAGAGGACTTAGGGGAGTTTAGGCCTATCTGTAACCTACAACTCATAGAAGACCGTTTTGAGGTATACTATAGAGTGAGTGATCACGACACACACAATAAATACATTTCTGGCGTCTATGCTAGCGATCGCATGATCATTCTGAATTCATCTGGCCGTATAGATAGTGTTTTACAATAGTATCTAACAGTATTTATAAGTTCACATGTAGCACTTGATGAAACTGAAAGGGGCACAGTCTCTGTTACTAAAATGCGGCGAGTGAGTTAGGACATGCTTCAGTGAAGGGGAGCGAGCGAGGAAGCGAGCGAGGAAGCCAGCTCAAAATGTGCAGACACCCTTTATAAAAAAACAAAAAAATATATAGTACTCGATAAAGTTGGAAGGTCACGACCAGACTCAGATATTTATTTATTTACAATTTAACCTGATACGTGTCAGTCGATGGCTGTGACAGAGTTTGGGCACATTTGCTTTTATTTTTCCCCTTAGTGCCGATATTTGGAAATAATGGTATTTTGCCACCTAAAATTCACAATTCAATACTGGTACTGGTACTTGGTGAAACACTACCCTGAACAAATGCCAACCCATTTATGTGATTGTCAAAATAATTTCTTTTATTGACGAGCAACTGCAATTCTGTCTTATTCATCGGTTATCAAAATGCTGCCAAATAGCGGCATTGAAAAAGAATTAACCAGGAATTCTGTTCAGAAATGTTCCACATGCATTACTTTACATAGAAGCCAAAAAATGCCAGAGTATCAGCACAAAGAATTCTTAGAAATCGAACTGAATGGGGGAAAGCTGTCATAAAACGTGTGCAATACAACACTAGAGAGGCTTTTGTAACTGTCAAAGTTTCTCCAATGTTTTTGGTAATTGGTTGCTTATGAGATTCAGGTGAATGGAATTATTAAGAAGCAATTTATTTCGTTTTATTTTATTTTAAATAACGTTTTGTTGTCAAAGTTGAGAAAATATCAGTTTTCTTTACTTGGTATTGGAATTGAACCAACCTTTTGTTTGAAAACAATTTCAGTGATACACAGTGATAAATTGAAACCTATGAAATGAATTGTATATTTGCTCATAGAACTATTGGATCCCAAATAACCAGCAAATAAACACACCCTTGTATGAAAACACACATGGCAGTGCAATTTACAACACAAACATGGATCCGGACTGACTGGAACACAAGAGCATCCACACACCTAAAGACAAAATCTTTTGCAAATAGTGCCAAAGTCAATTTTAGATGAGGTCGTGCATGATGATGCGCTCTCTGATATTGTAGTGGTCACGGTCTGTGTCTGAGCGATGGACGAGAGTGGATGCTGCCAGGGGAGTTAGTACTGGGGTGGAGATGGGAGGTGAGGGGAGGGGAGAGGGATGCGGGATGGGCCGAAGGTTCCTTTGAAGTCTGGATTCCAATTAAACCCCTGACTGAGTTCTAAGCGCACTAGAAAAATGGCTGAGGTACAAGACATGGCCGGGTCCCCTCGTCCAGCAAAGCCTTTCCATTTTAGCCCTTTTGTCTCCCTGCAGCTCCTGATATTTATGATCACCCCTCGACATAACCCCCACATTGGGTCTAAGGCCCCCCCAACACCCCAATAAAGCAAAGTCAAAACGATTTATTTATAGAGCACTTTTTTTCAGCATAGAAAAGCTCGAACAAATGGGAAGTGACTTGATGGCCAGAAGAGAAACCCATCCTCATAGTTTACTATCAAAAGTAATATTCTGTGAGATTAATTCGTGTTATAAAAGAACAAAAAAAAAAAGACCAGAACAGAAGAGTCAGCAAGGAAAAGGAACAAGACAGGAAAGATGGGTTGAACAGGGGGGAAGCAGCGTTGTACCAAAAACCAAATTGTAAAATCGCTTTTGATTTAAAAGGTATGAGTGAATCCAATTGAAACACTTTAAAATGTGGTGTCCTTGATTTGAATCACACCCCTTGTATGGAGATACGGATCCAATCATATTTTATTAGAGATAACTGATATATATTATAGATATAGATATTAGCTAAATTAGGTAGAAATGATAAAATGATAAAATAAGATCAAATGAGATCAAATAAGATAAAATATATATTATTAAAATAAACATTTCAATCAGACATTCAACTTGCATTAGGTCACTTTTGTTTAGTTTTGTTGTTTGGTCTTTTGGACGCATACAACTACAGCGTTTGCATCTCCACAGCTATCCCCTTGAACATTAAGATGTGTGGGGAGTAACTCCAGTGCAAGGCACTGCGACACCCTCTTACAAACATGTATCTGGCTGCTACTTCTTGTAGTTTTGTATTTTTTGAAGAAAGTAATGGTAGAAACAGATAAGGTGCACCTTCGCCGAGTGATGTAATTGTCTTTAGAAGAAATACATAGAGAAACCCAAATATTCAGCGCTGCAAGGCAACTGCAGGCGATTCATACAGTACACAACGGCAAAAAGCCACTGCAGTTTTTGCTGTTTTATTTTGGCACATGAATTCCACTCACTCACGCACACACACTGAAAAACACACAGGAGGCAACGATACATTCTCCATAATTCATTCGGCATGGAATTTCATTTCCTTTTCTCTTAAAAGTAAGCACAGCCACAGTCTACACCACACAGACATACAAAAAGCAAAAGTATGCGCATGCATTTCTTCTCTCGGAACCGAGAACACAACACGACAGTGGGAGTTCACACACTAAACACACAAACATGCCACTGAAAAGTCTCGCAGACACCTGGTCAAATGCTCATATGATTTCCAAAGAAACCACCCGGCATAAATGGCTTCCTTGGGGAGAAATGGATGCAGCTAACAGGATTTGGGCAGGTTTATATTCCGTCTGATCCTGGCGGAGATGGAGCTGGAGGTGGGATGAAGGAGGAAAGGGTTAAGACGCGGAGCAAGAAACATTTTATCACACCGGAGGGGGACAGGGAGCTGCGGGGCGAGGAACGGTAAATATTTCAAGATGATAGGTGACACGAACAAAAGGTTTATTCTCATCCTCACTTTTTAAGGTGCAAAATTTGGGCTCGGTAATCCATAACAGCAGTCCTGGCTGACACGCGGATACGGCACTGAGGAATAGGCCTCTGCATCATCACCTCCCCCCCCAACACACACACTAAAAATACTGCTCCTTATACAGTCAGACTTAGTGACAAAAATACAACATCAAGAATCAAAAATGAGGAACATTCATACTTGAATCCCCCTTTTCACACAATAGCCACAGTAAAACAGCCATGAGTAGCAAAGTTCGAGGAGTTTAGAACATTAGACAGGAAGGGGAACCTTGATGGATGAAAAGGGACATGATTTTTCATCCATCTGAACGAAATATTTAATTGCTGATAGTTTCTCTAAACTAACTAGCCAGATATGCAATCCGCTTCCGAATTTATCTGGAAGACACAATTTTCTTGACCTGACTGGTCAGGTGCCACTCTCCTTTCTTCTCTGATTAAAAAATAGAGTCTTGGGTTTGAAGGCGCTCTTGAGCAATCTCTCCCATCTAGTGTTGGATACTGTTATTGCAACTTAAAACTGCTACACTACAGTAGCCGGTTTCATTTTCAAAAATGAATCGAAGGCCATCCTGAGGCCGGCAGTTACTCGTCCTTGGTTTAAAAGACACAAGTTCCACATAAATTAAGCTACTTTGACTTTTACTACCATCCAAATTTACTACACCATCTCTCACTTTCACCAATTTGAACTTGTTTGAGCAACTTTGGAGGATTTTGTTTGGGGAGCTGTCTGTTAATAAATGAATGGACTTCTTGGCTATCAAAGACACAGCACTGGCTCCCTGTTCAGAGTCATAGAGCGCTCTGTCACTGTGCCTGTGAGAGTCAGATAACCCTTTGATGGAGAGTACGAGTGCTTATTGTTGTCTGCAGCCTCCACCTTGCCTCAAACACATATGAAGATTTATGGAAGGAGAGGGCCGAGCAGCAGGGGCCCGCAGAAACCTGACGGGCTACGGCAGCAACAGGAAAAGGGGGCAAGGAGAAGAAGGGGAAACACACAGGTTGGGGTGGGGGTGGAGATGGGGGGGGGGGGGGGGGGGTCTCCTATGACCTGCCGGTGGAGTACACAATGCTCTTGGTAGAGATGACCGCGATTATCTGACTATTAAAAGGAGGACAAATGATGGTAGAAGTGTGCTGCTACTTGTCCTCCTCTGCAACAAAGGAGCAGCAAGTATCACACTGGTAGGAGGAAAAAAGCAACAAACTGAAGGATCACACAAAGAAAAAAAAGTTGAAAAGTTACTTTCAAGGAACTTTGGAAATTGGTTTTTGAATACCACATACCAAGATGTGTTGCTCTTGAGCAACAGAAACGGTATTTTTAAAAAAAGTCGGATTACACAATGACAGAGTAGACACGTTTATATTAATAATATTCATTAATCTTCCGAACCGCTTATCCTCAAAAGGGTCACAGGCCTGCTGGTACACCCTGAACCGGTCGCACATATAGACACACACCCTCCACACTCACAATCATACCTACGGAAAATTTGAAGTCGTGAATTGGCCTACCGTGCATGTTTTTGGAATGTGGAAGGAAATCGGAGTACCCGTAGGGAACCCACGCAGGCACAGGGAGAACATGCAAACACCACACAGGAAGGCCAGAATCGAACCCTACATTTCAGAATTGTGAGGCAGACATGCTAACCAATGCTACACCGTGCCGCCCACAATATTACACACAGTAGCAACGGTGCAGTGTGTGGGACAAGCCAAAATCAAACGCACCGAAGCGTGGTTGGGAGTGGGCATATATTATAAAATGAAAGACTGTAGCAGTATGTTTGGTCACTTATGCGACAAGTTTTATTATTTCACTACATTTTTAGTATAATAGAGATTTTAATAAGGTTACCAAATGCACTTTATAGTGATATTAATCCAAAGAAATACTACTAAACACTTTTAATAGTCATTAACTGAATATTCAAGAAATATTACTAGACAAGTCATATTATTGTATCCATAAATGCATACCTATTTTACATTTGACACATGACTAAAAAATGTGCAAATCCACACATTGCTTGCAAGTAAAATACACATTAATGAATTCCATATGAATAGAGGAATAATGATGTTGAAAATTTAGGTGTCAGCCGAATATTAAATGCACCTTTCTGCACCTGCAAGTGAAGGCAAGTATCAAGTATCTACATTTACACAACTATGCATATTTTCACTGGCCACCTGTGTATTCTTCCCCATGACAGATTCATTTTGGCTCTGGCTTCAAAATACAAAAAAAAAAGTGCTGTTACTGAGTGAAGAAAAGTATGTGAGGGAGAGCAAGCAGACAGGACAAAAAAAAGATTTTAGAGAAAGCTGATCAGCGACTCATAGTGCCCTCTTCTGATCACATGCTGCATGGTGCACAATAATGTCAAGCACCTGAAACAGTAAACCACTCTGATCCCTGTTTTATAATAAGGCAGAATAAATGTAATGCACAAAAGAGGATTGGAGAAGTGGTTAAAAAGATATGAACAATAATATGTGGAATAATGCACAAAACCAGAAGATGAATTAGCAGAAGATTGACTTAACCAAAACAAGATTAGCAGTCTTCTGTTTGTTTTTAACATGATCTCATCGTGTGTTAAAAAGTTTGCTTAAGAGCTCAAGTCACATGATTGATTGGATTTAGTCATTGTGAAGATTTGTATTGAGTTAATTAATTTTATATTTAACTTACATTTATTTATTCACTTTTTTATTTATTGGTCGGAGGAGAGGGCTATTGTCATACTTTCTAAGTGATGACATAATTACATGTGAGGATGGCTGAGAGGTCTAAGGCGTTGCTTTTAGGGCCCAGTTTCCTTTGTGACTCCACGTGTTTAGTCACACTAGATCACCAACTACAACCCATTGCTAGTTAGCTGGTGTAGTGTGAATAGCTTGCCTTGATCTCTGAGACTCGCACAGAACTGACGCGAGTGCATCCAGCCCAGTCAAGCTTTTTGGGACAATCTCAGTTTTCTGCAAAAATTTGATTAAAAATCTGCTGGTGTTTTGATGAGGTACAAATTGAAAATTCTGGCCAACTGCAATGCGAGATTCTATCTCTTTTGGAAAAAACGGATGTCAACTAGACATTGGGTTGTATAAAGATTACCCATTTTTACCTATATGATTACCTGCTTTTATTAAAATTGGATCCAAAGAGGCCTGTTTCTCATTTGAATTTAATGATGGCTGTGCTGTCTGTCTGACAGGGAGCTTCTGATTTATACATTGATATTAAATTCAACAAGTGTTGCAGCTAGGAGAAAGCAGGACCATGGATCTTGGCCCCACACCAGGTACATCTTGGCTTCCTCCGAGCCCCTATCTGCTCCCCTCACTCGAAGGAGCTCAGTAGCCGACAAGAGCCAAGGACACATGCTGCATGGCACCCCTCTCTCATAGCTCTTCCTCCTCCCCCTCTCATACCTCTTCCATTATTCATAGTAAAATACAAGTGATGTAAAAATGAATAATAAATGCAGTCAACGCAAAACAAAAGTTGGCAGGCCAGTGCTGTCAGAATGGTCACTTGACAGAAATAAAGAGAAACATATCGTTAGCCTAGTAGCAGATTTGCCTATAAGTTGTTTTGGGGAAAGAAGAAAAATAAATTCATCAAAAGTCTGGTTGCCTTCATTTAACTTTTGCGGATTACCATAACTTATCAGTATTTTTATTTTATTTGATTTATTACAGTAAATTAAAAATGATTTGGGCAATTATGCCGTTGAGTTACCAATTTTTTTTATCAAGCACATTGGCATATTGGGACAGTCCATTTAAAATGACTTGAGCCAATTGTGCTATTAGGCTAATTTGTTTTTAACCAATCTTGCTTTTTCATTGTAGCTCAAATGCAGTTCAGAGGCGAAAACTCCAGAGTAAGGTTTACATCCAAACAAACAGCTGTTGTACCAAAACACATCTCCAAAAATCACAATCCTTCACTCAAGCAAAAGACGCCGTCTGACCAAAAGAGCCGCATTAGACAACTCGAAAGAACAAAGAATGACTGCTCAAGACAGTCAGGTTGGAAGGGAGGGGCGCTTGAATTTTTATGCTAAAATGCTGCTCTTGTTTGAGAAAGCCACTGCAAGGGACAGCCACACGCTGAAGCTCAAAGTGAAGAGGACAAAGAGCAGAAGAGCATATTTTCTCTTGCCATGGAAACACATAAAAATAAAAGAGTGAGAAAACTGATTTCAGTGGATCTTTTAAAGCTGATTAGATCAGTGCCTCATTTCTTCAAATGCATTGTGCATAAATGCTGTCATTTATTGCAAGCATTTCAGACAGCATGAATCAAAATGTCCTTGATGTTTGCTTAGCGATTAATATTGTGTACATTTGTCATGTGTGGCGTCTCGCAATTAATATGGGATCCGTGTGCCGAATGTCTGCCTGAATATCTAATATAAAAGAAAAATGGGTGAGGATTGCATTTTGTTTTTAATGTTTTGCTCGAGCGGCGCACTGCTGTCACGCCCGCCTTTTTTTTCCTCCAAGATGTCAGACAAAAAGAAAGGCGAGATAGAGAGGGAGGGATCCTGGAGGGGGGGGGGGGACGGAGGGGCTACTGACATGCACTTGTCTTCAATCTCTTCGAATCCATTGCACAATTCATCTGCTTTGTCTCTAATGCCACGACTGAGGACAAGCAGACCAGACGCCCATTAGAGTCCTCATACTGCCCCCCCACTATGCAGACCCCTCCCTTACCACCTTCCAACACCTTTTTTTTTTTTCCTCCATGTGACTTGCTGACTGAACAGGCGGTAAAGCAATTCACCACAGCGCCAGACCAAAAATACCCCCCACCCCCAAACAACAGGGGTATGTCAGGAAGGCAACCACATCAAAACCATGTTGTCATGGTGATGTACTATGGTCAACAAATTACACACCAACGCAGAGGGATCCACAAAATACTGAAAATATGCACACACGGACGGGCCTTTATGTCGTAGACACAAACAAAATACAGGGTAAGTGAAAATGTGGAGCAGTAGCAGGGATTCTTCCATCCTTATTTTTAAAAACTAAACAGTGAGTGACAGTTCATTAATATATTTAATCAAAAGCAAAAAAAAAAAAAAAACATGCACATAGCGATTGATGACAACAGTTTAAGATGTTTTCTTATAGTATGCTGCCGTCAGCTACCGGAGATATAATCCTTGTGTTCTAAATATACTTGATCAATAAATATGATTCCAATTGACACACTAAAGAAAACCCAAAAAGTTTTTGATCCATTCAATATTGTTCTGCAAGTAGCTCATATTGCTCGTGGATGCTCAACAAATGCTTCCTCGTTCAAGGTCATGTGACCGCAATGTCCATCCACAAAAGGCGCCAGTCAGCCAACAGCGTCAACAGACAGAAAAAGAAGAAGTCTTCCCGGAACGCTTGGCATTTGGATGATCTGCTGGCAAAAAAGGAGCAGTGCGAACAAGTGAAGGGAGGAGGAAAAAAAGAAGATCTAAAATGTGCTCCTTCACCTCACTTGTTCAGGATGCTGGCAGCACTTGACTTCAGCTTTTAAGCAGAACTACACCAGAGCTCTAGCCTCGTACAAGAGGATCCTCCATCCCAACAGATCGCTGGGGTCACTTTATTGAGGTTACTCTGCTGTGCACTACATAAAAAGGCGGGGAGATTGAGGGATATTAATGGTAAATGTGGCATAGCTACGGCATTAAAACCCCTTCTTTGTCCTCCCTTTTTTCTTTGTTTGGCCAGAAGAGCTGAAGGCTTAGGGATAAAGGTAGCGCTGGAATCATGAGACGGGGATAAAAGCCGGGGAGGGATAGTCAGCTCGGACCAAACGACAGAGCAGTGGGTAATTAAAACACCCGGGGCCCCTGAAGTTCCCCCATTCATCCATCTCCTCTTTCCCCTCCTAAAAACACACATTCTTACAGGCTCACAAAGAAAAAAAAACATACAGGCTGACACATATGCACACTCTGGAGCAGTTTGAACGGTGGCTCCCCGCTTGAAATAAAAATCCACACAAGCGGAAGTGCGCATATCTCCCACTGCTGGCTTCTGTTTATTTTTCATTTGTACATTTTTAAGGCTCATGAAAGACTATTGTTTTTATCTGATTACTCCCAGACTGACTGCCTCCGCTGCCTCAAAATGGCCCATAATCATGAACCCTATGGACTTTTTCATTTGACAAATGCCCTTGCGCTTTTGTTGTGTAATGTAATTACTTCAGATGACATTATTTTCAGCAAACTCACTTTGTACATGTACATGAACAATAGATGCAAACCATTACAAAAAAGTACAAGCAATTAGCAATTAGATGACAAAAATACAAACAAGCAAAAATCAAATAACAGGACACTAAGAAGAACCTCAAAGAAAATTAGTCATGTTTTTTTATTTGTGTTTTTTATTGACAGTATATATATTTGAAAAATGATGTCTACTTTATTCAGGAGACGTTTCTTTGTCTTTTTGTGATCAAGCCTCTAGTTCTGCAGTCAGACCACACTGCCCTCTGTTGGTGGCCCTCCATCAAAGCAGCCAAAAAACATTTCACATTTTGACGAAATTTTATGATTTAGATGATTTAACTGACAATCTAAAAAGATTCCTATATGCACTTCTGCATGGTTCTATTTCCAGTTGTACTTGATGAGGTGTGGATGACTAGTTGGCTCCACATGTCACTGGTGTGGTCAATGACCTCGCGTGGGAGAGCGCCGCAGTGCCATGTGAAAAGCCGGTGAATAAGGATGTGTTAAAGCAGCATGTTGACGGGGGAATAGGAGCTAAAAGGATCTCTGCACTTTGCCCACACTGAAGTCATTACCACCGGGCCTTTGATTTCCACATGCAAAAAGCTCAGGTTGTGAGGGCCCCATGTGCTGCTCCAGAGGAGTACGTTTTCCACGCCGGTCTTCATGTGGTGTTAATGTCTGCGCTAGTCAGGGCCAGATCAGTCAGGAGGGGGGGGGGGGGGAAAGAGGGCAAAGTGCTTGCTCAGATGTTTTTGATCATTTCGAAGATGATTAAAAGATCTGTTGGCCTTCGCACCCTGGTCGCTCTCTAATCATTCATCGTTTCCTTCACTCTGTGTTTTTTAATATATATATATATATATATATATATATATATATATATATATATATATATATATATATATATATATATACTATAATATAGTATATATATATATATATATACTATGATATAGTATATATATATACTATAATATAGTATATATATCTATATATATATATATATATATATATAGATATAGATATAGATATAGATATAGATATAGATATAGATATAGATATAGATAGATATAGATATAGATATAGATATATATATATATATATACACGCACACACGCGCGCACACACACACACACACAGTGTGTATTAAGTGTATGGTTAGTAAACGAATGTTCAGAGCGGATGAGGCAAAAGTGAAAGGACAATCAGTGCAGGAGGTGTCCCCGTTCTGCATGATTTAGATTTTGTTGGCGACCACCAAAAAAGGGCAGGGAGAGGTCAAGGGGCGTGAGAAAAACAATCACCTGCTGTTCACTTAACCGCTTGGTCAACACCAAATGTGGCCGACTCTTTGGTTCTGTGTGTGTGTGTGTCATGTCTCAGTTAGGTAGTTGGAAACAGATGGCAGTGCAGTACGTAAAGTCTCTATACTGACCATATACTGTATACATTTTTTAAAATATATATTTTAATGCAGATAAAAGCAGATAAACACACTGAATTTGTTATCATTGTGATATAAAATGCAAAGTGATGTGCCGATTGTGACGAGCCCAAAACATTTTTTTCAAATGTTCAATTTTAATCAACTTCTTATGCATGAAATTCCAATAACTTGCAAAAAAAAAAGCGGTAGCGCTGCTACCTTAACACCTGACTTTGGCAGAGAGTTAACGTCAGCGAGACCGGATCCGACAGCTTTAGTCTCCAGAACAGCCAGCTTATACAGATAAGTGGGCCAGACTGCATAAGCCTCACTCAAGTATTCTATTACAGTCCCAATTACCCCTTGGTAAATAATGTACTATATATGTGGAAGAAACTACAGACAAGTGGAATGTCCAAAGAGTTAAAAAGAAAAAGACACACATACATATTTTATACACATATATTTGATAATATGTATATATTAAATAACTATTGCATTGAATGTTTATTTGCGTGATGATTTAGATGACCAGCGTGAGCATGGTCACTTGACGCCTGCTTGCCGTCCAGGCCCGAGCAGCTCTCACAGCAGACACCCGCAAAGCTTCTTCTCTAATGGGGACAAATTGGCAATGTCTGTATGGGCTGGTGCTGTGTTCTAGGAGCTGTGAATTGATAGTGATGCCTAATGATCCCCTTGGGTAGATCAATACCAATAATCCCCTTTCCCACCTATCCACGTCATTGACTATAGTGAAACTGGAGAAGCAGCATGGGGAAAAGTGCCGGCCAGAGCGCTGGGGTCAGGAGTTCAAGGGCCACAACTCTCACACATGCACTCAAACTTGTGTTTGTGGCAAGCGGGGAGATGAAAGTGAAAGCAAGGTAATATCATACTCGGTAACCATTCGTCCAGGCACTCAAAAACATTCAGAAGCTCAGCACAACACAGCAGGGGGTTCAGAATGAAAAACAGTAGAGAAGAAAATGAAAGTTGCTTGTGTATTAGTTGATCAATACTACTTTGGGGCCTTTATGCAGTTATTACTGTTCAATTTCAATTAGCAGCAGGGTTGAATGCGCACCCATTGTTGCAAATCACTGAGCCACCCATTTCCAAAAATCTTCAATTAAAATATCTAGGATGTTTTTAGTGATGCAATCACAAGCATATATATTGTAGAGAGAAGTTATTTTTGTAACACTGAATGGAGCTGACTATTTTTGCTCTTCACATTTAGATCTGTGTATCTACAGTAATTATTCATGTATAGACAGACTCCTTTCACATCCAACGATATTATTGTGCAGCTAAATGTGTATAGATGTCTTTTATAATTTGTTATTTTCTTTGTGTGTGCCGGAAGTTTCTATTTTGCTGTCCATATAATTCCATATTGCAGGGCTAAGAAAGGCTTATTCAAATGATGCTATATTCAACAAGCAAAGTGTCGCTATTTAAAACATTCTCAGTTGCCTTAACAAAATGTATTTTATTTTGTGTCATTGCCTAGTACTAATAAAAAACAGCTCATTTACATTTCCAAATATGAAATTAATTCTCTTCTTGATTTTCCTCGTATCAGAAGCATATTTTGAAGAAAACATTTTGAGGGTAAAAAGGGGGAATCAAAGCGCAGGCCGTGTTCACCAGTGCAAGAGTGAGACGAAGCGTGGAGTCCCTATAGAGCTTAGTGTGTGTGTGTGCGTGTGAACGTGCGGCGTGCGTGTCCGTGAGCTGTGCAGTCATAAAGCCTCACATCACCCCCTCGAACCCCATGGTCAGCAGCTGATTACTCCCACCAAACGCATCCGTACACTTTATCCCAGCTGTCATAGCGCATACTCATTACGGGCTGCACCGGCCAGCTGACTCCACGCGGCCACACCCGCCCGGACGCGGCCGCGGGGCCAAGCCGGGGGGCAGCGGCCACAAATCAGAAAGCGGCAGAATAAATGAATGCATTTGCTTTCCAAATTCACTATCAGGACCGACCGCATGACATTTTGGTGTCAGTCCTCGCTTTAGACACACTGACTCCACCTGCATATGTTGATATTCGGTTTATGTTGGTGCTCGATGAATTAATAATTACTCTCCATTAAATTACACCAGTGCAGCATGGTGTCATTAACTATTGATGTCGGGCTCCCAAGTTGCTCATACCATCAAGACTACTCAAACAAGGACAACAGGAGGGAAGTTTAAAGAAATCAATCTCCTCAACTAGTCTTCTTGATGCCCATATAGCGGCTATCCCAAACACTGCACTTGCCTCAAGCAGGTGTATATGCATGTGTGTAAGTGTGTGTGCAAGAGCAGGAGGGGTCCTATCAAAAGGATGACAAGGGTGCCACACTCCAAGTCCTGTCACACAGTAGGTGTGTTTTTCTCCATAGCGCCTCAGATGCGGTTTCTCACATTTTTTCTATCTTCATAAAAACAATTCATTGACCAGTATGTCAATCGATGCAACATACACTTTTATCTGCACCGCAAAGTCACCGTTTGTTGCGCCCGTCTACAGGCCATGGCAATGTGAAAGCAAAACTCATGCATGCAATTGCATTTTGACAATACTATAATCAAATCCTCTATAGTTTAATGTAAATGAAAAAACGACAAAGTCAAAAATTCTCCAATCACCAAAAATGAACATTGCATGCATTTGTGCATAGTATTAAAATATTACAACAATGTGAATGAATTACTACAATTGTGTTAATAATTAAACTGCTTAATTTGCACTGCGAGTCGTAACTGACGTACTTGAAGTAGCACAACTGATGACGACGGTAATCAAAAAAATTATTATGGGGGGAATAGCTAAAATATGTAAATACAATTAAACTAGCCACAAACTCATTTGTAATATAATCAAATCAAGAGGGAAAGGTTATTTCAATCAGCATCTCAGAGATGAACGTAAAAAGAAAACATGCCACGTCTGCCCTCCCTCCATCCTTGCTTCCCTGGACAGCAAAGTGCAGAGCTTAAACAGGAGCTTTTAATTCATTACATCATTATGTCATCTCATCCTAATCTGTGCAGTGGCCTCCACTGCTTTGACATGCAAATGGCTTGGAAAAATGTCTGGGGACGTACAGCGGGAGGAGGCGAAGCACAAAATAGCAATCATCACATCTTGTCAACGAGTTGAAAATATACCCCGAAGACATCTGCCTTTTTTTTTTTTTTAACCCTCCTCTCTCTGAAACTGAGTCGAGTCCCTCTGCTCTCTGGGCAGTGCTCGTCTTCCGCCATTTTTGTCAAAGAATGCCCTAAACAAAGCGGTGGCAAGATCACACGGGGAGGCGGCAAT
Source organism: Syngnathus scovelli (assembly GCF_024217435.2). Lineage (NCBI taxonomy): Eukaryota > Metazoa > Chordata > Actinopteri > Syngnathiformes > Syngnathidae > Syngnathus > Syngnathus scovelli. The sequence continues at coordinate 14,295,107 of NC_090850.1, forward strand.
CTGTTGAGGATCAGGCTCCCAACGGAGAACGTCTAAACAGTAGAACGCGTGGCACACGCACTCCCGTCCAGCCCCCCTCCCGTTTACACGTGCCCCTCATCTGCATATTCACAAAAAAAGGCCCCTCTGGCTTCCCCCTCATCAGTAAACCACTCCCCGAAAGCTTCACTCAGGAAAGCCAGCTGACAAAGTGTGCCGAGTGGGACCTCACACACACACACGCACACACGAAGATGTTATACGAAAACGCACCAGTATACATTTTTACCAGACTCACATACACAACACAAATATGCTCTGGCATAATAAAGAGAGAAATCAGAGCGACTTAGTTAGATGTGGTGTTGTGAGTATTGGCCGCGCTCATCTAATTTCCATCCCTCCTAGCCCTCCCTCCCCTCAATCTTCCTCCTCCCCCTTCCTCCTCACCCATCTCCCCCTCCTCTCATCATCAGGTACCTGGTGACGAGCGGCCCGTGATAATCCACAGCCTCTAACCAATCAATCAGCAGCATCGTAATCAGCGGCAGTAGAGAGGAAGAGAAAAGGAGAGGGAGAGAAAAGAAGCCCATAACTTACCGCAGGTCGCCTCCAGTCTGCTGAGCACAAGCGCAGAGTTCTGCTCGGGGCTTTTGGCTGCAAGCTACCTGGGCGAGTTCACCACAAATATGACACCTTTGGGTGATTCTTAAAAAAATAAATTCATATTTTTCACTGCATTATAAACATGTAACCGACATATAAAAGCACTCCCCCTCCCTTTTCCTATTTCAGTCCGACTCTACCTTTCTCCCTCTCTTCTTCTTGCTGTCACTCTCTCTCTTCTCATTCTCTCCCCTTGCTCCCTATTTGCCTCTCTCCTCCCTCAGTGTGTGCCTGTTGCAATGGTGTGGACATATACGAGCCATATCGTAGAGATATGTATTGGGAAGCATGTGCAGACCGTAAAAAAAAAAAAAGCCCGACTGGTGTGATAGCCCGCAGATGAGCTGGACCTTGTGTGTCTGTTGGTGGGAGGGAGTAAAGGAGGCAAGGGAGGGTCAAAGCTAAATGTTCTACAAAGAACACGGGGACCAAATTCTCCCCAAAATCAAACACATATCCCCCCACCTATCCCCCGCCGGCTTCTATTCGCTAAGCCCCCACCCTGGCCCCCCTCCCATCAGCCTCAACCACAACCCAAACCTGCTTTTTCCTTCCCCATTTCTACTCATAGGCATTCCCTCCGCAGACATTCTTTGAGGCGGTTCGTCGTCTCCAGGAGAAGGTAATGCTGCCAAGCAGCCCCATACATTTTGCCTTGAGGCTGAGATAGCTGAAAAGCCATGCCTGCTATCCACTTTCTTTTTAGGGAAAGACAAGAAAAACGCACAGGTTTTACACATCTCCCCAAAAAGATCTGATGCCGAATTTAGCATAGGATTACACAAAACCTCTCCCGTGTACCTCTGAACAGAACCCAGGTTTCTCCACACTGTGATTCCACTCCTCCCCCTCACCAAAGGCGGCACACAAGCAGCAGCCGGGGCACGGTGCCTAAGTTTAGTTCTACAACAGAGAGCTACGCCGTGAATAAAATGTGGCATTCGAGGAGCCTCTCCATGAAGATACTCCGAAAAGAGAACACTATATTTGTATCTGTGGCTACGCATCCTGTGGTGCTGGAATTTCAATCCTCGAGACTGCACGGTGAGGCGCACTCTGGAGGCCTCATGCAGACAGAAGCGAGGTGCTGGCTAGTTAGTATTACAATTATAGGGAAAGCAAAGCCGATAAGGCCTTAATGGGGCTCCACCTCATGCCATTCCTCCTCTGTCATCCCCCTCAGTGGTGGGTCTCCTCAGGGCTGTATACTAAGCCCCCTTCTCTTCACTACGCCGACTCATCATGACCGCTCATCTCAAAATTCAACTCGTCGCATCAGACAACACGGCTCTAGGATAAATCTGCAATGAGGCAATATGAACACCTGAAGACGACAACATTATAAAGTGTGTGAGTGCAGTCCTGCTGTGGCGGAGCTTTGCTTAATCGAGCTGCCCAGTCATGTGCAATACAAATTGTGACGTCAAAATCTAGCAGAAACTGGAACAGCCCATGCAGACACATTTTGAGGAGTAGATACAATGAATTGGTAGGTAAAATGCAGTTGTTTTTTTATCAAATTGCCACACGGATTGGGATGAGGTGAAAAAAATCTCCAGAGAAAAGAACCACAAAAACATTATCGACTGAAACCGCTGGTTTTCATAGCTTTGTCAGAGGATGGTCTGAATATCAGCATCACTATTATCTGTTGCTGGTGTATTGATTAAGTAGTGAGATGACCATATTTTGTCCCACCCCTGGTACCCACCTACCTGTGAGCGGACATCTCAGATATCCACGCACAGTAACCGGCTCTAAGAACAATATGACGCTGGATGCGCTCAGCGCAGATGGTGAAAAGACACACAGGAGACGCCGCGGTCCCCATCAAAATGGATGACTAGCCTACATGCGAATGTCATTAGAAAACTCCAGAGATGAATGTACGCAGGAGTAGGGGAGCTAAAGTGCACTGGTGTCTTGCTACATGAGAAGCCTCCACGTTCTCAATGAGGAGAGACAGAATTTACGCAACATGGCAGCTCTGTGTTGTAATGCATCAAGCCTACTGAGAGCTGCACTGTCACTCCCACTCTTCATCATCGGCAGGAGCAAAACAACAGCCATGTATTGTCTTTTGGGCAAGAAATACTATGTGTGTGCTTGCAAGTGTGCCTGAGTACACGTGCGGCGGCGTTTGGGTTTATGAATGTATATATACACACACACACACTCACATACACATATAAGCACACGTATAAATACACACATACACACGTCCGCCTCCACTGCATCCATATTAAACAGTTTTGGAGGTGAATGTGCTTCCCTGGGTGTCATGAATATAAGAGAAAGCATCCATCTTCCAGAATACAATTTCACAGGTAGTGACAGTAAAACCGACTGACTCTCGGACACACACCGGCACACGCGCAAAGACACACACGCACAAAATGGAGAAGGGAAAGATATGGTCAAAGCTGCCTGCCATTTTTTGATTTTTAGAACTGTGATAGCTCTCGCAGCAGCAGCGTCCCGTGTTAAAGCTATTATCTGCTCAATGGCGAAATTCCAATAAAGGCAAACCCTGCTGATTGATTCAAGTCGATTCAACCCATGCTGACCTCATTCATGCGACAGTTCCTGTGAAACGGACTTAATACCTGTTTCACTCTCATCAGGGAGCGATATTATGGTCATGTTACAAAATCGGCTCTATGCTAAACGAGTGATTACAATTTTAGAGGTGAAAATGTCCCTCCAAGCAGGTATGAGGAAAAAAACTGAGCAAAAACTATATTTTATTAACCTGTAAAAATATACTAATGCATTCTAAGCTTTGATTTTTTTTCTCAAATTTCATTACCTATTAAGACATCATCAATTACGGTGATTTTTATATTAATTGTGTGGAAGTGGAACTGCAGGTGGGAATTATACCTGGGTTATAAATGTGCATAACTAATTTAATTAACTAATGAGGGGAATCCTTCATGACTAGATTTTTTTTTCAGTACAGTATTTAACACTGGGTTAATTAGCTTAATCATGCACTTGATAATGAAGCAATTAATCCAATTATTCACAATTAAAGACTGACATATGTGATTATGTATTCATAGAGACAGAGGCGTTTTTTGCAGTATGACTGAAAAAAAATGTGTGTGTGTGGGGGGGGGATAAATACAATAAAATACAAAGTCAACGCTATAAGAAATACAATAATGTTATTCATGATTAGGTAACTCTTGAAATAAAATTTTCAAGTTTGAGTTGAAAAAGAACGCATGAAATCGTAAAGCGAAGAGAAGAAGACAATGAGAGGAAAATTTGGTAGTAACTGATGCAATTAAAGAATTACTACACGATGGGGGAAAAGATAATTCCCACCATTTTTACCACACCAAGATGCACATTCTCTGCTCCTAAAACCCTGCACATCTAACAAAACCTTATGCATGGATAATAATTCAAGTCAGTCAAAAAAAATGTTATGTCAAGTGTACTCACTGTTCTGTTTTTTTTACCTGTTTGTTAAGCTGACTCACTTCTAAAATATGAATGTTGCTTCAGAGCAGTGCAGACGGCTTTACGACAACACTTGTGTTTCAGTACTCTTGTTTTTCTATGTCGGTACACAACTGCTAGCCTGATCTTATGGACACACGGATGTGGTGTTTGTGTTGTTCCCCAGCTCGGCTTGGACTGTTTGGGGCCTTCGCATTCGCTCCAGTACACACGGGAGTCGCCACATGCTTCGTGCACACGACTTGATGAAAAACATGAGTGACAAGATTCATGGCTATCAGAGCAGCTGATGGAAATGCTCTGGTGAGAGTAGGATGAGGGGGGGGGGGACTCTTTAAATGGATTTTATTTTATTTCTATTTGCTGATCAAATACACATTAAGTCTTTTAAAGAAATTAAAGTGGTGTTGTTTAAAATTTAGCTTTGCCTCCAAATGTGGGAATATTTTTACTTTGTTATATTAAATCATATGCTTACACATTTTATGTGATGTTTTGTATTATTTAGAATATGTACTGTATAATAAAATGTATAGAATTAATGCAAATTATTTTGCATCCAAAAATAAAATCTAAACTTAAATTACCCAACTACCAAAATACATATCTTGTTTTGTTTTCTAGTTTAGCTCAACGTAGACATGATTCCATCACGCTTGACTTTACAGGATCACGAGGGGGTGCATGAGGCCGCTCACCCCGAGACTGTGGCACTTGGGCCGCCATGAAAGCATAAAACAGCATCTTTCACTTTGAGTGCTACGAGCGAGGTCAGCCGATTGCAACCACAGGCACATAAAATACAGCTTTACACTCATTCTAGGACATGTTCCTCCATTAGGGTTTCAGAAATAGTCAGTAAAATAAATAAAGAAAAAAAAATATATATATGTCTCAATTGTACATATGCATTTTTGTAAATTAGTAACTGCAAAATATGCATATTGTGCAAAATATAATTGATATGAGTATAACAGAATTAATTTAATACAGAGCAAGTCTGTGAAAAGGCAGAAAGAAAAAAACCTGAGCCAACAAGGTTTCCGACGTGATGTGGCACGCGACACGTCACCTGTACAACCGCCGCGCCGCCTGATTTGGCTCTTCAGCCAGGGGGGCGAGTGGCTCTGGGGACAGAGCGAGGAAATGGCTGCTGTGGTTGTTTGAGATGAGGTTAGCAGAGCGGCGAGCTGGCTGGATGCTCCTGTGGCCCAGATTTGCTCCAATCCCCATTTGTCCACTCTTCGACTGTATTCCCTCAGAATATTGCTTTTGTATTTATGGTGTTAGCTCAGGGAAAAAATAATAAATAGATGCAATACATCTATAAAACAAACGAAAAATGGCTTTGGAACAATATTCTTATTCTCAGTAGTTTAACATCTGTTATGATATGGTGGTGATTTTAAATTAATCATGAGTACTGTGGCATTTTTTTGGGCATTATACATTTGCCAATGAAGACTATTGCTTCATGTGCTCACCCCAAGAGCTAAAAGGGTATTTGCCGACATGAATCCCAGTAAAAGCGGCAAGTCCAAGCAACATTAAAAATGACAGTGATTTTCTGTCAGCATCGCAGACACAAGCAAGAGGCATCACTTTTGGGCAACAATTTAGCCTTTGCTCAGATGGAAGTCTAAAAAAAAAAATTTTAATGAAAGGGTGAATCCTTCCTCATTCGGTTTCTTTTAAGTGAAAACTTAACTGCATACGGAGATGAGGAAAAGCTGTTTATATACTACTATGTTGTCATTTCTGTAAGCATGACATTTTTTAAATTGTGAAAAGTGTCAAATACAGTTCGAGGGCACTAAGATTGCACATGTGCAGGCAAAATAGGGGCATAAACCTGAAGCATTACCATTATTACAAACAACATTTCCTATATTTCCTTCTCTTGGATGGATGAGCGATTTCAATGGCTCTTCCTCCACGCCAGAAGCACTGGTGAACATAAAAGACAACACACGCTTTTGCAGTCTCTCTTGCCTTCTATGTTTTCTGGAATTAAGAACACCATAAAGGCCTGCTTCTGTGCATGTTAAATGAAGTATACAGCATCCATGCAAGTGCAAGTGCATGTACGTACACAAGACTGAAAACTGAAAAGGATTTGCCACCCATAAAAAAGAGAGAAGACACTAATGTTCAATATGCTTGTTTTGGTCAAGTGACTTGGTGCAGGCAGCATAAAGTGAAACAAAATTAATGACAGTAGGAAAATCCACATAGATATAAAACGGAAAGAAAGCACGTTATTATTACTTGAATTTGAACTCAAATCAGCTCAGTGGTGTTATGGCTTAATAATGCACCTGATCCTTTTACTGTTTACCAAATCACATTGGCATTCATGAGTTCACAAATATTTCCCGTACAACAAAAACAACAAAAATCAAAATGAGTAATTACATTTGTTTGGGTAGTGTTGCAACCAAATTGTTTTTGGTGCATTATAATTCTAAAAAAATATCAGGCTACCTATCCCACTCCCTTTTTTCTCTTTGATTTGGCTCATTTGAGCAGTACAGTCCCCAGCAGCTTGTTAGAACTGCCACCTCGATGACTGCCCCCTGGATGATAAGGGGGGCAGAAACGGAAGGGATGCTCAGAGGGGTGTGTTGAATGATAGGTTCAGGAGGAGGCCTACCCCAAATCAGGGGTGAGAGCAAGGATTTCATAAAAAGGAACAAAGACAAGCTCACACACCATCTACTGACAGGCCGGTGGTACTACAGTGCACTGTAAGGGGAAAATACTCCCGTCCGTCACTATTGGGTCAATATCAAAACCTGTCTACTGTCAAAATTTACACTGAAAATATTTGAGAGTGATTTAAATGTATTTTAAGAAAATGGTCATTCTTTAGCTCTCCAAACAGAGAGGATGCAGGCCAACAGATGCATGGAAATGAATTGACTAAATATCAAACCAGCCAGAGGAGGAGATATTCACAAAGAGAGCTGGTCCTGTTTTATTATTAGTGACAGGCTGCAAAAAATGATCCTTTAGGTCAAAGAGACAAGAGCCATAACTGCCCAAATTACCTATAATAGCTCACACATGGGCTTCAATTCTGCCTCAATAAATTTCAAAAGCTCAAACGCACATTTTAAAAAATAATAATAATAATTGACAAGAGCTAGTAGCATATTAGTCATGTACCTGCTCAACACTAGCTACAGAAGAAAAAGAATTAATACAAAACCAAATCGTCGTTCTTCAACCTTTCTATTTTCCAAGGTCGTGTTCATTTATCACAGCGGGATGTGCTGTGAAGACTGGACAAAGGCTTGAATATATAATCTTGTATAAAATGTATAGTGAGAGGCTGCAAGGTGCACAACACATCCAACGTGGGCTTAGTGGGATGTCCAGACGTGCTATAACCTTGGGGAGAAAGGGAGGGGGATGAGGGGTGGAGCCCAATGAGTTCAATGTAAAAAGACATGAAGCACGCTGCTGTACGCAAAACTGAAAGCCAAACAATAAAAACTGTTAACCACCTTTGGAGCACACAAGGTTAGATACACACACATCTACAGAACTGCACGATTATTCTCGTCTTGCATAAAAAGATCTGAATAAAGCTTTAAAATTTTCATTAAAAAGACAATTTAGTGGAGGTCAGTATATAAATGTTGAAGGGAATGCAAAAACATTCGGCACTAAAAGAAACAGTTTCTCGTTTGGTGCAAAGATGTTGCCAGCCAGTGAGGTAAAGAGATTGCACTATAATTGCAATTTTTTTCATCGGCTATACACCCAGAAGACATCTAGTCAGATACATTGTGATAGTCTGTAGTCATTCTACGGCTAGCAGGTCAACTTTAAAGCTCTTTCAACTATTTATCAATACTTGTGGGGAGTAGCACAGATCGAGCCTAATGTACATCAGCCAAGATGATGACAGAAAAAGCACAAAGCAAAAGAGGCAAAAACATCAAAAATATCCAAGAGGTAACCTAACAATGAACAAGCATGACCTCCACGGTGGTCCTGATCTCCAGCTGTGTGAAGAGGAAGCAATGAGGAAGGTTGAGCTTCCTAAGGTCAGTAGTCAGCCACAACATGACTGCTAGTGGGCAGCTTTGTGAGGCTCGAGTTAATAAGGCTTTCAAACAACTTCAGGCGAGGGGAGATAGGCAACTAAATTACAACATTGTTTTTCCCCCAATGAATCTGAATAACTTTTTCATTAGCTGTGTCACAGAGATCAGCAGTTATCAGTAGCTCTGGAGGGAATGCCGAAAGGGGTGGAGGACAATCACTGTTTCTTTCACCATCTCATTTCCGACTGTGCATTTCGAAACAAAATTAATTTCCTCGGCTATCTAATAAATCAGAAGCTAGTGATTGCGGTTGGTGCCAATGCAGGCGGTCACAATGAGAACGAACACTCTGGTTCAGTCTGACAAACGAATTGTGCCGTGGGGCCTCCTCACGGGATTTCCCCCTTCAGCTGCAACATTACAATCACAAATTTAGACAATGGCTTCAGTGACTTTTACCAGAATACATTGAACTAGAGTTGGGGAGCGACTGTATTTTGCCACACTCAAGTGTAAAAGTCAAGCAAGATGTTCTACGGGAGGCTGGACCAAAGAGTTCAGATCACGTTCCTTCCAGCAAACATCACCTCCTTCATCCAGTACTCTACACTGCAACTTTCTGAATTTCTGAGGGTATCTAGCAACAAGAGGCTTTGTGTATGGAATGGTCCATAAAATTCTGCAATGCCATTGATACTGTCATGCATATGTATGAAAGCGTGAAGAAGCAACAGCAGCTGCCTATGGCTATGTTCTTCAAGCCCGTCAAGATAGCTCCTCCTAAAGTGCCTGAAGGACACGTGACAATGACTCCTCCTGAAGTGACTTGAACAGGAAAAAAAGCCGCCGGAGAAGATGAAACTCCGCTGATTTGCTGTATATCGTCTCGCTCAGCTAAATGCGAGGAGCATGGTTTTAGACCGGCACCATTTGTACAATGCCTGGAAATAGCATCTGATGTGATTTGGCACTACATAAATAAAATTGAACTGACTTTGCCAACTTACACCCCTATCGTCTTTATCAATTTCTTCATCTAGAGTCTATTCGCTTACTCAATTACGACGATATCATTTGCGTGTCGGTATGATACATATGCTTCATTATACATGCAGCATCTTGTAAGGTTCAATGCATGTTTTCTACATGACTTCCCTTCCAAACAACTCAAGGGTTCTAATGATCCACCATATGCTAAAATGCCTCAGGCAATCTTAACGGGGTGATAGAGCATTAAAAGTAGCAAGAGTAGAGTAGCACACTCAGGGAGGTTGAAGAAGTGAAGCCACTCCATACACTTGAACTCCACCGAAGCTCTCGGCGCACTCCATCAGTGCTACCTTGAGTGGCAACAGGGCAGCATCGAGTGGGTAGGAACGGTTAAATAACAGCGTTAGAAAACATGTATCGAAACCTCACCTCTCTGGCCAATACGGGATTAACTTTAACTAACTACATATTGCTCAATCAATTTTGACACCTGGAGAGAATGACTACGTTCACATGCATAAATATAGCTCTTCACTGACATATTGTAGTTTGCTCTCGCAACTCGTCCACAGTCTCTCAAGTCCTGGTTAACATGCCATTTGAGCAGTTTGATGGTTGGGGGAAAGCTACGTCTGCCGACATTAACCTATTCTGGCATTGATACGCCTTTCTCCTCATTTTCTGGTAGCGATTCAACAAGGAAGGGAAACTTGCTCTGCTTGTTAAAAAACACTGGAAACTCATACAGGACTTATGTGTGAAGAATTTTTTTTAATTTTGTACAATGGAGACTTGCCTTGGCTCTTTTGGTAATGGTGATGACTAAAAGCAGAGAACACTATAAAGGCCCACTCATAATGACTTGATCTCTATCAAAAGTCAAGGCTGGTAGATTAAATTGATTTTGTTGGCTTGCTTTAATGTAGTTCTTGAAAAGAAACGCTCCACCGCACAGACATCGTTTTTAATCTATTCTTTGATTACATGTTCATGATGTGGTCTTACTGTGTATGCGCATTCTTCAGTAAAATAATTTTATTTATCGTATTTTCCGGACTATAAGTCGCAGTTTTTTTCATAGTTTGGCCAGGAGTGCGACTTATAGGAGCAACTTATGTGTGAAATTATTAACACATTATTATATCATTTCACATGTTATTTTCACACTACACCGCAAGAGGGCGGTCTAGGCCTGTGGAATAATTGGAACTGCAACTAACGATGAGTCTGACGTAAGCTCGTAGAAGAGGAAGCCAGCATCGTCTACCTCCAGAGTTAGCGAAGTTAAGTGACAGAGGATGAAGATTTCATTGGATTTAGTGATTTGGAGTGACAGGTTGGTTTGGTAAACTTGTTAGCATGTTATTTATGCTATAGTTATCTGAATAAGTCTTAATAGTATGTTACATCAGGTACGTTCTCAGTTCGTTGTTTATGTGTCCTGTAACGTTAGCATACCGTACAATTATTCAGCCTGTTGTTGCCTCCATTCTATTTTTATTTTAAATTGCCTTTCAAGATGACATGTCTGTTCTTGGTGTTGGATTTTATCAAATAATTTTCCCCCCAAAATACGACTTATACTCCAGTGCGACATATATGTCTTTTTCTTCTTTATTATGCATTTTATAAATGGTGCGACTTGTACTCCGGAGCGACTTATGGTCCGGAAAATACGGTAATAGATTTTCTACTAAAGTAGTTTCATACACATTGGCAGACTCAACTAATTTGTTATCTCACCGCTTAAAAATATATATTTCATTGTTGTCTGGCAACATTACAATCAAGTCTGTTTTCCTTCCATCAATTTCCTTTAAATAATGACTTGTTTTTCGCTGATGTAGCAAATATCCCACCAAGCTTCACTCAAGTTTGGGTCAGACATCTTGCTGCCCCAGAGTCAGCGCAGATGCTCAACTAAAATGTTCAAAAAGTATTTTTTTTTCTAATTAGTCTGTGTTATGCCAACATTTTACCATGTGGTTTCAATTCATTTAATGTAATGGGCGAGTTTTCTTTAGTGCATGTAAACGTACCTAGTGTATCCCCAAAGGGCAGCTTGTTACAGGGCACCTTTGCTAAAATACACTCACAAATTAGTGAGACATGCTTTTAGTTCCATGCATTAGGCGCAGGTGCTTCCCAAATCTCAGCTGCTTTTTGGAGTTATATGTTTTTCCAAATGATTTGATTTTGTAACATTGTGTATTCCAGGTCAAAATGTGACAGCTGTCGAACACAGCGCATGTGATGCAGACAAAAGCAAAAAAAGAACAAATCATCACGTCGCTTTTTTATGTGCAAAGGTCAGCAATTCAAGGACAGCATCTTTGATGGGTCTACATCCAATCAAGAATGACTGAAAGACAACAGCCTTGAGGAGAGACTCAATGGAATCACCAAAATGGACTGTATAAATGTAAGACAGCAGTATCATAAAATGTGCGTCTTTCTGCACACCACATGGTGGTAATTCTGAAGGTAGCGAGCCTAAATTGACCACATCTTCGTTAAAACATCACGGATGGAAGATCCCATGGAATACGCTATCTGTACATTTGTGCTGGAATATACGAAGGCAGTGATAATAAACCTCCGTCAAGTTCGCTACACCTGGATATATAGTCTCTCCTCAATTGTTTCCCCAGCTCCAGTCACCCCTAGTAAAACTAGCTCTCAACACCCAGCACTCCCTGACCTCGGGATAGCCCCGTAAACATAAAAGAGCTTTGATACGAACCAGGTGTGGGCGGACTATGTGTCAGGGAAAAGTGACAGAGATGAACACGTATTTGGATGATATAGGATTCCGACAGCTGAAAACGAGACGCCGATACAGTTGCTGAGTCCCAAATTGTAAGCATGTGATAGCAACGGGCCAGCTTATTTAGACCCATTATCAGAAACTCAGACAGGCTGTGCGGTTCTGCTTCATGTTAAAATCAGATGGCTCTTCAAAGTATCAGAAAGGGGGGTCCAATGTGGGTTGCGCAATATCACATGGCTCTTGTACTTTTCAAGATCTAAGAATTGCTTTGTTGAGCTTGAATTGAAAGAATGGTTTGGTTGTTATTCATGAAACATATTAGGCGCATTTTTGATGAGCTATGCTCTGCGGGAAAGTAGCAATGCCGTTTCTCCCCCTTCCTGTCACTCTGTCTGGTTTCAGGTTAAACTTGACCCCTCACACTTGACCTTGGGGGCTTGGTTGAGCGGAGAGGGCACAGCTGTTAGGGAGGCTCTGCAGCGGGACCGACTCCCGGCTGACAAAGGAAGAAATTCAATTGCGGCACGTTAGTGTCCGAGTCATTGAGTATCACTCATTTTGGCTAACTAGAAACATATTTTTGCTCTGCACTCAAGGCAACTTTCATTAACCTCAAAAGAAAAGGAAGGACATGGCGGCTGCGGTGGTGCCGGGGTCACACAGTGGCTCCCCCAGCTTCAGATTTCAACACTCCTCTGCGGTGCTCTATTTTTAACGCCTGGTACATATTGCTGTGGTCATTAGTTTCAGCGCCTCTGTCCTGCAATGTCAAACGCCTCGCAGGTTTGATGCATGAACGGGGGTCCATCACTTACATTGTTCCCCCGGACAAGCAATGTGTGTGTGGTTCCCTGTAGTGGCTAAAACAAAGACAGATGGATGGGCTTAGGCTCAGGCCACAGGTACCTGGGGACACTTTGCAGGACAGCTTACAAATAGGACTGAGAAGGAAGGGATGAGGCTGAATAAAGGCTCAACCCATAACTGTCACCTCTGCAGATTGAACAGCTGCCCTAAATGAAGACAAAGTATCGATCCACAGAGTAATATCTGCCGTTTGGTATGTCTACAACGAGAACAAGGGATGCCAGAAGAATATTCGCTTGCCATGTGAAAATTGATCCAAATGGTGACATGTAGACTTCATAAACATGGCAGGAAAGCGATGCGGCAGAGATCCAAGTTTGTCTCTGAGCTCTGCTTTATAACAAATTAAAAACAAGAAGGAAATCATACTGAAATTGGGTCCCAGCTTGCAGCAGCCAGCCCTCCACCCCCACGTCTTCACCCCCTGCCATAGCCAATGTCTCTTTTCTCCACAATCAGTGTCAGAAGAAGCGGCGAGGAACGGTTTGCGAGAAACACTTATCTAGCACAGCGGCAGAGCCCTGTTCCTCCACCCTTTATCTCACCAGGAGATGGAATTCAATATACAAAAAACCCCATCATGCAGCAGCATCACGCCTATGCTGGGGATAAGGGCAGGGTTGCCAGGTAATTGGTTGGTGGTGGACGAACACAAGGTTTGAGACTACCCGTGGAGGAGTGGAGATTACAGCAAGGGGTGGAGGGACTGGGTAACTAGGAGTCTGTGGGGGAGGGGCGAGGGGGGGGTGGCTTCTTGACAATCTTTCTCTACCCCCCCCAAAACCCCCTTTCTCCAGCAGCCACACCTCACCCCCACCTTCGCATGTAATCTCCGCCAGCACAAATGTACACGTGTGTTGGTGTTTTCTGGCTCCAGAAGGAACAACAAAGCGCAATAGTTCTTTTGTACAGTGCCTATGTCACAATGCAACCCACACGCTAAACACGCATGCCCCTGGGTATCTTTATTATTAGAAAAAATAAAACAAGAAAAAATTGCTTACATTCATGACATTTCAATTGAAATTAGACCCCGATAACGTCGGTGCGTATCATTATGGAGAAAAAAATAATTTCATTCCTGTGAGATATTCACAAAAGGAGGTTGGAAAGGCGCTCATCCAACAAACGTATTAAGAACGGTGACGGCGGATACGCGCGCAGGAAATCCACGGGCACTCCATTTCCCGTTTTCCAGCATCTTCGAGAGATAACTGTTGCAGAAGACGGGGAGATAAAGAAACACGTGAGGAAAGAAGAAAAAGTCATTTCTCTGATTTATTTATGATGCGGCGAGGTATGCTGAACGCATCAGAACATGCAGCAGTGGTCATACTGTCAAAGAAGATGAAGTGTCTTCATAGTCGACTGAGCAAAAGAGCGGGGAAAAGAAAGAGGGGGAAAATTAGAGGGGCGAGAGATGAGGATACTGCAGAAGGGTGTTAACCACCTCATCTCTAGCGCATCACCCATTCGCCACAAAATGGCTACTTCGCTCTTTCTGACAGGCGGCACCAGCGCAAGAGAGGGGGGGAGGCTATCTGAACCATCACTGTGTCATCTTGAACCTTTCTCGCTTGTTCCTCAACTTGCGCTTATTGTAACGTTTCGGAAAAACACTGTCCGATGGCAGAACTACTATTTTGTGCCTCCCACAATTAAATTGAGAAATGGTGGAATTAATTTGGGGGGTTGTAACAGCACGCTCCTCAAGGTCCACTACAACCCATGTTAAACTTTATATACATAATATATCCCTTAATGCCGTACTGTGTTTTAACTGAAAAGATTCTGCATTGTCTTTTATGATATGAGCTAATTGTGTGCTCAGCTCAAGATGTAACAATGCTCTGGAGCTGATACACCATTCCGTTATGATGATCTTCCACGTTTGTTTTTCAAATTTGTCTAATTTTCATAAATTGTATTCACCCCCAAGCTCCTAAGATATGCTTAAACTTGAAGTGAGAACAAGAGGCAAAACACAAGTTGTTATAGTTGTATTATGATCTAGTGTTTAAGACCTGCAAACTAAACCATTAAGCGGCAAGGGGGGTGGGGGGGGGGCAGTCATTTGCCGTATTTCTTTAAAACAGAGGCTGCAAGCTTTTGTTCAGTGCAACATCCCCCTCTGCAGGCAAAGAGAATACAACCACACTTCACAAAGACCTGCTTTTTGATATGAAAATGAGATGATGTGTTGGTGGCCGTGTCACATTAGTTTAATGGGAATAGATGAGATTGTGCTCAAGCACATTTGCAGACTCAGCCAAAGTTGGCCCATCCAGTTACATAACTGTGTGAGAGAAGCAATTTCCATCTGAAACCATTTCAACCACACACCTATTTCAGTTTCTATTCTGCCTTCCGTATTTTCCAAGCTACATATTACCCAATTAAATGCCCATTAGTTGTCACGTAACTTAACGTGCCTATAATTTGAGCCTTAAATTTAGAAGGGCCACAAACCGACAACATCAAATGTGATTGATCGACACAAACCCGATGTTGGCCTGATCTTGAAAAACTTAGACCAAATCACGAATGTACAGCACGTTATCCGACCAATTTTAAAATATGTTTAATACGTTTTAGCTAGCCAAAAAATATATACAGCAATTTTTGCTTTGTTACCTACACTGCCTACCAGTCAGAAAGTGACCATTGTTTATACGGGGGGGAGCCCAAAGTATCATCAATGAGAAGTCAACGTTTGTGTTGGCACAGCATTTAAATAAAGCTGACACAAGCTATCTCCAATCAGTGCATTTTGACTCCCAAAAGTTCCAACTCATTATTAAATGTGGTGACGGCACAATCTCGCTTTTATTCTCATTCTGCTCAGAGAATTTAAACGTTTCCAAATAATAAAAATCTCTTCCACTTGCACGGTACAACGATTTTAGGGCAATTTATCCAGCGATTGACCTTGCGCTTCTCCCTCTGTGTTACAGCCGACTTTGCAGCTGAGCCTTTGAATCAACTGATGCTTTGGCACAAGCCTCCAACTCTAAGGTTATTTCTTTGGGATTTCGTCTAAGTTCTTTCAAGACCCACGAGCATTTGGAATATATATATTATACATAATAACTCCGTCTAATAAAGCAACCAAAGTTAGGGGCTCAGAAGCATAAAAGCATTCCTGGATTGGCAGGAACCCCGTGATGAGCCCCATGTCTTTGTGAGCAGAAGCTCCTAGAGGTCCTGCGAATTTTAGAGCCAGGCTTTGGAGTTTTTTTTTAAAGATTATCTTTTGGTCTTTGAAGTGCACAACCCACCTGCTTCAATCGCAAAAAAAACGCTCCTGCTTTGGGTTCCAGGACGTCGTCTCACATAACATAAACAACAATAAGCTGACCCTTGGGGAATTGCTGTTTATTACCAAATCTTTGCAGAAGCTTTGCACACAACTTGAAGAAAGAAAACACACAAACACACACATGCACACACACATGAAACATGCACACTATGAAAGGAGGACTGCAAATAATTTATAAAAACATACAATAAAAAATATTTTAAAAATCTGTTGATTTTAATCCATTTTAGCCAATACACTACAAAGTCCAGAATCTTTACAAACTCACCAGCTGTGTTGATAGACTCAAGTAAATGTAAAGCATGTTTTCATAGAGGAACAGCTTGTATTGATTAAAAGCACATTGCTGCTGTTTTACAAAGCCGCGAGGAAGCCATTTTATTGGGCCTCTTAGAAAGAATTCCCAATTTGGGATGATTGTGTTTAAGCCTCCCGTTCAACCTTGACGTAGCAAAACTCAACTCACAGTCACGCCAATACAAGAACTTTGTATCAAACACCATCAAAGGAGTTTAAGATGAACCATTATAAAAGAAAAATTAGGCCGCACACATTATTAAAAAGTAATATGATGCAAATGAAGGTACACAAAGTTTGTTCCATTTGAACTTTTGTGCTTTGTTCATTGAGGCACAAAGCAAAGACAAATGAGATCTCCTCCACTGCCAGGCTTTGTGTCACTGTCCTGATTACCCTGCAGTGCGACACCGAGACAAACGGGCGAGCGGCAATAGGAAGGAGCGGGGCGGGCTTGTGCGAATGAGATGCTCACTGACCCTGCCATCATCACAAACCGCTATTCTCATCTCATATCCCGAGCGGCTGAGTGACTGGACGGGCTTGCTACGTATTAAGCTTACAGTGGTGAGCGGAAGCCCTTGTTTTAACATCAAGCGCTCACCAATTAAGGGGCATCCATCGCACACTAACAAGTGTAAAAGCAGTTGAAATGAGTAACTTTCTGCAGCAAAGCATTATCTATGCGCCAGACATTCAGCATATTTCCCCCATAACTGCTGTCTGCATACGCTGGTGCCACTTTGAAGGTTAACAAATCAATATTCCGGAAGCTTGTCGTTTATTAACACGGGAGATGGGCTCGGATAATGATACGTGCGCAGACCTGGAGCGACAGTTCTGTGGGTAGAGCCTATTAAGCATTGCACACACCATAAAGTAGAGAAAGGGACTCTAATTGAGAGTATGATTATTTGTCTGAAGCATAGTCCCCTCAAATATCACAAAGCGCTTCTCTGGAGCGAGACCTGTCAGCCGCATTTGTGTCCACGCACCGCTGTTTGAACCACTCCAAAGTTCGAGGCTTGCTTAAGCAGCAAATTAGAACAACTTAATTGTTTAATTCGCTTATGAAAAGTTTGCGAGAGTAGAAGCCGCCGCAAAGCTTTGGATTTGCTCGACCAAGTTGCGAGGCGGTCCGGAGAGACAGCCCAGTCAGCGAAACAGAGAGGAGTGCGAGGGGACGGCCGCATCCCACGTCTATTCGCATTAAATGAGAGGCTGACCGTGTTAATTAGGCAGCGCAAATTTACATTGGCAAATTATGTAAGCAGCTCCAAGAGTAACAAAGCGTGATACCAGCTAAATCACAGCTTGGCTGACGCTGGCCTGCCACTTCATGCTGATGTGACCATGGTCGATCAAGCAGCGAAGCCTCAAATGCCAATTAGACATGAGTGGGTAATTGTGTCACGGGGGCTGGTGGCGCAAGGGACATTGTTACAATGTCCTCAGGCACTTTGTGTTTCCAACCTTTTGCTACATTCCAAGTGACACCTCTGATACCCACAGTAACACACGTATGGACAGTTGGGTATAGTTTTAGCAATTATTGATTGAGGTTTGTTGTGGCACTGAATATGGTCCACATTTGGTCCATAACTATGATCTGAATTCATTTTCAAAGCAGAGTTCACCATACTGCCTGTATTTTGTCTATGGAGTACTGTGACAATACTAATAAATTGAACCAGAAAGATTTCATTATTAATGAAATAAAGAGAGGAGCTAAAACTAGCCTTTTACATACATCAATGTAACCAACTGAAATGATATACTAGATAAGATTTTCATATAGGTCTTTTGTGTAATTTGGTGGGAAGCCGTGATGACGAAAACTTTCACCAAAACTGGCTGCATGTCAAAAGCGTGTTGTTGTGGCAGCAGTGGGATTTGTGCCCAGGCATTTTGGAACTAATTTGTTCCAATAAATAATATCACAGCCTTCAACACATTTTTAGAACATAGCCAATATAACAGTGCTGGTGTGGAAGGAGGAAGGATCCGATTGGGCTTGGTTCAAAAACTACAAGCCGTGATGTCCTCTGTGCCGTTTGCCCTCGCGGTAGGGCCCGGTGACCAAAGATGCCCACCCACATCTCCGCTTTCTGGGCTGCTCTTGATTCTAATTGGCCTGGACCCATTTTATGCCTCTGAAGTCTCTGCATGTTAATACTCCCACGGTAACAGTCACCGACTGGCTGGCGCGCCGTGAGAGGCCTTTTCAGCCACATTACTTCTTATTGAGTTACAGAGCCCCCATCGTTGCAAATACGACAAATTTAATTGATCCGCTCTATAAAAATCGCTGCCGCTGTGAAAGACCCGTTTCTGGGGTTCCTTTATTTATATATTCACTCTATTTTGCCACCTTGCCGGGTGAGCCACTGCATGAGGCACGGGCAAATTAGGTTTATGCCGCACCACACAAAAAGGAAAGGATGCAGGGAAGGAATGAGAGGCTTTCAAAATTAGATCAATGGTTTCAACAATCTATCAAGGAGGGGGGGGGGGGGATTCCACAGAAATCAGCTTATGCTGCAAGCTAAAAATGTACCTTTAAAACAGCAGGTATAGAGTTCATTCACAAGTGAATCATGTAGGGGGCAGCAAAAAACGAAGGCACAAAAACACAGGGACACCACAGTGGGCATACAAGATTGCATTTTCTGACACACTCAGAGCTTTATTTTGAAGGCAGGAGTATTAACTTTGTGCACTTTGTAAAAGAACCGGCATTTGTATGACTTTTTGCTTCCCCCGTGTAGCTGGTTAATATAAAAATGCCAGACAGTGGCCCAGACTCTATATGCTTTACTTTTTAGCTACAGCTTCATATGCAAGTACAAATATAATTACGTATTATTGTAAAGAGTTCCTGCGCATGTAATTTCACCTACCTTAAAACATTTTTAACAAAGTTGAGTATGCATATGAAAAGTTTTTCTGCTCTGACTTTCACCTATCATACACATAATCCTGCAGCTCCTACAGACGATAGGATTGAACACTGGAACACTGGTCTTAAGTTGGCTATAAAAATGTGATAAGGCGAGAAATGGTGGGCAAATTCGGAAGTAATCCAACCAACAGAGTGTTTCCCCTGTGATTTAACAATTCCCAGCAACTGTTGTGCACGTTATTCTGCAGCGCAAAATGTGCGTATTTGAAGGGTATACCCTCTAACTGTTATTGGAGAGGCTGTGTTGAATATATCGGCGTCTATTTTCTCTGGGTACGACTTCATACTGAAAACAGATTTGATTTTTAATTTTCCATCTATCAGTTGAAACATTGTCAGCCTTATTGCTGTGGCGTTGTCTAACTACTTCATTACTTTATGCCCCATGTTTCTGGCTTCAATTGCAACAAAATTTGGCTTCAATCAGGGTAATAGTTGGGAGGTAGAATATGAAATTAGTGTTCAAACTCTTGCATAAAATGAATACTAATTAACTAGAGGAGAGACTACTTGAAGAAACAGAGAACGGGGCAATTAACGAAAGCCTGGAGCAAGTTTGCAGAGGACAAGGCTTCCAGTCTTCCTAATTAAATTCTCTCGCAGACACCTGGCCTTTCACCTCCTCCTCTATTTCTCCCATCTCCCATGTGGCTGTCACAAAGAGGGGCATCTCTTAAGCTTTGTGCACCACTATATTATCCAGGAAGTACAAAACTCTTCTATTTTTCATGGCCAAACTCTCTCTTCAGCTAATGACAGAGATAATGAGCACTGGTAGAAAGGATGCTCGGGACCACAAGGCCGATGGACCACCTCATTTTTTGTCTGTCCCCTCAACTCGTACCTTCCTGGCGCTTTATTTTAATGGAATAGAAGTAACTTTCCTAACTGGATACTCATTCAGATGATGTCCAGAAAAATTCTTATCAGTGATTTTAAAACGCAACAAACCTGTCTTACAAGTACCAAAAACTTGCTGTTAAAAAACAGCGAGAGATCATTGCTGCAAATCTTAAGATGAAGGCAAATTCTGAAAAACCCTTTTTTGCATGCAGACTAATGAAACTTGAAGCATATCCCACTGTGGGCTTCCATTTGCAAGACATTCCCACCATCTCATATCAGATTGAGGACAAGACGCCACGTTTACAAAGACTCTGATATCTCACTGAAGCCCTGTAGGGAGAACAATACCTTAGCACATTAAATATCATGGAAATCTCCAAGCTATAGACACCGACTTTATTCAACTTTAACTCGGTTGACTCAGGGACGCGACCACAGGCAGTACAGTACAATGACAAAGCAATAAACTGTTAATGATATTGAGAATGAGCTTTAAGAAAACATTCGTTTATGAAAACATTTTAATCATAGGCAGCTAACAAAATATTTACTTGCTTGTGTAGTTTTATACTTGAGGGGTGGGGAGGGACTCAAGAGACCTGGCTAATTGTATACAACAATCTAAATAAAATGTTCTACAATTTGTCCCCTTTCAAGTGACCTACAAAAAGGCAAACATAGTTTGCCCAAAGCACATTATTTTTTAGACGTTTTTTCCTTTTCATCTGAATTTTGATTCATTAGCTGGTTCATTCAAACCATTTGTGATGAAGCTATTTTTAGACAATTAACACTCCCTACCTTAATGAACAATTTTAGAGATAATTGCGGTGCGGCTACATGTGATAGAATAAGGACACCGCTTTCATGAAGAAAAAGGTTCTGAAATTTGGAGAGAAAAAAAATCTTATTTGCATTATATATATTCAACAGTGGTTTCCTTGAGCTGAATTAATATTTTTGTCATCAATTGTCAGAAGTGATTTGAGAAAATTACTTTGCATTCAAGACTGCACCCTTAAAAAACTATATAGTGATGTAATGTAAACAATTTCTATCCAATGTAGCAAATGATAAGGCAGGGGGGGAAGAGTGAATGAAAGAAAGGGTGCTTGTGATTGTGTCCACACACAATCCTGGATGGTCTAACAAAGGTCCTCCTGCACAACCTAGTGGATAAACTACAAAAAAATGATTTGATGGGGAAATACATTTGCCATTTAGTTCCATTGTTAGAGACCAGCAAGTTTTGGCAAAAAGTACTGAAAAATGAACAGCTGGACATATACAATCAAAAGTTTAGAAAAGGTCAAATTAAGTTTACCTTCAAAGCTTACAAATCATTTCAGGCTCATCCTAAAAGTTCACCCTAAAGTCTAACATCCTTATTTTTTTTTAGTTCTGTATAAATAGTAGCCTGAAAAAAATCTTCAAATATAGAATGCTTTACATTCATTAGTTGTGTTACAAGTGATGCAGGCAGGGGGGAGTTTAAAATTCAGCGGTGTCAGATACTTGATAAATTCGAAGAAAAATTAGCTTGGCTGGGTCGCTGTGCCCCAGGTTGGCCCTGACTGGAGCGGACCCAGCCTTCATAGAAAGGTGCTCCGTCTAATCTGGCCTCATTTTATGCCTCTTGAACCGTGACCAATGTATTTAAATGGCTGTTTCTTTGACAGATGCTCAGTTCAAATCATTCCTCACTGGGAATTTGTAGGAGTGATATTAAAAGTCCTTCGGGCCAGGCAGCCTGAAGAGAACATTGGAACATCAAAAGGCCAAACACTTCAAAAACTTCAGCTAATGATGCTAGGCTAGCATACCTCCGGGGGACAAGGAGGGCTTCAACTTTGTTCAACATACCCCTAGCTGCAGAAAGAAAAAAAATATCCACTCCGTTAAAACAGAGATTTGGCTCCCCCCTCCCCCTCCCCCAAATTCTACTTGCTCTGCATTTAGATGCGATTTAGCACAAGATACATGATGTATTCCTCCCGATCTCAGAGTCTACAGGGGAGCAGTCCGGGGAGACGTGTGCAGTCTTATCCAACACATCTTAACCTGCTCTTAGCAAATATATACGAGAAAAGCACAATGAAATACATGAGTTTGCAACTAAATTTGCACTAGGGACTAAAATGGTTCGAAACTGGTTTGCTAAGTCTGCAGCAGAGTACTCCCACCAACATAAGCCTCAACGGAAGTGTTGAAGGTGCTTCACACTGCATTCACCTACTGATGACATGCCATCAGGAGCAAATGGGGGTTCCAGTGCCTTGCTCAAGGACAGTTCAACATGGTCAAGTGGCCAGAGCTCAAAGCCCCAACCTCTGGATTGGGGGACGACCACTCTACCACTGAGCCACGCCACCCCTACATGTTTTAAGACAGGTGGAGGTAGTCCAAAAGTGAGACAGACAAGTGGGGAAATTAGGAGTCTAGAAAAGCAGCTGGCAACATTCACTCTCAAGCCTGATGGGAGGCAACAGCCGTAATGAAGTAATAACAAACCACCAGATGAGTGGGGTGAACATTGAAGCACACCTGGTATGACCGCTTTACGTCATATGTTCTTCAGAAGACATTAAAAACATATCTCAAATGTAACATCACGTCTTTTTTTTTTTCCTGTATAGTTCAGCATTAAAAATTGAAATCAAGTATAAAACATAAAAACGGGGTGCTCTTAGATGAGAGTGACTCGGTTACAAGTTATTTTCAAATCCATGCAGTCATTCTAGCAATATGACAGTGAATGATCAGTTCTTCAAAAAAGAAACACCAAGCTGTATAATGGCACTCACAGACTGTAAAATTTAAAAAACAAAAACACATCTATTTCAAACGGCCACAGAGCGTCGTCGCCTTAAGGTTGACTCGGTTTAAAAAGGAAAACACTATTCACTTGTATTTGCGTCTTGGAAACAAAACAGCTGCCAGAATTCCCTTGAATTTTTTTCAATTTAGCAACCAGGACAAAAAAGTTTTGTTTTTTTCTCTCATCGTGACCCTTATGAGGATGAGCAGTACGGAGGATGAATGAATATATCTCCACGTTATGCCGACAAGCATAAAATCACCCAAAACTGTGTTCCCGGTTTAAATTGGTTTTAGCTGACGTACTGCAAAGCGAATAATCCCTAGCTGTCACCAATGTGCTCAAACTTCTTTGCATTATAAGTACTAGTACTAGGATAGTTTGACCTTTTTTAATTACCTGTAAGTAGCCGAGCCAGCTATGTGCACATAGTTCTAAACAAGTAGCCACAAAAATGCACCAAAACTAAACATCAGTTCCCCCTGAAGAAAACCCATTAAGATAAATTTGGCTTGATGAAAACCTGCAAGCATTAACCTTGAACAGCTGTCCTCTCGAACTGCAGGCTCTGCCCTCGGAATAATAGGCCAACAGCCCCGTTAGCCGCATGCCGCATGTGTTTAATTTCCAACATCTGCCGGCTTCACGCTTGTGTGCTTTCCATTCCCGCTGCACATTCTTCACAAATCCAGTAGCTTCCTTCTCCTGCATTTGTAAATGTTGTTGATGGTGGAAACCTTCCATGTTTACTTTGAATCCCTGGGTCATTTGAGAGCTAGCTGGAATTACCTGCAGCTGCTCACGTTGCTGCTTTCATTGCCTATATTCTTCTTCGGAAAAAAAAAAAAAAAGACTTACCATTGTAAAGTAAATTGTTACCAGTGGGTAAACTACATTTATGCAGCACTTGCCAAGTCAATTCCTTCACCGGCTTTCTCACAATTTACACGTTTACATCAGACTGTATGAACATGGTGTCTGGAGCAATTCAGGAAATCTCCAATTATCTTTTTCTGTGCATTTTAAAATTCTTATGATAGAAACATGAGATAGTTTTATGCTTTTACTACAAACTGCAAGTGAGCTACGCCAACACGAGTAGAGCAAAATTTGACCCTGAACAAAAGAGCGGTTTTCAACTTTGATCGTAGTATTGTCCTGAGAAACAACATCTATATTTATCACCAGATACGTCTAACAGACAACTATTGATGGTGAGGCATCGAGGGGGGGTTGAAAGAAAAAGAAACTTAAGGACCGGTCGACTGCTGTTCGCCCGAGGACCTCGTCTGCTTTCACTTGCTCTGTTTGGCAGCAGTGGAAAAGCAAATTTTACACCGTCTGGGACACAAATTGGCATTCCCAACTCTGGTTATCCCTCCACCATAATTTAATTAAGAGACACTTCTGTCAGTCGAGGAAGAAATCGGAGCATTATGAAGTTTGACTGACAGACAGACTTAAAAGTGTTAGCAATTTCACTACATGCTGGGTATAAGTGGAAAAGTTCAGAGGCTCAGTGAGAGGCTTTGAATTGGCCCCACGCCACACTCGCTGGCGACTTGAAGTAGAACCTTAAGAATGAAATCAACTTACTAAATTGTCAGCTTTGAACTCCGGTCAGAGATCTTGTGACAACCTCGACAAATAAAAGTCAGAAGTGAAAGTGAACATTATTTAACCGCTTCAGAAGACATTTTTTTTGAAGAAAACTATTTTATTCTATTTTGACAAACTTGATTTCATCCAAAATGTACGGTATTTTCCTTATTCGTTTGATAACTATGCTGTAAGACCGTAGATGTAAGAAAGTAACTCGGGCAATGACAAAATCCTGCTAAGTTGAATTATTTGGACCGCATCAGACAAAAAGAAGTATAAAAACTCAGTAAAACATGGACAAATGCATTAATTATCGACCAAATAGTATAAAATATACAAATGTGCTTGCGAGAAAAAACAATAAATAAAACATGTTTTTTCTTTGACAGTGTAGTTTCTCAGTCATCCAAGTCATGCTACTCCGCAAATTATTAAATCAAGGAAACCGGATTCTTCTAGTTTGTTCATTTTGCAGTGTTTTCTTATTTTCCCCATTACACACCCCAAAAAAAATTATCAAGGCAATTATGTTATTAGGGTGAACTAAATACAATGTGTGACCACAATACTGAAGTTGATGTTTTTTATCGACTCAACCTACTTTCATATTTTGGGTAGAAAAGTCTTGATTTTAAAAATACTTAAGATAAGTAACAAATTCCCTTTAAAAGGGTAAGGTTTAAATTCTTGTGGAAACTGATTTGGAATACGCGGTATTCAAGACAGGCAACCATTACTTTTGATTGGCCATCAGGGACGTGGCGGTAATTTTCTAAATTACAAGTCATCACAGTACCACTGGTGTTATTTCACAAATTACTGCATTACAGCCCTTTAATTGTCTTTTGTTCCCCAACAATGTGCCTTTTTTGGTGGACTAAATTGAAATTCAAACAAAAGGGCAAGATTCTCTCATTTCGCACTTGAGTCTTTGCGTGTGAAAGAAGAATTATATAGCCCTGATGGAAAATTTACAACCTCTTAACAGACTATACGGAATGATTGTGCTCTTCAAAATGTCAAGGGCAGGTGTCTGAGGTGTTAATGGCAATAGTAAAACAAGACAGAGAGGTCATAGACATTTTTGACAGTGTACGTAGCATAGAACATATTAGCCGGGCTACATCGAGAATTTATACTTGTGCGGGGACTCGAGCTGTAAACATGGTGGAAATGTCCATTTTGATTGAGCCATAAAAACGAATGAGGTCAAGCAATGACAATACATCAGTGTTGTAATTAGCTGTGCTAAAACTAGACGTGTTTAATTGCATGACAAGTAATACATTACTGGTCACCTGCCATTTAATAATCACTGGACATCATTTAGGGACTAATAGGTACGCTATGTAATCATTTTTGTTTCCATTTATAATACCGGCTCAATTTGATTGGTTTGATTGGTCAAATGGAGTCAACCGTCAGCACTAGTTAGACCGTGCAAGCGATAATAAATAAAAATCAAAGTAGCAAGCGGAATGTTGCTCGGTGTAAAAGTCAAAGTAGCGTTTTATATTCACAAACATACTCAAAGTAAAAGGAATATTGCGCTAAAAGTACTTTTGTATAAGTTATACAAAATGTAATTGTTGTAGAATGCAGATTTTATTTTTTTCATTTTATTTTTGCATCATTTCGGCTGATCACAGATTTGATTGCTTTATTTGCGCTTCATTTGCCTTTGGTTTCCGATTATCCGATAATGTTCATCATGATACAGATTGTTTATGTTTGTACAAAATTCATGGGAAAAGGACCTGATAATAATTGCATTTAAAATTAAAATTTGGGGAATCCTAATCACATTATTTTTCAAAATTGTTCAGCGCTATAATTACTACATACTACCTCCCCCTAAATGTTAGCTACCGACTGCAAACGAGATAGGTCACGTCATGCAAGGATAAACTATCTTGGGTTTTTTTCCACACTATATGATCCATAATGGATCCAACACTCTATAAAATGCCGGTACGTAAAACGGCTACACAGCTATGAAGAATAATTGTAGTGCTTAAAACTTAATTGGATCCAAATGATTTTTTTTTTAATTTTCACTGAACATGACTATAACAGCAGGGGGAAAAAAATGTTGCACGTCTTACCCTTATTGTAGCTCATTCTTCTGTTCATGATTTCCAGTGCTAAATTTCCTGAGACGCTAATGAGAAGGGATGAAAGAAAGCCAACCATGAAAATGGCTCCATGTTTCCATTTGCTTCCGCTTTCCTAGTGGATAGTTTTTATTAATTTCATTTAATTATCCCACACTGCTTTTTTTATGGGGTTTTTTAATACTAGGCCATGTCTGCCCTCCTCCCACTATGTGATCTTTTGTAATTTAATAAAGCCTCATTTGAGTGAGAAGTTAATTAAAGAAATTAAGCTTCAGTGGTCATCGCCGTTGCCGTCCTCCCAATTTCATAAACACTTTTCAATACTTCACATTATGAACATGTCAAGCAGAAATCAACACCACAGGACACGTTCCACGAAATGTCGGTAATTGCAAACGGCAATAAAGGGAGTATCGTACTTAAACACGGCGAGTGACAGCAAGAATGGAAAAGAGTTCACATTGTTATATTGGCTACGGCTTTTCTTTCCCCTTCGTCCCTTAATCCTTCTGTTAGTAATTTTTTTGTTTGTTCTTCTTTCTATTTTCATTTTTAATGAGTTCCAAGACCAGATTTTGCTGTATGAACCTGTTTTGAAGGTATTTTCCACCTTTTAGGGTTGAATGACGACACTGGTTTGCAATACTCAGAGGAGAAATGAGGAAATCTACTTACTGCTTACTGCCCTCTGCTTGGTGTTGCTGTAATTGCATCAAAAGTCATTTCTGAGACTCTTTGAAGGCCCCGCTCCCTACCCCGAGTTATCCCATCCATGTGACAACATAAACAAAACAAATTAAAAGCAATATGCAATATCGAGAGTGCAGCATACAGTTAAAAGCTTATTACCGCCGGGGAGACAATTAACGCATGAAAACGATAGCCAAGATCTACTGGCAGTTTTGAAGCATAAGTTATTGATTTGGAAATGAAAACCTGTGCTCTTCAAGGTTACAGCCAGCCCAGCCTCATTACTGCTCTGTCCTTGAGAGGCCCGCACCAGCGTGGAGAGGACCGCTTTAATGAAGGTGAATTTAATGGGATTTAATGTAGCTGGGGGCAATGGAGCGGCGGAGATATGGTTTTAACAAAGAGCAAGGGACCAAGGGTACAGCCAAGAGAGCAGTCATTTCCTTTTCTTGCTTTTAGATTTATTTATTTATTTTCACATTTGCCTAGGCGGCGTAAAACCACACCACTGTGTCAACTAAGTAAGGTCTGCAGCTTTTCATCGTAGAGTCACGGATCCGCTTTTCTGTGGCATTGTTTTAATTGCAATCTGATGACTTTGTCAGTCTGAAGAAGGTATTAAAGCTTAAATGTTGGAGGGTGTGCACAGTTTGAATGTGATTGGTTCATTGTGAACAACAACATGCTAGTTACAAGCGCGTGTGCACACTTGTGCAACCACGTTATTTGACTTGGTTTTACTTACCCCCATTAAAGAAGGTCATATTAATGGTGGAAAAGGTTTGGAAAGGATCAATCTCGGTCGCATTTGTTTATATCATCAAAACTTGACATTTGAACAGGGGGGGGGTGTGAATTTTTTATAACCACTGTAACATCCTATTGACAATTTCTGTCTTTGAATGCCAGACGGGGTGTTTGGATCACAAAGAGGTTTTATTACATGTTAATGATTACATTTCATCAAAAACATCTGAAGATGTTATTGAAGATTATTATCATCATCGTCATTATTATTATTAATATTATTATTATTATTATTACTATTGAGCATGATCGAGTTTGATTATTGCAGGATAGTTTTCTTATTTTTTTTTTTTTCGGTTGCAGATTTCAGTATTTAACAGACTAGAATGGTTAAGTGGCCAATTAATAAATACAATGTGTAATGAATAAAAAGAAACTATTTTTGTTTAATTACCACTTAACAATAAAAATATGAGATGCAGGCAGAACATGTGACTGTTTTACAACGCTTTGTTTTTAACAGAGGGAAAAAGCAATGAGAAATGGGCAATTGTTTGCTGATTTTTGGAGGGATTAAATGTTGTTGTCATGCTGTAATGTGTCAATATGTAAATAAAACAAATCTGCAAAAACTGACCATTTTAAAAGAGCTGATAAATTTCAAAATTCATTTTAAACAAATTATGTTTGCCGGAAAAAATAAAAGTTAAAAAAAAACAAAAAACTACCCAGGTAATACATCAAAAACTTACATGTCCTTATAATAAATAAATGCATAAACAGACAATCTCATTGCTCCTGGAACATAACCCGTCCTCTGGAAAGCAATGCACATACCCAGTGTGAGGAAAGAATAGTGCAGCACAACTGACAGAGAAGGGGCATTAATGTGACAATAAAAAAGGTACTTCAACCTCACGATCATGTGTAAAACGTCTTTTTTACAGAAATTCTTTATAATGTTACCATCTATTCACAGTCTCCTCTTTTGCATCTTTGGTTTAGCACGGCACATATGCCTTGGGCTTCAGGACAAGCACTTTTATATTCATAACCTGCCTCTGATATTATGTGCATATTGCTTTCAGACGAGTGTGCCGCTTTGCTCTTCGGCAACTAGTTCACCGTCACCTGACTGTGCTTGATGGGAGCAACATGTACTTTGTGCAAATAAGATTAAATGGACTGACTGTAATGTCTCATAAATTTGACATTATCTCAAAGGAGTGGGGATACCTTCATACCTTGTCTTGAAGCCTTTGCAGAGTCATTTTCTTGTTGTTTTTCTTCCTGCCTCCGAAGGTCTCCCAGAGAGCTGACAGGGTGCTAATTCGCAAATGGTAAGAGAGGGAAAAGATGTGATTAAAGATGCCAAAGCCATGATTTCATAATATCTGTCAAAGTAGGTATTCAGTTATCACTAAAGGAACACCGGCCAAACTAACTACGATCATTGCCTTCAAGTGAAAAGCTTGCATATTATTTGTTTTTGCTCCACTCTGACAGTCAATTCCCAAGCATATGAGATGATTTGTCCTTGGATAGGCACTCGTATAAAGGATGCATTTGACTGCTAATGAACCACTACACCACATACTGCATACTTTTTGATGGAAAGCCTTCGTGGAATAGCCAATTTAAAAAAAAATAATAATTCAAAACATCTGTCAGGTTGTCATGAAATATATTGATAAACACATCAAATATACACATATTCATAGCCTATATATATATATATATAATATATATATATATCTATATATATATATATATACATATATATATATACATATATATATATACAGTTTAACAAAGCGACAGATCTCCCAAACTGTATTTGTTTTTAAGGTGCATTGCTGCCTGAGCTGAATTACTTACCCATTTGTAGGGTATAATTTGCTGTTCTCAAGAACTTCCAATTATATCAACAGTTGACAGATGTAGCCACTTTCTAATGTTTTCAAAGAATCCAAGAATTTGGTTCGAATCTACCCGACTTGTAGATTGTAAAAAGACAAAAACACTTATCATACAAGCGCCGTAAAAATCTGCCTAAAATAAAAAGCAGTCATCTTTACTAGTTAGAGGACAAGAGGATTGTAGTCAAAACCAGTTAGTTTTTGAAGAAGAACTAAAACGTTGTGATAGCTATAAAAACAGCGCATTGCGCTGTTGCCATCAACTTTCATTGGACCTGTCTGCTATCCCTAAAATATGACTAATACAAAGGTTTGGGAACAAGTGGTTTTAATTCAACAGCTTTACAGAGGAAAAATATTCTTAACAATCTTCAGAGTGGTCTTTTTGTACTGCCGCAGCCATGGACACACTTTATAAGCAACGGCAAATTGTATGCAAGTCAAAAGGTTCATTTCTTATTCTGAGCATGTATTGATGCAACTTCAAACTGTTATTGATCCTGACACACAGAATCTCCACCCACTCTTATGATGTTGGCTGTGCCACTAACACAACAAGAAAAAAAGCACTTGAAACAGATGGGCAGCATGTGAAGATATCTCAAGTGGGGCCTGCAAAGAATTGCTATATTAATTCCGACAAGAAAAGCGGCATACCGGGCCCCGCACTTGATCCATTCTTGAACTTGTGTTAGCGGTAAACTGCTCAACCCAAAGTCTCAGATTACTTAATTGACACCACTTGGAATAATTCCAAGTTCAAGATCAGGTGTACTCAAAACATACGTATTATGAAAGGCTTTGATGCTTCAAATTTGCTGTATGTGCACACGAGAATCCGACAAGGGCGACCTAAGTTAAAAAAACAAGTCAACACAGAAGAAAAATATTTTAATTAGCCTCTCGCTAAGAAAAGAGGACTTGTTCAACGCCACTTTATATGAACAAAAACTATCAAGGCTGGTGTTTTTCATGGCACCAAACTCTTAGCAGTGACCTTCTGGAGGAGCACCTGGTCACCTAGCAACATACCTCACGGGACAATATCTCAGAGACTCACCAGCCATGAAAAAGAATTCATAACAAATGACAAATCTATCACCTCTTGGTCCATCTTGTCAGATCGCCCTATATGATCATCCCAATTCCCCTCACACATTACCATGACGTCACATCCAGCCCGACAAGTTTAATGTGGCATCGCGCTGTTTTGAGGGATATGGGCTGGATTTGGGGGGCTAGGAAGTAGAAAGATAAATTGAATGAGTTATTCGTCAGCCTAACTCACAGATTCCTCATCTGAATGAGATCCGTGCTCGTTAGAATGTCCGTCTTCTTGTCCCAGGCACTAAAAGATCATGCTGGCACAGATAATCAGCAGCACTGACTGTGTTACCTTGCAGCAAATTGTTTCTTTCCACTGAGGCTAAAGTCATGCGCAAGGTTTTTTTTGTTTGTTTTTTGAATTGTACATCAAAGAAAAGACGAAGTCTGCACGAATGGCAATTTTGAAAACAAATATCTGTTTATGTAAATGCACATTTACTTTACTCTGCGTGAATACACATAGTGGTATCAGCCTGCAAAAAGTACTACATGTCTGAAAAAAACTCATCATCTTCAACTGTATTAGCGTTATGTGGCAACGAATAACTTATTCTTATCCCAAACTTGGTGTATACGAATAGCTTTTTTTTTCTGTAATACTGCCAATTTTTTTGTAAAATGCACATGGATTTTAGGGACCCTCTGCTGGCCTGGTAGCTTTTGATGTTACTCCAACCTGCTCGACGGCTAAAAAAAAATGTGTGCTTCCAATGCTTTCATTAATCTTATCAACTGCAAATGCTTTGTTGCAGCACTATATTTCTTTCTTACTCACCATTTTGACAATTTAAGAAGTTTTTTTTATACTTTTTATATTCTAATTTAACTTTGCAAATAATGAATGAAAGTAATTTAAACATGCTATACATTGAAACATATTAAAAAGTTGTCCAAAAACATGCATATTTTCACTAGGTTTAAATCATTCACTTTTTTTTCCTTTTCATCACCAGGAAATTAAACTTAAATCGCTGGAAGGGTCTTGAGGAGAATTGTCTGATAATGCTGGTCATGTAAATCAATTAATCTTTGGAATTTTGCACAAATAGCTACTAACTACTGTATTGTAATGCTAATTTTTGGTCTAAAGTTGCAGACGCGCACGCTGAACTAAAGAGAAACATTGCAAACTTCAGTGCACTGCAACGCGTGGCGTTCACTTGCAAGTTGCAACGTAGATTTTCCATACACATTACAACTTCAAACTTTTTGTCGTGCGCACGACTCAAAACACATCGTCAATCTGACGGTTATTGTTGAGAAACTTCTCAAAACTGCGTGTGCAACAATCCCCCTCAGAAAAAAACAATTAACTAACAAATCACGCGGGTGAAAGACATACTCACTTGTTACGGCTGAAGTCGGAAATGACATGCAGTAATTGGAACGTGTGGTAATATCACCACTTTTGCCTCAGCAAGAAATATGTGCATTTTACTTACCGTAATTTCCGGACTATAAGTCGCGGTTTTTTTTCATAGTTTGGGTGGGGGGGCGACTTATACTCAGGAGCGACTTATATATGTTTTTTTTCACAAATTTTTACTTGATCATTAAGACATCACTTACAAGTATAGTTGACCACTTCCCATGTTATTTTTAGTATAGTTGATCACTTCACATGCTTTTATTTCTTTATCTTGAACATATTCAAAACATAAAAAATAGAGAAAACGTCAAATAAAGCAATTAACACTTTAAAGCACCATATCCAAGTCCACTGTCTGCTGTATGTACACTTGCTCCATTTTTGCTCCTCTTATATTTATTATTATTATTTATTATTATTTGTTTATTTATCATTTATTCAATACTCTTATTTATTCATTGTTAGTGCCTTCTTGGGTTTTTTTTGTGATGCTTGTATGCATATGTGTACTATCTCACCGAGGGATAGTGGAAATGTAATTTCAATCTCTTTGTGTGTCTTAGTATATAAAAAAATATATCGACGATAAAGCAGACTTTGACTTTGATAAAACAACCAAAAAAAATTATATTTTCAGACGAAACTGGATGAGGGCGCTCTAAATTTTACCGTTGGCCGTGACTCATCAACTGGGTGGGCTTAAGAAAAATGGCACCAAAAAGAAACTCATATTTTGCAGGTTACAAACTTCAAGTTGTAAAATATGCAGCTGAAAACAGTAATCGAGCAGCAGAAAGAAAGTTTGGAGAACCGTGATGTACCAATGGATTACTATTTCAAGTGACGTCAGTAGCGCGGCGCGCCGGTTGTTTACATACAAACGTGCCCACACAAGGACTACCATCATTAGCGGTGACCATTTCTAAGTGACACGGAGGACAACGAGTTTGAAGGAATTAAGGATTTGGAGTGACATAGAAGGTTTGAAAAACTATTATGGCTTTTACGCACGCCCGGTCTCTACTGAGTCGGGGGCCGACGCTCGGCCGAGTGGCTGTCCGCGAACGGTGCGTGGGGCTCGGACATGGCCATTACGCACGCCCGGTCTGTCTGGAAGTCCACGCCGCCACACGCTTGGAAGTTTGTTTTGTTTAATAAAGAGCCGTTTACCAAACCTACGTCTATCCTTGTACTTTGTTAACGCTACAATATAGTTATATAGTAGATCTGTGGAATAAAGACGAGGCTGACGTCAGGGCGCACGCGCGGCGATGTTGACAAAGGACGAGGAATTTGATCGATGGATTTAATGGAATTAAAGTGCACGGATGGTTTGATAATATTATTGGCTTGTATTATAGTTATTTAAAATATAGTTTATCTATCGTTATATGAGCCTGTGGAATATTTTGAAGCGCAAGCGCCCTCAGCCGTGCGCACCCATTGTTGACAAAGAACGATCGATGGATTTAATGAATTGGAGTGACACTGATGGTTTTATAAACATGTTATTCATGTAATAGTTGTCCTTAATCACTCTATATGTTACGTCAGGCCCGTTCTCAGCTCTTTGTTTGTGTTTGTCATGTTAGCATACCTATCGTTTAGCCTGTTGTTGCTATTTAATGAATTGGAGTGACACCGATGGTTTTATAAACATGTTATTCATGTAATAGTTGTCCTTAATCACTCTATATGTTACGTCAGGCCCGTTCTCAGCTCTTTGTTTGAGTTTGTCACGTTAGCATACCTATCGTTTAGCCTGTTGTTGCTATTTAATGAATTGGAGTGACACTGATGGTTTTATAAACATGTTATTCATGTAATAGTTGTCCTTAATCACTCTATATGTTACGTCAGGCCCGTTCTCAGCTCTTTGTTTGTGTTTGTCACGTTAGCATACCTATCGTTTAGCCTGTTGTTGCTATCGTTTAGCCTGTTGTTGCTCGTTCATGACTGTTTTTGGTGTGGGATTTTGTCGAATAAATTGCCCCCAAAATGCGACTTATACTCCGGAGCGACTTATATATGTTTTTTTTCACTTTTTGGGGCATTTTATGGCTGGTGCGACTTATACTCCGGAGCGACTTATAGTCCGGAAAATACGGTACAATATTATTTGTATAAGAATAAAAATAAATGGTGTTTTGTTGTTTATAATTTTTGTCTTCATCAGACAAGGTAATGAATATTTTCTACATCCACTTTGAATCTGTCTTGAACCCATGCTGCCCTCACTGGTCTAGCGTGTGAACCACCACAATAAAGGTCACCAATTTAAAAGGGAAAATGAGGGGAGAAAAAGGCTCACCAGTGATCATGGGACTTGATTTTCTTGGAATGTCGAAGAAATAATCATTTGGAAACGTAAACACTTGCGAAGATTTAGAGTGAACATTATGCTTCCATTTGTAATTTGTAAATAATTGTTTTATTATAGAGAGCAATACTATCATCCGTGTGTTGAAAACAAGTCGTACATTGCATTAATCACTAACCAAAAAGTAGCTTTCCATTTCCAAAGCGAATCGCCAGCCCCTGTACCGCACCATCATTTTTATTTCATTTAGTATTTGTAAAAGCAAAATTTGTGATACAGCCCCTGTATTCACTCGTTAGACTGTGCCAGTGTACTTAATGAAGTGTCCTGGGAGTGTAAAATACCCCCGTCACATATCCCTGACATGTACTATACACGGGGGAAGAAGTGGTTAATTTTACCCAAGAGCCGGCTGCTTTTGTTGTCATTTTAGTCTTTGCAAAGAATACATTGGACTGCCAAAATATCTGATACTGAAACATGTTAGGAAATCTGCCCAGGGCAAAAGTTGACACTATTGCCTGTTCCCAGCCTTTCTGTCCCTCTCATCTGGTCGTGTAGCCGTAAGCTTCGCTAAGTCTGCGTCTCTGCTTTGCTACTAACATAATCCATCCCTCGGTACCACTCTAAAGATTGAGTTTGAGAGCGGCAAAGACAAAGCGCTTGTCACCCGTGGAAGGCTCAAATGTATCCATCTGGAAAAGACATCGGAACAAAAGAGGCTTCAGGGGCAACTCGAGGTTCTCTACCTCCAAACGGCTCC
Source organism: Syngnathus scovelli (assembly GCF_024217435.2). NCBI lineage: Eukaryota > Metazoa > Chordata > Actinopteri > Syngnathiformes > Syngnathidae > Syngnathus > Syngnathus scovelli. The sequence continues at coordinate 14,330,781 of NC_090850.1, forward strand.
CAGGCTTGCTGGGGACTGTGGCAGGGCCTCTCCTGGTGAACCAGCCTCCATGATAAATGACCCCCCCCTCTGCTCTTTATCGCCTCACTAAATCAAGCGCTTACCCGGCCTATATGACCAATTTTTGCTGCTTTGTTTGACGTTCCCCCCTCATTTTTAAATGCAACTCCAAAGGCAGTGGCTTCAATCTCGGATAGTGTGCAATGTTCAAGCGGAGATTTGCGATCTGTGTTAATCCAATCTATTGAGACAAAATGGAGCCGAGCTCGTTTGGACGAAGGAAATATTCTCATCTTGAAAAAAAAAAAAAAAAAAATCTCATCATGGGTTTATTCTATTTCTGTCTTTTACCATCTCAGAATACATCCCGGTGCAGATGGTGACATGGCAATTGTAATTCCGGGCAAAGTATAAATTATTTATGTGAGTGAGGGTCACACTTGGACTTGGTTGCTGTCTGGCTGTAGGAGATTGACAGGGCAGACTCAGAAAGAAGTTCTAAGAAAAGACAGCTCTCGCTCTGTAACGTTGTAATCACATTATGAGCAGTTCTAAAGCACAAAGAAAAGAGCAACATGGTCAGAATTTTTCATTCAAAAGTCAAGTGAAGTAAGTTTACACTGCTCATGTAAAAATATTTATGTTCATACTAGATACTATATTTTGATTACTTTTAATTATGTTTAATTTTGAATATTTAACTTTTGTTGTATTTAAGATGATTTACCTGATCATCACATATTATAAGAAAATATCATCTGATTGCGATTCAATTTTAATCATTCTTGTACAAGGTTGCTGGTGTTGGATGGATGAATTTAATGTACTGTGTCTCCCCCTGGCGGTCACATATAGTTCTCAAGTCTAAATGATGCTCATGTAACATAAGTATAATCAACTGTAATGTAATCTAGTAAATATTAGGGAAGAGATTTAAAATTCATAAGTTTCCCTCCTTTATTTGCTAGAATTAAGCAGTGCCAAGTAATCTATTTGGCAGTCATCTTGGCATTTGGTGTCTTTTTATGACCTATCAATCACCCAAACAAAGCTGACGTGTGCGCGGCAGTGGGAGGCGGGGGACGAGGTTCTGACCTGCGGCCCAGCGTGCCATTCAAGGAAGGAGTGCTGCTCACCCAGGAAATCCCATTACATCAAAGTATGATGGATATCGGGGTCCATGCAGCTCATATGCGGGATGACAGATAATTTGTTTTAAATTTGTAAAAAATGGTATGTCCACATTCACCTTTATGCCTGTCTTTCATTTTTTCAAATTTCTGTCCTAATCCAGACTAAATCAAGGGTGACAGCAAGAGGACTCATCCTTCTTTGGATGCGGTGTTGTCTTGACGACAGAGATGCTGAGTTGGCCTTTTTAATAGAAAAACTGCTTGACTTTTTTACCCTTAAATAGATTTTTTTTTATTAAAATGGATAATTGAATACAACTGGTAGAGCAACACATGTAGTCAGACAATAGTGCAATGAGCAGCACAGTGTACATTGAAGGAGAAATGTGCCGTTTAAATTATTTCATTAGTTTTAATTATATCATATTATATTTAATTATATTCAACTCTGTCAGTGAATGCGTTTATGGTGTATAGTGTTGCTATTTTCCTCATAAAACATATTACAAAACTGTTGTTTATTTTACGCAGAGCCTGGAACGAATTAACAGCCGTTACATTAACTTCAATTGGGATGGATGAACCAATTAAACTCTTATGTCAAGGCACGGTTGGCTAGATACCAAGTTCAAAAAGGTGCACAAAGTCTAAAAGAAGGAAAATATGTTAGGCAAATTGTCTCCATTGTGAGAAAATGTCAGTTGAAGCGTTTGAAATGAGCTACAACATTGTTGAATATATTATCCCAAAACTAAAGCAAAGGTTAATCAGCCACTGGCCACACAGTTACTAAAAGGTCTCCCTCTCTGAGCACTTTATCACTATTGTGTCTCCAATCGATTGTACAGGAAAGAATAACACCATAAATGGTTTTAGCTAAATTGGATAAAGAGACATTCAAGCATGCAGTCTTTGGTCTTATCATATTGATGACATTTAGCTTCATAATGAACTCAGCGATGGTATTCTGTCAGCTCTCAGTGTGACACGGTGCACTGGCAAGTCCTGCCTCAAGGTAACCTACAGGGGATTTTCAAGTCCAGTCATTCTCATGCAGATACACTTGCGTCGTCTAGTGGGGAATTCGCTAAACTACATGTACGTCAACCATTCCTGAGCAGAAATGTCATAGGGACGGACGGATTGATGAATAGATGATAGATTATTCTGATAAACATCGTGAGCCAAAAATGGGAGTTTTATCTGACAATATCCAATAGCTCTTATAAAGGGCCAAATTCAAAGTCATTTTCCAAAGCATTAATAGGTTGCTGTTTCCCCAATCAATAGCTACACTAATCTTTTCAGCTCCATGTACATTTTCTGATTGAATTTCCCTTGTAATCTTATTTCCCGCTTCTAATTAGTGCTGGAGTTGAATGAGACCACTGAGTTGCCACTTCACTGCTAAATGAAGAAGCTTCACCAATGGACCTCTCGTCGAATCCAGATCACTGCAAGGCAAATGGATTCTAATTTCTTTTAATTCAATCGCACTGATCTTTGACCACAGAAAACATTTCCTAGTTAAATTGTAATCCCTAGCTGTTTCGTTTTCCTCAACTAAGCATGCAATTTACATACGTTATAGCCCGAGGTATCAACAGTATGAGCATCGGTGCAGGGAGACTGCTCCCTCAGTGTGCTTTTAAGGAGACACAATCCGGCAGCAATCAAGCATTGCTGGATGCAATTTGGAGCAACATAGATGGAGGCTTGAATTAAAACTTGTGGATTTTGGATTGCCCCTGACATCCAAGTGCTTCGATTTAAATGAGTTTTCTCTTCCTCCCGTATAATAACTAGCAGTTTCCTGGGGAAAGTCACATTTTGCTTCACTTTTATAATCATCATCATCTCCTATGCACCAAACAGACATATGAAGCAGTGTGTCCGAAAGACTCTCTGACTATATCTGAGGATATCTGTGAAGCCGAGGGAATCAGAGGGCCCAGTGCACCAAGTACCGCTTACATAAAGTTGTACAATAATGAGGAAGGTGTAGGTTGCATTAAAATTCTAGCTGTAGGCTGGGCTTGGAAATGACTTAATTGCCTTGGGAACCCATCAAATCACAGCCAAATTAATTGCACCATTAGCTCAGTGATTGTGTGCTTGTGTTCATATATATGCATAACAACCCTTCGCATCGAAGATACAGAACATCAAAAGATTGACAAACGCGATCCTTCACAGTTCTCAGAGATAGCGTACCTTTCCGAACATCACACTCAGTTTATCCACAATCTCACACCTTTTCTGAGGATCATTCCCACATTGTGATATCACCTGTGCTTGCTGTGAGCTGACATTATCCCTTGCTGCACCGTGCACAAACAGGAATGTCACCTTCGAGTAATAACTTGAGGAGGATGGCCTGCATTGAAGAAATGCTTGGAGTTCATGAAGCCGCAACTCCCCCTATTGGTGGAATGAGGTCAATTGAATTTTGTAGCTTCTTGATAAATGATAAGGCTAATGGGAAACTCAGCCATATGTGAATAGAATGAAAGGTGACCATGAAGACATTTATCCATTACTAACTGGTCATTTTTCAAATTGCTCATATTTTGCACAAAAAAAAAGCGTTGGTATGCCCCTATTTTGTATTTTTTTTTCCATGTAGTTCTAAATTGAAGACACAGTATTGTTATTTTAAGCAGAGTGGAGAAGTTTTTGTGGTCACAAAACAATCTCCATTTTGTCTGTCGTTTTGGAATATTGTGTTCAACCCGGTCTGTCTTGGAGTGTTGTGCTAAATTCCAATCTTCACATCTGTCTGTCTGGCCTGCTGACCCAGTTCCTCCTAGTGGTTTACCCAACCCGGCTGGCACTGAGGTGTACAGACTTAGTCATGTCAAAAATGACCATAACGTTCTTATGGCACCCAGCAAAGCAAGTAACAAATCCGTCTGGGAGTTGGGGGCTGTGTTAGGACAAAAACAGGCTCATAAAAATGACTGGGTCATCATTTTGTCCATGCAAACATCTCTCTTTAACCCTCTTCTTTTTCATGTATTTTTTTTCCTAAGTGCTTTCATGCAAGAACTACTTGCATCAGCAGAGGGCGCCCAAAGACTGCAAGAACCAGAGGAGAGGAGTTTTCCATTCTTTTTCACTATGACCTGCGCTTTGTTTTTCAATGTAAAAATAGGACTCAAAAACTCTGGTACCTCTGACATCAAAGTTCGCAGTTTGGTGTTGGGTAGAGAAACAAACCAGCGTCAGATGACCGCACCTTCCGGGAAGGAAAGCAGAGATGGAGGTCAGATATGGTAAGGCCAAGGCATGGAGGCATTTGGGAGCAAGTAATAAATAGGGATAAAGAAACAGTGTGACGCAGGGAAAAGTCATTAACTTTTTCCGGGCATCCCTGTTTTAAATTTAGGTCATAGTACTAGGCTTAAGTGTCTCTGGCTCTTTCTAGGGAATGTGCTATTTTAATTAGTTTTATATGTAAAATGACAGTTTTGCCTCGAATGCCTTCACAGCACCGACCTGGTCACATATACCAGGAATTAGGCAACTCATTCCAAGTCAGCAAAAAAATATATTAGGCCTATTCAAATTGTCGTATAGGGCAGTATAAAACCAGGTGCAAGTGCAAGTAGAGGTCATTTTGAGTTCAACAAGAAGGTCATGTTGTGATTGAGGTTAATCCGGAAATTTCATCTGAAAGCCGAATAGCTCTAACTTTTCATTTACATGAGCATTTCATTGCCTTGCTGCAGTGAAGCTTCAAATAACAGAATCCTCAGTTTCATATGTCAGTTAGGCAGATAAAGCCACTTAGATTGACTTCCTCGCCAATTTGAGTCTGCTCTTTTATTTTGGGATAATATATACGAGAGTGGGGTCGCTGATAATGTGCCAGGCAGGTTGCCAAAAACCGATCATTACCAGTCGAGGACCCTTGAGAATAAATTCAGAGATTTGTTTCTAAAAACATTGTGTATGTTTGAGGATAACTACTAAAAACATGTGAAAAGTTAAGAACTATCAAGTACTCACTTGTGGACATATACACACAGCCTGTAGTATTAAACAGTTTCAGGTTTCTTGACGTTTTGGGGGGTTTGGCTATAAAAACAGCGCCCCGTGACGCACTTTGGTGTTTGGCATGAGTGCTCTCTCCCCAACAATTTAACAACTTAAGAGACTTTGATCGCATCAGTGGTTATCCGGCAAAATTGTGAGTCACTTTCGTTGTGGCGTGGAAAGTCCCATGACAACCCAGGTATGATATATTTCTTCATATGCATATATATTTCTGTAACACAAAAAAGCCTGTAAACACGTGTAAGCATAATAAAAACATGCTAGATTTTGCAACAGGTTTCTCACTTCCACAGCTTTTGAGAGTGAGGAACATTTCATGAGTGATGAGTCCCGATCAGAAAGGGGATAAAGGGGCTCAACATCAAACTGGGTCTGCATTCACTTATTTTATCAACTTCCTGGCAAATGCGTGTCGAGTATGAAAGCATTTCAAATCCGTTTGTTTTCCCACGTTAATCACAGCTATCTTATCAAAACACAGTAACAAATCAAACTGATTTCACAACAGTGGGTACAATCTACACTCAACCAAGATAGCAATCATCTTAGCAAAATAGAGACGCGTTCTCTTCCCCTTTGAGCCACCAGCATCGGGCCTGTACCCAATTAGTGGAATAACGTTTTAATCGGTTATATAACATTATATAATCCCATCGAGCTAAGAGGTTCACTATCAGGATTGGAAGGTCTCGCCACCGCAGATGGTGTAGGTCTTCCCAAGTTTACATTTCACTGACAGCATAGAAAGCATACCAATCCGGCACATACTGTACAGATTGAATGGGTTATTATACAACGTACGTATGTGACTCAGACACAACCTACTTGAGATAAGCACTAATAGGACTGAGATGAGTACAAATGATGTGTGAAAATGACTCAGTTACACTGTCAGCTCCCAGACAGATGAGGGGTTAAATATTAACAGATTTTCCTCTGGATCTTGCCCCTTGGGAATGCAGAATTTTCCATAACAGCGATTAAAAATTACAGCGCTATTTTAACATTGATCGTTTATGATGAGCAATGGAGCCAGGCAGTTAAAAAACCCCACTGGCACTTAAATAAAAACGTTTTTTTTTTTTTTTTAATAATTAAAAAATAGCGGCAGTTCAGTGGTTAGCACTAAAGTCACAATACTCCCAAAAAAATCCAAGTTCAAATCAATGTCTGTGAGGGCCTTTCTGTGTAGAGTCTATGCACTCTTCAATTATCTTGATAGCAGAAGTTCACACCGGTTTTCACCATTCATCACGTCACAACAGCATTTATTTTGCGATGCAACTCAAACTTATAAAAGACGTCAACTGGGTTACACGTACTAGAAGCAGAGTTTCTAATATTGATTGTGTTTAAGATCTTTAAAAAAAGCGGGGAAAGAAATTCTCGTAATAATCGGGAAATACCCACAAGTCAATTATCTGGCCTGGCACTTGAGGAGTCCAAACATATTTTAGAAGAGGCCAGTGCCCCCGTGGCCACCCTCTAGCGCTGCCAGTGCTAACAAAGCCATTCCACTCGTTTATTTTAACTAAATCAGAATGTATCTTGCAATCAGCAGCCCCCAATCCTCATCCAAACCTATTAAGCATATGGTATTTGATACAGTGTGTGTGTTATGGTTAACGGGGAATTAGCAGGTGTAGAACTGTCAAATCGTAGACTTAAATTGTACTACTTTTTAAGCAAATTAAGTCAATTAACAATGTACTGACATCCTGCCCAAATAAGGCTTACTCGGATGGCAGTATGGAACATTCTGATTGAGCTCACTTCTTTCTTGATCACCCCATACAATTAATAGGCTTCTTAAACAGAACATGATACATGTTATGCTTAAGCTTTGTTGTTGTTGTGGTGGTGTTGGTTTCTTTCCCAGATTTCCGCTGCGTCGGTATTCTATTGATCTGGCGAGCTCAAAGAGCACAGTGGTGGACACACAAAGCTCAACATTTGCTCTCAGTTAACATTGTTTCACACAAATTAATGCGAAGTCCTCACATTAGTTCCATTTTCTGCATCATTCAGAGAGTTTCAACACAGAGGCAGCCAAACATTGTGGAGTCCCTTAGAAGTCTGGCCATGAATAAATATTGTGTAATCTTCAAAGGTTCCCGTCTATGCACGAGTCTTGCTGATTGGGTCGGTGTGGAAAGGTTTTGCCGGGAAAGACTTTGGACACAGTTAGGGAACACTGACATCATTAAATCAAAGGTAATTGAATCCTAAATTGTGAACGTCAAACTTAATCATCTTGTTGAATTTATGATCCTTTTCTTGAACGACATGTGAATAGAGAAAAAAAAAAAAAAAACATTGTGGAAACACGAATTGAAAACTGCTACTGAATATCCGTGCTTTATTCATACACTAATGTTCAGGAATAAAGTGTGAGGGAATTGAACTAAGTTCAGATTCTTACCAAAGGTTTCTCCTGGTGTCATCGTAGCAAATGTTCTTGTCAAGTGCTACGATAAGGTGTTTAAACATTACGATCATCTTGATGTCTTTCTTTCCTGCCTATATGGTGACTTTGTAATCTCTTAAACCCTCTGGCACCACAAATTAAAAACGTGAATGGTAACTGTCAGTTAAATGAAAAACAGAGGCAGGCTGTTTCTTTTTGTACCATTTTTAAGCGTCACGTTGGATGTCTAGTGCTTTTTCCAAGCCCAAATAAATATGAGGGTTTCATCAGGAAGAGAAGTCAGCATAAAAACTGAGCCATATAAATCATGCAAGTTAAAAACACGACTCATTGTGGTGACCCCTGATGTGAGAAGCGGAAAGAAGAGGCCGTAAACTTTGAATGGGAACATCTTCAACGATATTGGCAGCTCACAAAACGACCTCTATCCTTAGTTGTAAGTAATTTCAGTGTCCCCAGTCAAAAGGGAATCCCTGATTCTTTTGTCCAGGCATGATTGGCAGATCACACAAATGGCTTTTGAAAGATAGTGACGGGCTTATCCTTTCATATGATCCTACGACAGCCAAGGAAGTTTGCCTTTCCAGGGGTCATCCATATTCATCCTTTAATATACAAGTCAGTTCAGTTTAGTTGGGCTGAGAGGGAGCTTACTACTCTTTTAAAAAAAAAAAAAAAAAAGTCTGGCCTATGAAGTCCAGTGTCCAAATGTTTTTACTAGCCTCTCAAGTGGTGGAGACAGACAGCAGTCTTCTTTGTGTTATGTATTCATGACTGGAAATTTCTTCAAACTAAATATAGCCATGCAAAGAGCTGCCCCTTGCCTTGCACTCAGTGAAACTTTACAAAGAATGAATCCTTTAATATGAATCATTCAACTAAATTACGTTACGTGTCACGAAAACAAGTATTTTTTGCCATTTGCTTATTTATCTATTTTGTTTGTCATTTTGAACCCATGGTTTAAGTTCATCAAACAAATATGAATATTAGACACAGATACCACAAAATGCAGTTTTTTATTGATAATTTCATTTATTTAAAAAAAAAAAAACTACCGCTACGGCCTATGACTAGTTTTCATCTTTGTGAAGATATTTTGGCTCACATAATTGTCACATTAGAGGCTTTCTAAGCTCGAACGACATTTTGTCACAGCATTTCAATTGGATTCAAGTCTAGGTGACTCCAAAGCCATTCGGAAGTGGACTCGCTGGTGTCATCCGACTGCAGAAACACTTCAGTTTTTGGTCATTAAAAAAAAAAACTCCTTCAGGATAGTTTGGACTAAAAGGCAAAAGACCATATTGCTGGCAGGTATGCAACTTGTGCTTCCCTTTGCCACAAATTCTGAGACAGTCCCATAAAGTGTAAAACAAAAAAATGTGGATTAGACAAACAAAATTACAATAACATGTTTCAAATAGTATTCTCCCACCGGGGAGCTAAGCCGTGAAGTACAATCAAGTAATTGTTGAGTAAGCTTTATTATGCAATTTACGGGACAAGATGGCCTCAATGCTCTTAATAAAAACTCAAAAGTCTACTTTTACGAGATGACACAGACGCTGCTTTGAGTGAATGGTATGTTTACAAGAGTTTTAAAGATATAGCAATAAACTCAAAACAAGCTGACAAAAGAGGAGACTTTACATTTGAGGGTCTTCACGTAAAAGCTTGTTTAACACAGTTTCAAGGATGGCCATTCTGGGTCATTTGTAACTTGTGGTGCAGACGCAGCTGTGTTTGCTAGGACGAGGCAGCGATGTGTGCTTATAGCACCATCCCTGTTCCCCTTTCCAAGCCCAAAGCGCTGAATTTCCACCAGTCTTGTTACTCTAAAAGCTCCAAGGGACGAGATGCTGCAGACCTTGAGGTTTGCGGCCCGCCGTGATGCAGGGGAGCCTTGAAATCACCTTGTTACATAAAAACACCAAGTCCCTCCCCAGTGGGAACAAACTTCAACACGTCTTAGTTTGGGAATTTCCACTGCTGTCAGGCACATTGCTGTAATGGTCCCTTTTTACACAACAACTTAAGACAGATCATCTTATCTTAACAGCCAGTTGGAGTGCACGGCCACGTGCAAGTATTTGCAATATTTTCCTGAAATGGATGAATCGTGGTTTTATGGACATCCAATTTGTCTCTGGCATCAGTTTCCTGAAATGTCAGATACGACACAAGATTATTCAACATCTTGTGGTCTGGCCTCTGGAAGAGATGGCGAGTTGCACATGAAGAGATGCTTGTCTTATTCCACGCATTCAGAAATGGAGAGAGAGAAAAACAAAAGTTACTAAAGAGTTTCTCCCTGTTCCCAGAATGTCAACACGGGCTTAGTATCTGCGCACTCAACTATCAAAATATGATGTATTGATTTCACACATCATAATTTCAAAGCGTCGCTATGTTTCGAGTTAGAATCTGCTTCTGGAACTTGTGATAAAATTTCTCAAGCAAACATACACAAACTACTGATGTGACTCCGCGCCTCCCTCCCTAGCACAACTTAGCAAGGCCAACGTGTGAGAGCTGCCAAAGTCTGTTGGCCACCATAAAGACAAACAAAAAGCAAATGTAAGCGTTATTAATGGCGTTGATTCATGCATCGTACTTCACTGTCGACGCACACTATGTGGCTCATTAATGTGTCTGGAAAAATGTACAGGTAGTTTCCAACATCGTAAGCTGTGAAGCTTCTTTTAAACTTGGATGCTCGACTAAACTTGTGTATGGCTGTGATGAAGCCAAAGGATGGGGTCGAAACAAGTTACATGCTGACATGGAATATATCGACACTCACGCAGGCAGCACTGGGGGGAGTTCACCTTTTCCACTTTGACATGGTTGCCAGGTTTCAGTCTTAATAGCTGACAATTCCGGAAATGCAAAAATAATTCCTTTTGTTATGTATCATGAACTGAAAGCTACAACTTCCAGGTGTCCTGCTTCACATTTTAACCTGGTCTGATCCAGGAAAAGTTCCCACTGTCCTGTGACATTATTCACTGAAACCCTGATTCAAGTTGAGATTTACATTTGGAAATAATTTTCCTTCTTGGGTGAATCCATTTCTGATTTAATACTTAGTAGCAATCTCTATGAGACGACCACACAGACATCTGTAACAGTTTTCTAGTTAAAAATTGGTTGGGGGGGGGCGTTCGTTCGAGCTTAACTTTATTCTGTTTGGTGTTTCCAGAGGGAATCTGTATCTCAAGCTGAACAAGTTTGAAGACGCGTGACTTAATGTACTGCAGCGTGAAAAATGACTTTGGTGGAAACAAAGCTATATGTTATATTTATGGAGCACAGTCGCACTTTATTGTTTACTGGCTAAATTCCTGCGTTACATAATCATCCCAGAAACTCATCAATCCCAAAGCGTGCCAGGACGCTCTGTGACCGAAGACACCAAAACAGTGGGGCCCCTAATGCTGAATATGAAATGTGTTTCTTTTATGGGGATGGGCTATGGCTCAATTGTAAGTCAAAGTATGAGGACACTGATCCATCTTGAAAAATAAAATCAGAGATGTTGAAAAATTAAAAGGGAATAAAACAACACGAGAGATCTAAGTGCGTTGGTGATCCAACACGTGATCAAAACTGTTTTCGCCACGTGTCGGGAAAAGCACAAGTGCGTACGTTTCAAGGCTATTCCCTCATTTGTCCCCTGAACGATCTGTTTAACTATGCAGAGGTCGCCTGGATCCTGAGATGTTTACAGCAACAAATTATTTATTCGTCAAAATATGACCCACGCCCTTATTTTAAGAGGGTGATATTTTGGAACTGTGACCATAGTTGAATCCCTCAATCCTAATGCATGGCTGTTCCTGGCATGGGTGACATGTGACACTCACTGTTATGATAGTGACTCAATTAAAGTAGCCTCATACTGTCAAATCAAGCTGAAGAGTGTTTCAATTTTAGACACATTGCTGAGTCATGTGCAGTTTATTTACGATGTTCCCTAACTGTTTGCGATAAATAATCACCAAGACCTGGCGTGAATAGCCAAAAACCACACACCCATAAGACAGTAGCAAAGCACTACTCATGTATAAAAGAAACTCCTCGACTCACATAGTAAGCACCATATTGCCACAAGATCATTTCAAAGCACTACTTTTGGCCGCATGACATTTCTCAACTCACTTTGACATGGGTCTTTGGTATATTAAATAGATTTTAAAAGAAACTGGAATGTGTTTTGGGCGGGACGGGAAAAGAAACATGATAATGCAGTGAATTTGGTATTTAGAATAAAGTTGATGGATTTTGCACTCCAATGTCTAAAAAACAAAACCTTTATCAAGTGTGTGAGCAATTGTTTTTTTTTTTCAGTTCCTACTTGCAGATTTCTTTCGTAATTATCCACTAACAGAATTCAACTTTCAACACGTTTATCGAAACAGATGCTCTGCATTTAACCTCTTTCCACTTGGTGTCAGTCATACATCATTAGAATTGAGGGATTTTCAAATATCCGTTTTTTTGGTCCTCTTCCCACTGTCCATGTTTCTCTCTGTGAATGTTCATCCAACAGTCCGTCTCGCGGCTGGATTTATTGTCTGTTGTGAAACTCACAGGTATGGGCTGTCTGATCAATAAATTTGCTTGTCTTCCTGCCTGTCATTGTGAAAAATTGTGAGATGCAAATAGGCATTGGATCTTGGGAGCATAGTGGTCCAAGGAATGGATTCTTTATGTAGCGATCCCCAAGGACTTCATCTTGTTTGCACAGTCCAAAAACATGGTCTGGATGGACCCCTTCACTGTGATAGCAGTATCATGAAGCCCTCTGGTTCTCATTGAGACACGGGTCATTGGTTTCGCAGTAACCACCTGGCTGACGCAGCTTCCATTAGTTCCTATGAAGTTAACGTGCGTCAGCAGACCTATCAAGATTCACACTTGTGTCAGCGCTCTCATCTGCCCTTACTGCTCACGTTCCTTCCAAAAAGACAATGCCGCAAAAAGCGACTACGTTGGTTAACTCAGACGTCAAATCCAACCACCACTCCCAAAATATAATTTACGGTCATTTTTCTTGGAGGGACCAGAGCAAAAATGTTGTTCTGTCTTCTCCCCACAGACTGTCTGAACTTGATTTTAAATATAACTACACTTGCAAATCCAGTCACCCAGCCACTATCATAATTAGTGACTATGAGTTGTAGAATGGGGGAAAAAAAGAACCTCCATTGGTTTGCGTGTTATACCACGATAACATAATGATTGGCTCCCTTAACAAAAAACAGTGCATGTCAAATAAAGTCCAGATACAGCTAGAGAAACATTCTTTTTGGATGAATGTTGCTGATTCCAAATACAAAGACTTACATAAACATGATATACATTCATCACTGATATCAAGCCAGACTTGTACTTTCGATGAACATACGGGTCACTCTTAGAAAGAGAAGCTGATATTTCAACTCTTGAGAGAAACTTTTAGAAAGGCTTCCAACAATCCTAGAAAACCTGTCTCAGGCTTGACGCTTTTCACTCTTTTCTGTCTGGGAACCAAACATTTCCCAGAGCCCTTAAGGAACCACCGGGCAAGAAGGCCAGGGATTTTCAAAGACTATAAACTCACAACGGACTGGTTTCAAGGGAGCGAGGCCCGAGTCTAACATTTGTCTTGGCAGCGGTTGTGAGTGCCAACGTGAATGCAGATAGCTCAGTGACATCAGTAACATGGGAAAAGTGACTTCAGGGTATTATCTGAGACACTAATTCCATTTGGCCCAGTTAGACCCTGTATTAATGACATAGAACTGGCAGGGAAGCTAATTTGTAATGCTCCAGCTGGGAGTAGTTGGTTAAAGGATACTCCTGAACAAGAACATCACAAATGACCGGTTTCCAGGAGAAAACGCAGCACAGACGTCAGCACACTTCCACATATGCATTTACATATTGTAGTGGATTGTGCAGCACAGAATTGAAATGAAACAACATCAAGACATTTTAAATACCACTACTGGACCACCTGCAATTCCTGAAAAACCAGATTTCATCGTCCTTCATAAACTATTGATAGATTTGATGGATGTTCAAAATAAACTAAAATCTGACAAAAGTATCTGGTAAAAGTGATCATTGCCATATAAATCAAGATATAAATCTTGCAGCTTTCATTGCAGCCAAATAATGTCAACACACTTCTGCAAAATGACAAAAAAATGAGCTGTCTAGTTTGTTGTCAGTGGCATGAGTGCTTGTTTTAAATGGTCTGAGTATTTTTGTAATAATGAAAGTTTGAACAGGGGTCTGCAGACTTTTTAAATTCAGTGTAATTGACAAGCACATTTTAACTGCTTTGTAAACTTGAAAAGAAGGGATTGACTCGAACACGTGGTTACACAGTTTTTTCATCAGGTGATAAACCTTCAACACATGAAATAATAAATGCTTTTTGTACCAATTCGCACTGCATGCATTAAGTGAAAGACTTCGTGTAGAACAAAATATTTCATAATCACAACATAATAATTCAGATATTTTTTGTTTGCAATCACTGTGAGTGGCGGCGCGGACGCGCAGTAGTGTTAATTAGATTGAGCGCTCACCAGTAGTCCGTGGGTTATTTTGTGTTTCCCTGCGTCTCTGATCTTAGCGTCGCTTTCCTTGGGGTGCAGATATTTTTGAATGAGGAATGAGGAAGTGTCTGTCAACGAGCAAACTGACACCTGTGCGCGCGTGACCTGGGAAGAGACGGGGGAGAACGTGCTCGTACTCAATCTATGAGCGCTCGCTCTTGTGCGCGTTCACGTTCGCTCCGAGGTGCCCAGGTCCCCGCGACAGTAATATGGACAAACAGTGCTCATCTCTCATTATCATCACTTTAGGCCCGATCTCTTAAATATGAAGCGACTGAGGAAAAAAAAACAGGAGAGATAAGAAAGAAAGTTTCTGGCCTTCAAAATGCTCTTTTATTGATAAAAATGCAATTTTAACTGAGTCTACAACGTGCACCATATTATGTCCATCACAACAATGTTGTTGCTGGGAATGTTTGAAATACTGCCTGTTACATAACCTTGCTTTATCCTGAAGAGGTCTTCTTCAAGTGTGATGAATGCATCCCATCTGGGCTCTGTTCTCTATCGAGTGTCTCGTAATTAACGTCAACAGCATTAAGTCGGCCGTTGGCAGTTACAGGTACATTACTATTTTTCTCAGAAAAAGGAGGGAAGGTCAAAGACATGTGAGCTTGGTTTTCCACCTCACTTACGAGAAAATCCTGATAGATACAGTGGTTGCTGGAGACAATTTTTACAAGCTTCTCCAAGATCTGACGCACATTGCGCTCTGCAGGCTTAGATGTACTCGAGGCGGCAAGAGGCTTATGTAACAAGGACAAAAACTCAAGTTCTAAAAGTCCAAAAGCCATATACCCTATATAAATAATATATATTAAAATATATATTATAAACATCCAATTTGTCAGAAAAGCATCCTGTGCGGCCACAGAATGCTCATGCCAGAAAAATCAAATGCCCACAGTCCAGACATTATGATTAGAATTTGTGTTTGAGGACTCCAAAAAATATAGAAAGATATTTTTCTTGCGCTATGATTAATCAAGCATGGACAGAGAAGGACAAACAGTTTTTCTCCATTTCACCAATCGACTTGTGTTTAACCAAAGCGTCTTTTTTCCTTCTTTTATGGTTCACTGGCTGGGTACTAGAGCAAGTCCACTGAGGGTTGAACAATTCAAACTAACAATAACTCCAGCCATCGAGCATGTCCATGTTGGCTTTCCTTTCCACTTGTTTTATTGCTCAATTGAGACCAAAGTGGTGGTAAACTCTCCATTCATAGGCTTAGTGGACTCTCAAAAGGGGGAAATAATCAGCCAAGGAAGTTCAAAAGAAGCATCCGACCGCGATGAGCCAACGATAATGTGTCGGCTTCTCCGAGTGATGCTACAAAACAAAACTGGCTTGTGTGTATCTTCTTAGTTGTGTTGACAGAAACAAGCTCCCTCTATAATTAGAATATTTTGATCACAGTGGGTTTGTGTAACTTCAAGAGCAGTCCTGTAAAATGTCTTAAAAATCAGTAAACAAGTGAACAAGTGAGCTGGAACAAACATGGCCTTTGCTAGATGTCTCACCCTAAGGAGAAAATTCAACCTTTTCTTAATCAGCATTTAAATGTCTGTTTGTTCGTAAGTGGCAGATAAAAGGAGATTACTGGCCGAGCCAGAAAATGTTGACTGTCGAGTGATACAAATGGTGTGCACTCTTACGTTTGACTAATGTGCTGTGAATACTCAATGTTCTCTTCCCAGAATGGGAATTTGTCAAAGTGGGAGGAGAGGAAAAACTGTGTGACTGTCAGCATCGATGACTGAGCTCTTGTCGTTTTAGACCACAAGATGAACCCCACCGCATTGTGACAGCTCTCCAGTGCGCGCTGGTTGACTGCACCGCAGACTTCTGATCATCTTCTCGTAAAGGCCTTTGTTCTCACACTTGGGGTCGCTTGCCTCTGTGCCAAAAGTGCCGGGGGACTGGGGCCAGGCAGAGCGATTCACTGTGCTGTCTCTCATGCCAAGGACAAACAAAAGAAAGCCAAAGTAGTTGAAATAGTGATGAGGAACGCATGAGAAATTTGCCGTAGCAGCATGGTGGTGTTGTGCTTTAAAAGAAAAACCTCTGAAGCATTTTTGTGTGGCGTGAATGTCTTTCATGATTGGATGAAATCAGTTTTACGACTGGTGAGACCACCCTTTGGTTTAAACAAATAGACAAGTCTGTGAAAGTTTGTTTAACAATTTGTTTTCATCTTACAAAACAATAATTTACGATTGAAATGGATTTGCTAAAATAAAGTAAATGAATGGTTGAGTTATACAAATTTGTTTACATCCACGCAGGCACACATAATGTCACATTTAAACAAGATGAGTCTATATCTATAATCCATAATTTATTACACTTGTTTAGACTCATAAATCAAAGGAAAAGAGTCTTAATTTTTTTAAAAGCTATTCATTATTACATTTCATTGACCTGAGTAAGAAGAAACAAAAACATGTTAGCAGAAAGCCAGTGGAAGGTAGTCGTTGACAAAACCTTCGAAATTACTAGTGCAATCCTGTGAGCATTATTATTTTTGTGAAAGCAGAACATGCCATACGGCTCTTTGATTGGAGTGTGAACATTGTGGCCAGTGTTTGTACTGTAGTTCCATTGATGATGTTTCTCCACACAAACCTATTCCATCTGCCTTTAAATCATCCATTTATTATGAAATGGCTCCAGACTAATATCACCACATTACACCATCTGGACTTTATGAGTGTGGAATCTATTATATAATTTTGTCTGGTGCCCAGAGGTCTTGTCAGGATTATGGGAACAATACCTCGAACCTAGAATGTAAGTATTTCCATTTTTCAATTTGTTAACAGGCGGCTCGGTGGCGCACTGGGTAGCACGTCCGCCTCACAGTTAGGAAGGTGCGGGTTCGATTCCACCTCCGGCCCTCCCTGTGTGGAGTTTGCATGTTCTCCCCGGGCCCGCGTGGGTTTTCTCCGGGCACTCCGGTTTCCTCCCACATTCCAAAAACATGCTTGGTAGGCCGATTGAAGACTCCAAATTGTCCCTAGGTGTGAGTGTGAGTGCGATTGGTTGTCTGTCTCTGTGTGCCCTGCGATTGGCTGGCAACCAGTTCAGGGTGTCCCCCGCCGACTGCCCGATGACGGCTGGGATAGGCTCCAGCACGCCCGCGACCCCCGTGGGGACTAAGCGGTTCAGAAAATGGATGGATGGAATTTGTTAACAATTTTACTTCTGCACATGGCAAAAAAAAAGCTCCCAGTATGATGGAGTGCACTCTTCTGAACCTCTTCACATCTATATGCCATATGTTTACATATGGCCAAATAAATACTATCATCTGATCTTGACTGTCATCTCCAGTGGTGCCTTGATGAGAGAACATAATAAAATAAAAATGGCTTGGTTTTATAGTTTAATTATGGTACAGTGGGACAAGCCGAGTCACAACCACAATAACAGAGCTGTCGTGCTATTTTGGTGCCTCATGGGGCGTGGCCTAGTGAGTGACATCAGGAGCATGGCTGGTTCATCTTCATTTGAGCATCTGAGCGTAAGACTTGGCCTACGTGCTAGAGTTGCTGGAGGACTCGGGGCAAATATGCTATTAGGCTAACAATGTTTTTGTTTCCCTCAAAATCAATCATCGTGAAGTTACTCAACTATGTCGTCAAAATGAAAAACACTCGTTGCGATTTAAAATTTTTAAATTTTATTTTCAAATTGTGCAAAAAATATCAAACTCATTTACAGTATACATGCCTGTATAAAAACAAGTCAACCAAAAGAATTGAAATGCAGTCACACTTTCTTTTATCAACCTGCTGCCAAAATGTTACAATTATTTACAATTTCCATAACTTTACAAAACCCATCATATACTTTCCATTAAGATTGCGGTATGTTAAAGACCGGACTGCCGAGCATAGCGATAGGATTGAGGTAGAATAAAGAAATATGCTGGAGATTTTCTTAGTGGCCATACATTAATATGATATGAACAAGATTTACTGGTCATGAGGACCGATTGGCTTGGTTTGTGTTTGTAATTTATTCCATTTTGGACACTTTTCTCACATAAAATGCATTGAAATGTAGGATATTACAAAAGTGCATAAACAATCATTTTGAATGTGAAACTTTCCACACTTCCAATTATGGCTCCCATGTCAACATATAAAATGCATCTATAACTGTAAAAGTGACACATTCATCTGTCTTGGGTCGGGTAGAGGAGGCAAACATTATTTTCATTGGAAATAAAAGCAGAAGTAAATGCAGAAGTGGGGAAATGTAGCAAAAAGAGACGATAACATATAAAAAAGAGAAAAATGTTATTACATGGTACTCCTTCAATATATATATATGTACACGCTGATTAAATAGTGTGATCAGTATACATTCCTGCGTATGAAAACAATATTAATAACACCTATGTAAACATAACAACTTTCATCGACCCAGCACCAGCTGTTCAATGCATTATAATTTACAACATTCACACGTGAAGCCTTGCTAAAGGTTTTCTCTATGTGGGAAAACGTGATTTTCTTGCTTTACCTTAAGGGGGAAAGAGTTCAGACTATGCGGAGAGACGCCGCTTCCGCCAAAGGCACGTGAATGTTCGTGGTGGTATCGAACCTGCAAGCACTCCCTGCTCCACAATAGCAGGTCAGGTGACTTTAGGATGTGATGACAGAGGCCTCACTCCCTCACGGTGAAGACGCGGAAGGAGCCTCCCTCTGTGTTGCTCTTGCTGCAAGAAAGACCAGATTATTTTATTGAACAAATTAAATCTTGCATTTGGTTTCACGGAACGCTTAGATGTGATCTCACAAATGTCACAATTAGGCAATGGTGG
This sequence comes from Syngnathus scovelli, assembly GCF_024217435.2. Classification (NCBI taxonomy): domain Eukaryota; kingdom Metazoa; phylum Chordata; class Actinopteri; order Syngnathiformes; family Syngnathidae; genus Syngnathus; species Syngnathus scovelli. Next base: position 14,349,849 of record NC_090850.1, read on the forward strand.
CCAATGGTTGGCTGGCAACCCCCACTTCAAGATTTCGATAAATGTGATTCTGCGGTGCAGACAACATTGGTTACCAGCAGAATCAAAAATGGAATAATTTTTAATGCTGATTTAAAAATTGATTTCTTTTCTAGCTGTTTCTGTTTTTCAAGATAGACCTATAAAAGCTTGCACAATGCAGATTTTACCGCTTTTTGTAATTGTTAACTGTCACGTTACTGTGGGTGACATTTCAGAAAAAGATCCCCATGTTGCCAATATTCAAAAATATTACTAAATACATTACTATGCTATGATTGTCAACAAATAAGTCTTTTAGTTAATATGTGAATATTTTCTAGAAGAAGAAAGAATTTAATTTATTCTGCTTAACTTTTACATTATAATAATATGGCGATAATATATATAAAATATATACGATAGGCCCACTCAGCTGTTATCATATCACACATTATTATTCTGATAGTAAAAGCACTGATTAGGTGGCGGTCAACAATTCCAGCCTCAAGTAATCAGATCCACGGTGATTACTTGTCTTTATAATAGCCACCGCATTGTTGGCCAAGAGTACGGACCTCCACTCCAGTCTTTTATTGACCTGAGACCGCCCAGCCCAATTGCACAAGCTTTTTTTTTTTCTTACCCTTTCATTGTATTCAGAACGGTCAGATTATTTGGAGCGCTCAGCACTTTGCACACTCAATTGAAATGCCAGGCTATAAAGTAAGCAAAGATCCCATGTGTGGCCCATCCACATAGCCAACCACACCATTACTCTTACAACAGCGCTAGCCACAAAGGCCTCCATCACCTACTTTTGCACCGTCTGAGACGGCCGCAGCGATGTGAGAAACATGGCATGCTTGCAAGCAAGCTGCTGTGCGCTTGAAAGACACATAAATCCTGCCATGGTGTGATGAATAAATGTACCTTTCTTTCACCCAGATCTCAACTTTGAGCTGTATCCAAGATGTTTTGGCTGGACATTAGCATGGTGCCGAAGAAGATAAATATTATGTTTGATTTGATTTTAAAATGGACTTTGATTTGATTTTGTGACTCATCCAGCGTGCGGGATGACTCTGACCGCAGTCGGACCTCTACATGCAATGTAAGGTCTTTCGAGTGAACAGGGTTTCTCTTAGCCTGGTTCCAAACATGCACAATTCATTCAGCAGATTTTGTGTTTGTATAATATCGCGTGGGAGATAGCGAATGAGAGTTGGCTGTTGTGAGCTCTGGTTAGCCACTGGCTGTTAACTTGATAACCACCAGTCTGCTCGTGTATGAATGTGCTTGTTATGCGTTTGTTAGCGTTTGTTCAATAAAGCGATTGAGTCATTTATTTCTAGTGTGTGAGTATGGTGTAGCAGTAGTTTAATGGGATATTTTCTGGCCCAGAAATCTATTCTGCTCGCAGCAATGACAAGATAACAAATGAAAAGATTACCTTTCAGACTGGATGCCATTTTTCAACGCACCAACATAACTCTTTCTCTTGTCCAGAGGCAGGACGTCCACAAAGCCCCCGTCTGGTAGGATCACCCCTGCATGGATGGCTGCTTTACAAATGCTGGAGGTCTGTCCAGAGAAAGAAGGTACAGTTTAGCACCTTGTCCACAGGTTTAGATTTCTTTCAGGAGACGTGCCAGGGCACGTTTGCTACGCAATGCTTGCGTCTATGACTGTTGACTTGTAACGGGACTGACAGTCCAGATGTCTCTGGGGAGCTGTGATGTGCAGCCAACTGGACGTCATCGAAGGCAAAGTTCGTACAAGGTGAATGCCTAGTAAGCTACACGTAGACGTTACGTGCATCGGTGCCAGTGCTAACTCAACACACTGACTCATGAAGGGGACGTGAATTCTTGCACATCACTGTTTAGTCTGCTTTATAGTGAAGCAATCTACTTTCTACATGGCTTAGAAGAGCTCGCAATACAGAACAGAACACTCATCCTGAAAATATTTTCTTGCAGTCTATTCCTGCCTTAATTTTTACATGACATTTGGTATAATGCATTTTTCTCCTGATTCTGAAGTTCCGAAACCATACACTGGACCTCTTCTACAAAGAACCAGTAGGAGTTCCTCAGGGTCTGTATCTAAGTACTCCAATTATTTGACTCCCAGGTAACCGTTTGCATTGTTTTGTTTTGTATTGTATTGTATTGTATTGTATTGTGACAAATAGTGCTTGTCATGTAAGTGAAGTGAGGTTGTTATATTCATGAATACATGAATCAGTCGCGTTTCCCCAAAAGCTCATCACTTACGTCTGTGTAGATGTTGTTGCCAACAACTGGTGACCAATAAGAGGGTTGGCTCTTGCAGTCAGAAGGACAGAAGACTCTGAGGAAGAAATTGGTAAATACTGTCAATATGTAGCAACATCAAGAGTAGTGTTAAAGTGCTACTTTAACTCGTTTGATGGGAATTACATGCATTTATATAGGGATGGCAGTGACCATTCCAGAGCTGAAGGACATTTCCGGTCCCCAGTTTCACTTGTGGTTCAAATTGCAGTCGTGCTGAGATACAATGTAACTGTCGCTGTAGTGAAAGTGATTCCTAAATATTATTTAAATGTCAATTAGTTCTTAAGAACCCTTTAAAATGGCTTCCCCCCCACCCAGAATAAGATAATAAGCTAAAAGTAAACAATAAATGGTCTTTTTTAATGTTCACCAGTTCCAGAATAGGCAAAGCCAAGTTATAAGCTTAGCAATATGTCAACATACCTTGGACAATGTGAGAGGGGCTTTTTGAATGGGCAGATCTCGGCGACTGTAGTGTAGCAGTCGATATTGGTTTCTGTTACAGATGAATGAGAATATACAAAATATATGTTATATACGACTTGTCCAACTTGGTTATACAGGTTATATGACGCCAGTGCGGTACTTCTCTTACCTTGTACTTTGGCCATCATAAAGGCATTTCCTGGCTTGTATTTACTGTAAAAGCACATTTAAAGGTGTGATTGGACATGAGTAAATCACTATTTATTGCTGCATAAATTATAGCTATGGAAACATTGAGGCTTACCTGAAAGACTCAATCGAATTTTTCGTGGCTTTGACAAAGAAGGGAACCTTGGCTTCCATCCTCGAGATGTCTACAAGTCCTCCGTTGTTGTCAATTGCACCAAAGTGAATGGCCGCGCGGCAAATACTCGATTGCTACTCGAAGAAAGGAAGGAAGAAAAAAAAACAAGAATGAAAAACACTTTCTTCAGTCACTATTCATGAGCTTAGAATTGTTGTATTATTCTCTGGCAGCCATACGTACCACATCGTAGTAGAGCGTTCCCCAAACTTTTCCTTTTCTATTCATGCAATTAGCGGGACACTTATATCTAGAAAGTTAAAAGAGGATGCAAAATAATTAGGACTATATAGTATAAACAAATATAAAACCAAGATGTCTTTGCCAAGATTATAATTTTTTTTTTTCCTCAATCGACACCACAGAACGTTTAAATTTAACATGTCTTCAGATAGCTGTCTACAAAACACCACTATTTTTCTTGCAAGTTGCTAACAAATCCAATAATTGAATATGAATAACTTTACCTGTTGCAGGTTACGCCTCTGCACTTGTCTCGCAGTCTGGTCTCACACTTGATGCTCTGAGCTGCAAAAAAACACACACAAGGTGAGGAATGAGGTAAAACAATGTCGAGGTCATGCGAGCGTTCTATTACTTACCCAAGTTGGTGTTACTAGGACTCCTTGAAGGTGGGTTGCTGGGCGTGGACGGCCTGGACACAGGTTTCCTTGGAGCGGAGGCTTTGGGTTTGGGTTTAGCGGTTGTGCGAGGTATGACAGGCACCTGAGGCTTCTCCACTTCGTTCATATCCTCAGTCTCTGTGCGCTGGGAGTCTAGCATTGGGTAGAAAGTCAAGACAGGTTGTCGGGATGGGGCGTACACTTATAGTGGAAAGTCGGACCTGTTAATCATTTATTATTTCTTAAATATAATCCAGTACAATACATTTTTTTTTTTTACTTTTCATGTACAGTCCACTTATAAAGTACAGTTTGGTTGTATATAACTTTTAAGTACAAAAGTACATGTACTTAGGTACAGTTTTATGTGCAACACATTTGAATTGATTATTGTTTAAATTTATCTTCACAAGTATTTCAGCAGAGTGTTTGATTAAACTGTGCAGTGGCTTAAAATATTCTCAAATGTAGCGGAAAGTATAATAGGTGTTATTGTCACACTCAAATTGGGTATTTGAAATTATCAATGGAAATTGGTCACTTGAGGGCAGTATAATACAGACGTTAACAAAGAAGAGTTTCATGCAATAATATTATTGTTTGTTTTTCTTAGAGGATAAAGAATATGTGCCTATTAGTATGCTTTGGTACAAAAGTTGCTGCACTCTCTGCTTTCAAATATTTGTTTTATACATTAAAGGTTGGGTCCTGTCTATCTCAAGGCATCACTAGAGCGAAGTATTTTTGAGGTGGTACTGTGCGTAAAAATCTGTCTTGGTGTGCACACTATAGTTAATTGGAACGTAACAACACTATCTATGCTCACCTTTGTAGCATAAATTATTTCTGCATCCTCCTCCGTAGCTGGGAGGGCACTGGGAACAAGGGCGACCATTTTTGTAGGGCGCTTCGCCGATCCAGTTGCCCCTGCAGGAACACATGGCACACATGTTGACTGAGGGTTGGAACTTGTCAGCATCACTTTGCTCGCTGCTCTTGTAATGACTTTAACACGATTCGCCTGCGGTCAACACTCCTAAGAGGATAATAAAAGCCCGCCTCGTTGTCTCTAAATGGAATGGAAATAAGCTCCTATTTTTCTTTCCCAATACTTCATTATCAGGCTTCTATTTTCTGACTTCTGGAGGAATTTGAGTGGCCCCAAAATGTCATTCAGCATTGAAATGAGCGGTCAAGCCGACAGCTGGGAGGACGTTAGGAAAGTTCAGTTTGCTGCCAGGGCTTTTAGGAAGAAAAATGTAAGCAAATAGCAAAAGTGTCATTTCTGGAATCTTTAGTCTTACTTTGGGGAGTAGTTGCAGACGAGGTAGATGGCGTTCTCCCATGTTTCCCCCCACACGTTCATCCTGGGACACACATGCACGGCGCAGCCAACTCTGCTTGTGGTGGACCAAACCACCTGTGAAAGGGGGAATGAAAGAAAGGCTAATGTAAGATGGATGTTCTGAATGAATGAAATGAAGAGAAACATCTAGTAGGGTAACCTATAAAACTGGCGGCTCATTTTTCCTAACGTCCTCTCTCTCTCTCTCTCTCTCTCTCTCTCTCTCTCTCTCTCTCTCTCTCTCTCTCTCTCTCTCCTTTCGGGTCAATGGATCATTCCAGAGGAAGCGAGCAGACATGCGGTCACGATTAACAAGGCCGGTGGGACGTGGTGGACTAGCCAGCCTGTTTTTATGCCCCCGTCAGACGCCCGTCTCGTGTGAACACACTTTGCCCTCTGGGATATTACCTCGATCCCTCTCGTCAAGCAAATGGAAAAGTAGTCATGCTCTAATATCTTACTCGGAGGCGTCCAAGGTAAAATAAAACACCTTAATGAAACGGAAAACTGCTGCAGTAGTGCTAAAGATGAATGATGTGCCATTTGAAGGGGAATACAACACTGCAGGTTCCAAAACCCCTCCTAACATTTCCTCCTTTGCCTTAAATGTGTGTACGTGCTCTCCCTCCTTTGGAATGTTCATCTATTTTCCTGGTAGAGACATTTCAAGGCCACTGGAAGCAGTGAGTCAGCAAGCAGAACTCATGTGTGATGTGTGCTGAGGAGTCTCCATCTTTGGCGAGGATTGCTCAGTGTGGCAAATACAGTACTCTTCCATCTTCGCTCCTTAACATGTGTGCGCTCAGGGCCAACAATGAGGTGCTCTAAAACAACCACACCAGCTGATTACCCCGAATGAAAGATGGGGGTTTACAGAGAGTTAGTTAACTAACTGCAAATTGCAATTAAGCTGGGTGACCAGTGATGAGAACGAAGGTGCTCGAGTTCTTAAACATTAGGGGTCACTAATTACCTGTCTCAGTAGGCATCGTTTCATTTTTAAGGGTATATTCTGGAAATTTCAAAAGCAGGAAACTTGTGGGCAAGGTTTGGATGCTCGCTTCAAGCAGTCCCCCCCACCCCACCCCCTCCCTGCAGCATCTTTAGAGGAATCCAGGTCAAACGTGGAGGGATGAGTGTGAATGACTACCAGATGGCCCTGGTCAAGTTTCAGGCTGGGGGCAGATAGAGGAGTCCGGATGTTTCTGTAAACACATCTCTGCAGCTTCAAAGTAAACTTAGAAGGGAAGTTTTATTAAATGTTGCTACTCTCAGCGGCCATAAAAAATAAGTGACAGTACCTTCAAAATCCCCTTTGATAACCTACCAAAGATAATAGCGGGCTACTCAGTTTCGATTCACACCATCTTGGAGCTAGTTTGTGGCTCAATAGTTTGTAATATGTGTTTTGTATACAATAAAGAAACAGATTAACGGCATTTTCATTCATTTCAGTGGGCAACAATGATTTGAGATTATGAACACTCTGTACGATGCAGTAGGATGCTTCCTTACAGATCTGTTGTGCGTTTGCTCTCCCCTCACCTGGGTGTAGTGGGTGCACATGGGTCCGGAGCAGCGGTCAGGACACCAGGGGTTGCACTCCTGAGGGTAGGGATAGGTGTAGTCTTTCACCTCGTCGTACCAGGCCTGAACGTGGAAGGCGGGTGAGCGGTATCTGGGCAAACAAAACAGTTGGTTTAGTCCAACAGCTTTGGGCACCATGTGAGCCTCTCTGCACCTCTTCCCCTCCATTACATGGGAAATTAAAAAAACAACAGAGAGTCGAAGCAAACTAAACACGGTCCCACCGCCTGACAAATCAGTATTGTAAACATGCCTTTTTAGGGTATTGAAGAGTGCACAGCATGATGGGGGAGAGAGCAAAGGGAGCGGAAAGAAGGGAATCCTCAGTGGGTGTGCTGGCACGGGAAGAAAAGCAGGGAAAGGGGGAGGTATGACGGTTCGGTGAGAATGAGAGCAGATTCCGGGAAGGGCACCTGCTGTGATAGCAATACTCGGTCATACACAAAGGTCTACTGTGGACACACACACACATGAGCACGCATACAACAGTCAACCCCTATATACTTTACACTACATGGACAAAACTAACGATGGAGGTGTTGCCCAATATATTTGTCCACATAGTGTATGGTACAATTGTTTCCACCCAACACATCTTTAAAAAAATCCCACTGAAAGATTAAATGAAGCAGCAGGGGTATGTATAATAGAAAAAACAGATTAGCACAGTTTGGCAGATTTTTGGCACCATTTATGGTGCCCTTTAGCAGAGGGGGTGCATGAATGACAAAACGGGATGTCGGCGGCCAGCCGTGGACACAGGAAAAAAAGACTACCGGTACTTGCAATTGGCACGTTTTCCACTAGCTCTCATCCAGACGGACCTGTCAACAACACTTAAGTGATTCCCAGCGACTGTCAATGTGAAATGAGTTACCGGCAGATGTTATTTGCTTAACTGTTTTTGTGTCCTGCTTGGAATCCACGCTGTGTTCATTTGTACTTGTAGATACAACTCATTTAGGAGACAGCTTCAACAGGGATAATAAAAAAAGTGGCGAAAAGAAAACATGTCGGTCTCACCTGCCCCAGTGAACAGCCAGGTTCTGCCCAATGGACATGAGAAGGTCCTGTGGCCCATGATCCCACTGGCAATTCTCAGCCCAGTGAGTGGCAGACCTCTCCAGTTCGTCGTCCCACACCTGCCGACATTCACAAGAAAAAAAAGCATGAAAAAAAAATCTACAAAAATATGAATAGAGTAGCGGACAGAAGAGTTTTTGCATATTAGGACATGGACCTTAAAGATATCAAAAAGTTGCTCAAACGACTTCTCATAGCAGAGAGGACCCTGAGAGCAACCCCTCAGTAAATTTCCAGTCTTTTGGTTCTCTCACACCCACCCACCCACACACACACACACACACACACACACACACACACACACACACACACACACACACACACGCACACACACACACACACACACGCACACACACACACACACACACACACACACACACACACACCTTTCCAAGTACACTGCTTAACCTTCAAGGAGTCCCAACATCAATAATTCTTCTACTTTGCCCACTCCAGTGCCATGTCGGCCCCTAATAAGCTCCCCCCTCCGTCACTTGTCTTCTCCAGCATGAAGCAGGTAGACAGCACAAAGTCAGCATTATTATCCAGCTTGTTAAAAAGAAACACACGACGCAGCAGGCTCTTAACAGTGTGCCGCCATGACTGCATGTTTCCAGCTGAGAGAATAGACTTTTTTTTAAAACTATAACAGCACTTTGTAATAACATTTTAGCCCATTAGGCATACTCCAGTTTTCCATGCTGTGGTTAACTAAGTGACAGTTTGTTTCATTGTCTAAATGAAATTATAACCTATAAATCTTTCCAAAATTAATTCATAGCTTGTTTGACTTGAATAAATAGATGAGGAATTTTTAATCAACATTTAAGCAAAAAGGTAGAGTTTATTTTTTATTTGCTACACTGCACATGCTATTTGATCTCGAACCTGTGTCAAGGCACCCTCTGACGTATGTATGATTCTCACGCTAATTTTCTGCTTTACTCTTTGAGATTCCCCATGAACCTTTAAAAACAACACGTGCATGCTTCCATGTCCCTTGTGCAAATGTGGCTCTCTCTCTTTCAAGCTCCTCCATTAACACCCTCCCCACAGTTCCATTAAAATACACATCACCGTAGGACAATTTTGAAAAACATCCATCTGTGAGAACCTATGTACTTGTCCAAAAGGCTTCATGTGCAAACGAGTATGCCTCACCATGTACTCCATGTCGGCCGCACTGGGGTACACCGAGCCCCTCAGCTTGTTGTGCAGCTGGAGGATCTCCTCTCGGTCTGACCAACGGATGGCACGTCTGCTCCTGCTGCCTCTTCCATCTTGGCCGGTGCTGTTGTGACCCACTTCTTGGTCCTCGTAACGACTCAATAGCCGCCTGAGCTCCTGCGAGTCGGGCAGGAAAAGAGACGCCGAGTTTCCGAGCAAGGAGAGCAGCAGGAGGGTGAGGAGAGGGATGAAGGCCATTGTTGACACTGCGACGACTGAACACACTGGTGTGTTTTTTATATGCGAGGGGAGCTGGTCCTGACACAACCTGCCGGGAACATTTTATCATCAGTTTCTCCCTGTTGTGGGAGTACAGATTACAACAGTGAACTGAGTACACATTTCTTACACTTCCTCTTTTACTGCATCACAGTTTGCCAAATTACTGCTAAGCTATTATGCGTAATGTGACAATAGGATGAATGCATCAATGACTCATAAACATCATGTCATCGCCATCATGAGCATCATAAAGAAATGTCTTTTTAAAGACAAATGGCATCAGTTTTTTAACTGGAATTTAGATTACTATGCCACTGGTTTCCACAAACCATGCTCAAAGAATGAACATCTGATGTGTCATTAAGTTCCAAGTCCAAATAAATCACTTTCCAAGGAAAATGCAGAAAAAAATAGAAGCTAAAAAAGTCCTCTACCTTATAATGGACGACGTTGCAATACTTTATTTGAACACCAACAGTGGCGCAACACATGGAGAAAAGAATAATCACATATTCTTTATCTTCTGCAAAGAATGATTAATATTACTGCAGCTTAGTGAGAAGTAGAGTCACCTTCATGTATATCCATATTTTTGTATCACACTGCCCCCAGGTGGCCAAGTCAGACACACCAGAACACGATGCACAATGTACACAATGTGCAATGGAAGCAACTGTATCCCAACAAACGGTTTAATTCTTGATATTCAATTTAATTACGTCATCACTGTGTGCTTTCATATATTGCATTAAATAGTGATATTTTCCTTTTTAAGAATCACATTATAAACATTTTGTTGTTTTTTGGAGAGAACAGGAACAGATTAATGGCATTTCCATTCATTTCCATAGGGAGCGATGATTTGACATCTGAGTTTTGAGTTACTAGTAGTGTCGCAAAATGTTTTTAACTCATATCTCAAAGAACTGCTGTCTCAAAGGAACCACTGTACTAGTTTTACTAATCACCTAATGCTAATGAAATATCCTAAAAGCACCAGCGGCTCAAGTACAAACTGTAATTAACAAAAAAACAAACACTATTAGGTCCAATCATACAATCCAATGAGATCCTATCAAACAAGCATATAAAAAATTTATTTCTTAAAGATAACAACTAATGATAATTAAGCTTAAAGATTTGAAAAGCGAAAAGTCCACACTGACTACAATTTGAACACCTGTCACGGCTCAATGAAAGCTGACCATTATAATCATGAATAGGCTTGTTCTTTCTTTACTCTTTAGTAAAGCTGAGTATTGGCTCTAATTTTGTTACTAATGTTGTGGCCAATAATGATTTAATGTCTAACAAGAGGGAGGACTTGTTCAAATAAAGCAAGAAAGGTGCAACGGGTCCGTGTGAACCGAGAAGAAAATAAACACGCACTGCTTCGCTCCTTATCCTTGAATCCCTTCACCTCTTTCTCCCTGACTGCAAAGAGGCGGCTTGAGGTCTGGCACCGGCTCTGTGTCAACACGCCGTGCCAGGGGGAGCCGAGCCAGGCAACAGGCATCGACGGCCACACCCTGCCGCTGCTGCTCACACTCAACCGAGAGCGGCTACACTGTCCGAGCTCTTCTCATGGCTTTCCTGAATTCTAGACACCCGTGTGACAGATGAGGCAAAAATACATGGACGCATACTGTTCCTTCAGGTATTTCGGCCCCTTGAGAACTCTGTGGAGAGGGGTGAGGCTGACCTTTACTTCACCTCAGCCCAACACTTGCATGTCAACTCCACTTCTGTCACTGATTGACAATAGGGTGGATTGCATGCATGCAGAAAGACATAAAGTAAGGACAATCAAACAGACGACATACATAATGGTGTCCAAAATGTGGCCCTGGAGAAATTTTGTGGCCCGCTGCCCATCTTTTAAATGTCCTGACTCGTGTGTTTTAGACCCATTTTTGTTTTGTCATTAGCAAAAAAGGTGGAAGAAGTTTGGACATCCATGCACACTATTATTTTCCATACTTATACCTAATTTTTTCAGTGTCAATATTAGTTCAAGATATAAATTCTGTCAGGGTGAAAATTGAATGGATAATTACATTATGTCATTCATCAGTTTTTCTATCTAGTTCCGTCAGGGCAATCACAATGTTCAATAAAGGAACAGTCAGACAAAACTGATATGAGGGTGGGGGGGAAGGTACTCTCAAAGCAGATTTAGGCAACAAGAAAAAAACTGTTATCTCACCTCTGCTTGTCTTCTGTCACAATTCACTTGCTTGAGGGTTGTCTTGTATTCCTGTGAGGATCTGCCGAGAGTTGCCTGCACGCGGGATGTGCATCTACAGTCAAAGCGGCTTCGGGAGCCTTATATAGGGAAAGGACCATTCAGGATCAGAGGAGGGGAAGGAAAGGGAGAAGGGGGGGGATCCTCCCCCACACCAGCCTCCCTGAAATGTTCCTGGCTCAGCATGCACACGAGCAGCAGCAGCAGCAGCCTCACGTCAGAAGGGAAAACTACAAATAATGTTAATCATCATACTGACAAATGAGTCGCGCAGCTGGATCAGCAGCCCTGAGTGGAGTTTGGCTGACTCGGTGTTGCTCACACGTGTGCGTGTGCAACCACACAAAGATGCTTCACTCTTCAAATCCAGACGAACAACTTTATGAAAGTGTCGTCTATGACTTTAGACTATAAACAGAAGAGACCCAGTTGACGGCATTGGTGTGTAGTGTCGGATACTTTTTTTTTTAGATAAGCTGGCACTGGTACAAATATTGGTAGTTGACCAATTGACCAAAGTGACAGGGAATAGAAAGGTGAAGTTGGTGTCCATCATTTGCAGCTATATGAACAGCTACCACTTTTCATAGGAACATTTTGTACAAGATGTTGGAGTGCATCTGTGGGGATTTCTTTTGTTCAATCAGTCACACTAAACTCCTCCAAGCAGGCCTTTAAGGCCTTGGAAGAAAAATGTCCCTTCCTCAAATTCTTCCATTGCATGGAACCATACAAATTGGCTTACTAAGGTAAAAACAAGACGATTCAGAAGGAGATAAAAGGCCTTGCCTGATTGATTGGTTATTGATTAAGGGGGTGAAGTGTGTGTTTGTCCCGATTGGTTTACTCTCTAAAAAAACAGAAGCCACCCAGTTAAGCAATCAGTGTGGCAAGTGGCTTGTTAGCACATGATTGACGCAAATGCACACAAATATTTTGCAACTCGAGGGGGTTTCCACATTTATTGCTGTTAAATTGTAATATTAAGATATGTTGCTATGACACCATGATTCACCTTTCACAAAAAATGGTAGTGGGTACAGATTAGGTTAAAAAAAAAAATTAACAATACTTGTCCTTGTTGGGGCAACATTAAAATACAGTAGCATACTAGTCCCAAGTGTCCCTAAAAAAAAAAAATTATATTCCTTAAAAATATATTTTTGTAAACCATTGTCACATAATCAACTGTTTGAACATTAACACTGTGCTAACATTAATTATAACGCTGGAGGGAGGCCCCCATAGCATTCGTTGAAAATCACTAATCTAGATTTCAACTGCAGTCGAATATAACCCTCTTAAGTTACTTTTCACCTTTACATTCATGGATGTTGAAAAAAGTAAGAGTAGAAATTTTAAAGTGTTTAAAGTCATCAGAAAAATAAATAAAAATAACCCCCAAAATATCTACTTAACTCCACTAAAGTATTTGTTCTTTGTACTTCCTCACACTGGATGAGGAGCGTCCTGTATTTTGTACAGTATACACTCGAATACATAATTCATACGGTTTCAGTGGAAACTCTTCTGATGTTATATAATCATAAGCAGGTGGGCTTGCCGTTTTTCTTTATGGCGTTCAAGTCGGAACCACCATCATACACACGCACGCACACGCATAGTGTACTCCATAAGTATTACAGCGACCGTTTATTTAGATAGAAGCCGAAGGTGATTTGCAGAACCTCTAAACATGACGCACACGCGAACTGCAGTAGGGAGCAAAGCAGCCGAGAAACTAAATGAAGAAGGTGTACGGAACATGAGGCTGATTAGCAAAACAAACCACAGAAGGGCATTGAAATGTCTGCGCAGGTCGCATGACGACACAAGGTTGAGCGACTTTAAGGATTCTTTTGATTTTATGTGCATCGCCTGTGGTCAGAGATGATGCAAAAAGGCAAAATGGCTGACCTTGACCCGTATTAATGTATTAACAATGTATCGGTTGAACTGATTAATGGCTTTGTAACGTCTGGGGCACTTAATATCAACCCCCGCTTAAAAAAACATGGATGTTGCGTGTAAGGTTTAAATACCAGTTGGAATCCAAACATTTTTTTGCAGGCCAAATGACGTTGCCAAGATAATACATTGCTATTGCGGATTTGTGCAAACCACATGTACATGGCACGAGTATAACATCAACATGCAAAGGACATTGATTGTTTCTGGACATGTTAAGCGGTATTGTAGCGGTATACATTTTTCATCCTCTAGCTCACGTTTCAGATGGAAGACATTCTTTTACCAAAACGGGCTCCATTATAATAAACGACTCGCTCGGCTTTCATACATGCAAACCCCCCGTAGGCTTCCTTGTGGTACATTTGAGACTTTGGAAGGCTTTTTTGTGGCCACTCGGAGTCAAATGAGATGCCAACTTCAAGGCCATGGTGGTCCGACTATGAATATTAGAATAGAATGGCTTCAACGGCCTGTAATTATTCACGTAGCGCTTGAATTTAGGCTGACAGCTTCACTGGCACAAGCACGCGCAATGTCATTGAAAGCACGCTTCTGACACGCATGCTGACGTGAGTTCAAAAGGCCTCACTAGGTGCATTTGGAAGCAGGCGCTGGAGAGCGCACAGAACAATATGGCCTTCACACGAGAGCCCAAGGTTACAAATCTGTCTCCAAAACTTACAGCACGGGGCGTCACGGTCACGCCGCTCATGTATGTTTAGGATTGTGGCCCTGTATTTTATTAAGAATGGTACATGGTGATGCCATGAGGTCACTTTTGACAAAATTCTACCGCAGCTAACAGACTTGAGAGGAAAGCAGCGGGGGTCTCGCACTACAAATGTTAAGAGTTGGTTTCTTGCTGAGACATACATATAATCCAATAATCGGATCCATCCATTCATCCCGTAACGGGATGCATTAAAACCTGCATCTGCATTTACTTTGAAAAGCAATGACCATCAATCCTTGTGTGATATTGCTTGGTTAACACCATGATAAAGACGACAGTTGGACTACCTATCCTAATTAAAGCACAAAATGTGCTTGTGTCCATTCACGGATTAAAGACCAGTGATGAATGTTGCCGGTATGATCCACGTTAAGAATGTGTATATGCAGATGTTAACTGTTGCAGCTAAGTTTTGCGTAGAGGACAAAAAGTATAATATCTACTAGTGTGCAAAAATGTCATACTAGTCAAAGGCAAGTTTTCTATTCCACTTGACAAGTGTTCCGCTGAGGAAAGCGTTCACGTTTTTGAGGACGGCCTAGTTTTCTAGGCGAAGGAGGGGTTGAAAACAAGCAGAGCCAGCAGATTTTTCAATGACGGGTCTGCTTTCTATTATGTCGGGGCGAGCTGCGCCGCAGGAGCGAGCGCACTGCGAGGCAAGCCAGTCCCACCACAGTCGCCAACCTGCTACAAACACCACATGTTGACAGCGCGCGCCCCAAGCCGACTCAACCTTGTTTGTGTCTGTTGCGGGGGATTTGAAAGACGACAAGACGGCTCTGTCTCCATGTCATTATTAGCAAACCGCTTTTTGCACAATCCTTTATTCGAACAACAAACAAAACAGAATGGCGGAGGCCCGAAATTCAAAAGACAAAAGAGATTGTTGTATAACTCCAGCAGACAAACAGTGTTAGGAGCTCATACCAAAGACACACATTAAGCAACCGGAAAGCTCACATTGTCCGTTTCATAGTCCAAACGTCCTGACATTCTTGTTGGAGGAATAAATATGCAAATAAAGATCCATGTCACAGTTTGGGGCGGAATCACAACAAAGCTTGCAGCACAATTTGAACGTAGGAGATGAAGACAGGCCAAAAGTTTTCAAATAAGCAGGGGGATCCAATATGATGTCCTTTGGTTTAGTTGGCAAACATTTTAA
This sequence comes from Syngnathus scovelli, assembly GCF_024217435.2. Classification (NCBI taxonomy): domain Eukaryota; kingdom Metazoa; phylum Chordata; class Actinopteri; order Syngnathiformes; family Syngnathidae; genus Syngnathus; species Syngnathus scovelli. Next base: position 14,365,158 of record NC_090850.1, read on the forward strand.
ATGTTAAAAAACATGTAAGTGAAATGAGACATCAAGATCCACTAAATTATTCTTTAAGTGTTGAATTCAGGCGCGACCTGGTCTTAATTAAAAGGCCCTGTAAAGTGAAATCAGAGATTTGGACGATGGCAGAAATGCACCTGATATATTAACATGTAGGGATTGTTGCGGTAAAATATACCTAAATCTCGATTTTACACGGACTTTGGGGTCCGGAATTTGTGAGTCGCGTTAACCTCTAAAGTGTGTTGTATAGAAAGTCTTGTTATTTTAGAGGCATGTTTTTAGGCAGCCGAAGGGGTTCTTTGTTGCATTAATTTAGGTCAGGCATGTTGTTGGGCAGCCAAGGGGGTCAGTTTGCTCGACACACATGGAAGTCTGTTGACATTTTGTTGAAAATACCACTTGAAAATGTAACATTGGGATCCATGATCAAACTGTGCTAGACAATCATGTAGGATCGAAGTTAGTAAAATCGAGATTTAGGTCTAATACATTAAGTTGCATAAACTGATTTTTTACAGTATTTGAAGTATCAAACTTACCATTTCATCAAATCATTCAAATTTGTCGGGGTTGTTGACAGTGCTCTTGCAAACAATGTCTTCACTTTACAGAGACTTTGACACTTTGAGATGGGGGAATGGAGTGCACTTGAATAAAGCATTTTGTTGGGTGCTTTGTGCAAGATGTGATGTTGGCGAAAGTGGTTGTGCGAGTGACAGAAAATGAAATAAGTATGGAGCAAAGAACTACTTCATCTTTATTCAAAGTTATGCTGTGACCTGTCTTTTCTTTTGAAAACATCCAATTTAAACAAACTAAAGTCAGAGGGGAGCATTAAGGTGGGAACATCCAATGAGTGACCAAAACAAAAATTAACATTTTAGTAGCGTGAACAAACAAAAATCATCAAAATCAATGAATTATGCAAAAAAAAAAAAAAAAAAAAAAAATCAACAAAAGCGAACACTATCTCTATTTGTGTATGTGCGTGCACACGTCCAAGCATTGGTGTCACCTACTTTCTTTTGCGCCCTTCAATGCACCGCAGACACAAGGGGGACGTGTCACTTCAAATGTGCTTGCCCCATTTGGGTGGGGAAAAGATCACAGATTGAAACTAAGGCTGCCCTCCCCTGGCCCCCACAACTGAGTTTTTGAGGGGAGTTGGATGGGTGCTGTGTGGCTCAGACATACTAAGGAGCCACCTGAACCCAGGGGCGACAAAAGAGACGGTAAATGGATCCAACAAGAAATGCACAAATTAAACAAGGGGAGCTTGCAGTGGAATCTATCTTTTGATTAGTTGCCATCTCCAGTGCAAACAATCTAAAAACAGGCCAAGTCCTTTAGGACTGCATGTTTATTTTTTTGTTGTTGACAATTTAAGTCTACATAATTGCAAATATGCCTGCCACATAATCATCAATTCATACTTTGTGCACAGAAAGCTTGTTATCTTAAATTCTAAAGCGCAATAAAGACTGCTTAGATACGGTGTAGACGTAAAGAGCCAAAGAGTGTTCACTTCAGATTCCGTGTAGCCCAGTCCTCACTGTGTGAGGGCTCAACCTGGATGAGGAAAGGAGATGAGGAGTCTTGGGGGGGAAGGGGGGATGATGATGATGGTGGTGGTGATGAAGAGGATGTTGATGCTGGTGCAAGGCCTGGTCAATGGGCTCATTCAAAAACGGGCCTTTTCGCTGTGGTTCTCCTCATGAAAAAGGCCAACACTGATAATTCCGGGAGAGAAGACACTCCATCGGTGCATTTTGCAGTTCTTCATCTGAACTGCCTAATCTTTCACTTTTTTTTTCTTTTTCGAGAAGAACATAAAACGACAGCAGTTGTGCACAGAGAAAAGCGAGCCGTTGCAAGGAATTCTTGGTGAATGCAACTTGTGTCTCCACTTGGGAAGAGGTGCTGGAAAAGCTGGCTCTCAAGGTAGCAAGGACACGAGGGAAGAGGAGGAAAATCTTGCAAGAGAACAAAGTCGGGCAGTGTTCCTGTTCGTCATATGTTCCACATGTGTGTTTGCGTGTATCACGTGTAAGATGAGGGGGATCTGTGTTGGTTATGTATTTGTGAGTGTATGCATGTCGCTTGCTCCATTGCTGATGTGCATGCGCGTGCGTGTGTGTGTGTGTGTGTGTATGTGGTGTGTGTGGGTGCGCCTACAAGAGGTCAACGCGGCGGTAGTACAGCAGGTAAGCGGTGCGCTCAGCAATCTGCTTGACCACCAGGTATTGGTTGATCACCTTCACCGCCTGGTCGTCAATGCGCAGCCAGCCGTTAAGACCGATGTGGAAGACATCCGTGGTATAGTGACCGCCTGTCGCACTGTTCCCGTGGTGATAGACCACTGCCGGGGACCAAAGACAAACCATTTATTTTTAAAGCCTATTCACTCATTTCTGAACTTCAGCAAGGTAGTAAATAGTAAATTTACATGGCTTGCCGTTTATTTGGGAGATATTAAGGTCAATGTACTAACTAGTTAGAGGAGACAGTTTTAAAAGTATTTTTTTTCCACTAGTGCCACTTTTGCCTTACTACCTCTCAATTAAACCCTACATGTGCGGTAAACTACTCTGCTAAGCCCAACTTGTAGACTCATGTCATGCACTAGAAGCCTCCTAAACCCAAACAGTGGCACTGAAATGCTCACGACTGTTATTAGTGAGTCACTGTTTGCTTGTTACATAAAAAAAAAAAAAAAAAAAAAAAGTATGGCTAGTTATAAAATATACACAAGGTAAAACCTCTGTTTTCAAAGCAAACAGCCACTGAACTCACCTGCAAAGAGTCTGTACGTTCTTTGGCCTTTCACAACTTTGCTCCTCACTCCAGAAGACAGCAGATCTGCATGACATGAGGGGAAAAGTTTTGAGTTGCATCTTGCTCTATTGCCGTCCTTTTTGGCAGCCACTAACGTGAACGTCGGTGCTTGAAAATAGGCGTGAAATAAAAGGATTTTACACTCGAGATTTGATTTACAGTATTGGGCCATCTGGTAAAATAAAATTCACATATGAACAGTTTTACAAGGATTGCGGTCTCTTTAAAGATCCATACCTTTGCTTATTTCCAGATCTACGGGGTACTCAATGATCTTGTTGAGTTTTTGACAGCCTCCGGTCTTCTCAAAGACAAATCTCTTGAGATGGAGCACGAGGACAGGGGGCAGCTCCTCCAGAGTGACCCTCCGGCTGACCTCAATCTGACACGTGGGACAAAAGCTAATTGTCAGGGTAACAAGATAAAAAAAAAAAAGTTTGGCTGACATGATTTATAAGCGTGGAACATCATATCTAACATAATAAAAAAAATGGTACAAATGAGAGAGCAAAGGCAACGCAAGAGAACAGAAGAGAACATTTCGATCTCGCCAAGTTTGTAAATCATCTTGGTCTTTTGGAGGCATTTAACACACCAATTTGTAGCAGGTTCAAGTCAACACAAAAATTTAGCAAGAACCCACACCATAACAGATGTTCAAAAACAGTAGAGGACAACAACAAATCTTGGCCACTCTGGTGAAAAATTAACAAAGAATTGGTTGGTTAGGATATTGACTAACAAATGACCCAAATAAAACTAAGTGTAGAAGCCAAGAATAGTAGCAGCAGTGTGATGTCTAGGCAGCACATAGCAGCCACATGTGGAGGCGGTCCTTTCATACCTCCTGCTTGCTCTTGGAAGTGTAGCCCTGCACCGACTCTCGGGCGACCAGCGTTTCCAGGGCCTCCTGGACCGTGCGGACCTTCTCTGACTGAATATCGAGCTGCAGCGTAAAGAAGGGCTGCAGTGTGGCCGATTCCTTGGAGTTTTGCTGATAAACCACCGACCTGACGGACAAGCAGAACTTCAGGTCATAGAACATATCAGGCCACACACAAATGCGTGGCCTTTCTGGATGACATTATCTACAGGGGGTCCCTAAAAAGTATTCACTCTTTGAATGTCAATGACTCGTTTATTTTGTTTCAGGTGAAACTTAATGGCAAATGTTTGGGTGCTCACTACGGTACACTATGCCCTTACGTTTTTGTTTTTTTGTTTAACATGTTTAAATACACTAAAATAAATGTCTCAAGTCGTTTCTGGCTTCCGCTATATTATCAGCATGACCAATTCATTTTCTGTATTTTTGTAATATGTTCGTTTGCCTCTTCAGATCAAAGACTACTTTCAAAAACAGGATACCCACCCCTCAAGCTGATTCTTCTCTAAAATACACTAACATTCACTAGTGCCCAAAATAAGCATAAAGGGCGAACGAGCAGACAAACATACACCCCCCCGTGTTCTATTTTTCTGCTTTCAAACAATGTTGAGAAAATAAATGTGGCCTGTGCCAGACTCGAATCTCATAGAACGTGTTATTAAGGCCAGCTTCACCCACTCTGGGTCTTGCCTTTCAAGAGGGCCAGAGGTTAAGTGTGTCTGTGAGCGGATACCACACGCCTTCACTCCCATGAGACATTCACAGAAACAGCACCACTATTTTCGTTTTGGTTTGGTCCGCGTACCTAATGTGTCCTCCAAATATGTCAGTAATGGGCGTGCGGACAAAGTCAGCTTGGCGAGTGATGGAAGTCTTGTTGCGAGGGCCAACTTGCTCCCACTCATCCTCGCTCCCGTCTTCGTCCTTGCCGGCGTTGTCTTCCTCCACACCTGGCTGGGATTCTGGGCCATTGGGGGTGGGGGCTTCTGCTCAAAATAACACGAGGGGAAACACTTGAGATGATCGTGTGCGTGTTTGTTAAAAAAAAAAACGCCACCTCATCATCTCTCATTCGTTGAATTATTTCCAGCATGCAATGGTGCTTACTCTCTTCCTGAGGCGAGATTAGTTTTTTCAAAGCCAGCATCTCCTCGTGCAGTCCGTTAAGAATGAAGCCAAGATACTCCTCTGCGTCTTCCTGCCGACCCTAGCAGCACATGGTCACAATTAAAACACACCAGGAATGCTTAGAGTCATAGAAAAGCCTTGAGTCAAGCTGTGGGTGCCCTCATTACATTTGTCGTGTTTTCACACACTTAGCAAGAAAATACCTTTGGAGTATTGCAGGATTCAGCATTTCCAGCCCTTATATTTCCATATCTAGTTGAATTCTAATTAAAAATGTGCTTTCGGGAAAAACTAAGAACACTGGCTTCCAGTACAAAGAGTCCAAAAGACAAAAGTAAAAAGGAAATACACAACACCTTGATATAACTCCGTCAGATATCTTGGGGGCTGCTTACCTTTTCCGAAAGACTGGACTTGATGAGCGTGAGGAGTCTGTAGATGTACGTTGGCTCAAAGGGGATGCCCGGCCGAATGTCTTTCACCAGCTTTTCACCGACACCTGTGGGCAGCGCTTTGGGGTCAGTGTTGCAAAGAGAAGAAATTAAGTCAAACCATCTTCCGGAAAAGAAGCTCACGTACCTGGTTTTGGCTTAGCAGGCACTGGCATGTTTGTGAACTCATTCACCAGCCTCACACTTGATGGTTAAGACACAAAAGGCAATCATTGGTTAGCAAAGCACAGTCAGACTCAAGCGCATAGCAGGATGACAACGTTGCTTACAAGTTGTCTATCATGGGCGTGGAAGTGCACGGTCTCTGTGTTTCACTGTGCAGAGGAATGGACTTCATCAGGTGATACATGGGAGGGCACGCGATCAGGGCCTGAAGAGTCTGAGGGCTTTGAGTCAGGAAAGAAAAACTGGCATAGGGGAGAAAAATAAAAAAATCACTGATGATTCATGAGATCAGCGCTTCCCAAACTTTGAGCCAAGGACAGATTTTATTAGAAAAATCTTACGGCACACCACAAGACAAAAAAAGTCAATATTGATGAACTCATTTTAATTGAGTCAGAAAATGTACTTGGTGCGTGTATGTTATGGCATACAAGTTGTGTTCTATGAATGGCACCAGGTGGATGCACAGTTGAATTATTTACCTTCTGCCATCAGGTGAAAGAACAGAAAGAGGTCAAAATGGGGAGGTGGGCTTTTATGTACATGTACAATTTGATGCTAATGTAAATTCAAATGGGTGGAACTCAATGATCAAATTAAACAAGTCTGGGAAAAAAATGTAAACAATTAAACACTCAAACAGCAACTTCTAAGGGTTGCATGAAAAGGAAAATAAACAACACACAACCACTCATTTAGTTGTCCAACAAGAAAAAGGGTAAATTATGTTATTAGACATTTGTAACGTCAGATGGCAAAAAGGATACAGCATTGATGTAGCACCAGTTTCCTTTGTTGACGAGTCCTCTCGGCTGCAAAGACACTGGTTTATGTATCAACTTCACATTCTCAATAAGTTCTGGGGATTCAAACAGACAACAATCTTAAATAGGCAGGCTCCTTGCACACTTATCAGTAACATGCAAGCAGATGTAGAGTAACATGTTCCTTCTTCCAGCCATGTCTCTTGTGACAGCAACATCAACACAAGAGACTTGTGAATGGGAGCAAGGCTATTCTGTACCACGCCTAGGAAGGGAGACTGCCATTAAAACACAGCTCCCAAGGAAACGTGGACAAGGTAACGGCGATTTTGGAAGGATGGGGTGTGAGGGGGAGCATTTGGACAGCTGCTCCGTTAATCCAACTTTTAGTTATGTTATAAAGCAAACTGCAAATAGGATCTCGGGTATCAGAGTAAAATTAAAGTCGCCTGTGAGCCTTGTAGACTCTGAAAACGCTCCAGATGAGGAACCTAAAAACAAAAACAAGCACCAGAGAATATTTCCTCGTTTGCCAAGTATTGCCTTGTCCCGTTTTAAACGTGCAGCAAAAATAGTCATTTGACACATTTAGCAAAAACACTATGATCTGCAATGCAACCAATATGTCAAGTGTAGTTCGAAGTCTATGAATGCTCAAATTGTTTCACTATGTCCTTAACGTTACATCTACAAGCTCTCCAAGAGGATGAACTAGATACCACTTCAGTATGCACATCTGTTACCAGATGTGCGCTGCAAACAAACAAAAAATTCCTCACTTTTGCACCATGCGCTCAAATCTGGACAAATGCTGCCATCAAGTGGCCAAACAGATATTGCATTTCTTAACAGGCAGTTATTAAAGCATTTATTCACTATCCTTGATATCTAGATTAAGGTCTCTAAGACGTCACAAGCAGAACAATTTGCCACACTAGCAGAACGACTCGGAAGCAGCTGTGTGATAATAGTGACTTTTTGTCCACCTTTGACATTTGCGTTAAACCTTAATATGGACATCAAAAACGTGCTCAAACGGCATTTGATCGGCTACGAGTATGCAATTACAACTAGCGCCCATATAACTAAGTTGCATGGCATTTCTGCACACTAATAGGGCACATTTTGCATATAATTGGGACAACTCCATGTTACTCGTGAGGGAAAACTGCACGACTGTACCATACAGGGTGCCTTTTTGCACAGCAGCAACATTAAGCATCCTGATGAATACCTGCAAGCTTTGGAGCCATAGGGTCCTCTGATACATGGACAGGGCCCTGGTTGACCTCAACAGGTTTCTCCTCGGGCGTCTCGGTTGTCAAGGGTGGAGGGGCGACATCTTCCACGGCATTCTTAATCTCCACAAAGGCCGGAGGGCTGCCAGGCAGTGGCTTAGAGTTGTGGAAGAGACTAGCCCACGATTTAGGGGGGTTGGCAGTTTGCGCGGCCGGACCTGCGGGCGACTGCGACACCTCTGTTGCCGCCGTTTGGGCAGCACAGTGCGGAGAGACCTGCGGGGTCAAATCGTCACTCTTACAGTCTTCCTTGTGTCCATGTGCACTAATGGGAGTGGCGGCCTCTGCCAAGCCATTACTCTCTGCCACCTCGCTGCCCTCGGTTTCAGTAGTCGTAGCAGCAGAAGCAGGAAGAGGTGACTTGGAGCGGAGGCTGTGCGGACTATCTGAAAGTTGGGGGCTCTGTGGAGCCAACTGTTCTGGCTGCTCATCTGCAGTCCTTGGTCCCTCAGTCATGCTTATGCTTTGACATGAGGACGAAAAGGGCAAAGTTACATTGGTGCAGGCGGCCCCGCTTTTTAAGTCCGATGACGAGTAATCGGGGCTATCACAAGTCCTCTGATTGGAAGCGGATGTGGCTGTCGGAGCAGCCATCGCCGCGGAGACGACGCTCGGAGAGGAAAAGCCGGTCCCCGCTAAAGTCTTACAGTCCGCATCCTCTGCACTGTGTTGCGAGGCGCCAAGTGCGTGTCCATTCACGAGTGCCGTCACAGGCGTCCCCCCGTCTGCAGGAGCGCCGCTGTTGTTGCCGCTAGCTGATGGGTCTAGGTAGTTGTAGTACCCCGGGGGCCGCTTTTTCTTTTTCTTTCTCTCTCGCTGTGCCAGGCCACCAGGTAGCCCGTCCATGTCCTGGCACACCTGATGATTGTCCAGGGCCGATGCCTCCGAGTCAGGCCCGTCCTCAGAGTTGAAGTGGCTTCCGTCCAGGGCATCGGCCACCGAAGTCGTCATCGTCGTCTGTTGAGTCTTCTGTGCCGACTGGCAGCCCAGGATAAACTCGGGAGCCTGTGGGTTCAGTGTGCTCGACACCTTGTACAAATTGTCATTCATGCCGCCTACGGGCTTGGAGTCTATGACCTCATCAACACCAAACTTAATGCGTTGATAGTCATCTCCTGAAAATAACAATGTACAAACACGCAAATCAATTAGGCACATTTGTAGAGAAAAAATGAACTAAGTTGAGGATTCAAGTACACAAATTCACCCCAAACCCTAACTATAAAGGTGCATCTCAATAAATTTTAGATTTTTTTAATCAGCATTGTGGTTTAGAAAAAGGATGTACTTTTAAGTATTTATTTTTATTATGTTGATTATTGCTTACAGCTACCGAAAACCCCAAATTTGCTTTGAGTAAATTTGAATTTGTTGGCAAGAATTACCTACCGGTAAGTAATTTTAAATTAAAGTACAAATATGTGTACTTAAAAATGGAATCTCTTTCTGTACAACTGTGTGGATTCCCAATCGTCAAACTTGTATTTGTAAACGACTTGCCATGCTATCCGTTGTGCTTCTTTGTGTGCAAAAAATGGCCACCAGGAGGTAGTGTAACACCAAAGACATGATAAAAACCTGCTCGACTGAGGAGACTACAATTTCATTGCCTTATATTTTCAAAGGAAGATCATCACTGAGTATTGTTGTATTTTCTCTTGGTTCGTATTGATTCACGAATTACGTTAAAATAAATTGCTCAAAGGGTTAAAACAATAAATAAACTTGGATTAGAAATGATACAGCCATCCAGTCTCTGCACCACTTATATTCTTATTTATTGAGATGCAGCTGTCTGTGTATTTTATTCTGACCAGAAAAAAAAAAAGAATAAAAAAAAAGAATCACTGTCTGGAAAACTTTTGAATTTCGAAAATGTGAAGTGTTTTAAATTAAACTTAATTATTTTGTCAAACTATGACAAGCTGATGCATAAATGATACTGCGTTACGAATATACTCAATTAAAATTTGCTTCAATATTTTTTCAAGTCACACCTAAAAGTCATCCACGATAAAATCAATGTGCACTTCTGTTATTAGAATGTAGTGCATGGCTGCAGTGTAAATGTGAGTCTCAAAATCAAAACGTGAACAAACAAGAAGTATTAGTACGTGCAAATCAAGAAAATGCTTCATTGTAATGACTAAGCAAACCGGTAACGCAATGTGCACAATGGTCAACAGGGCATGAAGACTGTGGTTACTCGCCCAGATAAGAAAAGGCCCTCTGTTAGTAGGACTGAAACCACACGCCGCAATTGAACCTCGACGACATGTGTTAGGAACACACCAATAATAAAAAGAAGAACAACACGCTCAGTCAAGAAGTCAATTTGTTAGATCCAAATCTTCCCAAATAGATGGAAATTCACCTTGGGCCTTGCAGAGGTGAAATGAATTATTACGCAAGAGAAGAGAAGATACATAGCAGGATCTTGAGCATGCAAAGCTCACAGATTTGGCCAACAGGCAAGAGAAAGAATACAGGCACAAGGTTCTGGAAGCCACCAGTTATGAAGACTGATATTTTGTTGTTGTTTTTAACGTTTGACAGCAAAATGCACAGCAGCGAGTCAAGCCACAGAGTGTCGGGCTTCTCCACTCACCGCAACCCTGCAGTCCCATTGACTCCATTATATATGGTACAGCGGGAGTGCAGTAACCTCCTAAATAGTCAATACAAATCAAGTTAAACAACAGTCATGTCCATACGCGTTCTTTTATTGTGCCTGTTAATTGGTGGCTCTCTTTTTTTTTTTTTTAAACGTAATTTTCAAATACAGAGATCTAAATGTATTGATTTTGTTAATTGCAAATACATGTTTGTGCAGATGCGTGCTAAAAATGTAACGCTCTTCACTTCCTATCCTGTTGAGACCATCTCAGCCTGGGGTATAAATAGTATTGCAATTTCAAAGCCTGCTTTGAGTTTTAGAGAAAATATGCTATGCATAAATTTCAAAGTCAGGTTTTTGTCCATTTCTCGCAATTCTCTTTACACTTGTGGTTGTTTTGTTTAATTACATCATTGTAAAGTTTAGCTTTGGTGGAGAGTCAGTGTGTATTAATTTTGGAAACTTTAAATTAACGCATTAAACTATGTTGTCGGATAATGTGCCATGGTGACAGAAACTCAAGGTTTAAAATAATAATAATAATAAAAAAAAATTAAAAAATCCTTTAGGGTGTGCTCATTTATGTTGAACACTGTCAATGATATCAGTAGTAATCAAAGTTTAAAAGTTAAATGTGCATACCGGAAGACTGACTGACACATGGCCCTTTGTCGTTGAATGGTGGAAGCTGCAAAGAGGGAGGGGTGAGCCAACATTAGCACCATCACATAAGAAAGACACAAAAGCTACAATTGATATTCGGATATTAACATTAACAGAAAGCTCCATGGTTGTAGGCGAGTGAAATGAGAGATCATCAAGTGTGTCTAGTTTCATTTAAACGGAGCTAAAAATATTTTCTACAATTGTGAATTTGCAACGTACCATTAAAGTCTCTGCCACTATTGATGGCAAAAGCTACAATTGACCTGTGTATCAACCTTATGTTATGGTATGTTATGTATAGTGTTCCCTCTGAATAATAGCTTTGATTTCAATAATAACAGCCCAGATGACTGATGAATGATCCATCATATTACTGCCAAGAGCAGTACAACATACCTGCAAATTTAGAGCAGTATTGCATAGCTGATACAAAGTGAGCATATATAAATAGTTAGGAAACATTTCTTCCTCAACAACAACTTGAGAAATAACGTTGACCCTCCTTACCTCGACGTAACATCGTGGAGTCACAAAGAACTGATTGATTTCATCTGGGCTGAATTCCCCAAAGATATACTGCAGAGACACAATACAAACATGAGTTAGATGGAGAGGCAATATTCAGCATTTAATTGCCTGTTGTGGTCTTACAATGCTTAGAATGTGGTCATATAAATGTGAACAACTGAGGACAAACTCTACTCACATTGGGAGATTATTTAAAAATGTATTTCAGTAGTAAGAGCAACTCTTGATAGCTTGAGCAAAGGTTAAAGCAACTCAAGGTGCTGAGTCATGCCCAGTTAAACATAAACCTTACCCATTCAAAAAATGGGCTTGTATGCCAATTAATACTTACATTATCTGGGGGGAAAAAAAAAAAAAAGGTATAAACGTAGTTTGTTCTCGATTCATGAATGAAAATCTGGGGGTGTTTATAACGGACCCGAATTCATACTTAAGTTTGAACCTGCTGGCCTCCTTTTAATCACGTAATCCAAAGACCACAGCTAAGACCATAAACATGGCATACATATTGCTTCACTTTCTCCGATACAAAATTCTTTACAACTTGCCCTTGCTGAAATTGTAACAACCAACTGCATGTTCTCACCGTCAGGCTCCACATTTCCCGTGAATGTTGCATTTCACTTGTGGTGTCTTAACACTAGGGCCACTATGTGATAGGACAACTGCACATAGTTAAGTGACTAAAAAAATCATAGTCTGTGTGTTAACTACAAAATTAAAGCAGAACTACAAGACTGCTTGTGGAGAATAGAACACTAACTGACCAAGGCTACTGATGATGTCATTTTGGATGTGTAGCTGTCACGGAGCGGTGCAATCAAAGAGTCCATTTACGCAGTCAAAGCGCAAAGGTGCCACCAGCTCACCAACCGCGCCCCGGCTTCAACTGTCACGGTAAAACAGTGGGGGTGAGAACGGGGGAGGCACACAGAAAAAGAAAGTGCAAGTCAAGCATATAGAACCCTTTGCAAACGAGGCCCACGCACGAGGGCCCGCATTGCTGAAATTGCACTCCAACAAACGACAAATAGGCGGTCGTAATCCGGTGGCTTCGGGCGGCTAATACAATGACAACGGGGTGAATGTCGCGTTGCTTTCCTCTGTAGGCGTGCCACGCGTAGCTCGCTAAGCTGTCTCTGCTGATGCTTTCCACTGAGGATTACAGCAAATTAGCCATCTGCATCATTTTACCACTTTAGCCAGGACAACACACACGTACAAAACAGGATCGCGCAATCATGAGCAGCTATCATACCACAACAATTGCAAGTTGTTGGATTTTGAGATTCAACAAGCTCTCAGTGACTTACACTTCAGAACTATTTTTGTGGATTTCTATGGATTCTTTACGGCACTATGTCACTATGACGTCACGGTGTTAGCTCGAGGGAAAAAGAATTGATCACTGCTACTTTTATGCCCAAAAATGTCATCTTGCTGTGGTTTTTGTTGCCAAACTGTAAAAGCAAAAACAAACACTTGAAACCATCACATTCCATAAATCATAGCTCGTTAGATATTATATTGAAATCTTTTCATTTGACCTACATTTTCCATCAAGTCCATGTATGGGAGACACCCTCTGCCATCACGTCTGGTTGGTAAGAAGCTGAAATAATTCTGCTAATTTTGTTCGTACAGCCATGGGAAGCCAATTCTGCCCGGACAAGCCAGAGGAACTAGCAGGAAGTTGCAGTGTTCGTTCAGCCGTTGTGGCAACTTTGGTGTCGTTAAATGTCGGAACACTATGACCAATCGGCCCAAAAAACATCCAATTGTTTACAAAGTCTGAAGGGTTCCACTGTAACAATGTGCGCACACCTGCCATGGGGGCCTCCCCAAGCGCCCTGGAGCAAGCATGTGCCTGCATTTTTGTGTCATGTAATAACAGAGTGACAAGAACCACCACTCTGGAGGGTGCAAGGAAAGAAGGAAAGAGATGCTGCCAATTTGGGGGCAGAACCAGTTAAAGAATTCAGTGCTGGGACTAACACCCATCTCCTAATACGGGAAGCACATAGCAAGATAAGACTCAACATGAGGGCTGTATCAGTGCTGAGACATGTCTGTACTCAAGACTCAAAAAGATCTGATCGAAAAGATCTGATGCTGAACTCCAATACCACTTTACCAACCCGACTTGTACCTTCCAGCCAGAGAGAGTAGAAGTAGCAAATTGGATATGAACTATGCAAGTGTGACAACTGATCAACAGCTAAGCTAGTCACAAATTCAGCAGCAACTATTGTGATAATCAATTCATAATATAGAACTCTTGTTTAACTTAATTGACGAAATGCTCAGGATTTAAAGCTTCAATCATTCTTAGACGCGTAGTCTACCCATTAAAGCAATCTGATTATCTTTCATAGAAGTAAAACATTAAAATCAACATTTTTGCCTGTTTTCGAACATGCGGTAACAGACTCAATTTATGGTTGCGGATTTCTGCAACCTGTGTGAAGTGAAAAAAGGAATTGGAAATTAAGTAATTTTAAAGCAATTAAAAATAATAATTGGGATTAATTGATTATTAAAATAATGGTTGGCTGCAACTCTGACATTCCTTGCCTACAAGCTATATTTTTGTCTCGCTTCTCAAATTTCATGGTGATTTAAAATAAATCTTGAACTTGGGAATTAAAATAAGAGACCTTTCCATGGAGATGTCATTAAGACAAGTTTAAATCAAAGCATTAAAGTTAAAACCTTGATTTTCTTTCTTTCCTTTTTAAACAGCAGATAAGATGGAGGTAAATGCACATTCCAAGTGTTCAACCAAACCCAATAGTGGCGTTCATAATAATACAAATGAGAGACACTTCAAGAGTTGAATTTGGAAGTAACATTAGCGAGTGCCTTCATGTATGTAGATATGTCCTAGCATAAGGAAAGGGGATGTTGCTTCTTGACTGAATCACCTTAGGCAGGCTCCGTTGTGGGGACAAGATTGTGCCACCTGACATCTGTAGCAGAACGCTGAATCTTCTGATGGGCAACCCACAGCATCCACCACAGAGCACCATTTCCCGGTAGTGAAAGAGCTTCAGTTGCAGGGTGCCCAGGCTCAACCTTCCCTACCCGTGCCAAACGGCTTTTTAATTCCACCCTGGGAGGGAAACGCTAATATAGAATTCCTACGACTTTCAATATTTTGCAAACCGATTCCCATGCACCCTCAGGTCCCACTGGAATTTACACCTCCAATCTATTTGAATTTAAAAAACAAAGACTTGTTGGTTGATACTTTTCATAATTTTCATTTAATTCATACTTTGGAGTGCCTGCTTGTCTTGTGTTCTCAATTGCTTTTGCGCTCTAAGTCATTTTATGAAACTTTAAACTTTGCAATAATTTTAACGTGTGGACTCTGAGAAACCAGAGTAAAAGGGGAAAATGTTGAAAATAAAAGTACAGTTATATTGTAATTTGAAGTCAGCTGTGTTCTTTATTAAAATCTTACACATATGGACATTTCAAATTTAAGTATTGGAGAAACCCTGTAATGAGAACGGGTGAAGCCAAATTTGCGGTTTAACTTCCACAATCAGGCCCATGATGCTCAATCGGAACAACAGCATGTGCGTGAACTCATCCAACCCGCGGTGGTTAACTGTCTCGCAATCGGGAACGCGGTGTCAGAACGTAGGCTGCAAGTGGACCTTGTTTCGGTTTAGCCGCCTCCTTGAGCAAAGCGAATAAAGTTCAGAATTGCCATGCGTCCACTTCACCAAATCGCCCCTCCCCTCCAACTTCCACTACGATGACACGCATTGCGTGGGGCCCTTTTTGTATATACAACAAAATGTAAAGTATGTATAAAGACGGAGGCCAGTTCAACTGTTGCAATGTAAGCTAACAAGCTAAAGGACATTTAACCCAATTTACATACCTTATCGATCACTTAGAAATCTTAAACCTCCGCCACCTGTGCAAAGCTGCTAGCTGACTCAGTTAAGTCAACGGAGGAGTGTGTTTATAAAGGCGAGTTTTATTTAAACGCCACAACTAGCTACCAAACAATACACAAAAAAATGCTCCAGTGGTGGCAAAGTGAAACGTGTTTTAAAAAGTGGTGTTCGACAACATGCACTCGAAGAAGGCCCCTAGCTAACCGGAGCAGGTGGGCCATGCAAACACGCAGCACTTTTCAGTGTCACTTGACTCTTTGGTATAAACTCGTGCACCCTTCCCGTCCAAAGTGTCACAGTGAGTGGATAAAAACAAACGTCATTCCAACAGGAGTTGAGAAATCTGTATCACCCCCATTCGACGAAAGCAACGTGGGGCCTGTTAGCTCACCATGCTTGCTGGTGCTGTTTCAATGAGGCTTAATGGGGGCATTAGCAAGCACTTTTCGACACTCACACTTTCAATGACAACAGGAGTCTTTTTCAAAAATAACATCTTCACATCCGTGCCGCTAACTTGTAGCTTTAACACGACTCAAGCGAAAATAAAAGTGTTAGTCGAACGTTTATGTGGCAGTGAGGTGTAAAAGGAACGTTAGCTCGCTAACTACCTGGTTGCCGTAAGAAGCCATGCTCCCGGTGAGATTTGCTCTCCTCGTCGGACAAGACAACTCTGCCGGGGAGATGTTGGAGCTTAGAAGGGGCCGCCTCGACGGGTGTCCTACTTCGACATCAATGTCATTTCCCCAGCAGTCAGATGTGTCCGATCCATGTAAAAGGCGTTTAGCAACCTCATGCCATGGGACTCGCCGTCACCGCCATTTCTGTCCAGCGTCTTCTTCGCTTGCTACGCGGCTAGGGGAGGTTTGGCCAGGCAGCGGGAGCTCAATGAATAACCACACATACTTCCGTTGTCAGATTGGGATTTCACAATAAAATGTATATTTTTGCTTGGGCTTGTAAACTAAATTTGTGATACCACTGTATGCTGGCAGTAAAATTCACAACAAGTTTTGGTTAGGATTCAATCCGTAAGCAACAGTTATTGAGCCAAAATTGTATTATAGTTTGATTACGTCTGTACTATTTTTCTTGTCGATTGCGTCTCGGAAGCGGAAGCACAAAATGATTTGTAGTATCGTGAAACCGCAAACTTTACACAAAGACCTGACCATGTGCCCCCGTACTTAATATGGTTTAGCTATGCTTATTATCGCTGGTTATTTCAGATTTAATGACCACAAATGTGCTGTGCATAAATGTGTATGACTTATTTATTTTTACAAAGAGAACATAACTGTTTCGAGACTATCACAACTGCCTGTGCCTCATACATGGTGGATACTGAAACCCCTCGTGTGCAAGTTTCACATTTTACCAATCCACAAATCCTCTTTAATACTTAAGTACAACACAAATTGGGGAGCATAATTATTTTTTGGGCTTTTATTTTGTGCGTCCGCACTCGGCATCAACCACGAGATGGCCATGGACCGTTCCCAGTGGAAGAAAGCCATATCAAGAACCCAGTCCAACCAAGCGGTGCCTGGAAAACGGACCGATGATGATGATGATGACGTCCCAATGTAGCTGGCGATAGAAATCCAGTCGGCGTGGTGCGCCACAGGTGAGCCGTCAAATCCGGAAGTAAACGCCTTATTCTAATGTTATTGTTGTTGTTTCGTATAAACGCTCAAAATTTACTTTTCACACAGACTAAGGTAGGGGACTTTTACACTAAGCTTGAACTTAAACGAACACTGCACACTGTGAAATCTGACCGATTTCGCTTTATGGAAAATTACGATCACGTCACTACATACTGGCCACCTGAAACGAATGAAAAGAAAAATACTTAGTACCGAATGTAGGCGAATTGTGCCATGTATGTTTTGTGAATTCATATTAATTCTCATTCACTAAACAATTTATTGTGTACACATCCAATATAAAATAGTTTAGTGCGGTCTGAACAAGACAGGAATCATTCCACTGGTGCAATGACTTGCCTTGTCTGCAAGGACAAGGAACGGACTTGGACTTTAATAACGTTACTAAGGATATGGAATTAATGTTAAATCTAAAAAAAAAATATCTTTGCTAAGGCTAATTTGATGCAGATATGGGATTAGTGTTAAATTAAAAAAAAATGTTTTGGAATTTCAGTCCTAACTGTGAATTAAAGCACCCAGCCACCTATTGATCTTTATCATTGTCAACTACTCTAATACTATGTGTTTTGCTCAAGCGTTAATGCATTAGAATGTACGTATGTCCTCAATAGAAGATGCCAGAGAGGGGCGGATACCAACCGAGGAGAGATGCGTATGCAGATTACAAGAGTAGAGACAAGGATTCTCCTCACAGCGTGGAGCATTTCAATAAGTATGACAGCAGAGATCACAAAGAAAAGCCCAGACTCGCTGCCGAGAGAGGCTCTGCTGGTGACAGGAGGCCCAGACAGAGGGACATGACAAATCCCTCTCAACCTGCTTTCACAGACCACCATCATCAAGGACCCTCAACACTGTAAGCAGCCAGATACAGTAACACACAGACTGTCAAGCAGTTGGTCTCAGTGACACTGTAAAATGAGTCATACTGTGGTCACAAGAGCTGAAACGATTAATCGAATAATTTGCGTTAAAAATGACGTGCGATCATTTTCCCACCTGGACAAATGTTACTGCATGTATATTACAGAGTGTATAATCAAGGTAATATAAACAAAGTTAATATAGCCTACCATCCCGAGCCAGAAGATAATCATTGGTGAAGGATGGGCGTAGGCACTGGTGTGCTTTCAATCACTTTGGCAAACAATCGAAAAATATAATAAGCACATTCATACATGATCTTCCATGGCCAACAAATGTAAAACAATGGGAAAAAAATCTTGTCCTGTATACAGAATGTTGTGTAGCTAAATTTAGTCCATGTGTTCTTCACAGATATGGACAGCCTTCAGTGTATTCCTCTGATGATGAATATCGTGAGCGGCAACCCAGAGAAGCTCTTTACAATCTTCGATATATCCTCACCAGCCGAGGTCAGTTGTGTTGTGTGATGACAAGAAGATAGAACCACCCGCTGTATCTTCTAGCTTGGGCTTGGCTTCTAGTGCATAGGGAAAGTATTCCTTCCTTGCTTCCTTCCTTACATCAAAATGTTGCTTCTCATGGCTGTTCCAGGCCTTTGCCAGCTGATGGAGGTGTTTGTCAATCTTCTCATCATCATCTGCACCGGCGTTCCTCACAGCAACAATGGCGGCTATCGCGACCTCGCCAGCTTGGGCGGTATCTACCACTATCACTTCGGGGGAGCTGGTGCTTTCCAAGGTGCTGAAGCAGACCGCGTGAAGGAGCTGGACAGGTTGTTCCATGAGCTCAAGAGGCCTCCATACGCCTTTGCAATGGCGTGTGGCGGGATAGTCATGATCTACGCCCTGGCCATGCTCGCCCTGGGTATTTTCCGAGTGCCATACCGCTACCCGCCCGTGCTCTTGGGAGAAGCTCTGGTCAACCTTCTCATCGGTTTGGGCTACATCGCCGCGCTGGCTTTCTTCTTTATCAAACTGCAGGAGAAGTACAACAACCCCATCTGTCAGGAGAGGGAGCGCATGTACAAGAGCAAAGGTCACAAGGGCTTCGAGTGCAAGTTTCACGGCGCAGACATTGCCGCGGGTCTCTTTGGCGTGCTGGGTGTCTTTGTGTTCATCTTCGGGGCCGTGTTGGCCGTCAGAGCTTTCCGTACCGTGCGGGAAATGAAGAAGCAAAATAACAATCCAAATGATCGCTTTTGAGGACAGTTGGAGCAAAACTTGGACTGTTTGGGAAAACATATTAGAGTCCCACTAGTTTCAATGAATCTGGGAACCTTTTACACATTTTGAACTACAATTAGTGTTTCCCCCAATTATTCACATTGGATAGGGACAAAGAAATAGTAGAAAATAATCTTCAAAACAGAGGCTCCAAGCTGTTTATTGCCACTCTCGGCTGAAGGTTATTGTCGAACTCTACATGAAACAAAGCAAAGTACATGTTGTGTATTCAAAACAACTGCATAGTGTCCGCTGTATTAATGCTAACATTCAATGGGAAACTCCATCCATCGGCGCACATGCTAACAGTTTGCATCTGTGACCGTGTTGCTGTCCTTTGCTTAAGCACAGGATATATGATAACAAACAGTGCAGTAACACATGTAGACAGATAACAAACTCACAAACATATTTTTTCCACTGTGAAGAGCAAGGAATATCACTGCCATATCGAGAGACTGAGAGAGGAGCTGAGCCTCCAGTGCAGTACTCTGTAGCATATACTATAATATACATATATTATACTCCCTCCAGGTGGCCAAGACATACACAACCTATTTTTTACTCATTCAGAAACACATTTGTTTTGTTTTGGGGGAAATGATTGATGGCATTTTCATTCATGTCAATGGGAAAGATGATATGTGCATGCTCACGGAACAAATTAAACTTGTCTCTCAAGGCACCTCTGTAGTTTCTTGGCACCAAGATGCAATAAAATGATGCCAAGCAATACATTTATATTAGCTTTGGCTTGAGCACAGTAGCTAAAAGGCAGGTGAACACAGTAGTCTGTCACATATTATTTAGGGCTTTTTTTTTATTCTTAGCATTTTTATATTCTGTTTACATACATTTATATTTTGTACTCTTTTACTATTTTTACTATGTATATATTAAACTACTGTTGACCTATAAATGTTCATTTATTTATTTTTCTTTCTCCGGTAAAAGAAGTAATCAATGGTCAAGTACAATTTGCATAATCTAGAACTGAATAGTCAGATAAAACTATTGAATTACCATATTGTTTTTGAGGTGGTAAGCATTTGCCATCATTACACATTTTACCCGACATAATAAACTTGAGTGGTCTTTAAGACAAGCTGCCAGAGCATCTACGAGTTGAAGCTGTCATTACTTGTTCCACCAACAGATGGCAGATGTACTGTATTCAGCTTTTAACCTAAATATGGAACCAGTACCCTTTTTGTATCGTAAAGGCTTTATTTTCTGCACAATTATGTGGACAACTTGAAATGGACCCTTCTTCATGAATGCCAGAAAATAGCTAAACACATTCACGAGTTTAATACAAATGTCGGAGTGAATAACAAGACTCAACAAAATCTTAGTGTAAAATGTTCATAAAATGTTTGTCGAGCCTGACAACAACAAAAAAGACTCAGAACCAAATTTTATTGCTACTTTGCAGGATTTTAAACCTAACCTTGCATGACCTCTCATTGTAGCTTCATCTTCTCCCTATAATCTCTAATTAGGTATCCTAAAATTAGGTTAACAGCAGCATCAATTTGCATGTTCAAATGCAAACCTAAAACATTACATATACCCAATTTCGTATAAATGAAATTGTTTATACATATTTTACGGTGATAATGAGGACACGCTGTCAACATCCATCAACATCCAGTACTAGAATGAGACCCCATCATTTAAAATTCCATAGTAGATAGGGAAATATTCATTTGCAATGAAGTAAAAAAATAAAAATCAGCTTTGTGGTGTCAAGAAAAATAAAATATTCAGGCCGTTCTAGAAAATAACATACATAGCGGAACTTGGAGACTGAGCACTGGCGACTTAGGTCACATAATCAACAACCGCGCTGTCTTGGATCATTTCCACTTACAATATTCACAACAACATGCATACATTTATTGCACATCTAGCATATGTGCTTCATTTTACACGTAAACACAGACATTTTGGAACATAAAAAAGTTTATACATGGGTTCCCGTTATAATGCAACATGGGCATAATAAGAACACTCGGTACTGGACGCGCTCCACTAAAGAGTTAAAGGGAATATTGTCAGTAATGCACTGGACTGTGCTCCACTACCCTGTGCTCGCTCATCCTGCATCTATACAAATGTGTTCGCTGAACGTGGGGACAGAGAAGATTTATATTAAGTTGTAATGTTGTACAATATATATGAATTTCTATTAAAAGGAAATTAGGGATGCTGTCCAGGCATTGAATGAGGAAAAAACTAACCAAACTCATTTGTTAAATTTATGACATTCACTAAATGATTAAAGTGAGTTTAGTTGCTGCAAAAATGATACCATATCGCAATACAGTGGACATAAAAAGTCTAAACACCCTTGCTCAAATGTAAAAAAAAATAGGAATAAGATCTGAAAACTTAAAATAAAGCAGTAGCATGCTATGAGGCTATTTTACTATTCTCCAAATGGGGCCTAAGCTCAAGGTGGAGGTAGATAAATTATGAAAAGTTCCAAATACGTCCACGTCAGTTTTTGCTCAAAACAAAAATGTTAGGAAAAGCCCGACTAGATCTGTTGAGTTTTTTTAGTTTAAATTGTGTCAGATGAACACCACATCAGAAGATATAAACAGGTGTGTACACCACATTATCTTTGTTGTTTATTGTGTTGCCTCTCCTCAAAAAAAAATAATAATAATAAATATTTCAATTGAGTTAGAAAAATATGTGAAATGATTTATTGGTTTAATTTTTCACAAAAATCTTATATTTCAACAGGGGTGTGTAGACATATTATATCCACTGCACGAATACACACTGTGTGAGATGGTAATTATTTTGCAACATTTATGAGAAAACATTTGTAATGTACCCCCCCCCATTGAACTACGCAGTAGTGTTGACTCATTCCATGTTTAACTACAACACACACATCAAGTGACTTGGCTTGGATTCGGGTGCAAGAAATGTCATTGTTATAATGCATTGTCACTAATTTATTATTTGCTCAATGTCTCATTATTTATAGTCAGGAGTGGTGCATGTTTTTCCTCATTGATTCCAGCAAATGTCTGTTTACTTCACATAATACAAATGCTGCCTCTTCAGTTTGTTTCACATTTTATTAACCATTGTGATGTGCAGTTGCGCAGGGATTTCAACCAAGTCTAGTTCCTTATATTGAATGATAATGCTTTGCAATTTGTGCTAGCTTATGGCGCTTATGATAAAAAAGAAAAAAATATTACTGCAGGGGAACTGTAACTGTATGAAAATAAAGGGCTCTCAGCACTTATGTAGGTTACATGATCTCAAAATCACTCAAGCACACAATGTAGATTACATTCTCACATACTCAACTCAGTACAAAGTGCTTCAGTAATTAGTGTTGAATCCTTGAAGATGACAAGTAACAAGACAAAGACAATTAAGGCTTCAGAGATAATAAACACGTCATGAGTGGGATTCAACCAATGGCTCTTGTTCCTTTTGGAAAGTCAAACTATGGAATGCCACAACTGCACCATGATGCCAAAACAATACGTCTAATTGGCGTGTGCAATTACCAGACTTTGGTCTTCTGAATATATACTTTCTCTTTTGGCACCGGGAACCGAGAGTCGTTGGCCTGCATTCTGAGGTGTATACCTCGGAATTAAAAATAATAATAATGTAGTTTAAAAGATTAAACAATGGAAATCATTATTGGCATTATCAGACAGTGTTTAGAAATTCCTAGAAGGAATCTTTATATGTATACACTGAACCACCGCATATTCATGGACAACATGTGTGTATTCACTTTTTTGAAACCTATCCTCTATTTGCTGAAAAAAAAATAAAGCAATGAAAGTATTCGGAGGCACCTTGTGGCATTTTTGTGCCAAGGAACTATGCTGAAGTGAGCTTAGTTTTCTTTTTGTTTAGTCAAAAGTAGTGCTTTGCCACCATCTATCCACCACCTATCAAGAAGCAATTTTTTTGTCAGTTTCTCACACTTTCACAATTTAATGCTAAAACTGTTAGACACTACTATATTTTTTATATTTGTCTGGTCTTGTTCAGTTTGGGAATAAAAATATATTTATGGTACTAGCATACAGCAATGTGCATCCATTTTTGGGACCTTCCAACCAAGATGGCATGATTATTGTTCTGATGTCACATTATTAGTAGCATATTATGGGCGGGCATTCATCTGGGGCATAACATTGACAAAGTTGCTAAATTTCAAAATCCCATTTGCTCTGGCTCACAGGCAAGAAATACTGCAGCCGTAAAGGCTAATAAATGGTCAGTGGGACTGGGGAATCCAGGTCCACGGGTTAGACTCGAAGTGGCCAAAGCGTGAAGGATAATAATGGCTGTGATGGGAACAAAATGAACAATAATAATCAAAAGTTAAGAAATCGCCACACAGTGTTGGTAATCATGGAAACTCATTAGCTCTGCTAGCCATAACACAAACCTGACACATAGTTGAGGCTGTTTTTCCTTTAAATGTATTGAACTAAGTGGAAAATATCAAAGTGCCCCCCCTCCATGCTTCAATTTTTCTTTATGCGTTCCAAGGCGTAAAAAGTTTAGACACCTTGGGTTTGGAAGGCGCAATCAGGACTCCTCCTGAGCTTTGGCAACCCACACGATCACATAATCCCATAATGGAAACACAAACCACGTCAGCGTCTGGTGAACTGAACTGAAGTTTGACGGAAACGGGCCTATATGACACTGAATGGCATCCGTAATGTAAACCATATTTCCTTTGATAAGCTACTGGAAGAGGAGGACAAGCTGTGTCGGCCTTCGTTCAGCTCTACTCTAAAACAGCCGTGTAGCCTGGGAACTCTGAGGCTGAGTCGTCCGCAGTAGGCACTTTTACTAGAAGAATATGACCCGCACTGAGCATAGTCATGCACAAAGTGTGATTTTCCAAGAACATGACAAGCTTGACAGTTTCAGGCTTGAGTCACAAAGTCATGTTCGAGAAATTCCCCAATAATTCCTCAACGGACACATCGGCTCTGCTTTCCTGCGATGGCACAATAACAGCATGGCAGCCAAGTTGTGCTGTGTTCCCCTTTTTACAGGGCAGTATCATAGACCTCGGGCTTTACGATCGGGGTCGCTGCAGGACCTGGCACCAAGCTTGGGGCAAATTGAGCAGGAGGTTGTGATTGATCCCACACCCCATCCTTTAAGGACGGCGGTGCGGTGGGTGCCGAGGGGGCTGAGACAAGAGGGCTCTGGCCTTTTAGCTGCTCCCGTACTTCCTGCTCCAGACAAGGAGGCACAATCAGCTGGTCGTCCGGGTCCTGCTGAGCCGGCGCGGTGAAATACCCAGACTTCTTTTTCGGCGCCTCCAGGGCCACCTCGATGAGATTATGACTGTCCTCGGGGGCCACCACAGACCCGTTGGGCAGCTTCTTCCCAAACAGGCATGAAGTTGAAGGTGATTTCTTCAGGTCTGCGATCTCTCTTCCACAAACAGCCAGCAGGCAGCCGTTTGTCGCTGAGACCACCACGCTGTTCTGTCTGCGCGTCTTGCCATTGGGATAATCGGACCCTCGCTTTTCAAACTCTGCCTCCTTCAGGCTCTCGGGGGCCCCTGACCGCAGCTGGAAAGCGCAGCAGTGAATGTCCACCTCCACTTCCACCTTGCTGCCATTGGAGATGACGCCCTCCAGCGGAGTCTCGTCGTCGCTGTCCAAACCATTGTCAGAGTGGTTGCTGGAGAACGTAGCACAAGAAGGTTGTCGCTGGAACAGGGCCATGTGGCTCCCCAGCCCGACCGAGCCGGGAACCATGATACCGCATGACGTCGCGGTGGGGTGCAGGCTACAACGTCTCTCGGGGCGTGGCGCGCCTCCCAAAGTCGGGTGCTCATCGGAGGCGGTGGAGCCCGCCTCGCTGCCCACCTCGGACGCTGACGTCTCGCTGTTGAACTCGGAGACCACCCCACTGGTGGATGACAAGGTGCCCGTGTCACTTGGGGCTGGAGTCATAGATACGGTCACAGGGACGGGAGGAGGACCCCGGGGTTCGGCGGTGTAGACGTGTGGCTCACAAGTGCAACTGTCCTCGGCAATGTTCAAGGCCACGACCACAGCCCCGATGTTGTCCTTGCAGCCGTAGCTCTGGGCCAGCGTGCAAAGCCTCTTGGCGGCAGCGCGCGGGTCCCGCACGGCCTGAACCGTGCACACGGCTTCCTGGTAGGATACGTGCTCAAACAAGGCGCGATTCCCCAGGATCAAGAAGGCATCCTGGGATGAGAGCGGCTCGGTGTGCACCCAGGGCTTCGGAAGCACCCAGGGAGACAGATAAGAGCAGCCCAGCAGGCGGGAGCAGCATGTCACACCGCTCACTTTGTTATCCTAGAAAACAGAAAATTCCTCGGGGTAAGGCGCGTGTGACTATGAATATCCAGACAAACATGAAGGATGGATAAAACATTTTCATCTTCAGCTATACGCACTGGCAAGCAGACCGCATTTCAGGAAAAACTCTCGCTGTCTAAGAGTATGTTTTCATTTGTGTATAGATTCTCCGTCATCCAGGTCATAAAACCGCTGGAACGGCGATTGCGAATCTGAAATTTACCTCAGTGATGATGGCTTTGCTGAGTTTAACTCTTTCCATCTCTTCAGTACAGTTCTCCAGGCTGTACACCTTAGAGAGGGCTACAGGTCGACCGTCCCGACACAACACCGCCTGGCAGGTCCCCACGTTGGCCACGGTCACACTGAGGTAGCCTCCTGGCTCCGAGGACTCGTGGTGAATATAACACAGCAAGGCAGAGGCACCCAATTTCTGGCCGACCGTACCTAGTTTCCTGTTCAGTTGGTCAAACCGTGTTCAGAGATGGACTAAAACCGCAGAAATCATATTTGGGGGAATTGCACAAACCTGTGTGATGTTAGGAATGTATTGCTCATATACACACTGTCAATCGTGGAATGTTGTACTTCCTCGCACAACACATCACCCATGGTGCACTGCAGCAGCCGAGGCACTTCCTCATTGCGATCGCCATCAAAAATACCGTAGCACGCTTCCAAGCTGTCTCCAAGTCGGTCGATGGCCAGTACGGACACACACAACCTTGTTACAAACATAACAAGTGAATTCAAATGCGCACTTCAAATACATGTTTTTATTGTGATGATTTGCAGATGGAAAAAAGTTTCAAATTTCTTTATAATGTATCCAGATACACAAAGATGTCTTTAAAAAGCTGTTTGGCTATGTACTTTTAGATTTAACAATGAAAATTGACATTATTCATTTATTCAGCTGGATATTATAATTTGGCGATATGCACAGTAGAGTATAATTTTCTGACATGAGTTGAAAGACTCACTTGTTCCTTTGGCCACTCATTTCAGAGTAGCCGTGGCTCCACGGAGCGGAGGCGTTTTGTGAGTCTCCCGTTGCAGTCGATTTCTGGTCCAGTTTCAATGTGGTGATGTGACTTTAAACAGGAGATACAATACAATACGTTTTAGTACATCACCACAAATAGAGCTGATGACTCAATGAAATTCTTTTAAGAACAATCTCACATCTAGGCTTGCAAGGTTTTCACAAACTTTCCATGGGGATTAACAGAAATTTGGAAGGAATTTACAAAAGTGTTGGTTGGCTCTTAAAGGGCTAATTAAATATGGTTTGGGGAAATATAATTCTAGTACAATCCTGACTTTAAACAAATAGGTTTCATCTAAGTACAGTCGTAAGTACCTTACTTTACAAGTGGCCCACTCTTCAAGCCAAAATTTGAAGTATTAGCTCTACTAAAGTGAAAAAAATATTGAGGAATTAAGTATAGGCTATTCTTCAATTATGAACATTCCATGTACAAATATTTGTGGATACAATTTTTTTTTTAATTTTATTTATTTATTTATTTATTTATTTATTTATTTATTTATTTATTTATTTATTTAATTGATTGATACTGTACCTTTCCAATACTATCCCACCAATTTCCATCAGAAGTTTCCAATTTGTCATATTTCCAAAACTCCCCTCAGCTTACCTTGCCAGGAAAATGTACCTGAAAATGTTCTCACCCTTTGCACACAACTAGTCACGTCCAGGACATTAAGGTAGGGTGCAAAAGAATTTGGGTGGGTGACTCACTTGAAGAGATTGAGAGTTTTGTGTTCCAACATCAAGCTGCTGTTGCCCGTCAAATCCAACTCCTGGAGGCTCGGCGGTAGAGATTCGGGCAATTGGATCTCAGTCAGCTCGTTACAGCTCAGATCCACAAGCTGCAAATACAGGACATAACCCACTTTTCAAATGTGAGAAAAAAAAAAAAAGCAATTAACATATAAATCCCTAAAAGCTGTCTGACCTTGATTTCAGGAAGGTTAAGGATCTCTGGGAAGACGTTAATGTAATTGGAGTGCGCTATGAGAGTGTGCAGTTTCTTGCAGCTGGACACCGTGGAAGGGATGCTCTTCAGTTTGTTGCCACTAAGGTTGAGCTCCTCAAGCAGCTCCAGCTTACTTAGCTTGCTAATGACAAACAGACATAGCCAACTTGTGCTGAACAAAGACTATAGACACCAAAAATGGACTCAAATTGAACAAACCTGGCAGGGAAGGAGAGCATCTGGTTGTAGGCCATGTGCAGGACCCTCAGGTTGTGATGTCCTACCAATAGAGCGCCGCAATTTTCATTGAGGTTGTTCCTGGTCAGGTAGAGCTCCTGCAGCGTGCTTAGGCTGTCATCTGATTGACCGCTGGGAGGGATACTTTCCAGGTTATTGGCTGACGCATTTAAATGTTTTAGACTGTGAAGGGAAAAGGAAGAATCATTGCAGTGCTAATTAGTTTCTCGGCAACAGCTTCGACCTCCAATACAATCATCCAATACAAGTCACAGTGATATTCATTTAACAATATGTTTTTTTTAATGTTGTACTTTGCTCTGGATGATAATGAGAGGTGGTTCTAATACTTTGGTTAGCGTATACATTCACATTGAGTTCAAAGTAGTTTTGCCCATTATGAATAAAAAATTTAAAGTGAGGTTCTTGCTGTTCTCCTTCAATCCTCATTAGGATGAGACAATCAGAGATCACAAAGAAAAACATAGCGAGGACTTGTGATCTTGCCAGAAAGATGAGTCGGCATCGAGTATTTGTCTCTGGCCCCCTGCCTGGGAGAGGCACTGATGAGAGGGTTAGTAGATTAGTCTCCCTTAATCGATGGATGGCTGGGTTCTGTAAAAAGCAGGGACTGTATTTTATAGATAACTGGTCCTCCTTCTGGGGCCGCCCTGACCTGCTGAGGCACCATAATTGACAAGCTTATGAAGTGCTGCCTCCAAGAGTGAAAATGCTTTTATTGTCACTTTTTTCTTATAGTCTGGACTCTTTTTCAAAAGGTAAGTAGCCACGTACCTCGTTGTGACGCCCTAGCCCTGCCCCTATTGTCTTTGTAACAGAAGCCATAGTATGTTACCTTCAAACTGCTATACACGGCTGACTCCAATGAGTTTTTTGAGTTGCAAACACAATAGTCACCTTATTTTTTTTGCACGCTTAGCAGTTCAAACAAAAAATGAAAACACTCGCAAGGCGCATGGAGTAGAAAACAGCCAAACAGACTGGCTCCATGCATCCCTAGTTTCTGACAAATAGTGTAGCAAATGACCTTTTGTAAAAAGGAGCAGGGACATCAACGTAATATATTTTGCTTTGGTGACACGTTGATATATAGAACAAAAAAACCCTGATTTGACAGAAAAATAATACACGCTGACTCACCGCATCGGCTCGAGCTGAGCATCAGTGGCTTTTTTCACATTGAGTTTGTCATTCACGCCAACATTTTACTACATACCACAAGACATACGCTATTTGCACCATACATACTATGAGGGGCCGGAATTAGTCAGCCTCCCAATGTATTGGCAGTTCTCTCCCTTATTATTGATGTAACAAGGGAAGATCCCCACTTTTTGGGTGAGAAGTTCCAAACATTCTTGTCGCTTGGATCCTGCATAGTGAATCCGCCGCCATGATTACGTCTCAGCATTTGAAATGCAAAAGTCCATTAGAGCACTAATGGGTGTTAAGTGATTTAGCTCACAGGAAACAGGCGGCTAAATCTCGCTCACGTTGCAGTTTAGTATATCCATCTAGACCGCAACGCTTCCATACACACCAGCTAAATAATGAGAAATAGTTGTCACCTCAGACAAACCATGATGACCGAACCAAAACGATAGTACACAGACATGAAGAGATGAAAGATTTAAAAAGATTAGTGGGACTCACTTCAAGGCCTTGAAGAAGAGACTCTCCGGTAGTTCTCCTAGCTTATTGTGCTGAAGGTCCAAGACTTCCAAGGGGATGTGGTCCAGCAAGTCTGGCAATCTGTGCAAGTGATTGTTCCCCGCTAGAAGCGTCTTTAAACTCAAGCTGTTGAGTAACCTGTCACAAAGAACACATTCACGGTTTGGCATTTGTAAATGCATCCATTTGCAGAATTTTGGGGGAAACAATCCCTTGTTAGTTGGTAAAAAATTAAAAACTCACTATTTGTGGTCAGGTTGAATCATTACAAGAAGTTTGGCGACATCTTGTGGCATTTATTGACAGTTAGAATTCTTTTTGGAGGGCGTCAATTACTCACGGGTTTTTGCTATTCGCAGCAGTGCATGTCGCAATTCCAGCTAATGAATGGTAAGACTGTAGCTTGGTTCAATACAGCCGTATTTTCACATGCCATTGTTCAAAATTGCCAGTAGATGCCACATGATGGCAGCAAAGCACTACTTTTGTCAGAATAAAGCTCCTCATGTGGCAACATAGTTCCTTAGCAGCAAATTGTCACAAGATGGTGGTAACACACTACTCTTATCTAAACGAAGCACCTGAACTCACTACAAGATAGTGTCTTTGGAACCAAAATGGCATTGCGATGGCAGGAAGACACTACTTTTGTCTAAATAAAGCTCCTTAACTCAGTTCAACATAGTTCCTTGGCATCAAAATGGCACTAAGATGGCACAAGATGAAGGCAAAGCATTACTTTAGTCTAAATGAAGCTCCTGAACTCATCAGCTTACTTTGTGTTCCGCTCATAACGTACGGCATCTGCCTGGCTAGTATCACAAAAGAAGGATGCCAAAATGGTTCTGTACAATGTAGTCAATTTGGTACTCAAAACATTGTGGACTCAAACTAAACTTTGTTGGATGAAGTGGTTGTCACTAGCAATCACATGCCAAGAAAATAAAAATTTTGGATGTCCATTATTTTTCCCTTTTGTTTACTGTGTGTCATGCTTCTAGGGTGTCACGCTATTTCCATAGTAGCTGGTGTAACTAATGCCAACACACTCAAAGATGGAAACTTGGCTTTACGCAGAAGATGACGACTGTGCTTGCGAATGAGGGCAGCACAAGGGAGGATGTGGATAGAGTCACTGGCTCACAGTCAGAAGTTCTGGGTGTGAATCCCTACTGGGACCTTACTATGTGGCGTTTGTATGTTCTCTCCATGATTGCACGCTAACCTGCATGGAAGCTCAGTGAGGAGATTGTGCGTGACATCCAGCATCTCCATGTTTCTGCAGTCACACACCCAGTCTGGTAGATGCTCCAGGATGTTCCTGTCTCACACAGACACACAAAAACTCATTTGATAAAGTAAACTTAATATAATAAATAAACAATGGGTACACATTGCTCACAGTCAGAACTCACTGTGATAGATCCAAGTATGTCAGTTGATTTGGGACTGGGTAAACGCTGACTGCGCTAAGGCCTGTGGGCAGATGGAGGAGGCAGTTAGCAGTGTCTCAGCACTCTTCTGTCAGATATTTACTGGACACTGTGATAGGTGCACTGACGTGAGAGATCCGCTATTCTCTTTTGTCATCTGATTGGATTTCAGCCTTTATGTGCTGCAATGTCCATCTAATCTGCCCTGGGCCTTCATAATCATTATTGCTGGCTGATGTAACTCTAACTGTATTACAGAAATTAATCTTACCCCCAACACTTTAGTTTTTTTTCCCAATTGACCATGCATGGCCATCAACACACAAAGACTACTGAGCATTTAGATCTTGATACTTTTTTTCATTTAATAATCAGAATATCTGGTGAGTATGATGAATTTCATTGACACGTTCCTGTTTTTGTCATATCATTCGCTAATCCTGAATCTGGCCCAGACAATATATGGGGCACAGTTATATTGTGTTTTTAGTATAGAACTGATGCAACATGATATTACTGGTATTAAAAGATGAATTATGTCCAGTAAGTCCCCACTGAAGGTCCAGATAAGAAATATACAATCCAGACTCACGGTTGCTGCCAGCGTGGAGCATTCGGAGCGCGAAGCCGTCGATTGTCAGCGCCCTCAACTGGTTACGCTGACAGAGGAGAGTCTCCAGGCTACAGATGGAAGTGAGGTCCAGCGAGTCTAAACAGTTGTCCCTCAGGTCCAGGTGGGTCAACTGGGTCACCGCCTCTGGACTCTCGCTTTTCACACAGCGTAGTCCATTTAGCCTACACGAGACAGCCAAAGAAAACTGGAAATGAGATCGTGCCTATATTTGATTACATTCCCTTGATCAACTACTAAAACGCACACACAGCCAACATGGAGGCTTTTGTGAGTGCAGGTGCACAGTATGTGGAAGATCATTGCAACTATTGCGTGATGGATAAAACGTCTTTGCCTCGATATACAGCTGTTGAATCATCGACTCACTCGACAGCACGATTTTATCTCTTGTTTTTATTCGCATTACCTCCAGTCAAGTGCGGGAAGCGCTCTTCTAAATGTCATGCAAAAAAAATGAATAAACAACTGCCCTTTCACGACGAACGCTGCCTGCTCACTAATTCATCACAGGTGCACCTTGTCCTTGCGGATACACCCGCTCATTATTTTACCCACATCCCATCGTAGCGCTCTGGTTGAGTTATCAACCGAGGGCAGGCCACAGGTCGAGCGAGAGAAGGAAATATGGGCAAGAAGAAGAAATCAATGAGCGATGAAGGGCCATTCTTCAAAAGGCAGCACTGAGCCAACAAATACAAGTAAGTGCAGCTCGGGGAAGATCTGGGGTGTGAGGAAGGGAATAAAAAAACATGATACCCTAAACAAACTGTCATTCTATCATTAAAGCGCAATAAATCCAAACCAGAATGAAGACCTAGTGGAGCGTTAGGAATAACGATTTTTATTCAGTGAAATGAATGGAAATGCCATTAAACCATTCCATCCTGCCCTGTTTCAAAACCTACTCAGTGAGCTGCAGTAATAATCGTCAAAACGACAACACACAATGGATGAACATATGCCTATACTTCTAAAACATGCAGGCTAGCAGCCCTTGTGGACCGCGTTTGGAGCTAATTTCAATATCATTGGGGCCGAGCTGGAGCCATGACCCATTAGATTTTGAGCTTTAGTGAAAAAATTCTTGCTTTGCATGAGAGTGCTTTAATTTTCTAATATCGACCCCTACAGTACTTGAGTGGAGCTTAATATTTTGTTAGCAAGTTAAGATTATGATGCAGTTTTTTTTTTTATTACCAGGTTTTGATTCGGTTTGTACTGGTCCTCGAGAGAGACAAAGAGCTGTTTATTCTTACCTGAGGTCAATGTGTTTCAGGTGGCTCATT
Organism: Syngnathus scovelli; assembly: GCF_024217435.2. Taxonomy (NCBI): domain Eukaryota; kingdom Metazoa; phylum Chordata; class Actinopteri; order Syngnathiformes; family Syngnathidae; genus Syngnathus; species Syngnathus scovelli. The sequence continues at coordinate 14,397,881 of NC_090850.1, forward strand.
CTGAGCAGAGCACACACCTCCAAACACATCACTCGGTTCCCCGCCATGGATAATTTGTCCACGGCACTCAGTCTCTCCAGCACTGGGGGGATGTGATTGAAGTCGTTGAAGGAGAGGCCGAGACTGCTGAGCTGGGACAGTCCGCCCAGCTCAGCAGGCAGAGAGCTCAAGTGGTTTCCATCCAAAGACAGCGTTTGGAGGCTACATCACAGGAAGGGAACCAAAGAAAAGTAGGTCAGAAGTAAAGGTACGGCTACTAATTGAAATATGTATCAAAAGTGCAAACTTAACAATAAAAAGACTACTTGTGCCAAATAGTACTACTGTGCCTTGTATGTGTGTCACCTTTGTAGGTTGCCGATTTGCACGGGCACGGTGTGGAGATTGTTGCAGGAAAGGCAAAGCTCTGTGAGGCTGAGGATCTCACACACACATTCAGGGAAAACACCCAGACGGTTGTGAGACAAGTTCAAGCTCTTCAACTGAGAGAACCTAAGGATCAAGTGAGCAGAATTACCTCCCAGTTCTCATTTCGTATGTGTGTTTGTCTGATTGAAAAAGGATCAAGGACTTTGTTTTTCACTCCCACTTCATGTCAGGGAAAGTGTGCGTCTCTAAAAAGGTTTCCAGTGAGTGTTTCTGTACTGCACATAAGTTCCAAGAACAAAATATGTCAATTAAAGTGTAAGGAAGCACAGCATGATGTACATTTAATAGCCTAGATGGGAGCAAACGGGGACATTTTTAGATGATTTATATATACTGATAGCCTGTTCTGAAAAACCCAATTTCCCATAAAAGACTACCTTTGAAATCTTATCGAACTGAAGAAATGAAATCTTTGTAGTCTTCATTGGAACTTCAAGCAAAATAATGATTGTTCTAATCTCTAATGTCATTTTAAGGTAGTCTGATGCCCTTCTGGTGTGTTTATCCCTATGCTAAACCATCATGTCTATTATATTTTGGTAAAGTTCTTACCTAGGGAGGTGGAGCAGACCTCCAGGCCCTAGCAGGCTCATGAAGTTGTGCCGCAGGTTGAGGTGGGTGACGTCTTGGCTGTAGAACAGATACTCGGGTACTGCCTCCAGACTGTAGCACGACAGGTCCACCAGGCTGACTGTCTGTGCCACCACCTTAAAAACACAGACAAATATTTTTGTAGCATTTTTTTATGTATTGTATTAATGCAACCATTAATAATATAATGTAATAAAATAAAGTAAATGATTAAATAACAGAGAAGAGTTTCACAAGTAAGCAACCCAGTAAGTTAAAGTTATATTAGTTGCTCTTCTCAGATGATAAAGAATATATGCTTGTGAGTATTCTTATATTTTTTGCCAACATGTGTGGCTACATTTGTTTTCAAATATCCATTGCTTAGGGGATGTAACTAGCAAAACATTGATGCTAGTTTCGTTAACTACAGTGCTTAGCATTATGTCATTTTTATTTGAATATAAACACATAATTCTCCTTTTTTATGATTTTGGTTTAACTGGGAATGGCAAGAACCAACCACTTGCACTTGGTCTCTTTTTTGACATAACTGTTTTGTGAAGTTTGCTGCCTCCATTTAGAGCTCAGCAGTTATTTCTGCTCGCAACTCAAGACCCCCGTAAAAATCGGTCAAGCAATGGCTCGTGCAGCTAAACCGACCTGCGTGTTGTTGTTCAATGCTGGTCTGCATGAGTCTGAGGACAACGTCCCGCATTAACCGCGAGGCTGCACCCTGAGCAGCGGGCCAGAAAATGGGCCGGCTGCTCATAGGAGCATGACATCACATATAACTTGATTTGGGAAATGACAAAGACAAAACTGCTCATCTCCCACACAAACGCTCCGACGCTCTCTCTTGAAGAGCAACCGCTTTTAAGATAGATGAGACTAATTAGGTGATATGAGAGTGGAGCAATAGATTGACTGAAGGGAGAAAGAAAGAAAACATTGTGAGTCTAAATAATTGAAGCACTGTGATAGACGAGACTGGCTACATAATGCACAACAGCTTCAATGAAAGATAGCCTACTTCATACCACAGTCCCACTAGTTATGCATGGTCATAGCAAGCCACATTCCATCCCAGTGGACCAAACGGGCCTATCTACCCAGGTCCGACAATAATTTGCAGGCTAATGTTGCTGCATAATTCATGGTTTAATGGGTAATTTCACCATCTGATTTTGACCTGCATGCAGAAATCAGACCAATAATATTTACAGAAGATCTGTTTAGAACGTACATACAATGTAGTACATGATACAAAGTTGTTGGTAGAGGAATGCCTTGGGCTTTGCTTCCTCTATATTGTGATATAATTATACTTAAATCATCAATATGACTTAATAAACGTGGTAAATTCTGCCCTTCAGAGGCTGTGGAAATATAACAATCCCCTATGTTATTTGACTTCAAAATGTTAGTTAGCGCAACAAAGTGAGCAACTTGTTTTTACTTCTATCTTTAAGTTGTGGCTCAAAAGAAGGGACAGTTGTTCTGTAAAATATCTTTGTTGTGGAATGCAGGAAAGACAATCGTCACAACAGCAAAGCTTACAGATTCAGAAATGTTATCGAAGTTTGTTGCCTTGACATTTTGAGTTCAACTAACATTTCTTTCCAGGGTAGAATGCTTCCCTAGTGTGAATTTCTGCCACAATATTGAATTGCTTTATGAATAATAAAAAATAGACCAGACTCAGTTCATTGCCTTACTCTCTCTTGCTTGACACTGTCATTGAGGTCAGAGGTATCTAAGATTTTCATTTCCTTAATTAGTCACAGAATGCAATGTGGTTATTTGTCCGTCCCGCTAAAAGTGTTCATCAATGAGCTTATCTCCTCAGAAACAACCTTTCGTCTACGTCTATGTAAATCCAGAGGACTCTAAGACTGTACAGAAATCCATACGAAAGACAGAGTGCAGAGTGACTCTGCAACTAATTGGATTCCTTTTTTTTTTTTGTTCTATTGGCTGTCGCCTCTCATGGCCACCATCATAAGATGCCTGTACCTCAGAGGATACGCTCACAACATCTGCTTGGCTGCAAGAAAGAGCTAAAGCGCAAGAGACATTCAGTGAGACAAAGCGAAGCCACACATGCACACTCAATATTGCACTAAAGAGCAGCTGAATGGACAGACAAATAATGGATAAGATCAATAATGGAGGACAAGGAATTCAGTGGATTTAAAAAGTCTACACACCTCTGTTCAAATACCAGGTTTTTGTCATATATAAAATATTCAAACTGGATCAAAGTGATTTAATTTGCACTAAATTGACGAAGTAAAATTAAGTACATTTAATACACCCTTTTTTCTTTCAGTTTCAAGTTGGTAGTAACTGGTAACAAAGAGAGGAGTAAAAGTGCTTCGCATAATAATGACGTCATGACATAAATAATGTGTTATTATTTAGTTTGGCATCTTACTTTGGATGCCTGTCGATGCCATCTCTGGTAGTCGGCCAACGTGTCGAAATTGACAAAGTAAGTCTGAGCCTGAGATCCGGCCGAGCTGAACATCAGACAGTTTTGTCTCCTTTTCACCTCCTCCACCTGAACACAAACACACATCATAAAAAAGATCTACTGTCATTGCTACTTCGGGGTGACTCATTGTCAGCGACTCATGCGTGCATATGATGCAGGGACAGACAGACAGAAGTGGGATGGGGGAGGAGGATTTATTTTAAGCCCAATTTGATGAAGATCATGGGCCTTGCGTTGGAGTGGCCGCTTTAGAGTGCCTCGTTGTTTTGTCAGCACCCAGCTGGGAGGATATTCCAGCCACCAGGCATCATTCCTCAGTGTAATTACTTTAGTAAGTGCATTCAGCCAGCAATTTTTTGAACTGGGCACTCACCTTCCCGCCCACCAGGGGCAGGATGTGCATCTTGCCGGTTAGGCTGTCTTTGACGGAAGCTACGATGAGGCACGTTCCGCAGAGAATGACCTGCCGCTCGGCCCATTTGTGCAGCTGCGTCTTGCCCTTCCGCACGCTGAACACACCCTTCAATAGGGTGCGCTCCTGCTGGTCCGCATTCACGGGTCGCTCTGAGGAAAGACAGATAAAGAGAGCGAGAGAGACAGAGAGAGCGAATGAGAGTGAGAACATACACACTGACAGGGTTAGTGCAGAACCACAAACATCTCTCTCATGCACAGGAAGCCTCGCCTTCAAATAACAGATGCTGTAATGCGCAGCAAGAGAACAAAACCACAGTATACTCCCAACAATAAACTTATAAGCTGTTGCTTGGTCAACACTTTTTTTTTTTTATCTGACGTCATCGATGTGTGGGTTTTATACCAGCAGAGTTATGTTTTTTCCGCTACTGTATGCCTTTACATTTGGAAAGCTTTGGAGTTACTAGTGAGGCAAAATTAATAAGTGGGCATTTTGGTGCTACTACAATGTCCAGGAGGCTATTACATATTTAGCAGAGCTGTATTCTAGCAGGCACTAATGACAGAAAAGATGTTACTAGTCATCAACTAGAGCGTTGAATTGTCTTACTAGAGAAGATAAAAACTACTACTAGTCAGGAATACAGAATGACTGCTCCCACAGATTTCCTTAATTTTCTTTGAAATGTCTTGTGCTGTGCTTCCCACTCAGAGGCTGTGATTGACTAGAAAACATCCTTTTTTCATCCATCTTCATTTTTCCTTGTCAAGGACGTCCAACAGCAAGGAAAGCCTGTCTTCCTCCGCCAGCAAAAGTGATTATGACTGAGCAAAAGAGCTTATGACAACAAACTGTCTGCCAGGCACATCTACGGCAGCGACTCTTCCTTCACTCCACAATCAAGTGCTCTACAATGGATGAACAATTGTTTTTTAAAGGGTCTTGTTTTTTTGTTTTTTTCTGGTAATGATTATAATACCTCAAGGTCAATTCAACACTGCTTTCAATAGAATGTTTTAATGATGTGTTTGCACAGCAGAGCACTATTCAAAAATGTGACTTTGTTGGGCTGACAATTTATTGATTTTTTTTTAAGTAGAAGATACTTATGGATTAGTAGTGGTCAACCACTTGTGTAAAACAACCTTTTGACTTATGATCTATTATCTTTATGAGAACATATGAAAAACACCACAGGCATATATTCTTTATCATCTGCGAAAAACAAGTAGCAGTAGTAGCAGTAGTAGTACTAGTAGTAGGAGTAGCAGTAGTAGTAGTAGTTAGTAGTAGTTGTAGTAGTAGTCATAGTAGTAGTGGCAGTGATAGTAGAATAGTACATAGTGCTGTAACTTCTTCATTTGTGTGTGCATGATTGTGTTATACTGCCCCCGGTGGTCACACCAGAAGGAATGTTTAGCGTTATAAGCATCTTCATGGAATGGATCAAAACTATTTTATAACTATTTTATATATCTATATGAAGATATAAGCAATAAACAATAGATTGGTGTGAAGAAAAAAAAAAATCAATCCCGCTACCTTCACCTCACTTCATTAGTGGGGATCAGTGGAGAGTGTGTGAACAAACAACATTACGGCACACTGCACCAACTGTTCAGCATCACACACACAGCAACAACTCTCCAGAGAGCCCTAAACTCATTTGAGTGAGGAGAAGCCTCGCCTGGACCCACTTCTCTTGCTGTCTAAGCCTTTAAAAAGGGATATAGGGCCATGTTCCAAAACAGCTTTCACCCAAATGCCATCATCTCTAATTATCCGCATATAATTTACAGTATTTGTGGTATAAATGCACTTGGATGAGCAATGACCTCCTGCTTCTCTTATTACATGCAGCATTCTTACTCTTTCCCCTTCAAAAATCAACATTACATCCTTATTGCTGCTCGTTACTTTTTTGTGACATATTATTTATGGTCATTTGTGGATGGGTGAGGTACACTACCTGAAAGAATGTGAGGTGCCAAAATGAATCGATAGTTATTTGATCAGCACATTAATTGACAAGATCATCGATACATCATTTTGAGCCATTTTCACCCTAACTAGTTGCATCAACTATTTACCAGCTGTGCATCGCTAGTAACATCTTAGTAGTATGCCAACATTGGATTACTATTGTGCAGGAATGTCAGGCAGTAGTGGAGGGGACGTTACCAAGACAGTCTTTCTACTAGTGGACTAAATTTTCATACTAGTGAGAACAATGTAAAACGTGTGCCTCATTAAAGTTGGGAAACACCGGTCATTTCTACATCTACATGTGCATTGGACACATGATATTCACACCATGCTTGCTTCTTGCATGACCCTATCAACACATCTGAAAATCATTAGTTGCCTTACACAATGTGTCCTAACCATGAAGAGCCAACTCCTCTAAAACAAGTTTTGTCCCCCGAGGTCTGTGGTGTTATTAGTTGCTATGGATATATGGTTGTTGTACAAATCAAAGTCCAGTCCGAGCTAGTAAACCTCCACCTCCTGCTTCATGACTGCAAATAAAGTTGACTCCATGGGGCTTAAAGTGGGTTAAAAGTCAGTGGATGTTGCACAAGACTGTTTCTCAAAGCGTCGGAGGAGAGCGCGATGACAGACGGGGCCCGGCAGACTAATTGTCACCCTGTGCAAAACGCCCTCCCAACGACGGGGGAAGAGTGTCACCTCTGAGCGGCCTTCGCTCGGCGGAAGAGTCGTTGACATGTGACTTCACGCGGCGAGTGATGAGGCTCGGGCAAGGTTAAAATGTGACGTTCAATTATTTCGACGGGGAATGGATACATTAACCACAACAGGGCGGTGGGCTACAACGCCATTAAACTTGATGTTGACATCAAAGAAAAACTGTTGGGGGAGGTCAAGGCAAATATTTTCTTTGCAATAATATGTTGTATGTACCCCCATTGTGCTCAATTCTGTTTCAATTTGTTTTCATTCATCCAGGGTATTGCATGTCTACATTGACTGAAAGTGACGTTAATCTACCCTCAGGCTCGCATTGTAAACGTCACAACGTTCTGGGTTTTGTTACGTACGAGGGCAGTTTGACGTCAATTTTAGTTAAGGGCGGTCATTGTATCCCAAAAATTGTACTTTAGCTCAATTAAGACCTTGCAAAGGACACCGCAAATTCATCATCACTTTGCAAAGTCTGTGCAATCACCGCGAAGAATTTTGTCTTGGTCTCCTTTCCTGGAACCCCAGCTTTCCATCTGCATGATATTTATACCACTCAAATCTTTTTTTAAATCATAAAATGGATTATTTCAAGGCAACTGACAAGCACTTAGAAGTCACACTCAGAATAGCAAACGCCTTTGCTGGCACTGAAAAAGTTCGGTCACGTGCCACCTCTCGGTTGGACTTTGTTGCTCTTTAAAAACTGGACTTAAGTTGTCTAAAAAGATAATATTACACAGAATTTTATGAGGTTTGCAAACAATCGGCGCCACGATACGTCCGGGTGGCAGAAAAAGTGATTGACTACACCCCAGCGAACTGAAAGGATGACAAAAACTTGCAGTGTTTGGGGTTGAGGTTAAACTGGTTGACTTTCACATTAATCACTATCCACTCACTTTCAATTGTTTCTGTATTTCTAAAGGAAAGTATGTATGTTTTTTTCGAAGCCAAAGAAAAGCTCTATCACAGACACGTCACATTATGAGGAACTGTCAAGAAATGATGGGATTCTGCTCTCGCGCTTGGGGCCATTTGTAATTCACTTTTATATTAATTTGCATTCGTCTATTCAGTGTTAATTTGATACACTTCAGTATGAAGTTGAAAATCTACATCCGCCTTTTGCTTGGCAGTTTTTCTTCATATTACTGTCATTCAAAGCTTTTTATATGAATCTACGTATATCGCCAATCATCTTTCACACCCTCGTGATATCATTGATGGTAATTTCAGTTAGTCTATGGTGTTTTGCATAATATGTTAGCATTAAGCTAGTGGATTTTGTTCGGCAAGGTTTATTAAAACTTTTTTGTTGCTTACACTAAGAATTACTAATCTGTAGGTTTTTAAGCAGCAATTTTGTTTGGCGTTTCCCATCATATGTTAGTATTAAGCTCATGGAGTTTCTTTTGACAAATTTATACAGTTTGGGTGAGGATTTTAGTGCTTGCACTTTCAATGGTTAACTTTCTGTTTTTTATGTGTCAGTTTTGCAATAAACGTCAACTGAGAATGACAGATAAACCACTTGAAACGAGTTATGTCTTTTTTTCCCATTACATTTTTGTCAAAGGGAATGTCAGTGAGAGTGACAACAGGCGCTGAGGAATAGCTTAAAATATATGTTTCAATAAGTTTAAATGCATTTAAAGCGTGTGGAAGGTGTAAAGTTACTTTTTGGAACTTCAAACTAAAAAAAATTCAAATGGTATCTCTATATTGCAAATCGCCCTTCCTAACTGGCGGTATACTATAATTATGATCTGATAAGATCCAGTCCATCTATGTACAAATGGGACGGAGTAATAAGAACAACTAAGTACACTCTGGGGTGTCAGAAATATGTCAACAATGCGACTTATTAAACACTGACGCTTTGATTGGGGGCCAAATCAATAACATTACTGTATGTGCTGTGATCTCACCTCTCCCACATGACTCATTGTGGGATAGCGACAGCGGGTCTCAAATACGCCGGCCGAGCGAGAACACAGCCCAAGAGGACCAAAATGAAATGACAGCAGCCCAGCTCCCTACAGCTGCGCGGACGGGACTGACCTACACAACCACTGGCCCACGGGTCCCCTGCCTTTGTTTTCTCTCGCAGGATTTTGATGAAGTCAGCATTAAGCCATCATTACTATTTGTTTTCATCTCATCAGAGCAGCCCAGCAGGCGCACACGTGGGGGAGGCTCAACATGACGTTCTTTATCAAATAAGACAAAAAACAACAACCATAGGATAAGAATGTTTGTTTTAGTTTTTTAAGAGATGTGAGTTGCCTAAAATTCAAGATATGAGCACTGTATGGTGGCAACTGTAGGCTTCAAGGTATTCATTGCCCCTCCCACTTGAATTTTTCCATTAAACTATTTATAAAAGAAAGAAAATTAGTTGAACAGAAATAAATGCATTTGCATCCATTTAAACAGAGATATAAAATAAGTGGTATAGAAAATGGATGGATGGTAAATACTCCAATGAAGCTCAGTAGAGTACACAGACTCAACTAACGGCTGGCTAAATAATTCAAATTGGAGTTGCAAATTATGAATTTAAAAAAAATACATTAACCAAAGACATATTATAGTCTATTCTATGCATCCACAGAAAACTGACATCAAATAGAAATTTGAGTAAATCATAATGATGACTCTTCATTGAAATGCATGGAGGCAATTGTGTAGGTTGAGTCTGATGCTGCAGCAATAAATTTACTGTGCATTATGTTTAAAAAAAAAGATTAAGTAGCGTTACACTGACTCAGCAGCAATAGCTATTCCTGTATCTAAATTATATGCATATAAAATGTAAAGAAATGATGTGCATATAAAGAAATTCAGAAATTCAGTGTCAAAAAAAACAACTAGAAGTAAATAGAAAATTAAATATTCTAGGATAAGTTAAGGCTTTTAAGAGCTACACAAAGACTGATTTTAAAGAATAGTGATTTAATAAAAACTCTCTTCTTCACCCTTGGCGGAAGAAACTAATTTATTCTTTAAATATGTTGCAATATACCCTAACCCTAGCAGCATCTTACTGGAATAATCAAAGAAAATAAAACTGATCAATTAAATTCAGCTACAAATGGAAAAAAGGTGTGATACTGTACGTTACATGGTTTGTTTGACTCCCCATTGCCAGAAACAAGGGAACGTACAGTGGCTTATAAGGGACAAAAAACAAAACATCTATAGTAATGAGGCAGCCTACAGGAGGGCTGAATAGTGCAAAATTAGGAATGCTTAGGTCACTACAGGTCAAGCACTTCATTAGCCACACCATTAGCCACACTCACATATTTGAACAAGATCCAATTTGAGAACTACATGAACAACAATACCTTTGTAACAATAACAATGCCAAAACGAGTAACTCCACTCAACCTTTGCTCGGCTGGCCCCTTTCTCCCCATCAGAGGAAACCGGACCGCTATCATGAACAGACAATGAAGATGGATGATGATGACGGTGAAGATGATGGGCCCTGTGGGTCGGTACTCACCGCTGTAGAAGCGGATCAAGCAGCTGAGGTCTGAATTGGCAGCCTCTTGCTGCACACGCACCGGGTCGGCGTAGCCCATAACGGCCAGATAGTCGTAAAGCATCTGGAGAGGACGCTCGGTAGGCTCCAGCCTCCTGCGGCAGAACGCAAGCACAAAGCAGGATGACAACAGGAAACATAAATACAATAAACGTGCAAGGAGGACTTTTGGAGCTGTTATGAAGACAGCGGGTGAGCTGAATATCTCACAGTAAGCAGCGTGTTGTTGTTTCGTAGGAGAGGGAAAGGACTTTATTTTCATTGAGTTGTGCTTTTCATTAGAAATAGAAAAATATTTGCACAAGTGGAAATCTGCTGAATAAAAAAATACATTGAACATCTAGCCCAGCTAGGATTGACAAAAACATACAACGGAAATGTTGCAATTTGAATATCATTTTTGGAATGAGCTGTCCACTCGTGTTGACATTCTCATTCACTTCAATGCAGAACGAATGTTTTTATATGTACAGACGTTTTATAATTTTAAGAGATACATTATTTAACAAATTCTATATTTTTGCAATAGAAATTACATATACAGTGGATATAAGAAAAGTCTACACGCCCTTGTTCAAATGGCAGTTTTTTTTGGTGAAATAAAAAACTGAGACTGAGAATATTTGAAAAACTTTCCACCATTTATGTGACCTGGCTATAACATATTCAACTCAGGGGAAAGGCAAGTTAAAATAAAGAACTGACATAATATATAGTTGAACAAGTCTGCATACTCTCTGATAACTGGGAGGGTATGCACACTTGTGCAACAAGATTATTGCAGTTGTTATTTTCACTTGTGTCCAGTGATGCTAAATAAGTTCCGGTGAGGTGCAGCTTGAATTTGACATTTTCCTGCGGCTTTAATTACCGTACAAGAAAAGTTTTAATGGAAGTCTGATTTATTCATGTATGACATGCATATTAAATCCGGTTGGAGAGTGAGATTTGTCAGAACATTTTATAGCCCTCAAAAGTGCCACGAGGTCCTGCAGTTGCAGCCCGTACATACAAAGTGAAGATGGATGAGACTCCTGACCTCAATGTATTAGTCAGGCTGCTTTAATCGGCCACTCGTCCTAGTGTACCCTCTCTGTCTCTTTGGGAGGAGGCGATCGAGAATTCTGGGAGTCTCCCGTTTGGAAAACGTTTTGGCCATGAGCAAGTGGCAGGAAACCAAAACCTGGCCTGGGACCGACTGGTTGGCGTTACCCGTCATTTTGGCCTACAACACACTTAGAGAAGCCCCAGAAATAGAACAATGACCAGGATGGGTGGATGTCCTCTGTTAAAGGAGACACATTGTATGGTGGTTTTCACACTTTAAAACAGTTACCAGGTGTCTTGAGAAATGTCTCTGCCATTTGCCAAGCAGTTGAGTTTATAAGACTTTTTTCATTAGGACTAAAAACGTCTTTAGTTTTTTTGTATATTTTTTTGATTCCCCAAAAATATACTGTTCTTCTTTTTGTAGATTTTAAAAACAGCTCTCCAGGTAGAGCACTAGGAGAGTAAATAAACAAACAAACCATCAAGTCGCAATCCCAGTACGGTATACAAGTGTAATCCAATGTCAGCAATATCCTGGTTTTAAGTCTTGGAGATTTCTGTTATTAATTTTAAATGGATCAGGTCTTACTGGCAGACAGAGAGGCAATTTAAGTGCATCAGCGCAGGACTATAAAGTGCAGCCACTCAGCCTATCCGCCATCTTGAATGAGCCCGTAAAGAAAGAGCAACGCTGCCGAGATAAATATGTATTTACCTGAGTAGATCTCCATGCAGTTGAACAAAGAGGCCCTGTCCATCCCTCTGGGCGCACATCTCTTCCACTGTGGTGCTGGTGGAGCAGAGCACCAGCTGCAGGTCGGGCTGAAGAGCGGAGGAAGCCTGGGGTCCAGAGGCAGGTAATTGGGGGTCCACCGTGCCGCCGTAGAGACACACGCAACCTCGCTGGGTGTCGCTCCTCAGCCAGTCGCGTTCCCGGGATCCGAATCTGTTCTTTCTTGTCAAGCAGCCGCGACTCCCGACTCGCTTCATGTTGCGCTGTGGACAATCACAAACAAATGAACATGTTAAAACTCACAGAAATGCTATAATTAAATATAATGTAACGAAATCACTTTGTGTCACATTTTGTGTTTTAATTCAATGGACATTGTGAACTTCCTTCTGATGGGTGCTTTCTAGGGGAAATATAATACAGACACAGATATACATAGATGGGAGACATTTCAGCTCCTCATTAAGCCTTAGTAGGTCTTCACTGAAGATAAAGAATATAGTCTTGTATTATCTGTCAACATGTGCTGCTCCGCCATTTGTGTTCAAATATCCATTGCCTAAAAGTCTATCACACCGCAACGTTGATGCTATCGATTAGCCCGTCTATGGCTTTGCCTATCATGTATTAGCATTAAGCCCATTTACGTGCTTGTTTTTAAACACACTGTGTACAGTACTTCATCTTGTTTTATGTTTGACAATAAACTTCAACTAGGAGTGGCTCTAAACAGCTCGAAACAGCTTTTTATAAAATGCTTTTCCCTCGTAAACACTGGTAACACAGTCGCACAAAAAATACTGACATTGAACATAAGTAAAGTTTTGCAGTTTTAAGAATCCCATCACACTGGTAAATTTAAATGTCAAAGTTGACAACTTATTACATAAGGTGACATTTCCTAATTGATGAGGTGAGTTTTAATCACATAAAGCAACTATACGGGCTTGCATTTATTTCCAAGAACTTGACCTCCCCCTTATGTTAATTTAAATCACAGCTTTGCACTAAAATGTCAGCATTTGCGTATTAGAGCTGCACCATGACTTTGCACTCGTAAACACAAAAGCCAACAGACTGCTATTGGCATTTGTCAAGAGCGCACCTTGACCTCTCAGAGTCACAATATTCATGGGCATGGCTGTCAAGGTACAGGTCAGGTGATCAGTGTGCTGACCTATGCGGATGACATTTGTTCTGTTGGCACATCATCACAACACATTGGACCTCATTCACATGCGATATTGAGCAGGTCAGACAAATAATGACTTTTCATTACGCTAAATGGTTTTTATCCTACCTCACTGACAGACGTTTAATGGTAAGTTTTGTTAAATGCATCTTGAAAGTCTATTAACGTGTGGCACGCCTCAAAATTTAATTTTAGGTTGCTTATTCTTGAACTAATATGGTTCCACTTGGCAAAGTCATTGGGAGGCATGGAGTGAATTTCCACAGCTATGATGACGACACGTTGCTGTGCATCTCTGGCGCCTGATGACACCAGTCCAAAGGATGCTCTTTTTAACTGTACCCTCTACATGAAATCTTGGGTGACAGAAAAAAATCCTACAGATTAACTAGTATAGTAGCTCGTGATAATTGTAGTTTCACGACTGCCTCAGAAAGCTGCAGTAATATTAGTATTTTTTGCAATGGAAAAACACATTCATATGAGTATTGTTATATTGTCTGTCTACATGCCTTGCTCCACCATTTGTGTTCAGATATCAGACACCAAAAGGGTTAGCTTGTCTGCAGGATTAGGCTAAACAGACCACTAAGGTAAAGCTAAACTGAAGAAAAAATGTTCTTGACTTAACTGAATTTTATTTCCTCAATTGACTATGCATCTGTTTAAAAAGTATCTGTATCCAGATAATTTTATTTTGTACAAAAACCTTTTTTCTGCAATTCTCTTCATTGTTTGTTTCGTTTGACTTCAACTGGAATTGGCAATAAAAAGCTTGGAGCTGTTTTTACAAATTGTTCACAATCTAACAAAGTGCTGCTTGTTGTGAAATTGAGTTCACTGCCACCACACAAATATCTTCTCATATTCTTTTTGCCCTTATAAAATGATGTCATTCACTGGATGATGTCACTGCCCACAACATTAGGTACACCTCATCAACACAATAAGAATTTAAAAAAAAAAAGTCCAAACAATAAATCCAATAAGGCTTAAATATCAATTGACACTCTTTAATACTACAGTAGGGTGATTGTTGCGTGCAGTACGCTGCATCACAATAGTCACCTTACTACTAGATCTAATAGTAATTCGAGCCCACGCAGTAGAAGATAATGCTAAATTAAAACCTCTCCGACTGTGTCCATCAAAACTGAGCATTTCATTTGTTGGCATCACAGGAAAGATGTAGAGTGGTTTGTGCGTGGCTATCCCGCCTTTAAATCAGCGTGAGATGCTTGTGCATGTCGATGCCCGCAATTCCTGCCGGGCTCGATGTGAACGTTCCGAGGATACATCATCATAATTCCCATAATCGTGGGTATCGAGATAAGAGCGCGTTACATAATATTACGAGTATCCCATGCACTTTGCCCTGTCATGCAAGAAGACGCCTTTCAACGAAAGGCATGTTAAAGCACAAGTGCAAAAGAGAGGAGGGGGGGTAAATATCACCTGCCTTTAACACTCGTATCCCGGCCGGGGCGGCGGAAGGTCCGGTGCGACAACCGTGACCTCCGACGTGGATGAGCCCGCCTCGGTGGAGCACCGTGTCCGGCTGCCTGTCGATGCAAGCCCCGCTGTTGTCAGGCTGATCCTCCATCGCCATGGGTGCTCGCGATCCGCGGAGACCACTAGAGTTCGAGTGGCGTGGTGATGATGATGATGATGATGATGGCGGGGGGCGGCTGGCGACTGATTCCCACGGGGAGGCGCACACAGAGCCGGAGCTCCATAGTCAGTGAGCCCCCTGAAGTCGACTGCTGCCAGGCTCCCTGCGGGAGGGCCTCCGCTGCCGGATCAATAAACATGACGTGGGCGGGCTCTGGCAGCTACGGCCCCCTTTGCAGGGAAATCCACAGACCTTTGAGCACACCCAAAGCCTTTGAGCATTAGTTCATACCCATCTTGTAGCTCTTTGTCATCACTAGCAAGAAAATTATTTAGTCATGTTTTTTTCTCACAAGAAGTCTTAAATTTGCCCAATAAATGCAATAGTCAAATTGTCATCAATAACGTTATAAAGGAATATAGAGGGATAAAAACAGTCATCATTGCATTCCAGTTGTTGTATTTTACTTGATCATCTAAAATTACTATTTACTGTCAGCTGTGATACAATAAAACAATTTCTGCAGTATGTTGCTGTATTTAAAAAATACAGTAAGAACTTACATTCTCTCCCGATCCAGTCTTTCCTCCAAATATAAAGTCTTCGTATTTCAATAATGTCCGTGGTGCATCGATGCTCCATGTCACAAAAAAAACCAAGCTAGATTTACAGTATTAACTTTTTATTTGCTTGATCTTTTTCTGCAACCCAAATGACAAGAACACACATCATCAATTAAAAATATCCCATTTAATAGTTTACAACTTGTCATCTTCAATCATATCATATACTTTCAGTCTGACAGTCACACTCACCTTCGAGCCGCGTACGAACAGTAGGGTTCAGTTCAACGCGTCAAATTTGGTGGGGTTTGGACGGGGTTAAAATAACAAAAGAAAAATAGAGGCGCTCATTCCGCTACAACAAATCAATTTTGTTTTACAGTCAGGACGAGCCGAGGGGTGCACTTCATTTCTTTAATCCTTAATGTGACCACTATCTGAACAAAATCCTATTGTACACACGAGTAACCTATGACGGGGTGGGATAGATTCACAAATGTTCCTTGCATTAGCTACCCCAAAAACAAAAATGAGTAGGTCAAGTAGAAATGACTTTTTTTTTTTCACATGCAGCTTGCAAGCTCAGAATGTGCAACCCCAAAAAAAATCAGGTAAACCAAGCACGCACACACAGATTACACTAATAATTTTTCTTCCTTCAAATGTGTCCAAAGCACTTGTGTTAGGTTCATTTACCAAAGTGATGAGCATCACTAAAACGAGCATAGAAGACGCACTACTCAAAAAACAACAAAAACAAAAACACACAAAACAAACGTGAGCAAGCTGGACTGAACTTTTCCTTCCCACCCGCATTCTAGTGTTGCGCAGCTCCCCCTTGTGGCGAATGGGATGTAAAGCAGGTTTTAGTCGAGATTAATGGGAAGGCCGTTTGAGTATTTATTCCATATCCTTGATATCCATTTTGACGTACACGTACGGCCACTACTACTCACTAGTTACTGGATCGATTAGGATACACAAAGTGAATGACTATCTTACTGAAGTGTTTTAATAGTAATTTTTCCCACTCCTGAATGATATTGCTGGACAACTTTGGTATATTAGTACTCGTGAGGAAAAACTGTACCCTGTATGACGTCTGCATGCTACTAGTACTGCCAGTGAAGCACTAGATTGTAATAAGTACATTTTGATCATGTCACTAGTTACACTCATGATAAAACAATTACAGAATGCATCTTTGTCCAGTGTTTTTTGGTTGCACACAAGAAATACAATTTCATGTCATTGTTGCAACTAGTGTGTGACATGCCTACAAGTAGTGTATCACAAAACATTCATTCGACAAGTGTTCTGAAATGTCCAACTACGAGAACAGAGCTTACTAGGATGGATATTGAATAAATGCTCGAACAGCTTTCCTTTCAAATTGTTTGAGAGGATTCATGTACTGTAATAATTGGGGATGGGGGGGCAGTTGTATTATTGTCTTGAATTGGGGTGAATTTTGGGCCACCATTATAGTAAAGGTGTCGGGAAAGTCCTGCATTTCGGGCCACCGTTATCGTAAAGGTGTCTGGAAAGTATTGCATTAAAAAAACATGTAAGAACGAAATCACACTTAAAAAGCGGCACGCACAAGGCCAACAGAAAAGGTGAGACAAAGCAAGCTGGGGGTGCATTGTGAAAGCTTACTTGTGCAACGTTTCCGTTTCTCAGTAGTACGTTTGATGATTGAAAGCAAACCCTAACGACTAGCCTCAGTAGTTATCTTTGTAAAAAGACGACACATCCACACCCATGAGCCAAGTAGGAATCCTCGTCAATCGATTGCAGTTTAAGAATCTTTTGTACATATATGCATACAATTTGATGTCCTAGCTAATCGTTTGAAGTCTTCATGTGGGTTTTTATTTAAGTGGATCAGCCTTTGTTTGTTTTACAATTATATACAATGTACAGGTAGCAGATCATATTATACCTTTTACAATGGATGAGTGGTGATACAGGGAAGCCTGATGTCGTCTACGGTTGACTAATTTAGACAATATACATAGTGAAGAACTGGTTTAGAAAATGGTATCTAAAAAAAGGATGAAAGATAGTACAAGAGACAAAAATTTTGTAAAAGCCCTCAATATGTACAGAAAACAAGCTAATATAGCATTTGTCAACAACAGAAAAAAAGTGAAATTATTTTCCTCCATATACACATATCGTAGCTGAAAAATATTTCCAAAGCTAATAGTCTCTCCGATTTTGGTCACAGGAGTTAGATAGTGAAGCATAGTGATTGAATATCAAAGCATTGTGGGGCCGCTAAGGTTGGTTGTCGCTAACTTGTTACGGCGCACGCGTACAAACGGCCATCAGCTTTCATGCAGCTGTGCGCCCCTCGCTTGCGACCGGGGACGAAAAGCAGGCCAACCACTCCGAGTCAGTAGAAAGAGAGAAGATTGTGAGGTATCAACGGTAGCCTCCCGTGACAGAGAAGACCAGAGCCGCCAAATCAAGCGCACGACTAAACAAAAGTCCCCACTCGATTAATTAGGTAAATCCATATCTGAAAACTGGGACAGGACATTAAATGAGATTTTGTGACAACGTTTGATGGCATCATTTGAAAAAAAGGTGACATCTATTAGCTGCCTTTTTTTTTTTTTACGATTTGCTTCATTTGGGGCCTATCAGGCAAAAAATGAAGCTCAGCAACGTTTTCACTCACAGGACAATTGGGATCAGATTGTGAGCATTTGCGTGATTGTGGAGGTCCGGTAAAGCTCTCCAGAGTGAAAACCAAATGCGCTTTGAATAAGGTGAAAGATGATCTAGCAGTTCAAATCCATCACAATCACTTTCCTCACTTTGAGGCAAGCAAAACTTTTCTCATCAAGTCAGAAAGGCACGTCACTTTGATATCAGGCATAAATAATCAAGCCGATTTACTGAAAGAAATCAAACATATTTTCACAGAAATAGTGCCGATGTGATGGCCGTATCATCGATGGAGGAGAAATAAGGAGATGGGGGAGAACAGCATTCAGTGCATGTAACTACATTCAGAACAGGCTTCATTTACAGAAGTTTGTGCGAGGTGAGAAGCTCAACTGGGTAAAACAAACGCATCTCACTAACCAGCTTACTGCATTAGAGCCACACAGGGGAAAAAAAAACAATTGATTTACGCATCACGATTATAATCATCTCAAAATGTGAGTGTTTTATAAAGTTGAATATATTTTTCACACTGCCCGGATAGTCTACCTTGCAAGAATATCGTCGCTGAAAATCATCGCTGTCGGGGAGAAACTATTTCCACAACGATAATAATGTATGTACCAATTGCATTGTTTTATTTTTCTCAGATTTTTAAACAATTTATAAAGTGTTGAAAATAGGTTCAGCACAAATCTATTGAATAGCTTGCACGCTAACTATCTAAGCCCTCCTTCCAACTCTGTGGGAGTTGTGCAGCATTATGTCAAATTGGGATTCAAAGTCCGGATGTGTTTTGATATCCAAACTTTGACAGATACATTTGAGTAAGCCTGTTTTGGGTTGTGTTGATGCACAGTGGGAGTTAAAACGCCAACTTGAATGATGCAACAAGCAAAATGGCCCTTTTGTTTGTATTTCCTGAACAGTAGTAATTTTAGATGTGCGAGGACTCCACCGGACAGTGATGAAATGCAACGACATTTTCAACTGAGAAAGGTCACAAAAGTGAATTATCTGAAGATTGCATTATTAGGGCTTTAAAGGCTCAGCGCAATTATAAATATTCATTTTATCAAGTGAGTTATTGTTATATTTAGTACAATGTTCATGGGGGGGGGGACAAAAGTGGCATGACTAACAAGAGATGATGACACCAGTAAAGAAAGAAAGCAGATAGCTCACTGACAGATCATCCCGCTTATCGAACGGCTCTTCATCTCAACTGGTTTTTCCTTTGTTAAAGACGCTCTGCTGTGCGTTTAGTGACGTCACTGAGGGGGAGTCCGTTGGAAGAAAGAGGGAGGAGGAAGGTCAAGGTGAAAAAAAAATAAAAAAATTCATAGTCCCCGTCAGAGGGGGTTTTAGGAGCAAAAGAAGCAACTCATCACTGCCACGACTGAGGGGGGAAGTTATTGACTTCAGCCAGGTCTTGCACCGGAGAGCCTTTGTGGTTGTACGTCAGCTTGATCCTCATTCGCAGTTGTTGCTAGAATTGGAAGAGTAGTTAAATACAGTGGACATAAAAAGTCTACACACCCTTGCGCAAACACCAGGATTCAAGTAAATACCCGCTGCTGAGTATAGACAACACTCTCGTGTTTTCTTCATAACCTGGGCTAGAGAGGGTGGCAAAACAAAAGCCTTAGCTTAAAAAAAAAAAAAACCCAAGTCCCACTACTGAATTGTCTTAATGGTTGGCCATGATTACAAAAAGGCTGTTTGGCGCACACAACATTCCTCGGTAAAGCATGGTTGTTTTCCCCTCCAACTCAAAATTAGAACAGGCATGTCCAGCTCTGGTCCACGAGGCCCATTAATGGTGGAAAAGATGATTTATCTTGGCATTTTTAAAAAAAATACTGGGTGTGTAGACAATTTAAAAACACCATGACTCAGACTAGCGCATACTAACTTTCTGTGGGTTGAGGACTCTGATGATTTGTGTGACGGTTCCCTGGTTGAGCGCTTGGACGACATTACTGCTGGGGGACAGAAGCTGCAGCTGGAATGTCTGACAAAAAAAAAAAAAAACGTTTAAGAAAGACCCTGCACCGATGCCGCCAGTCAAAATGAGCCAACCAAACAAGAACCAAGAAAAAAGAATGGAGCACAAGCGCGTTCTTGCACAAACGATTAACGATGTTGGCAGATTTGGTGCCCGCCCCTTTACCTTTGGTACTGCAGCCTGAAAAACAAAGTCTGTCATGTCTGCCTCTGTGGAGTTGGAAGCGTGGATGGTGATGATGGCGACGTTGGGGTTGGGGTTTGCTCTCTCAAAGGTGAATTCTATTTTCAGGCCGTTCTTGTTGTAGGCCGTCATAGGAGGAATACCTGCGGGAAGATTTGAGAGCGGGCAGGTGTTTGGAAATGAGCCACTCGAATGCGCTGTGGAGGGTAAAGAGAGAATGGGAGTCTCACCTGCAGCTGCAATGTCATTAAAGAGGGGCTGGGAGGAAAGGCCATCCAGGAGAAAAGGGGGTTGGGAGGTAGGAACAGAGGGAGCAGGAGCAGGGGCTGGAGCGCCTTGGGAAAGGAAGGTCACACCACAGTTTGATGCGCCATTACCAATTGCAAAATGGATTCTCAAAGACAACACTTCACTCCGCTACATTGCTGACATTGCAGCCTTGTGGCCTTTTTAACAACTACAACCACAATTTTAGATGGCCAGTGTTTTTATTCCTGTTGCAAGACAGGACTAGTTCACGGTTTTTAATCAGAAAAAAGATCCTTCTTTTCCCCAGACTGTATGAAAACAGTGACGTGATTAATAAGGTGGAAGTAATTTCCCTAGAAATTGGCTCAGCAGGGAAATAAACTAGCAAACCTGTTTCAGATCGATATCGTGAAAACTAATTTGCACAAACAATATTTCACAGAATTTTTTTCTAAAGGTTAATTAAAACCCTACATGCATAACAATTTGGAACGGTGTACATAGCTTCTACGAATTAACGGAGTCAGTATAATGTTGACGATGGAGATGAACAAAAAGTATATCACGTAGAGGATTCTATTCTACAGTATACTGAAATTAATCAAATTTTGAGTAACATGTTTGAAATAAAACCACATATGGTAGATTTGGAGTACCCTACCACTTAGCGAGATGTCACCCAGCAGGTCCAGCAGCTCTCCTCCCGACGACGTAGGTTTGGGTGGCACTGCGGTATGGATGACTGGCACCACATCATTACCACCCAGCAGGTCTAATAAATCATTTGCCTGCGAGGAATAAGTGCCAAGTGCGTCATCCTCTTCAGTATTTACATGTGCTTCACTCCAAAATGATGTATTCCATCTGTGGGTGGGTTCGCTCACCTGGTTGGCTGGCTGACTGACAAGGGGTGGATGTTTTGAGTCGCCAACAGAGGGTTCCGTCTCTCCGTTGGTCTGCACAATCTCGGTGGGGCCATTAGTGGCTGTTTTCTCCATAATGGGCATTCGCTCGAGGAGAGCTGGCCTGAGGGGGATAACAAGCAGTGGAGGATGAACCAAACAGCAACACTACAGAAAAGAGCAATCTTACTGAATGGTCCATTTTATTTGTATTAGGTCTTTTGGTTTAGCTGCCACTTCACCTCATGTGGTCGTATTTCTTGAAAAGTGCGTTGTACTCCACTGCTCTCTGTTGCAGCTCGACGTCAATGCTACTGCCGTATATCGAAACCACCTTCTTGATCCGGCTACGAGAAAATTCAATGTTGGCAGGAAATTGAAGGGGTGCATGTTTTTCCAAATTAGTTAACTACTACAAAGCAGCCTCATTATACGTAGTGTTAAATCCAATGACTCACTTGACACCGCTGAAGCGAGTAGACAGCTTCATGATGGCGGTAAGAGAATAACCTCGAGTCACAGGAGTGGACAGATTGGATACTAGAAGCCCTTCCAGCACATCCAGAACTTCATCTTCAGTCACCTTGTTTAGAAACATGCATATTTAAGCATGGACAAATGTTTTGCACATAGTCATCAAATACAGCAAGCAATTCCCGGCTCCCCACACCCTTTGGAAACTGCTAATGTATTTTTAACGACTCAGCTTCTCTCACAGCTTCTTTGTAGCAATAATTTACAAAGGAGAGATGCCTTTGAGTATTATACTAGTATCAGTCTACAGATGTTGTTGCACCGTTGGTGTTCAGATAGATAGGATAGATAAGATAGACATTATTAAAACATTTTTTTAAAGGTTTGATCTTTCTACATGTACCTGAATGGGTTCCTCTTCTTCACACTGACCAGAAACCAATAGGTCCCCATACTCTCCTATGCACCAGGATGCCACTTGGACAAGAGGTTGCTACACAGACAGAAACAAGAGTCCATCTCTTCTTCTCTATGACATAAAAACAGTGCACAAGAATTGCGGTACATCTGACGCCGGGTCCCAGTTCTGACCTGTGAGATGTCATCCAGAAGAGCTTTGTAGAGTCTCTGTACTGTATATGCATGCATCTCAACACTGTTTGTGATGAGCTGAATAAGGTTGGGCACGGAGTCGTCGCGGACATAACTGCCTGCCTGCAAAAAACGAGCAGATGTGTTGATGAAAACACTTACGAGTAGTTCTCCGATAGAAATAAATAAATTTTAATGGACAGTTTTATCACTGGGTGTGGTGTATGCTGAAACGTACTGTGGTCAGAACTCTCATTATAGTGTCGATGTGCCATCTTTTTGAAGGGGCATACCTGTAACACAAAGGCCACATTTATATTTCAGGAAATGTTACGTTTGTGACACCCAATACAACAAGGTGATAAAGTGACGTATGCGGTCAGATAATACAAAGAATCAACATTCATTCAGACGATGGATCACTCTTGTAATCATCACACAGCATTTCTGTCGTCATTCAACAGTAAGCGATGTGAACAACGTGCGTCAATGTCGTACTTTTCTGCTGCTAGAAAGACTCCCGATGCACAGTCTGCTTTAAATTCTGGATCGCACGAGTCCAGGAAGTAGAGCAGCTCTTTCATCATGCCTCTAATGTTGTTGCCGTTCACCAGGGCAAAGCTCAGTTCCATTGCACGTCTGCAGTAGCAGTAGCGAGGAGCAAATCAAGGACAGAAATAAAACAGTTACGTAAAAAGGTGAATGGGTGAATGTCCTCGGTGTCAAACTACTGAAAATCACCCCCTTACCTCTTGATGGACACGTCAAGGTCTTTTAAACAATCCACAATGGTACTCCGATGCCTCTGCACTGCATTGTGGTCAGTCTGTACCGTCTTTAGTAGAGATGTCAATGCCACATATCTGCAGGGGTGAATTTTAAAATACATTGCTTAATGTTTTAAATTCCGCTCTCTCCTCTTCAGTTTTGGCCTAATGTAAGTGTCAGGTGAATACAAGTGAAAACTTGTAAATATCCAACTTAATTAGCATTTTTAGAGTTTTGCAATCAAGAAGACAGTAAAACACAAGTAAAAATAGGATTTACCTTATATTTTTGTCATTATTAAGGAGGAATCGACCTAATATATTAATTGCCAAAACCTGTAACACAAAGCGTTATACGTCAGATTAGCATAATAAATAAAAGATGGGTATAAATTGAATTTGCTCACCCTCAGTCCACTTTCGGACTTGATGTCCATGATGGTCAGCACAGTCTCGTACAAGATTGCATTGCCCACGTTTTTACTTGTCTCAGTGTTTGTTGCAACCTAAACCCAAGTACAATCAAATACATAGTTGTTAAACTCAACCTTATAGGCATTTGGTGAGGGTCCAAGTAGTCAGGTATTCATTGATATTTTTGTGTACGGACTGATGAACACAATGCTGTCAGATTGAATAAAGCATCAGCAGTCTTTCAGACGATGGATCACTCTATTTATCATCATACAACATTTGTTCCTGTGTGATCAGTCCCGTCCTTGTCCTATTAAGAATTTTATTTGGGCCTCATTATGGAACACAATAACTGTGCACAGCTGCTATGTGCTAGTTTAAATGTGTGTCTGCTGCTCTAAAGACTGTGCAGGAAATGTCACAGCTGAGTTTAAAAAAAGAAAGAAAGAAAGAAAGAAACAAACTGTCTTCTAAAGCAATAACCAACTAACCTGTGCAAGAATGTCATTCATTGCTTCACTGGAGTCGTCGTCGCTCCTGCCTAGAATTCGCAGTAGTCTCAATATCCTCACCTAAGAAAAGGAAAACAAGTCGGTCAACGGACATGAAATGCAATTAACTTTGTTATGACTTGCTGCACACCAAACAACCGTGCCAAACGCGATTGGACTTTCGCATGGCAAGTGAACAGTATCACAACTCATCAAAAATGTCATGTTGTATCATAGGACATTTTGGCAAAAGACACATTTCCAGGTATAAGTGAGATTGGGCCAGCCGCCGCAACTACCAAGCCAAAGTACGCACTGTCTAAAGCTATAATTTCATATGTGCCAATGGGTGAAAAAGCGAAGCGTTAAGAGTCTCTGCCCCAAATGCATACTAGCTTTTGCAACAACATTTTTATTTCTAGGTATGGAGTGACAAATTGTAAGAATAAAATTGAAATAGTGTTTTACAATAATATTTGACCATATTTAGAATCAGGGTTACGCATAAGTAGTGTGCTTGATGTTCAAACTGATGTTTGAGGAGATTTACCTGCAGAAAAGGATCGCTTATGCCCGACACATCATGCTCAGGCGAGTATCCAGACATTATTAGGTTCTTCAGAATTCTCACCAGTTGTGGAACCAGCTGCAAAAGAGACCAAGATCAAAAGAGAAAAGAGGTAGTGTCACAATATTATGTTTGAATATTCCAATACTCTGCATCAATCCTTCGGAAAAATACAATTTTAAATGGGGTCATTATTATCATTAGCAACTATCGGGAACAAAACGGAGGGGTTAGCAAGTTAAAAAGTAAAAACATAGGAAATCAAAATGAAAATCTCGTGATATGTCATAAAATCTTTTGTGGAGAAATATTTGGTTAGAAGAATGCATTTATGTAACAGGATGACTACACTGAGAATTTTGTGAAAATAAACATTATTTTAGAATTAGATTTTGGTAAAAAAATCACAAGAAAATCAAGCGCTCTACTTTTGAAAACTAATTCAACGGTTTGTGCAGTGGTTTCTGGTCAAAACCAAGCTGAGCGGATACACACATTTTACAGAAATTGTGCGGATGGCGACAAGAAACCTAAAATAAAACAAATCTCTTGCCGTAACTTAACATTAGCATTGTGTCTTTAAATTTCATACTACACACACAAGGCGGGTTATCTTTGTAAATCCCGGTACATGAAAACAACCCTTGTGACAAAGATTGCGAGTACTGGTTCCGAGTGACAACACCTCTGGCGATCACGTGAGAATCGACCCACTCAACGGTGACCAGATGAGTTGTGTACTTAGCAAATCAGATTTTAAAAAATGTAGTTGACAAATGAACCACCGCATTGGATACTATCGATAACACTGACATTGCAATGACCACCGTACAAGATAATCCAAATTAAAGCAATTTTGAGGAAGGAAAAAAAAAAAAAAGCACCATGAATTACAGGACAGATTGGTTACATCTCAGGTGACTGTGAAGAGTGAATACTAATTACAGCATGCACCAGCTATGAAATCAGAATGCACTCTTACCTTCTCATTCTAACACAATGCAGGAATTGTAACAAGGACAAATGACAGAAAAAATATGAGGTAGATGTTAGGGAGTGGAAAATCATTCACTTTCAGAGAGCTCAAAATAAGTAGATCATGAACATGAGGGGTGGCGCTTCAGGCATATTTTCTGCTGCATCAAGAGACGACAGCAGCAAGTGAAATAGAGTACAAGCAAAAAAAAGATCAGCAAAAGAAAGATAAAACACCGACGCACAATTCAGGCAAAATCCCAGGTGTTAGCATTGTCTTACAGTGGGTAAGCCAGAATTCCACTTGGCCAATGGCCACTTTTATTTGCTAGAGAAGTGGCTATAGGCACACGGGATTAATCTCTCTCTTGGCTTTAATGGTTCGCCCGGTGAATCATTGCTTCGTGTCATTTTAGTGCTGGGAGCTGTTAATCCAGTGTGCAGACATCCCCTACTTTTTCTGCCGTCATACACATTTTATCCTGCACGTTACCTAAAAATAGCTGGATGTGCATGTTTTGACGGTGCTGAGCTTTGCCATTAACTTTCCCTCACGAGTGCTCACTTAATCTTAAACTGAGAGATGAAAATGTGAACACAAGGGAGGTATCGAGTATGACACTTTTAAGTATGACATGATCTTACTCGGCTAAATCCATTAGAAAAGTGCAGAGTACAAATGCAGGCATTAAATGCTGCCATTAGCAGAGGTAGTCACAAATGTCATGTTTGTGAAAAGGGGAACAAAACAGGGGCATTATCGCAGGCTGTTCTTTTAGGGCTGCAGCTATCAAAAATGTATACATTTGGGTACTCAACTCATAATATAATCACATTGATTAATCTGAAACAAAATATTTAGCATTTATAAATCAAATAAAATGCATGCGAGATAGAGATATTTGTCCACTTCGGGTCGCCATTCTTTAATTCTATTGTCCTATCTGTGACTTTGAGTGTGTATGTCTTTCAAGGTAGGGCCTTAACAGGTGAGTTAACCAAGCTTGGCACCACCATATTTTAACGAACAATGGTATATTAAATTTGCTAACACAGATGGTTTTCATGAGTAGGCAATCATAGAAGTGCTGTTGTAATTTATTACCAAAATTCTTCCCAACTTTGGACATGCTCAGGCTTTTACAAAGTTTTTACTCCTGGCTTGCCGCCACAGCATCAACTTATTTCTACACCGAGTGGTATGAGACTGCAGTAACACTAAATCTTCTCTACCTTTAGCTTCTGTCCATTTTTTTGTTGCAGCTCAAGCATCTCTTACATCACATGCAGCCTTTCCATTAAAGCAGCTCAGTTTGGTGCACTTTTAATGAGGGAAAAACAGCAACTAATCATATTAGCTCAGGTAAATATCATGAGCTAATAAGACAGCGTTTGTTTGTACCTTTCTGAAGTGAGACAGCATGTCAGGACTTCTTTCACACATCTCAGTTAGGAGGACAACAGATGTATGGAGAACACCTAGGGGATAAACAAACGAGAAATCATTACAGTGAGGGAGTTGTGTGTGTGTGTGTGTGGGGGGGGGGACACATATATGCGCACAATATGCGCACATATTCTCTGTCTGCTTGAAAGTGTGCGGCCAAACAACCAAAGTGTCTCTCTACTTCCAGAAGCAGCTTTCAAACATGTACTTACGCTTTAGACCACACTTCCCCCCCATTCACTTTGCATAAGAAATGAGCAGTGACGCACGTGTTTAAACTGAACCATTTTGAGGAAATAAATTATGAAAAAAAGAATTCACTGATCTGAGACAGATTAATTAATGCAGGTCAAAAGTGTATGGAGAAAACGTTGATTACTATGACAATTTATTTCACTCAAAACACCAATTTGCTGACTTTATGACCCTTGCGGGTACCTGTAGTTTTACCATGCTATGAGTTATAGTGAGATGAAAAACATAAAATGATAATTATTTGTTTGAGTCATTATTTCAGCATTTTGTCTGATGAATTCATAAAATATGCTGGTGTTAAACACTCTTATTAAAAATATTTTCAGACAGCACAGCACTGGTACTTGAGAAGAGGAAACTACTTTAACAGTTTATTCAACCTAAAGCTGTAAGGCATTCGAGACAAAGTCTAAATACTCAATATTGATCATCCGAATTTCTCAACCGAATCAGTATCTTTTTTTTTGTTGCTCATTAATTCTATTTTGCTCTGTAACTGACACATCAAGAGAATCAGGGAACAGTACGAGTGTCGCAGTGGTGAAGGGCAGGCACTAAACACATCCTGACAAACCGTTTGCACTAACCATGGTTCTTCTCGCTCAGCAGGTTTTTTGTGGCTGGAAGGAACATTTCCATGAGTTCAGGAACCTTTCTGATGACGTGAACCGCACACAGCGCCGCCTGGCAGCAAAACAAACATATTAGACACAAAACAAAGGAGGGGAACAGATAACGGAAAGAGAAAAGGAGGGGTCATTGCAAGTTTTGTGCTTGAGACGACATTCATTTGAATTCTCGGGACCACTTTGTTCATTGACATGCAGCTCACCTTTTTCCTCAAGTAAGAGTTGGATGTTTTGAGCAGCTTCTCCACCTCTCCCGCTAGGTCACGGCACATTTCTGAGGAGCCCATGCAGCCCAAAGTGCACAAGGCCAGCCCTTGGACGTACTGTGTGCTGTGATTCAAGTCACTGAGGATCAACAGAGGATAATTGCATTGTTTAATATATGCATCTTGGTTGCGTTTAAACAAAGAGACAGGTCAGAAAAATTAGGGACACTCATAGACAACACGTTTCTTTGAAGAACAACAACAGATTTCCCAGCAGAATAATTAATGGGCACATTGAAGCTCGGGCTGCCAGCTTACTTTTTAATGCAATTTGTCATTAATAGATGCACGTCCTGCCTCTCGTCCAACAACAGCATAGCTCCCAGATAACCTATTCGCTTGTCAGTAAACTTCTGCGATGCGATCAGCTTCAGGCACTCAAGCTGGAAATGAAACACAAGGAAAGGAGAGTTTTGATTGTGATATTACCGAGAGACTATCAGTATTATACTTGTTGGTAACTTACCTGCCCAAAGTGCGCCGGGTAGCCCAACATGTGCATATAAAGGAGCTTGGCCACATTTCTGCAACGATATGTATTGTCCTCTTCTCTGAAAGATGAGCGGATAGCAGCACACTCTTTCTGGATCATTTCGCGCTCCTCTGCCTGGGTCCGCGCTGTCCGGATAGTCCGGATCAGCTCCCGCAATCTGATCGGAGCTGGCATTCTCTGCAACAGAGGCGGCAAACAAGCATGACAGACTAAAACGCCAGGTCCAAAATAGAATGTCCAACAACATCCGCTGATGGTATGACTAATAACTGACTTAAGAGCTTCCAATTGATATAAGCCATTTTGGGGTCGTTTCATTTGACAGCGCGAGGAGAATTATGAGGCAAAACGCTAAACCTTGGTAAATGTCTGACAACAAACAGGCTTCATGCCCTGGGCAAAGGTTGATGGATTTATATGTGGAACACACCTTGTGTTTAAATTCTCCCATGATTATTAACGCTAACACCCAATCCAATACAAAACCAAACAAAAAAAAAAACAAAAACAGGGTGAACTATGGACCGAGAAACTATTATTATAGTTGATAATGACCGCCAATTAGTACACTTGGGAGACTGCCAAACACAATTAAGCTTGTGTAGCAAATGTAAGCAAATCCAATGTTTTCAAAATGGATTTGTGCACCACAGGGTGTGCCAGAAAATTCTCACAAGATTTCCCACACTCATTGTGTGGTTAAATACTTTGTCCCTGGCTGCAATTCGTTTAGTGTTCCTACAATGACAACATTTAAAATTGACCACAGATGGCAGGTATAATGAGTTGCTTAAGTCATCACCTAATAAAGTGCACCACAACAGCGCATCTGTACAAATGGACAACAAATGGATGTAAACTAGTTTAATATAGCCAACCATCAATAGTTATAAAATATTGAAGCGGTCAAGGGGTGAAAGAGCCGTCTGTGAACTTCTTTTTAACAACTGTCACAAGGATTTTAAAGCCATTGCTGAAAAAATAAAACAACTATATATCGCAACATGACACAAATTGTCAGTTCATAAACAAGCTAAGAATAGGCTGCGACAAAATGTCAAATCCAGCGTCAAGGGGAATAACTCTTGCTACAAAGCAAACTGCCGAGTGTGATCCAACACCGTCCATGGAACCTGCAGTCTTTTCAAAAGGGGTCTGGAGTTGCTTGCTGTGTTGAACACTAAATCCAGCCCCTATCAAGAGCTGCCTGTTTTAATTAAAAATTCCTCCTGGATGCAGAACAAGGCAGCTTTCTTACATCTTACATTCTTTTGATACCCAATACTCTTAGTCATTAGAATTAATGTCACTGTGGTGAGAGTCAGGATGAGTGAGGCAGCATTTTGTGTGTTCTCAAAGGCGGTTCCAATTCTGACCATTTACAAAAATACATAAGTGACTTAAATGACTTTAATGTTAAACAATACTCAAACCTATACGATGAGGGGTGGGATAAGAAGCAGTTTATCATATCAAGAAAAATCCTATTGAGGTGCCAAATATGCCGTTCATATGGGAATAGTTGAATATAGTGTGAAATGTTCCTAACACTTTTTTCCCCCTCGTGAGTTTTGTTGCACGAGATTTTCTTTCAGGGGGCTGACACCGACAAACAAGCTTGCCAAAGCATCCGTTTACCACTGGGAGAAGTCAACCTGCAGTAGTACAAGCATCAACAACAGATTAAACAGCCTTTGAAAATCGCATTCTTGAAAGCTGTGGTGAATTATTCATTATTCTGAGTACACACAGAGGGCAAAAAGATGTAAAACTTGTTTCAAAAAGTCATTTAGCATAGTTAAGTTCTCATTCTTTGTCAAACGTAGACAATGCAAACATCCATGTATCTAAATGTCAGCCCCAATACTATCCATAAAACTGCTCCGATATTACACATCGATACCATTTCACAAGCATGACATGTACCTTGTAGAAATACTTTCAGGTAAACATGGATGACAATACTTTTTAGCTGAATGCAAATTGTGCTCTTTACAATGGATGGTTAACTCCACGCAGGCGGCTACCGAGTTTTGCGACCTCTCCCGCTCTACAGTCGAACCTGCCACGCTCCAGTCAGAAAGACAATAAGGGTACGTTTGCAGTTCAGAAGTAACATGGTAATCTTATGCATAAGCGTTTTAGAGGTTTTGCACTCAGTACAAGTAGAGGGAGGTTAGTAAAGTGACACTATATTCAAATCTTATTTACAGTATTCAAATCGCAAATTCTCCCTTTAGCTGGCAGTAAAAAAATAATTGACGATAAAAGGAACGTACATGTAAATTGCTGTGCCTCGTCTCTTACCAGTGGTTATTTTTACATTTTTTTTGACAATGTTGTTTAGTTCTAATGAGTGTCAACTGGGAATACGACTGAATGAAAGGTGGAATATTATGCTCATCTTGTGTGGTTAAATAAGGTCTCCAAATATTAGCAACCCCTCTTAGTGCGTTGCAAATATTAAATATACCTTCATAAGTCAAATATTTTACTTGCACTTGGGCCTACTAAGCTACTGTATTTTACTGTTGATCATTAGTGTGTTACTTAAACAGGTTAATTATTTTGGCCAAAAAGTTAGAGATCCACAGCAAGGCTTTACATTTCCCTGCTCGCTAATGTTGCAACGTTGCTTCCAGTGACACAAATGACACCTACACATTTCGGCTAGCAACATGCTAACAGCAATAGCATTTAAAGTTAACACCCTGGGAATAAGTTGCCTTCCCCTTGACTGACATTAGACTATTACACGACGTTTGGGTCCCAAAATAATTCCGATGTAAAGAGGATGTTCCGATCGTGTTTGGAAATTACACCTGAACCTGTCCACAGGATATGATGCGGCCTTTTTCAAGGCGTTGTTAGCCTGCTACCTGCTCAGTCGTTTATACCCCCGTTTTCTTTCAATGAATATCACCGGCGCTGTCACCCAAATAGGGTGATGATTGCGTGAGCCGGGTAAGATAGAATTTGATCTACGGTGCTGTCACGGCGATTGTAGCTCGTAGTCGCGCAGTATGAATGGTTGTGTGTAGCCTACCTAACTTAGCTTCTGACAGACACAAGCCCGGTGCACTGAGGAGCACTTCCTATGCAGCGCGACACTGAGTTGTCAACGTCAATACCAACAAAACGAACAACTATTTCTATCACATAGTACCGTTTCCGCACGCCTGGTGACAGGGGTTCACTTGCAATGCACTTACCAGCCGTGGTGATGCCAGAAAGTAAGTGGAATCGTCTCTATAAGCAATGGAGGGAGGAACACACTCGACATGCAAAATGGTGGCTACTCCAGCCTCAGCACATCTACTGCAGGCGGAGGGTTACACTGACATGTCCCAAAAGGTTTTGGAGCAAGAAAGGTTTGCTCAAGTTTAGCAGCGTACAGTAGCGTTAGCTTTCATCGGAGGACTTGTTTAAATCCTGGCATTGTTCTATTCCAAGACGCACGCCTGATCCGCTGATGATCGCCGAAGAACATGGGTAAAGCACTTGTTCCGCCAGTACTATAGGTCCGCATTGGTTTAGAACGTGCGCGGTGTTGTCTAACGCCTGTTCTAATGCATCGTTATTATAAAGAGCTAGCCTGTTAGCCAGCTCGCTAACATCGTTTTATTGCTTTTACAAGCAAATCGAACTGAAAAAGTCATTATCCTAAGCCGTCTGCTCCGTGCTGGATGTTTGAAGCGCCTCTTATTCCAACACAAATGGCACTTTTTAATGATATCATTTTTGTTGATGTGGATTACTTTCTGCTTAAGCTCCCCCTCCTGTCTCACCAGCGGAAGAATATCACTTTTCTATCCCATGTTGTGATGCGGTCCTTTTACTCGTGGCATTCAGTGATGACGACTAGTGTAATGTTATGGCACTGGGTGTGTGGAGGCGAAGAGCGCCACCTCGCGGCACATTTTGTATCTGTTCCATCCCAACGATCCATGAAAATCCAGCGATTATTGATTAATAGTTGTGTATGGCAAATCGGTTGAGTACTTATTATATGTCCTCGATATCGATGCACTTGATATCAGAGCACTAGTACACTCTGTCGTAAAGGGCGTATAAATCATTTGAGGGCCCATAAAACACAAGACCTTCCACCATAAAAATGTTATGTTCATTATCCACTAAATCAGATTTGGTGAAAATAATAATCCTTAGAATGCAGATTTCACAACAAAGTGGTGCCTTTGGGCACATGGTAGTGAGTAACCCGTGGGCCTATTCTAAAAGTTGCTCACCAGTGATGGAATATTGTGATTTCCACAAAATGCTGCAGAAGCAACCACTTCAAATTGTAAACACTTTATGAATAGTCATAGTCATACTTCTCTTTAAATTCCAACTGTTTCCTAAAAATACACCTGTTCACATTTTCACAGTTTTCAATAATGAAACGAATTTTGTTGCATCCAAAATGAACGCGTTTCCTGAAAGGGGCTATTCTGCAAATGTGTACTTGCTAGTTGCTAGCACGACTAGCTTAAGGGCTAACACTTCCGCGTTGGCTGTGCGTATCCCGCAATGCACCGCGGCAGGCTGTACGTGACAGATCAGCTGAGCTCGAGCGTCGCCGCACTGAGCACGCGCCCGTCAGCGGCGTGCACGCGCCCGTCAGCGGCTCTTCACCAGAGCTGCTCCGGGGCTCCTCGGTCGATCCGGTTGTAAAATGGAACCCGTTCATTGGAAATACCTTTTTGGTTTTATCTCCATCGCAGGAATGTGACGCATGAAGTCGTTTTTTTAAAATTAATATTATATATATTTTTTTGCCTCTGAATCGACGATTCTAGTGGAGGCACACAACATTTTCCACCTGGACCGGTGTGGGGAGGGGGCGTCCTGGGGGTTCGGAGGGGATTCCTCATCCTTTTTTTCTTCATTCCCTGGGGGTGGACCATAATATGTCCAGGCGAAAACAGACCAACCCCTTCAAAGTTGACTGTAGGTATTTCAGCTATTGATGTGCAAGTGCACCTAGGTCTGTTGTGTGATTACTACAGTGCGCTTACTTTGGCAGTTTGTGTGACTGTCAACAGAATTGAAAATGCCGACACCGCACATGACTGGTGTGCTTTCCAAAGGAAGAATGAAATACAGTTAACATAGCCTTTTGATTTCAGTACTGAGGTGCGAGCTTCATGCAGCTTTGATGCATGCCCAAGCTTTCTATAGTCAACCATTGAAATACACGGAGCCACGTGAAACTGTACTGTATGTTACTACATGTGTTTACAAAGGATTTTATAAATTGCCCTGTCCAGGATCTACCCCACCTTTCATCATCACATGGGGTAAAGCCCATCCCTCAACTCCCATAGATGTGTTCGGTTCGAGAGACTGCCAATGTTCTGCCAAAACATCCTACCCGTGCAAAACGTCTTGCCGGAGGCTGATTTGACAGCATTTATTTCCACTATTTCGCAACACACACAATACTGCTTTGAGAGCTACACAATAATGGGCTCGAAATGACTCTAAAAAACAATTACGCTTTGCTAAGAGACTTGTATATATTTTTGTTAAATTGATTTCATGACACAAAAGAACAAGCTGACATCCCAGATTCAGGACAGGAGCGCAAATATAATCAGCTACTGGTTGTTAGTTTGAAATGTCGAGTCAGTCCTTGTGCATTGATTAACCCCTAATGAGTTGAGTGTGATAACAGAATAGTAAAATAGTCATGTTTCCGCAGAGTGATCCAGTTTTTCACCATGGTACGCTTTGGAATAGTAAATCCTGATCTGGCATGCGTTAGGACCTCAGCATGTGTAGCCAAAATAGCTGGTGTGACATCATGACTGGTCTTGTCTGTACAAGTAATTCAACAAAGAAGGACACAAAGACTTTCTGATAGAGTTTGAAATATGTCCCAAAGTTCACTACGTTTATGGAACGTTTGAAGTCGGTTTTGCTTTTTGCCTGGAGGTTTTGCGTCTGTCTGTTTGCAGCATTCAAGTTTTTTTTGTGTATTTTTTTTTTTCTTAGGTTAAAGTTGCTGCATCAATGAACGTTGTAGCACAAAGTTGCTGTCTGTGAATTATTAGGTGAAACATTTTGATGAAAAAGATGGCCGCAGCTAACTGCTGTACCGGCACAGATGTATGAAGACATTTTGTCAGCTGGACATTGCGCTGTCCCGCAGAGCGTTGCGGTCTGGTACCGGCAGCAGACGGATGGCCAAGTGGAAAGTCTTCTTTGCAATTAGTCAACTTCAAGCGTTAACATTGATGCACGGGCCCGCTATTCAGATCAGAACCCTAATGCGGCATTTCCTGCAGGTTCAGACAATGTTTTGTGTCAGCATTTTGATGGTGACTGAAAGAAGAATGAGAAGGGGGCGGGGGGGGGGGAATTCATCGATTGGCACACAAAGTTGAGTTTTGGCGTTGTATGCTCTATGTTTTGCTCAATCCAATCTCCCCCCAGCTCCTCCTCTTCATCGTCTCATGTCTGTTGGCTGATGAGTTTGTCTCTTTGTCTGGATTCAGTCAGACACTGCGTCACCTCCTGCATACAGACGCACAGACACTCACAGATAACATCGCAGTGGCAAAGACTGATGGAGGGAGGGAGGGAGGGAGGAGAGACAGATGTACAGACACAGACTCACAGCGGGGGGAGGGAGCATCTCCCACACATCAATCACAAGGCTGTGTGAAACTCGCTCGTCGTGCCGGTCCATAGTTCAGTACTCGGACGCACTCCAGCAGTGCAAACAAATGGGGTTGTATGGGAAAAGTGCCCAAACTGGATTCGCACGTCAGTTTTGTTTAGTCAGTGCCCAAGTAGTAGAATAACAAACCTCGTGACATACAGATGACAATTTTGAATCTAGCTTCTCACTATCATTTAAAAGGTTAAGAATTGTAGGAAAATTCGAAATGCGTTTTGGACCGATACCAGTAACACATACTGAGTGCCTATGCCGCTACTACTTTTGATATGTCAAATTTAATTACACAACAAAAAAATCAACAGACATTTTTTTACTGAAGCAGATGATGATTCACCAATGTGTCAAACTGCTGCTGTTGGTGGTGATGGGTTATTGCTTTTCTTTTTTAAACTCGCTGATCGGCTCCAAAGTCTTGATCGCGTGAAACCTAATCAACAAATATTATTCGTTATTCCTTTTCAAGGTGTCAGTGGTATCTCCCGGGAAGGGATGTTGTGTGCAGTTTTGCAGGGGTCAAGAGCGCTAACATAAGTGAAGGAGCTAAAAGGAAGTCTCACATGGCCAAAGCTTGGTCCTCCCACTCTGAGCTGGCGGTGTGGAAGTAGTAGGAGCTGCACACGAGGGCGGCCGGGCTGTTGGCTGTGTGGGTGGAAGTGAGAGAGAAGAGAAGGAGGATGGCGAGCTCCAGGAAAAAAAAAAAAAAAGAGTGCAACCTACTTCCCCCTGTGGGACTGCGGCATGTATCAAACTGCATGTGCGTGTGAAACGGCGGTGGGGGGTTGGGATGCAAATGAAGTGTGCGCGTATGTCAACGCGCTCGGCTGGCATCGCATTCATTATGTCCCAGCGCAGGACGGCTGATGGGAAAGCGGCCTGGTCTGCCTTGCTTTGCTCCTCCTATGCATTCCAAAGCTCTGTTTGATGATGATTAACTAGGTGGTTACAGAGATTTTTGGGAGGTGTCTAGCTTTTGTTCGCAAGCATTGATAATCAAACAAGTGTTCTCAGAGGAGAGGCTCGCACGAGCTACTGTTTTTCAGGGGACCACTGGTGCATGCACAAGTGTTGAAAAATTAATGACTTCTTATGGTAAATAAGGCACTAAAGGCTGATTCTACGTTGCTATGGAGATCAAGAGCCTTGTGTCATTGTTTTGTTGCCTAATACATTTTTGCTATGTTAAGCTCCAGCTAAATATAGTCGCATGGCCATTCTTGTCATTAATTTGCGACTAAACTGATTATTATAGTGCATGTAAAAAGTCTACACACCCCTGTTCAATGGGCTCCCACTATAAACCATTTTATTACCATTGATCAGTTTATATTAAGCGGAGTCTTAAACTCATTTTTATCACGAGTCACTTCATTGTTGTTGTTTTTTGTCCGTGCTCTGTTTTTATCTTGACAAGAAAACCATATCTAGCACTCTATGTAGGGCACACCTGAGAATCATATCCCACTATTTCTCTCCAGGGCCATTCCACACTTCCGGCATCACGGGATTTCAGCACACTATCAACATGGACGGCAGGGACGAGTTCACCGAAGACAATGAGTGCTGCGGCAGCAACTCGCAGGAAGTGATCGGACACGAGAGCGGCACAGGTTAGGACGACGGAGGGACGCGGCAACATTGATTGCACTAAAGGGGTGTTAGTGAGAGTAAGCCCTGCCCTGTGCTCTGTTGTCCCGTCTGTATTGATAGGGCTGTGTTTGCCTCCATAGAAGACAGCGAAAGCGACCCGGACTCCTCGTCCAACGCCTCGACCGACGACCACATGACTGCCAAGAGGGCGCCGTGCCGCCTGCAAGGAGCAGGAGTCAAAGAGGTGAGGGATGAGGGATGTAACACAATCACTTAATGTGGGGGTGGCACTTCCCCCTTCATCTCCACGAGGGGGCGCATACATCAAATTTAAGTGAGCACAATGACATAATTCTCAAAAGAGACTTTTATTTTTCTGATGCACATGATATGTCAACTGGCTGCAGTAGACCAACTGCTGGCGAGGAAGGCTTTCAGTCATATTTTTTTTTTTTGCTTGAAGTATCGGTGGTTAATATCTGCATCCTTCATGAGTGCCCGATAGATCACTCTCCCATCTTTAATGAAAACAATTGTCAGATAGATTTCGCCTACCAGTCTGTCTATGTACGTCATAATGAACATTAACAAAAACTTCAGCGTTCAGTTCCCCTTAAAAGACAAGTGAAAGGCCGAAGCAGCTCCTATTGCTTAGCAAATGTTCTCTATTTCAGCATCAGGGTGAGTCATGTCTAAGATGCTCCACTGCACCGTGTCTCAATGACTGAGTCATAGCGGCTCACTTGCACATTTAACATGTCATTAAACTGCATCGGCAGAAAGGCTTCAGGAAGTGGGCGAAACGGACAGTGGGCCACCGCACAATTTGACCTATTTTTGCTAGGGTCTTAACATGTTTGCAGAATTAGGAATGTGCATTGTCTATGTACAATATATATTTGAAAGGAGCTTGCTTTTCGGCAGGAGAATGAGGAAGGCTCAGACCACAACAGCAACTTTGTATGTCCTCTGTGCACGCTGGACTTTAGCAGCCCAGAGAAGCTCATCTCCCATGTCTACCAGGTGAGCTAAGCTCAGGCTTGTCACTCAAAGATGAAGCTGCGTATGTGAAGCTCCACCATGAAATGGAAACGACAACACCAATATAACTGATATTTGCATAATTTGAATGGACAGACTGATGTTTACATTACATGTAATTTACATGACAAGTATTTTAAGATGATGTTTAAGATATTTCGTGATTATTGTTAATGCTAATTAGCATCTATGTTGTACTGTTGCACTACAGCAGTACTAAGGCTGCAACAAACAATTATTTTCCATAAGCTTTCAATTATTTTGTTGCTTAATCAATGAATCGGCGAAAAATTCTTGTTAGATTCTATCCCTTTATTCAAAGGGACTTAATTTCAGATTGACAGTGCAGAAAATGCCATCACGAGTCAGATAAGAGAGATAAATGTTGGGAATTGTTTTTTTCCCAAAGTAAAAGCAACTATTTGCAAATGTTTTTTTGTTTTTTTCAAGTGATCATATTTATGTGAATCTTTTGCTAAGCAGCACACAAGCTTGATGAGCAGCAGCAAGAGCTACGTGTGTCCCGTCTGTGGGAGAGCACTGAGTTCACCTGGCTCGCTCGGACGGCATCTTCTCATTCACTCAGAAGACCGTCTCTCCAACTGCGCCGTGTGTGGCGCGCACTTCACAGACACCGACAACTTCAACAGGTGTTACTCGCTTGTATTTCATTTGTTTTAATGTGCATTTTTAAGATTAGAATTACACTGTAAATTTATTTGTTATTTGTTATAAATATTCCATTCATCCATTTTTCTGAACCGCTTAGTCCCCACGGGGGTCGCGGGCGTGCTGGAGCCTATCCCAGCCGTCATCGGGCAGTAGGCGGGGGACACCCTGAACCGGTTGCCAGCCAATCGCAGGGCACACAGAGACAAACAACCATTCGCACACGCACTCACACCTAGGGACAATTTGGAGTGATCAATCGGCCTACCAAGCATGTTTTTGGGATGTGGGAGGAAACCGGAGTGCCCGGAGAAAACCCACGCGGGCTCGGGGAGAACATGCAAACTCCGCACAGGGAGGGCCGGAGGTGGGATCGAACCCGCACCCTCCTAACTGTGAGGCGGACGTGCTACCCAGTGCGCCACCGAGCCGCCTTATAAATATTCCATATTATTTTAATATTTTAATTAGTATTAATAAATTATACCATACAGTCATTATTTAAATAAATTAATTGTTTTAATTTTGGGAACTGTATTTGGTGTAGGAGTGTGAACTTGAACTCAGTGGTTGATTTGGTGTCAGGAGAAGAAAAGTCAAAGTGTGATTTTAAATTGTGTGTATCTTCTTTAATCTTGGCTTTCTCTGCTGGTATTTTATTTCAGGGAGAAGCTCAAGGATGTTCTGGACACGACCAGGCTGGATGCCTCCGGCGGAAGTGATACTTGTCCCCTTACCCACTCGCTTTCCAGTACTCCCATGTCCAGTCCGGGACCTGGCTCTCATTCCTGTCATGGACCTGGACCCAGCCCCAGTTCCTGTCAAGGTCCCCAGTCATGTCAAGTCCATGAACCCAGCAGCAGCCTCTGTCAAGGCCATCGAACGTGCCACATGTCCGGCCCATGTCAAGGCCCCTCAAGTCAAGGGCCCTCGTTTCCCTCCTTGCCCGACAGTCTGCTGTCCGAAGGACCGTCGCTGGCGTCCATCCCAGATGCCCTCACCTCCTCCTCCTCAGGTCTTCCTCCCATTCCGGACATCCTGAGTCCGATGCCTGTGTATCCGGCCGGCGTGCTCCTGGTGTGCAACAGTTGCGTGGCCTACCAGCAGCTAGTGGAGTCCCAGTCCCCCATGCGCAAATGGGCCCTGCGCCGCAAGAACGAGCCCCTGGAGTCCCGCCTGCACCGGCTGGAGCGTGAGCGCACGGCCAAAAAGAACAAGCGCGCTTGCGAGACGGATGAGGAACGGGAGCTGCGGCGTCTGCGCGACCGCGAGGCCAAGCGCATGCAGAGGATGCAGGAGTCGGAGGATCAGCGGGCACGGCGCCTGCAGCGGGACCGTGACGCTATGCGCCTTAAGAGGGCCAACGAGACGCCCGAGAAGCGGCAGGCCCGGCTCATCCGCGAGCGCGAGGCCAAGAGGATCAAGCGGCGGCTGGAGAAGATCGACCCCGCGCTCAGGACGCAGATCGAGCACGACCCAGCCGCCATGGCCGCGCTCACGGCTGACATGAACCTCTTTCAGTTCCCCTGCCCCATGCCCGTCCCTTCCATGGGCAATGGACTCTTCATGAAGCTGCCCTAAGAGGACCGTGACTCTGATAAACATTCTAAAGAAGGGGTGTCCAAACGTTTTATTCCAAGTGCCGCATACAGAAAAGTGGCCACGTTGACATCCTTCACCATCAAATTCCCTTTAAAGTGAAACTTGAATGTCTGAATTTAAGAAGACTGTTGTTAGCAATTCTTCCAAAGATTAATGATTCAATAAAATCTCCAAGTTTTTAAAATTGGCCTTTAAAATTGTTATAAATCAAGCCAATGTACACATTCCTACAAATAAGTGCTTCTAAAAAAAAAAAGGAACAAAGAATTTAACTTAAACTAAATATTACATTCATAAAACTAGCTATAATCACAACAAATATGTCCTTTGTATCCTTCTATTAATTTCATACATGGCCTTCCAGCTAAACTTAAGAAAGAAAATCTAACAAAATAAAAACCACTTATGAAAAATCCAAAACCATTAGCGATACAAAAGATTTACTTCAATTTACCATTCATGCAGAATATAATAAGACAGGGCCCACTCAACTAAAATGGCACAAACCAGTCTAAACTCGACAGTTCAGTACAACACAGTTCTCAGTCTTTGCATGTTAAATATTGGAAACAAGTGTCTGAATTCAGTCTACAGGATCTTTTGAAAGTCAGTAGTATAATGTTGGCAACCAACACGGGTCGCTTTTAAATGGACGGTGGGCCCCAGGTGGCCCTAGGCCGCGGTTTGGACACCCCTGCTCTAATTTATTCCAATTGATGCGAATGTTCCATGTGGTATGGACGACTACCTTCAAGCATGTTGTAAAGAGATTGAACCTGTTTGTTGTACCTGTTTGTTGTACTTCTCAAGAATAGACAGATTGTTTTGCACACGGACCCCTCAGCGGTGGGAGCGGGGATTGGGGGACCCCTCTGCCCTCCTCACTGGTCCAATTTCCAGTCCAGTTCCGCTTCCTGGAGACATTCTACCTCATCCCTTCCCCCCTTGACTGAATGACGACTCTTTTTCTACTGCCTTCACTTAACGGGACCAAAACGCATCCTTGAGCAACCTTGCTTCTCTTCATGACACTCCCCCAGGGCAGCAAAGGGGTGGAAATTTTTCAATAAATTTTGCTGGGAATTTAAAAATTGGGAATTTTGGAGATGTACCAAATTGGAAACTTTCCATGGGAATTAATGGGATTTTATCATAATGAACTGGGAATGGAGGGCATACATGCAGCGATCAGCGGTCATTATAATTTTGTACATGCGGATTTAAAAAAGAAAAGGGTCACAGATCATCTGCAGTAATGTTGTTTTTTGCAGAGGATAAAGAATATATGCAAAAGCAAACCGCTCTCCTTGTCCATATGTGAGGGTATGACAGTAAAGTGAACCCCTACGTATGTATGGACAGTTTGGTTTTCAGTTTTCATAGAATTTTATTAGGGGGGTTGGAACTCATCTTCCATTATCCGCACAAAAACCCATCCGTCATTTTTGTGCTCAGGCCACATCCATGTCTAAATAAAAAATATTGCTCTGGCTCTATCTGCTGGCACCTCGATGCCAAGTGTGTTGAACTACAGTGAGGTTTTAGATACGTAGAAAAGTGCTTTGCTGTTGTGGGTTAATTCCCATGGAAGGTTTCCAACTTTGCAGAAATTTTGCAACACTCACCACCACACAACCTTTTCTACTTCCTCCTTACATCTCTGCTGCTGGTTCTCAGTATATGTTACCTCTCACAGTATTTTCAACTCATCACAATCTATTGGAGTAGAACTGGAAACTTGATCAACTTCAGCAGTTCCATTCAAAACCTGAAACATGTAAACGGTATTACTGTACATAGAGTTACCGATGGAATTTTGATGATTATAGTTTATAGAAGGTAGTAGAGTGGACTAATGATTATTTTGTCTACCTCCCAAGGCTCAAGTTCTGGCTTCCTATTGAATTGTTTCCCTTTTGAATTGAACTACTGAAATAAATCAACTTTCCTATGATAATCAAATTTATTGAGCTGTACCTGTAAGTACTAATTTGCTGTGGCGGCTCAATCCAGGTTCTCGTGTAAGTCATAACATTTCAGCTCACAGGAGCATGTTGGTTTAAAATGTCCTTCATATACAATTGTGGCTTTTTTTCTTTTTCTTAAGGTTCATATACATTGTAAGCGCCTCCAAAAATGTTGCCGTAGCTTGAAATCCACCTGAGACGTCACCGTTCTGGTTCAGCCCCTTTTTCGTAGTGCCCGTATGGAAAGCATTTAGTCCACATTCTTTAACTCTAGCTTCAAGTTCATGTACTAGTATGTAGAACGTAGTAGGGTAAGTAGTAACTACTCGTATGACACATGCCTTCTCGTTGACCCTAGTGCAGCACAGTAGTTTACTTCCCACTACTGTCTGCCATTCCTGTAGACTAGTATGACAACTCCATGTTGTTTGTGAGGTAAAACTGTGCACTAGTTGACAACTAGTAGTACCATTAGTGAAGATAGAAAATTCTACTACTTAGCATCTTCCATTGCAGTAGTAGTAATTTAGTTAGTGGATTGTCTATTAGGCTGCCCATAGTAAAATGTCACTCTAAAATGAGCACCTTCTGCATACTAGTATGGTTAATGTTTCTAGTGAGGAAAAGCAACTACTTGGCATTTTTGTGCTACTAGTAGGGCCCACAAGGTTACCAGTGCATGCCCTTGTTACTTTTGCAATACAGTACTTTACTACTAAAGTTTATTTGTCTACTGGTAGGTCAAGATGGGTGCTAGCTGTGTGGGGAAAAAAAGAGCTGAGACACTCATTCTACTAGTGCCTGAACTGTTTGACTAGTGACCACAAAGGATATACTAGTACATTCAAGAGCTCTTTGTCTTTTACTAAAAAAAAAAAAACTTTTGTTGGTAAACTTCATATTACCAGTTAAGTGAAACTGTGCACTACATGACAAACTCTACTAGTGGACATCCAGCACTTCACTAGTGGTACAATTAGCACACAGATGTTAACTACTGTAGTGCACAGTTTCAAAACACGTGGTTGTCCTAGTAATATGCCAATGTTGTTCCACTCATGATGAGAAGCATCATGATGAGAAGCAGGCATACTAGTACCTTAAGTGGGATATCAAGTATATGGACTAATTTTTTACGGCTTTCCATACGTTTCACATGCTTGAAGCTCGTCCTGGCACATCATTTTGCAATATATCGTGGATATTTTTGTTCTTACGTTCTTTTGCTTTTTTTGTACTGCCTATTACTGCATATATATATATATATATATATATATATATATATATATATATATATTGACAGAGACAGAGACATCAACTCCTTGTGTTTGAGTCACTCCTAGGGCCACACTAACAAAGGGAAAAACTGTGAAAAAGAACCAATTTGATGAGAATAAAGTCAGATAACACTGAAAACTGTTGTGAAATAGTTTTGTTCATCAAATGCGACAACATAATTCCAAAATTCAAAGTACAAATATTGTAATTTGGAGCAGTGCATCTCAAACTTTGTACAAGCACCACCAGCATTACTAATATAGTGGATAGTGTTCAATTAATTAAAATGAGGCAAAAGATTTAATCTTAATCGTACATATTTTATATTATTGTAAACTACTGTGACAGTTTTTTTTTAATTCAATTGCACATATTGCATACAAGTATGTCAGTATTCCTGAAAAGATAATTAGACACGACCTTTAAAATCACAAAATTCACAATTTGTCTCGCCCCTAAAAAGGGAAAATGGTTTAAAAAAAAAAGTGGCCCAGAGCTGGGGTTTTTTTTTTCATTAAATAAATACTTTAAAGTGAAATAAAACTGAGCTGAAAAATGTAGTGTATTTTAAAGCTACAAAATATTTTAGAATTTTGTGTGTATAACATCCATGCAACGTTTATGTTTTTATG
This sequence comes from Syngnathus scovelli, assembly GCF_024217435.2. NCBI lineage: Eukaryota > Metazoa > Chordata > Actinopteri > Syngnathiformes > Syngnathidae > Syngnathus > Syngnathus scovelli. Next base: position 14,442,056 of record NC_090850.1, read on the forward strand.
ATTTTGTACTTATTATAATCCCAAAGTTAAATGAGCTGATTTATCACTGAAACTATGCGCGGTTCACCTTTTTTTTTCTTTTCTTGAAGCAGCAGAAGCTTCTCAGGAGATTCTAATTCAATGAGTGGACTTTTTTTTTCTGACTTTTTTCTGGATGGGGGCCAGCTGAGGAAGTCAACTGGGTGTTTGTCACATTTGTCTTCCTGCACTGGGCAGGTTGATGTCAGATCTGCTTATCCTCTCTCTATCTCTTTACGCTGCAAATCTCTCACTTTTTCCTCCAGCGGAATATCATAGCAAAGGATACAAAGTTGAGTGTTTATTCCTTTTTTTGTTCATGATCTGAGCTGAAAGAATTTTTCTATGTAAACAGAAGACTTATTTCGCTCACAAATGTGTTTAAATGTTACTAAGCACCTCTCCTTATAACTCATCCACCTCACAGTTGTGGCATAGGTAGATTGTTGCAGACTGTAGGTGGAATAAAAGGTCACTAAAATATGCCGTTATACTGCATTACAGTAAGTAAGTGCACTTTTTAGAGTGGCTTTTTATTGTGGGCAACCTAAGACACACCCATGCAATAATCTCACCACACTGCAACTGTGAGGACCATGTCAAAAGAGAACCAATCACTGACATGCATTAGAGAGATTTGAGGAAAAAAAATAGGTCTTTTGTGTACATTAAAAACAATCTTTAATTAGAAGCTTTATCTTGTGGGGGGAAAAGGTACTGCATGTATGTTTTGCTCAGTATATATGACCATTATTGGACAACTATAATACTAGTGATGCAAAACGAGTTGACATCTCTGTACTCATTGTGATGTGCTTGATGTTAAGTCGAATTTAGTGTAGTCATTTTTAATGTGCATGTTGTCTTCTCATGTTCTCTTTATTTATGCCTACCATTTTTTCTTAAATACATGATTTAAAAAAATGGAATCAAAGATGGCCTTTTAGTTGGTATCTATCAGGATTTCCTGTTACCATCCGTGTTTACAGCCGATCGGGCAAGCAGGTTTCAGTAACTGACGGCATGTGCAGTACTGATGGAACCAAGTCACCAACGTGCAAATAAACTGATTTTACTATTAATGTTCTCGTGTTGTTGGTTTTTATACATTTGGGTTCAGCTCTCAACTCTACATCATCCTAAAATATTCTGCGTTGGTTGATTATTAAAGGGTAAGTGCACACAAAAAGATTTGTGAAATTATTCCATGTATGCAAAAAAAGGTTTTTTTTGCATACATGGAATAATTTCACAAACAAATCAATCAAACAATCAGCAGAATTTTGATAATAGTTTATATTTATATTTGTATATATATATATATATTATATTGTGTCGACTTAACATGTTGAATGCAACGTCTCCAAGTTAGCTGTAACAATAAAAATACAATATCTTTGTGTCCTTAAAGTACATAAAATTCAAACAGCCAAACAAAAACAATGAACAAAATAACGGCCTAAGTAGTTCACAGAGAGGTACAAATATACAGTACAAATCTAATTTATCCAATAAAGGGTACAAATAATAATAATAATACAAAAGCAACAAAATAGAAATATTAATGCTTTGTTAAATTCAGGTAGGTGTAGGGTAGTTCTAAGGGCGCACTTTGGGTGGACAACTCTATAAGGCTTCTCATAAAAGATCAATACATATGGGTACGACCATACGATATTAAAAGTCACTATACAAAGATCAGACGACCTGGATTATACTTGAGGATTGAATGTTACATTTACATCTTTGCATATATTTTGCAGATTTAGGCATTTTGGAAAAGAAAAACAAAAATATTTGTTTTGTTTTTTTCTTCCTCAGTTACGCATCACAACTTCACATACAATGCAGTGTCATCTTGTGCCACAAAAAAAAGGAAAAATACATCTTTAAAACTTGAAACCGTTCTGCTTTTTTTTTTTTTCTTTTTCTTTGTTTAAAGTCAACATGGAACTATTCCTCAAAATTCAACTCCGGGAAGTTATACAAAGCGGGAGTTAAGGCAGCAAACAATCGTGGTCATAGCTTGTGAACGACAACGGCACACAACTCGGGCAAATCCATTGAGCATTTATTCCATATTCAACTTAAAGTCCGTGTACTTCTTGTAAATTCGTCGTCCTCACTAGTGAGACAATTCGACACACGAGCAAGATACCAAATAAAGTCTTAAACTTCAGTATCATACTAGTGTGCTAAAGACAGTTGCACATATATATCACACACATACATATATATATATATTTACACACACACACATATATATTTACACACACACACATATATATATATATATATATATATATATATATATATATATATATATATATATATATATATATTTACTTACACACACACACACACATATATATATATATATATATATATATATTTACTTACACACACACACACATATATATATATATATATATATATATTTACTTACACACACACATATATATATATATATATATATATATATATATATATATATATATATATATATATATATATATATATATATATAATATTCATACAAGTGACATTCTAAAATTCTACAAGTTAATATCTATTGCTTCAGCAGTTGCATGCAGATGTCAATTAATGCAGATTTGTCTCATCTGCCAAGTTCTCCTACTAGAGAGGACAAAGTGCACATGGAACTCAATGTTTAAATCTCAAATAAATGCTCAAAGGACTTTTCCATATGCAACGATGACGACACACAACCCGTGATTTCCATCCTGTGACTCTTCAAGTTAAAGCGACAACACTGCCAAGAAGTGGACATTTAGTGCAAGTACTCACAGCAAGCCAAGTCTACACAAGTGGCCCAAAAGAAAACACCAACGCTGGCACGGTGCTATAACATCATGGAGCGTCCCCCGAGGTCAGGAGGTAAAGACAAGCGTTACTGCTCACGACCCGTCATGGGGTTAATAACTTGTGATTGACCCTAAATCAGGGGTGGGGGGGAAACTTTTTTCTAACGAACATGATTTTTATTTTCCCAAAGCCCTGCAAAAACTAATTTTCTAAGCCTGGTAGCATTATTGCTTGAAGTTGCCTTGATTTTTATTTTTTTTTAAAAAGAGAGAGAGAGAGAAAAGAAGGTTGCTTATATTTTTTTCGCTTTCTTTGAAACAGAAAATGTATTTGTTCTAAGAACATAGACTGGCCATTCGGGAAAATCACTAAAAACTCTCAAAATTCCCGATGGCCACCATGCCCCTGAACCACCAGAATTTTGCCATTGATCTTCTTATTGGTTTTGAAACATTTAAAATACTCAGACATGTGCAAGCAAACATTTAGAGATCAAATTAAGTCCACCATTAGAGGTTTTAGTGCGATTTAGATTCATCTAGAAATTCCGCTTAAAAGCCAAGCTTACTTTCTCTGACTTGTGTATACTTTTGTGGTGCTTTTTTTTTTTTTTTTTTTTTGGTGATGTGCCAGGAGAATTTTCTCATGTAAAATACACCTTGGCTGGAGAAAGGTTAGGAAAACTACTACTACGTATTACAAACATTATTCAGGTTTGATGTTTTTGGACTTTTCTAACGAGTTTCTCTGAGGTTTTCTTTGTTTTCAGATTTGCATGGCGAGCGGGAGCAAATATTTCCCAAGCCATAAAGCAAAAAGAAGAACAGTGGAGTAAAATAGCAATGGGCTGAGCGCTACTGCTGTGTTTACTGCATAGAAGACGACGTTGCAGCCGTATCGCTAACAGCGTCAAAACCCCTCACCCCTAAAGTCTGGACACACAATTGACAGCTATGGGGAGTTATTGCATCAAGTTCACCTGAATTTTGCAAAACCAATCAACAAATTGCTTGACAAATATTTGAAATGATACTGAAAATGTTAAAACAGCATCACCCTGCTTTTTGAGGAATTGATGGCACCGCATAAGACAGGGCTTTGTCACGACAAAATGCACCTCCTACTTGACTTCCACATAGTACCTTGGCAGAGATTGTGCCAAAGCACTACTTTTGTGGTACAAGATAGCCCCTCCTTCTAAAAAGAAAACCAAATCTGTGACCATATGAAGAATATACTATTCCAATTAAATGTTATTGAAAATGTCATTTCATGAAAATATGAATGTGTCCAGACTTTAGAGAAACCCTGCAGACATATATATATATTTTTTTTTAACTAACATTTAAGCTTACTGGTCACAACACGAAGTAAGACAGCCAGACAGGAGATGATATGAACCAAAAGTATATGTTCCTAACCTAAACAAAAAAAAAAAATTGTTAGACTTTTTCAGTAGGAATGTCTGTGATGTGCTGCCTGATTACTAAAACCCTGGCGCGTTTGCGTGTCTTCTAATTGCACTTGTACTGTATCTTCAATGAGCACGAGGAAACTGCAGCATTCATCTTGGCTAATTTGTAAACAGATAAAAATACAAATACAAAAAAAAATGCACATCAGTTTTCCAAAGGTATTGCCTTGGCGCGCTATGAGGCAAAAGGTCAGTGACAAAGAGAGAAAAGTGAGGAAATTGAAGAAGTGTGATCAAAATGGGCAATCAACAAGCCTATAAAATGGAGGATGGGACTAGTGCAGCACTTTTTAAAGTTGGGGTGAGACAAGGTTGACTTTTTGGGGAAAAACAATATATCCAATGAGGAGAGTCCTGCTTTGGGCTCTATTGCTTTAATTTTGGTAAACGAGCAGGCTCGAAACAAAGGCTAACATGATTCTACGGGTTATTCCCGAAGTTCTCAGTCTGCTGTTTAAAAAGGTTTGAGGTAAGGTGGGGGGCAGGGGGGGGGGGGGGGGGGGGGAATCCTCGCTGACGATACTGGAATGAATCAAGCACTGATTCCAGTTTGTTGCACTTAAGCAAAGACACACAAACAGACAGACATTGAGAGGCGTTAGTGGACAAAAACAGGGTGTGATTGATTCTTCACAAGTTGGATTGCAAGACGAGCGACGGGCCGCGCCGCGCTTTGTGCGTCGGCGTCGCGTAACAGACGCCGACAGCCGGGAATGGATTCAACATGAGACAGCTCCCAACGCGAGCAGGAGTAGTCCGAGTGCAGTCCGATAAGGAAGCCGGTCGGGGGCGTTCCCGTTGAGATGGCGACCTCCAGTGAGGAAGTGGTGACAGAGGGAGGAGAAATGCAGTGTGAAGGGACTTTTCCTGGAAACTACAAACTTTTCCCTTTGGGCGACAGAAGAATTTTTTTTGTTTGTTTGTTTTTGTCAGTTGGATGTGCAAAAAAAAAATCTTCAACATTCTCAGGCTACATTCACACTCTTTTCTCCATCTGCAGTAGGTCTCCTCCACCGTTGCTACTAGGGCTGAACGATTCAGGAAAATCTAATTGCGATTTTATATGTTTTTTTTTACCTCAATATTGTAATTGTAATTTAATATGGGATTATATTTTCAAGGTCCTTTTGTGATTTTCTTTCAATATACTAAAAGTTGAACTTTTCACTTGTATTGATTTGTGCTCATTGTGGGCGTTATTGGCAAAATGTGTTCATCCGTAAAATTAAGAAATGGTCATGCAGTTTGTATGTTTGGGGTTAAAGTTCTAAAATAAAAACTATTAAAATTTCTCCAAATAATCATACTGGATCTTAGCAATCGTTATGAGATTGTTTATCAGTTGTGTCTTTGAGCATGTGAAGATCTAAGAGATTGCTGAACCTTTTCCCCGTGATTGTGCTTCTTAGGAATGTGTGACTCGTCAGTCATGTTGCAATTTGAAAACTGCATTCTACTACTTTGTGATGTCGTTTTGAATTTGATAAATCGTTCAGCCCTACGTGCTACCAAACACCGTCGTCACTTCCCTGCATTAGAGCGGCCCTCAATGGACAACTTGACCTCCTGGGGTATGAACGAGGGCCGAACGTGTCCCGAGGTGCTGATCTGCGGACACGGGCCGTGCTCTCCCTTCATATTGTATCTTTGGAGGCCGGGTGAGGACCAGCGTCTCTGAGAAGCGCCCAGAACGGCCCCAGCCAAGGCAGAGGCGTCCGCATGCAACCGGTAGCCGCTCTGACTCCTGGGGTGCTCGCCTGAGGTCCGACTCGGTCTGACGTGAGGCTCGGGGTGGTGAGCGGCTTCTTCCCTGTCCGCAGCCTCTTTTTCGGCCTCCCTCGGCCTGTCCCTGTGCACGCGCTCCGTCCTGAGATGAGCCTGAGGACGCGAGTGCTGCGGGGCTGGCGGCCCCATGAGCCGGTGAGCGGGCTCGGATGCCGAAGCGCTTTTGCTTAACGTCCTGGCCGTGTTCCGCTGTTGGGGGTGATGGGGTTGCGCGGTGGCTTTCTGCGGTGACGGCGGCCGCTGCAGCGTGATGGACACGCACACGTCCCCGACTTGCATCTGATGGCAGGCCAGGCCGTAAAGCTGCGCCGTGCGTTCTGGGCTGTAAGATGACCACCCTTGGCCAAACACAAAAAAAGGGTGCTCCGGGGGTACGTCGATAGTCACCTTGCTCTGCTGCTCCCCCACCGTAAAATGCAGCGTCACAAGACCGGGCCTCTGTTGGCTGGCGCGAATGTCCACCACCATGCTGGAGTCGATCTTCAGCCCCCCGCTCAGCTCGGCGCTGCGTACAAAGTCCTGAGTCTGCAGGTCCTCCACACGCTTCAGCTCCCCGGTGGCTAGCTGGATGATGGCACCCTTCATGAAGTGGGATGGGTTGCCCGCGGCCGGGCCGGGGACGACGCTAGAAGTTAAAGCCTGTGTCACTTCAGCGGGAGGCTGCTGCTGCTGCTGCTGGGGTGCGATCGGCTCACACACAGCCCTCTCAGAGAGAAATGCTTGGCCTGAAGGATCTGAAGCTTTGAAGGAGGTCTTAGGAGAGCCGTCATTCGCCTGTGCTGGGTAATGTTGTTGAAGCTGCGATTGATACTCCACAGGGACGAGCACCGGCTGCCCGTTGGCGAGCATGACAGCGTGGGCTGGCTGCCCCGCTTGTTGTTGCTGCTGCTGCTCTAATCTGGTATCAGCATAGCTCACAGGTTGGGCCACGTACCTGGATCGGCCGGACGCAAGATCTGGGTTTTCTGCATGAACGTCTCTGGCTCGCTGGACAATCTGAGACAGATTCAAAGGGGCGAAGGAGACCTCTTTACGCCCGCCGCTGATACCTTGACTGGAGGAGGACGAGGCCAAATTGCCAACGACCTGCTGCACCTGCAACAAGAACCAGGAAATTTCATTAAATATGAGTAATCAAATCTAACTTAACTTAAAAATCAGACAACTTGGAGGCAATATTTTGTTCGGCTTTGGCGCCGGTGGATCAGTTGGTAGAGCAGGTCGTCCAGCGAGTATTACTCACCTCCAAATCACTGTCTGGAGTGCTTCGATGGCCCGGTGAGCTCAGCTGGCGTCTCTGGTTGGGTTCGTGCGCCGCAGAGATTGCAGCTACCTGCTGCACACGTGCGTTCCTGCCAGGGTAGGGGGAGTCCAAAGATAGCTCCCTGGCCCCCTGCTCCTTATCCCCTCCATTTATCTCTGGCTCTTTTTCCTGATGCGCACCATGGCTGTCCCTGGAGGCAGTCGCTCTGGTGGCACCCTGAGGGTGATAGTAGACCGGCATGCCCCGTGAGCTGAGCTCTGCGGCGGACATGACACCGACAGCGCCGAGGTGCTGCTGGGCGGCCTGCTCCGAAGGCAGCATCAGCGGGACGCCGCCAGATGCTGAAACTTTGGCAAAGGTATGAGCGGCGACCTGAGCCTGAGGAGGCGGGGAGACCACGCCTTCTTGCATGACAGACGGGTAAGGGACGAGGTGTGACACGGCGTGGGCCTGACGAATGGTCGTCGGGGGGGAGATTAAGGACCCGGGGACAAAGCCGGGGGGTAAAGCGTATGGTACCACTGCGTATGGGGAGCTGACAAACTGGAGGGAAGAATGAGGGAGCTGCGTGTAGCCCAAATGGGGATAAGAAAGGCCCGGATGCTGCAGGAGGGGCGAGTGTACAGTGTAGGCTGGAGAGATGTGGCTTAACACTGTGTGAGGACTGGTGGGCGAGTATGTAACAGACGGTGGAGCCACTTTATAAAGCATACTGTATTGGTCGACTGGCACCGCTGATACGCCCTCAGAAGTGTCCACGCCGTAGTGAAGTCCCGGCTGAGCTCGCAGCCACTCCCCGGACGGAGGGCCTCCCTGAGAGTCGTTGTTGGCCACGCAGTTTGGGATGGAGCCCACTTCCTCCTCTCCAACAGCGCTACCTCCGCCGCTGGCGCCCGTGCCCCCTCCTCCTCTTTCAACGGCACAGCTAACTGCCGGTGTCCCCGCAGCGCCGCCGCAGTTACTAACAGGGAGGTCCCTCTTCTTAGGAGGCAGGCACTCCTGGTTGCGTTCCTGAGCTGGTTTCATTGCGACGCTGGGACTGACAAAGTAAATTCACTGGACACCGTAGGAGTGGACACTGGCAAGCCAGTCGGGCCGTGCAGACACCAGCTCTGAAATCCTCCGGCTGACTTCCGCTGGCAGCTCTCCTAAGGGCAAAACAAAGCACACATGAGCAGGAGAACAAAATCAAAGTCTTTCCTCAGGGCACACTGACAGAATGGCCGACTGAGATTTCTTTATTTAATTTAGTGGTTAGAATGAATAATAGATGGTCATGATGCTGCCTCGATGATGTCACTGTTGTAGTACTGGCACTGCTGTTTATCCTCAAAACCAAAGACAACAATCTTGCACCAGATCTGCACTGCTGCCGCCTATAGATTTATGACTAGGCCTGGGCGACAGTGTGAAAAGATAACCCCAATAATTTTTGCTTGATAATGAAATCACAATTATTCATTGTCTTGTAACCGTTACACAAACTACATGTACAGGATGTTGTAAAAAGTCAGTGTGCACAACATGAATGGTCTTGTTAAAATCCATCAGCAATAAAGTCATAATTTAGAATCTAGGATTTGCTTTGGTGAAAGTAATGCATGGCAGTTCTCGAGGTGACAATATTGTAATTGAACTATTGAATGCTACACCCTATTTTTTTTAATATAAACAATACTGTTTTCAATCACATGCAATAATTAGCGTGCATTATAAGTACATAGTACATGTCCAATGTACTGTAACAGCTGTTGAGGTTTTTAGCTTACAAGCTACTGTAATTTATCTGCATTCTATTAATACTTCTACTTGGAACTCCACTGTTGAAGAACATTTTGTCTGATCACATTTTGCTCTCGAGAACAGGAGCACACAAAAAGGATTCTTATATTGTCTTATCTGGTATGACCATCAATAACATTTGGTATTTAACTTTAATTCCATCACGAGTGAACTCACACTCAATAAAGCTTTTATTTTCACACACACAATTACGAGTAAGCATTTTGTGTCTAGTGGGCTACTAGTGCATGATACCTCACTACTTAGTGTGGCCAAGTAGATACAAGTAAAGCCCTGTAGTTTACAAGTCAAATTTAACTATGCACGAGTAGGCCAAAAGTTGCACTAGGAGGGTGGATGACTAAAACGAATAAAACCCACACAAGCGCTTCCATATTTTACAACCACATGGTCATAAGGTTGCTCAACACCTCTTGAGTTAGATCAAGCTAGTATATACTAGAAGCAAATTGAACGCTAGATGCAACCGAGTCCAAACACAAACGGATTTCAAAGTACACTAACAACAATGACATATTAAAGCGTTTACGTCATTTTTAAACGAATATGTCATCCTGTAGTAATAACCAGCGCAATCGTGGGAAGGGCACAACACAGTCATGAGTTTGCTCAATTATCTGGAGGGGGGGAAGTGTTCCAACGACTACATCGATGGGCTTCCTGGTTCTGACTTGGAACGCAGTGAGCCCAAAAGTCATTAGAACTCCGTTACACAGCACAGGCACTGTGTACACCGTTAACTAGTAGTGGATGAGGCTAACTAGCACTTTATATAATGGAAACTGCGCGTTATTGTACATTGCTGTTTAATGTGAACAAGCATTTTGCTGTTTAAAAAGTGGAGTTCGAAGGCCTGTTATTCAATATTCGTGTCGTGCTCTATTGGACACAGGTTCCGGCTAGTTAGCTGCTCGGCTAACGTTGTTAGCTCACTCAACTCCACTCCTGTTCGATTCATATCTCTTTACAAACGCCACAGCAATGCGCACTTTGTTCTTGTTAGGCACGGCGACGCAGCGAAGTAACGCAGCCTTACCTCCAATTGTCATCGCGGAAGGACTTTGCTGAAGGGAGTGGAAATTAGGAGATAAGATGAGCGATGTGTGACAAAAATCAAGGCTCAGAAGTCGAGCCCATTTCGAAGGCCAGCGGAGGCGCTCATCGATGACGTCACCGGGTTGATTCTATCGCTCGAGATGACTTTTTTGTTTTTTTAAAGGTATTCCGCTGCACTTACAAAATTCAAACAATTGAGAAGTCAGCATTCTTCGGGATGACGGATATGATATCACGTCATCCATTCTTTGCTTGTTATCAGCTTTTCGGAGCGATTACGAGGGACCCTCCGTTCATGCAGATAGTGACTGGGCCGGCACGGCCCACGAATAGCAAATAATTGACGCCCACTCAATTGTATTTAAAAGTGGGGCTGCGTCCAAATTTTAGAATTATGTAAAAGTTTTTTTTTCTCTTCAGAATTAGAGGGGTGACAGCCTTGTGACAAACCGAATCAGCGGTTGAAGTCCACATAATGATCAATGCCTTTTACTCACGTTTATTCTTATTTAACTGCATATAAGTTTACGCTCAGTTACCAAATGATATCCTTGTTCAGACCTTATCTCTAATATCTGTATATCTGAATTAAATATTCAACAATTTTGTCAAAAACAAAACAATGCCTTGCAGTTTGAGTAGATCATTTGCAAAAAACCCTCCAATGAGACAAAAAAGTAGAAAATAATATTATTGTATTAATAAAGTAACTCATGAGCTACCGCCAACTTATCCAGTAAAACTTCACGTGGTGAGAAAAAGAAACAAGACAGACAGGCTCCTCATTTGAAAATATAATGTATTGATTAGTTACAGGTACTTTGAGCCCTCTTTTCTGCCAGGAAACCTTTCTCAGTGCAGTACCTGTTAAAGGTTTAACGTGCCATTGAAACTAACACAAATAGACAAGTGAGATATATAAAGAGCATTGTTACAAAGGTTTCCCAAAAGGCACAAGAGACAAAAAGTAGCCAAGATGTCTCAAGAGAAAATTTGCATAATATGAATAAATACATCTGCTGGCAGATCCAACTGCAAGAGAGAACAGTCATCATAGAATCAGCAGAGGATGATAATCATATAAATATCTCTCCATAAAATATATAGTCAAAATTAAGTTTAGACTTACTTAGTACCATTAAAATATCAGATTTCAAACTCATAAATTCTATTGAGGAAAAATTGCCAAACTTAATGTTCAATCTCCCTAAAATGACCCATAAATTGGGTAAAATGTGCAATTAATAGCATTTTTGTAAGTCAGACAGCCGCCACACATCTTATACAACTAGTTATTGGTAAGGAATCTTACATTTAAGTGAAATGGGTCAGTACTTTCTAATATCAGGGGTGGGTAACATTTCTTCCTAGCTGGAGCCACTGGAATTTGTATTAAGTCCTTTCCAGGGCTACAGTAAAGGAATGGAGGAAAGGGAAAGAAAAAAAAAAACTTTCAGTTATTAAACTTATGAGCATTTTTGGTTTTAATGTCTTTTTATTGAGGTTTTATTTTGTCTTTAGACTACTCTTGCACCACAAGTTCCACACCCCTGATCTAAATATTTTCACAACTAGCTTCGTACTATTTAAAAAAAAAAAAAAAAAAACTGAACCAGTTACTCATTTTCATCATCCAGTCTTTGGTTCAGCAGTTACAAAACATGAGGGAGCCCTTGTATAGAAAACTAACTAATGTGGAATGGTTTAAGACCTTATTAGTTCATATTGAAAGGCACTATATACATTTAGCACAGATTAAAGTCATTTCAAATCATCGCGCCACAGTATTTGCTAAAAACAGCAAAACACCAAACGAGCTAGAATTTGGAAGCAAACAGTATAAATGTTTCGTAGGAAACGTGAACACACACAGATGGATTTTGTTTGCAACACTTGGCAGGGCAGGGCGGGCGGTAGTGTTATATTGTGTGTTGCCCTGTATTTAGAAAAAACATCCCATGTAAAGCGTTAGTCGACATATTTCCTGGAAGGTACACAATAAGTTTCAAATCAGTGTTGGTCAAATGCGTCATTGTTGCTGCAATAAAATCTGGACTGTGAGACTCCTGAATACTAATCTCACAACGTGATATCATGAGTTAATCCCGTACAGTCTGCGGATCACGCAAGCTGGGCGAACAAGAGCGGTTATCTTCGGTAAATTTAAAAGAGCGATTTAAGTGGGATAAAATAAAATATATCTTTTAGTATTTTTCACAGTATGAGGGCACATCACAGTAGCACGACACGGGCCAACAAGGAGGATGTACTTTTTTGCATTCTCGATTTATTAATTTGTATAACTGATGGAGCGATTTTTTTTATGCTCTCCCAGTTGTTGCCTCAGATTTTGAAGCAGCATCAATGTTGCAAATTTTAGCTTATAAAGATTTACAAAAAAAAGTCAGAAGTTAGTTTTGTTATGCAGATGCATTGTTAAGAGTGGTAACATCAATTGAAACAAAACCGCACATTCTCAGAGGGAGTCGTTAGCGAGCGTCTCTGTGGAGAGCCAGATCCTCGCCCCATTTAGAAACTTGCTGATGGGGGTTCCGTGAATACTGCGGCGACACAGGTTTCCTACAGGGGTGAAAGGAAAAGAAGAGGAGAGAAATTCTGGAGGGGAATCATTTGGGGAAGCGGCCTGAAAATACATCCGCCTTTGATCAGCAGGGGGCCCTTTCGGGCTGGGGAGGGGCGTGCCGCTTGGGGTGGGTGCCTTGTACTGCTTGAGGTGATTCTGTAGGATCTCAATTTCGTCCACCAGTTGAGAGAGCTTGTGGTAGGCAGTGATGGACCCCCCTTTGGAAATGCAGGCTTCCGGCACCCAGCGGAGGAAGTAGAGCTTCCAGAGGGCCATGTGGGAGGGTGTGAGCTGGGGGAGCAAGAGGCCCTGCTGGTCAGCGGGTCGAGAGAACCACTCCCTGAAGAAGCGCTCCGACGGACTCTCCACCACATATTTCATGGGTGAGAATTCGGCTTTCAGCTCAGACCCCAGGGAGCCTCGTCGGGAGAACGGGTCTTCTCCGCCTTTCAGTCCATTACGCAGCGTTGCAGAGGCTCCTCGGTGGACGGAGCCATATTTCTGAAAGAGGAGAGAAAAAAAATCAAGACATATTTAAAGATGGCACACGTGATTGGCATGGTCGATAAACTAAGACACCTCAGCAGACAGAGAAGCTCAAGCTGTCTTACCTTTGTGCGCCTAAAGCTTCTCACTTCCCCATTGAGAACATATGCAGCTCCCTTGCCAACATACATGGGGTTGTTAAAAAGGGTTTGGTCTTTGGCGGAGAATTGCTGTGACCAGTCCCACACAGGAGGGAAATACACAATAGGGTCCTCCCCTTGAGGGATGGCTTTATTCCTTGCAAAGTCCTACAGAAAAGAGATGCCATTAGATATTTCTGACTACAAGCAGAGCATTCCATCAGTCATTAAACAAACTACATTAAGTCAAACTGGCCACATCAATATCAGGAATATACTTAAAATAAAAAGAAATACCATTTTTTTTCACTTGTTTTCTGTTTTTAACATTCCTCACCATCAAGTACTGCGCACGTTGTTTCGGAGAACTGAAGAGGAAAGTGCTGAAGAGTGGGATCCACATGCTATCACTTAAGACAGTCAGATAAGCTTCTGTGAACTCAAATGCAGCTGGATACTGGTTCATCATTTGCCACACACCGTCCAGGAACAGCACGAACAGCGGGGACTTGAAAAAATAACACGCACACAAATGATGTGTCTTGATAAATAAACCCAAGTGCATTGCCTTGTACAAATGGGCAAATACCTCCTCTTTGTCATTCTTTTTTAAGTGGTTGCATCTGTCCAAGAAGCGATGGCCTGCCATCACCCACTCCTTCTGCACCAAACCCTGAAATCCAACAAGGCTGCGATAGTGAGGATCCACCATGAGCTGCACCAAAGAGGACACCACGCAGTTCAGGTCACGGTCCTCTTCCTCTATAGATGATCACAGGGAAGAAAATCAACTTGTTTGCAAGAACACATTTCTATAGAGCCTGAAGTGTTTACCTTGGAGTATGACTGAAACATTCCTTCCATCCAAGTGGTACACCATCTCAGATGCGTGCTTGAGAAAGGCTCTGCAATCAGAGATTATGTCTTAAAAATGTTTTTCAAATTAAAGCCAACAAGCCAAACATTCCCACTAGTCGCTGAAACACAGCCAATCTCATCATGCGCAGGCTAAACACAGCAACTGCTTTTAGTTATTAAATAGGCCAACATTTGTGATTCTTTAAAAATCCAAAGTTTTTGACATTCTAAATAAGTGTAAGGGTTTCTACATTCGGGCAGTTTATTAAGTACGACCACAGACGCTGGCAGGTTCTTTCCATACCTGACATACTCAAGCCATCGTGAGTTTTCAATGGATGAAAGCCACCTTTCCTCAGATTCCTCAAAAGGATCTGCACATAATCAAAACAGAACGCTTGGAATGTAAACTGAACACAAGAATGCGGACGAATTCCTTCTGTGTCCAGATGGGACCCCGTAACAAGGCTAACCTATGACGCAGATCTGCCGGATTTTGACAAAAGAACTCTGGATGTCCTGGATGCTGGGTAGACACTTGTCCAGGTCCAAAATGAAGACTTCACTGCATTGTGGATGACTTTTTGTAATGGCGGTGATGATCCTAGCACAAAAAACAACACAGCACTGAGGATGTAGAAAAAGCACTAAACCAACAGCACCACAAAATGTCAAACTCCCTATATAAAGAGGCAATAAATAGGGAGTGGTTATGAATGAAGATATACGTTGTTAGATTATCCATGCACAATTGGAAGTGTGTGCTACCTCTGCTCAATCTTCCTCTGCTGCACCGGGTCACACACACTGGCCATCCGTACAAGAGCACTTCCATTACGGTGATTCCAGCACCAAAGCTACAGCAAAGGAAACAATGGCTCAACTTGCTGGGAACTCAAATGGAAAACATTGCCTGTGATTTTTTTTTTTGACAAACAGAACGTCAAGTGGAAATGATACTCACTGGGAGCCGGTTGCCAGTTAAAAATATAGAGTACTGCTTAAGATCCTGGTCTGCTAGAGAAACTGGGACAACAATGTACTCTGGAAGACTGGGAACCAGCAGGAAAAAAAGCACAATGAGTCACAAAATGTATGCCCTCAAAAAGTGTTTGTTGTTCATGCAAGTATGCGTTAGCTCAATCAAGTACATTGTTCAGTCATTTCATGTGCCACGTTACTAAGGAGTAAACAATACATGCGCATAAAATACTGGACAATGGTTTCAATGCAACCTCTATGAGGTCACCTTGGGACTCAGTGGCACCTCCTGTCAAATGGAGACGTGCATTACAGCGAACCGCTAATGAAATGAGCAAAACAGTTTAGAGTGTAAATATACGGTCTTGCCAAAATATACCAGGTATGACTACAGGGAGGACTTTCAATGAAATTCTAGGAGGTGCCGGCATACTTTCCTTCACGCTCATTGCACTTGAGAAATAACAGCAGCCCAAACCTTGAGGAGATGTTGTAAAGCTCGTTTATGGAGCATACTCTCCACTCCGAGGCGCCCGTTCTCTTGATCTCTCGATCCCACTCGGAACGTCGATCAAAAATAGGTGTCTGTAATCCTCCTCGCCGGACGGGCGTGTTAAGTCGCTCAGCTGGAAAACAAAGACATTCAATCTCATTTGCATGTATGAGGAAGACACATTTAGTAATATTTCATTATGACGAGAAAATATTTTTGGAACCTTTGGATTCATGGTACCGCCTTCCCTGATACTCAAACCCGAAGAGCAGGTGCAGATCAGCTGGATGGGAGTAGTGAGCAATAGCGAGACAAACCTACAATAAGAGAAGGGCAACAGATGTACTCATGAATGACTGAATCATACTGTACTGTAAATCATACATATTTTTGACAATTTCATTCAGAGTACCAAAAAACTACAATGAAGGCATTTTAAATGCTTCCAACACAAGAACAAGAGTGACCTGGGAACCAATCCTTTTGCTCAGGATTGGACTGGAGTCACACAAAGCAGGCCATTCAGTAGAGAAGCTGTGAAAAGCATGAGGACACCAAAGAAAACACCCCGTATGAGCATGCGTGCGTGCATGCGTAAGGAAGTACCCGACTCTGTAATTTACTATAGCAAAGTAAGTTATTATAGGCTGGCTTAATTCCATATGTCGTAAAGAGAAAAAGGGCCAGGGCTATTTTGTTTTTAACTTTACACTCTAATTACTAACATTGTGTCCCTAAATATCCACAGCAGTGAGGAGTGGCTAATACATTTTCATTCTAGAACTTCCATGTTGCAGTTACTCTAATAGAGCGGATGAAAATGTGACAATTTTCCATGAGACCATTCAGTTAGATGGTGTTTGTAAACCCAGCCAACCATCAAAGGTGTTTTTTTTTTTTTCCTCAACATAACTGAATTGCACTGGTCAAAAACGTTTATTTTGTGCCTATTGCTGAGGAAAAAGTAATTCAATGTTATAATTATCCTCATCTTGTCATTGAGGAAGTGGCCATGGCAATAAAGCTGTGTGTGTACGCAGAAGTCCGGAAATGAACGGGGCAGCAGCATACAACTTTGACATGTACACAGGAAGCAAGTGCACAAATTAGACAGTCAGCACTAAGCTCCACTTGCATGATGTCGAAGCAAAATGCTTGTATTTAGAAATACACGGTTGCAGACAACCAAAATACGTCGTTCCCACCAGACTTCTTCAGTTTTTTAGGAACCTTTTGTATTATTGTAAATGTAGCTCAGGGCAATCCAATTCTAATGTTGTGTACAGCTCTGTTATGAATTCAATAGAACTGGAGCATTTTGCTTTAATCATGATGTATTAGTGTTGCCCACTGTAAAAAAAAAAAAAAAAAGCTTCGCTCCTAATTTCATAATAAGTATACCAAGGCTATAGTGATGCCTCAACCTAAAATTAATTTTTTCAATTTTATTTTTTCGATTTTCGAGGTTTTTTTGTTTGTTTTGTTAATAACTCTGCTTTTCACTAGCTGCAAACACACAATGCAAATTGCCATTCATTTTAACGGCAAAACATGACTTGAGACGCTTGTAAATTGAGATTTAAGTCTAACCATAGAATGAATTACATTCGGAAGTCAAGGCTACACTGTATTGGACATTTTAAGCAATGAAAATGTACATTTCTGTCTGTTCTGTAGATTTTGGAGTACCCTTTCAGAGGATTTTTTTTTTTTTTTTTAACCAAGACAAAGTTCAATCACTCACCTTTTTTGCACTCTCAGGCCCGGCCTCGTCAAAGCAGAACCTTATGATTCGCAAGTCTTTACAGTAAAGGATGAGCTCAGTGGGGTTAAACTTGAGCTTTTGATTTGAGCCCAAAACTTTCTTCTTCCCCTTTGTATCGTTCACTGAAAACAATAAAAGTATGAGCTGAGTATTTCATTAAATGGGGGGTAAAACATAAAACACAAAGATAGGTAGAGCGGCGACAACAACTCGAAAACACAATCTGGTGTCAGTCACGGTTAGGCCTGATAACGTCCTTTGGATTCAGACAAAGCCCAGCATGTGAGCATGAAACAAACGTGCCTCATCATTAGAGCACACGTGCTTCTGCGCTTGGTGGGGCCAGCAATGTAAGCCATTAGTGAGATGTGTACACAAGGTTAATTCGTAATCGGATGCAAAACACTGCCTTTGTGCTGGCATCACTTGTTATCAGAGGGTAGATCAGACAACAGCTAAAGAGCAGACAGCCATACCAAGAGCCAGCCGCAACAAAACGAGTTTGTTGCAACCAATGTAGGGACCGGTCTTACCTGTTACCACATGCTCTAAACATGTCAGGGGGATGTCATGCTCTCCGAGTAGCAGGTGGGACAGCTGGAACTTCTGAGTGACAAAACAAAAAGCAGAACGTGTGACTCCATCCACAACAACTTGATTCAGTTTCATCATCTCTGCAACCGTCTGCAGTATAGGTGGAAATGACGCATGTTTTCATTTCACAATGACGAACAGGAAAGTTTACTTCCTCATTCCCAGTTCAAACACACAACAGACATGGAAGTGGGAAGACAGCAGGCCGTTTTGAGTCGTTCATTCACCCTTTTGCTATTTTGTGAAAAACAGATAGTACTATTTTTCTTACAGCTTATCAATAAGTACAATGCATGAGCACCAAACAACTTTATTCTTACTGGTTTGGATGGGGCATCTTGAGGGATGAAGGAAACCTTAAAGTTGGTACATATCAACTTCCCCCACAGGTCATCTTGGCTGCTTTCAACACTGATGCATTTCCTCACGAAGTTTGCCTCGTTCACTACGATCTCCCCTGGAATCAGATGCGTTTAAATTTTAGAATAAAATAATAAAGGGGGCATTTGAAAAGGATGTTAAACTTATTTTAATTAAGAGCTTTAGGGTGCAGCTTTTGGTACGATTATTCCCCTCCCCATTCTTTTGACTGTTTTGTTGTGGCTTGTTAACCAGAGGATAGATTACAGTAATTATATGACATTATAGTTATATGACATGTATGCTGCACATGTACATTAAAAAAGGGGAAGCTTTCTTTATGAAGAGGACCACTCATGGAACCAGGAAGCTGCGGTAAATCATGTACGGAAATTTTATTTTTGTTACTGGTCACTTTCACCCCATGTGAATGCATTATGCAAGTATAAAGTATAGCGTTTTGATTTGATCTATTCCTCTAAATGGTATTTCACCTTTAACTAATTACTCAAAATGGCACACCACAAAGTTTTAGTTCAAAGGCTACATTGAGCCACTCCCTTCAGGGTCCCTTGTCATCTGGTCAGCACTAAACCAGAATTATATTTAGAATTGAAAACACTTCTGCAGCTCCAGTTAATGAATGAGCTGCATGTGAGACTGAATTGTTAAAAAGACACATGAAACTTACTTCCATGACAAGGGCTTTGCAGTAATTGTTCTGTGCAAAAACTATTTGTAACAAGTATTTCAAATGTCACAAGATCAGATGGAATTTTGTTTACAAGCTGCAGCCATCAAATATTTTTAGATGGATTTTTGCACTGGTTATCCATTTGACTAATCAAAGAAAAGTTGATTTTTAAATGACAAAATGGGAAAGTGAGGTGCAGATATTATACTTATCCACTTGGGGACTTTAAGGAGACATTTGCCATCTATGCAGGCTTACCGGGAAGTAGCTTGGGCTCCAACTTTTTAATAGGGGGCTCAATGGTCTTCTTCACATCACTCTAAACAGGAAACATGGTAACCAGCAGTCAGTGGTTATTGAATGACGGCAAATATGTGACAATGCAATGTAGGTCATGAGAATTGTAACTTTGTTTATAGAGTCCCATAAAAAGATAAGCCATGTGGACAGAGGTGCCCCAAACACTCGTGTACAAACCCTCTGTTTGACCAAATAGTCTTATATGGGCAGAGGCGTCAAATGATTCCAAAACAAATACCATTATAATTTATTTGAACGGTAACCTAACCATCTTGGCTACACATCATTTGTTTGTTCCGTGCACCAAAAACTATGAAAACCAGTAATTCAAGTCAAATAGTGAAACTCGTTTTATTGATTTCTCCTAGACAGTACACACTCAGTGAACCATATTTTAAAAATAATTTTGATTACATTACAACATATCAATTATGACATTAATTTCAAAATTACCCCAAAATTCTGCCACCCCTCAAAGAAATCTGTATGTTCATCTCTCAGTTGTTAGGGTAAATACCAAAGACCAAAATATTGTAAAACAGTCAAAAATGTCACCTATTATTCATATATATATATATATAGATATACGTAGATATATACACATTGTATTTATGCAAACATTAGGGGACTAAAAAATCATCATCATAGTTATTTTTATTCATTGTTTTATATTAATCAGCTGAAGGTATTTTATTCTGCCAGATATCCGAATCTGTATTAAAACTGAGGTAACAATATATTCCCCAACTATGACCTTGTCTAAGATAACCTTTTGACGTCAGATGATCCATAACAGCGGCTTTGATTTGAAATTTACTTATGCACGGTAGTTGAATCACTACTTCTATATTTACCAAAATGTATCAAAGTGTGTCACCACGGCTTGCAAGTGAAAGTGTGCATGCAATCCATTGGGGAATCTGCGAAATTCCTCACATAACATGTAAGAAAAAAGATCATGAACTTTTGTGTTGTGTTGTGTACATATACCTGCACAGGAGGAAGATAACTCTTGAAGGTAGGTTTCATGGGTTTGACAGAAAACATTGTTTATGTCCGCCCTGTCGACGTTCTTATTAATGGGCGTTTTGACTAGCTAGCGTCCACTGGAGGGTAATAAAAAAATAAAATAAAAAAAATCAAATGAGCCTTTAAGTCAAAGTCCGTCTCAAAGCTGAGCCCAAGGCGTCCTTAGAAAAAAATTCACACAAACGTCATTGAAGGACAACCGGACTCCTCCATTTCGGGCTTGCCGCTTTGTAGAAAAAGTTGTCCCAAGTTAATGTTGGGATGTTTGCGTTAGCTCGCCGCGCACGTTAGCATAAAGCATAAAAAGTTTGAAAATGATAAACTCTCACAACTTTAGTTTGCTAGGAAAATAGAGAGGCCTCCGACGGGCGTCTACATTTTTGTAACCACCTGTTACTGACGTCCAGAGCTGCCAGTGACTTCCTCAAAGTGTGACTAATTCAGCCGAACACAGGAGAAGATGCAGTCAACGGCTTAGCGGCCATGTTTGGAAACTAAGCGGCGACGTCCCGCCCTACTTCCGGACTTCAAGTGCTAGCGTATCAAAAGCTCACATGCACTTAAAAGTTAAAATAAATGAGTTTATTGACAATTACATTTATTGAACAGATATTTGCGGATTTATGCTGTAACATATAAGCATTCAACTGTCGTTTTTAGTTCAAAGAAGCCATAAACAGTCGAAAGGTATATATTTTATGGACTACAACTCCCATGTACACTTTGACAGGGCTTTTATTTTTAAACATTAACTTTATTTATACGTTACAAACAACAACATAAGTGTTCGTCACACTTTCGCCGTCCTTATGTTGTTTTAAACGTTATGATATGTAGTATGAGAAGCCTTATGGTCTCTTTTATTATAGTGTTTAAGTTGAATCTCTTCTATCTACACTCCCCGGATATATGATCAAATTTACATATTTGACCATGGAAAATACTGAAAAGATGAAAAATATTACAGTAATAACTATATACAAATAACTAAGGGTTCTCTAATATTTTTCACGTTCGTATGCCCTCCAATACAACTCCGCTAGATGGCGATAAAATACTGCGGTCTAACGTGCTCTACGTTAATCACTCATGCTGTTTATTTGCAATTTGTAGCGGTTTCCGCTAATATATTCTTTACCAATAAACGGGGGAAGATCTCTACAATTGGCGATTTTATCTGCAGCTTCATAATAATGCAAACCTATCAGATATCACTTTCAAGTACTTTATTTTAATATATTTTAAAATATATTTTAATATCTGAGATGTATTGATGCCTTGTGGAGTGGCTGGGGAGCGCACATATTTACAAAACGGTTCATGTCTTATCAAAGAGTTCATAATACCTTCCAAACTCTCATAAACAAATTAAAAACTGAACATAAAAAAATTAAAAATTAAATACAAAAACTAATAAGCGACAATTATGCGAATGAGGAAGTATAATATTCTTCTGTGAATTTTGTGCGTAGAATATTTAAAGTACGGTACTTTTTAATATTAGTTTATGTCTCAAAGTTGCACATGCGCAATTTAAATTCATGAATATTTAACGAGCATTCAAGCTCGACACCATTTGATTGGACCGTCGTGGCTCAGTTTCCTGTGTTTTTGTTTCAGGCACTGCTCGCTCCCTACTGATCAGAGTTCCAACTAGTCCGCCTGTTGCTGTCAAAGGGATCAGACGACGTCAGTGCTCACGATGGAAGGAGGACACAGCTGAAGTGGCCGCATCCACGCGTGTCGGACAGACGGACACTATCGGAAATATCTGCCGTCTGTTTTGGATTTTGGCCGTGCAGCTACAAAGTTGACTCTTTCTAAACATACACAGCATTGGACCGCCGGGGAAGGAGAACACAGTTGCTTTGAAGATGGTGAGTGATTTTTAACGACTTCTTTTTCTTTCTTTTACATAAAACATTATTTTGACTGCTTGAAAAAGTTGCAATTTCCAAATTTTTAACATGAAGGCGGCACTATTTTTGTATTTGTTTATTATGGGACATTCACTTGGGATGTTGGGCCCGGAATGTTTGCACTGACCGGCCACTTCATTAGGTACACCTGTTTTATGTTGTGGGGATAATGCTCCGTTTTCTCAGTTTGGAGGTGTATTTATCATATTTCCCCCCGCTAAATGCAATGCAATACTGTCTGAAGTATTAAAACTCAAGATGAAGTGCACTAGTTCAAAACATAGTTAAATTTTAAAGCTGTATTGTTTTCCCTTCAGTTTTATAAAACAAGTGCAATGAATCTTGTGCATCCAATGTTTGACACACGAAAGACGTGGTTTTGTCACAAACCGGTTATTCATGCGACAAGAATCAGGTGGCATGTGTCAGGCTCAGCGTCTGTGTGTGTTGGTTCATTGCATGGAGACAGGTTTTTCCTGGTTACTGAATGGCATCCCTGCAACAGACACACCTAGAGGTTATGTGGCCTCACTCAGCGCTGTGTTTTGGCAATAGTTCCTTCAACCATCAGGTTGAATGTCAAAATGTGGTGGCCTGATGTTCACTGGGGGGGAAAAAAATAAACAAAAAAGAGCTTTTGAATGTTGTTAAATAATCTTCAATGAAGGTAAACCTTGTTAGGTTCATCCATATTTAGCTGTTCTTAAGGCCCGAGAGAATATGCCATGTGATTCAAACCGGGAGTAAATATTTAGACTGCCACCCTAAGTGAATAGCATCGCTCGGTAGTTCTCGCTCGAGCACTTCGGTATAACAGCAGATGGTTTGCATTATTTTCTCTTTTTCCCAGACTGAGCCCCCGCTCACTCTTAGTCGCATTCAAAGCTGGCGCGTCGTTCTCTGACCCGTCGCTGGTGTTGAGATTTGCTCTGGAATTCCAGCTCCCTCTCTCTTGAAACAGGACGGACACCCATTTTCACCTGGGGAACTCGTTAGGCTTGTTGTTGCTGTGGTTCAGCACACTCCTCTCGAGCGGTTCCACACGTCCGTCCGTCTGTCTTTTCGCAGAACTGATGTGGCTTGTGATCACCGCGGCTCGCGGCCATGTTCAGTAACTAAATAAATTAAGGGTGAATCTCAATATCAGTATCTCAGTTTTCCTTGTAAGAGTGTAACCAAATAAAATAAAACAAAATAAATTTTCATTGTTTATTGTGCATAAGTTATTTAATGAATTGAGTCATTTTGGTCATATATATTCTTTTTTTTTCACAATCGTATTTGCATATTTTGCTTGTATCTTGCTGTCCACCCTGTCATGGTAAGAACTGCCCATTTGAGTCTTTGATGTTTTCAGTGACTTTATGACACATGAAAGTTTGATGCAATTTCACAGCGTAATGCCAACTTAAATCAAAACAAATATTGTTTCTGATTTTATTTAAACACACAGGCCAAAATGTACTTTGAAAGGCTGCTTTTAGGGAAGTAACTGTTGAATTTAACATGACAGAATGCAAAATGAAAGCTCAGCTCATTTATTCACCAGGTTGACATTTATTAATATCTGAGCATAGACGGAAGGAGTGACAGGAGTCATCTTTTTATATTTTGTTTCCACATTGACAATACCAATTCAATGTGGAAATTGTGTAATTGGTCATTTGGGTACCCAAGAGTGACACCCACCACATCCATACGGCAAATATTTTGAATATCAATGTTTTTGACGAACTCGAAACTTAGAATTTGAGAACATTCCTTTCTACTTTCGCAACTTTGGGAACTTGCACACACACTCCGCCCATCAGCACACTAATCGTTTTTCTTCCATTATAATATTTTTAAGATTGAGAAAAGTCTAAATTGAAAGTATGATTAAAAATTTCATTAATTGCACAGCCCTATAAAAAAGGAAGGGGTAATTTTTGTAAGATATTTTAATGTACTTCTAAGCACTAGACTTAAAACAACAATTGCTTCATATCAAACACAAATTTGTTAACCGCATTTTATGGGAGATTTTGGTGTCCCTGAAAATCTTCCTGACTCAGATTTAACCCTTGCAGAGGTCAGTTAGTATGTACCCAGCACTTTTCTCCTCGTGTGTACTATCTCTGTGGTCGTGCGACTCTGTGTTTAGGCCTCGGCCTTGTTTTCCGACTGACTGGCAGCCAGACCTTCAAGTAATGTGAATCCTTGACTTGTATGTTGTAACCTCATCTTGCTGCATTTCACAGTGACTAATGAGAAAAGTTAGCTGCATGAGCTAATGATGATGCAGATTTGGACTTCATCCCGGCTGGATAATTATTACACAGCAGTAATGTTTTATGACATTATCATGAAAACACTGCACTGCTAGACCAGGCGATCTTGCAAAGTCAGTCAAAGTTTGTTTGACTGAACTGCAGCTGGGAATGGAAAGAATTGAACCTCACTCTTTATTCGCAATGAGTGTCGTTGCGTATGCCAGAAATCGGCTCAGAATTTTTGCTTGTGCTTCAATTTAGCATTGGTGGGTTGTTTCCATGTGCCTGTGCATGTCATCGATAGATTTAATTTATTGTTGTTCAGCAATGACGAGGATATCAGGATAAGTTTGTTTTCTAGATGTGATCGAAAGCTGACTTGTATCTGAGGCTATCTGATTCCATGTGTGTTTCTTCATGTGACCTGGACTATTCAGTTTAAATATTTAGTTAGTATGATAAGAGACAAGAATTTTGCTTGGCATCCGCATGACGCTACTGAACATCAACATCGCTTTTGAAAAAGCATGAAGGCATTAACCTCAATAGCTCATCTGTTAATAGCTGACGCTTTCCAACGTAAAGCCTGAAGCCTTTTACTTGGCTGTGATCTAATACAACAATAATATTACTAGTCTGTCACTGTAAGGTCCAATGTTGCTGTTGCATCTCAGCCAAAACTTTTCAGTTGATCACGCTGCAACAACTACAGCAAGCTGTCTTAAAGAGCCGCCGCACTTATTTGCATGACACTCTCTCATTGCCTTTGCGGGCTGTCAACAAGGTCAAAGGTTTGTCATTTTCAGCCATTTTTACTTGGAGTTCGCCTTTTTGTGTTAGTTTATCACCTTTAGAATTTATCTTCAATCTGATGAACTGCTGTTAGGGTAACGGCCTCAGTTCATTAATTTTCAGACTGGGAGTTGAGGTCAACGCATAGATATGAATTCAGCTTTTCTATGTTTTATTTTCTGGTTAATTAACTGAAATTAATCGAATTGATCTCTGTAAGTGCCTACTAATATCAGTGTGGCGTGACACCACATTTCTGGATCATGTGGCAAAAACTCACACAAATGTAGACAGTCTAAAAGGGAACAATAACCAAGTCAAAGTATTTAAAGGCTTGTCAGGTCTTTTGTTCCTCTGGAACATTGTTACACAGTCACTTATTTTAGGACACCACTTCCTGCCCATGTATAATAAAATACTTCTGTACAGCACTATTTCAGCGAATCAGTTAATTTTATCAGGGAAAAAAAACGTGGGTGAATGGATATGGTTCTTGAACAGCTAGATGCGTCCTGATGTGACGCGACATTCAAAATCTGCTTCAAAATAGGAAAGGAAATTAGTAAACCATGACACACACTGCATCCACACAACCAGGAAGAGATTGTTTGCCCATTTGTGGTGTGAAACTGGAATGGTAGGAATGAGGAATTAAAGCAACATCTAAAAATAAACAGCTTTAAACAATAGTACAATGATAGATAGTAAAAATACTATCTCGACACAATGTGTACTGTACAAAGAGCAATTTTACTCAGATGTTGAGCTTTGCTCTCAGTGACTGAACTGTGTTCACTCAAAGCTCTTTCAAGTGCCATTCATTATTGCGTACATGTTCTCCACACCATGTCACAGGGTGATACTGTGCTTGGAGACACTAATGCCATTGTTCAGCTCCATTTAATGAGAGGAGAGGTGTGTTTTTAGCTAAGACTTTGCAGCAAAGAGCATTAACCGGAATGAACAGGGCTGTTTGATTTCCTTCTCACGAAAAACTTGTGTGTCGTTGACTGAAACTGACCTCTCCTTACCATATGGAAGATCGTTTGAATCGCAAACCATCTAATGTGTTTCTCCATTAACAGTCTGTTATCTGATACTGTATCTACCATTAAAGCCTGTTTTCATCGAACCGTACAGATCAGTGAAGAAGAACACAAAATGGTCTTTTAAATCTGATATGGAGTCTGCCACTATTCAGGGGGATAGAGACTGGGTCAGCCAACAAATATCAAAAATATAATTTACGACTATTGAAATGGATTTTAACACCCCGCAAAAATCTTCAAAAAACACTGAAACCTTCCAAATACATTTGACCATGAAAAACAAGGAATAGAAATGGGAATATATACAGGATTCTTTTTAGCATGTGTGAAATGAACACCATTGTAGCTCAGGTTTTACAAGCGAGTGTGCAATTGTTTCTTTGGAAGTGGTCAGTAGAAAGTCCCTCAGGACTTGATTGAAACCTGAGTTGGAAGTTCTGGTGACACACAGAGATTGGTCATGACTGTAGATGCTTTGTTTATGTTCAACCACCGCTGATGCTGCTCAAAAAGAATACGTATACTTTCCTGTATTTGGTGTGACGTGTTCCTGTCTTTGATTTCCACAAGAGTTCCTACACGAACCGCAATCATCTCAGAGACTACCGTAATTTCCGGACTATAAGCCGCGACTTTTTTCCAAAATTTTGAACCCTGCGGCTTATAGTCAGGTGCGGCTTATATAAGATTTTTTTTGTGATTTTTGTGATGATTTGATCACTTTTATACACTCGTAAAAAGGCTGTGGACCACTGTCGTGCAGTATCTTGAAGAAAAAAAAAACAACAAAAATACTATTTTGAAACACTACTATGGCTGCTGCTTATTCTGGCTGTGTTGCTTGTGGCTATTATGAGCTTTAGTAGGAATGCACGCTCGGTGACCTGCGTCAAAGGGCTCTAAACCCTGTCTCTTACTGTGCTACGTGACTCAGAGATTACACAAAGCAGTGGCGCTGTTTGGACCATCTGCATTGTATTAAAACCCAATCAATCAGCATTTAAATTCAATTCTTCTGACATTTTGCTCACCAAAAACAAGTTGTAATGAATGTGAACTTTTAATGCATTTTATTCAGAAGGTTACTTTGAACCCTGAGGCTTAAATGGCGGCGCGGCGTATTTATGGATTTTTACGGCTTTCTGTCTTTCTTTGTAAAAAACTCATGTGCACGTGCGGCTTATAGTCCGGTGCGGCTTATGTAAGAAAAAAACAAAAATATCCCTGAATTTTAGCTGGTGCGGCTTATAGTCCGGTGCGGCTTATAGTCCGGAAATTACGGTATATATTTTTCTGTTGTTTGTTTTTGTTTTATTTTCTCGAAATACCAATTCTGTTTGAGATGTTTCAAATAGGCCCCGAGGATAAACATTGCCTGGACGTAACTGAAACGCTGTATAATTTTAGTTCATGATGTGTTTGGGATCTTTTCTTTGGCAAGACGGTGCTCTCCATACACACACACCCTTCCCTGTAGGCACAGCATTATGTGACTTCACAATTGGTCAGCTCACGTTACCGCCATCCAGCAAAAGTAACAAATTACTAGTGTCTACTCTTTTGATCGAGCTCTCGTGTGAAGTTGAGATCTTTGGCGAAGGTCAAAATTCTGAGTAATATGGCCTCTCTGCACCGTTAGGCACAGTCACATTAGTCACGAGTTGTGACTAACATCACACTTAGAAAGCTGGTAATGCTCAGCTTTTTATTATGGTAACAATATTTACGGGTTATGGCTGCTGTTTGCAGTTGTGGTTTAGACTAAAAAGCGTAACTTAATCTTTTTGACAATGTCAATCAAAACACCATATTGGTTATTTATTTGGAGATAGATAGAGATAGATGGTCAGTGTGTTATGCTGTTTTTATGACCTGTAAAAAAGTACAATATTACAATGTTGACATGGACATGTGATGGTTTTCTACATTATAGCTACCATA
Organism: Syngnathus scovelli; assembly: GCF_024217435.2. Taxonomy (NCBI): domain Eukaryota; kingdom Metazoa; phylum Chordata; class Actinopteri; order Syngnathiformes; family Syngnathidae; genus Syngnathus; species Syngnathus scovelli. The sequence continues at coordinate 14,470,519 of NC_090850.1, forward strand.
ACTAGTGTGGCAAAGTATTTTATACTTTAAAGAATCATTTTTAACAGCAGTCTCTGCTGCCAGCCACACTTCTCAGTGACATCGCTTTGTCCATCGTATTCCCCGTGATGGATTGCTGGGTATGTAATTACAAGCAAAGTTCATGTCTCTGTTGATTTCCATTCGTCATTCAAATTAAAAGCACGCCACCATGCATGTTGGCATGTACACACAAGAAAAATAGTGCGGCTGCATAACAAGTCACATCCACTACATCATGTGTTTTTTGATTCTTCTTTCTTTGATGTATATTTTATTACAGCATATGTACATGATCAAATTTGCAATATATAATTTTAAATATATACTTTGGGCGATACAAAACAATGAGGCAATGTAAATATTTTGAAGACTTGCATAAACTAGCTTCAACTAAGATAAAAGTGCCTTAATTTGTGACATATGTTTACAAAATGAGCTTATCTGAGTCTTAATCCTTGGCTCTATCATCAGTAGCTTTGTTGCCAATAACCAGCAAGGAAATAATCTGACAATGTGGCTTTAATCTCGGTATCCCTGCTGCTAGCAAAATATTGCCAACAGACTAATTTTCCCCCCAAAAGGAGTCTACAAAATTGTAGCAAAGCATTTCCCCTGCATGTTTGATATCTTCTGACCTAGTTCAGTGTATTCTAATTAGAGAGAGAGCTGCTTCTCTTTAAAAATGTTCTTGGAAATCTGGCAACACATTCATGTTTTGTTGACCTTTAAAATACTGTAAATAAAAAATAAATTGAGTACAGATACAAGAACAGTTTGGTTTAAAAATAATCAGGTCAAACATGGTGGCAACGGTAACATCAACACATCTGGGATTATCAAACACTCTCATAGCTCACTGTAGGAATTTTTGGCTCGCATTAAGAAGAGAAAGAAATCTTGAAGTACCTAATCAAATATATGCAAATTATTCCCCATCAATTAATATCCGTTTTGTTTCACTTTGCTCCACATACGCTTGGCCTTCAGGAAAATGTAATTTTTTCAATTCACGCTACCTGGCTCAATTTTTTTTATTTCGTGGAAGGTAAAAATCACAATCTGTAAAGCACTGTCATACATTCTGTTGTTTTCAAGTACAAGTAGGGCAATATTTCCAGATTGCCACTACAAAATGATTATCGGCCTGACTTGTTTCTAATTTTAGGAGGGCGGGCTTGTGTTTCTCATGCTCACGGTGGTAACATAGGCTGGACTGTGTGTCAGCTTGTGTGGTGGAAAAGCACAGAAGGAAGAAATGAGGGGAAAAGTGCCGCTTGTGATACTGAATCAAAGCCAGCCATTTCCTGTTTGCTGAGCCAGCTTCTGCTCTGCGTTCTCCATATATGGTGATGGTATTTGCATGGAAGGGAAAGCCTAGACTTATGGATCAGGACAGATGCTGGAATGCCTTTTCTATGTCCGTAGGGGTGGTCGGTCGTAGTCCCCGTTCTTTGGTTTGGGTTTGTCTTATGAAACGCTGTCTTGCTTGGGGTTTATTAGTAAACAAACACAAGCCATAATACACAGAAGTTCACATTCCATGGTGTCAAAGTATGTTGACCATAAAACAAGTTTGAAACATTGGTTGGAAATTGGCGTCCTTCTCAACCACTATCACACTTGAGCGCTATGACCTTTAACCCTCCGCAGCCTCAATCAAGGCACCTCCCAGGCATCTTGGTGTGTATGTCTGTATTTGTGCGTGCCGCCCTGTTTTCCCGGGCCAGCTCCTCCCTGCCTGTGACTGTTGATGTAAGACTATTTTCTCAGTCGTCTTGCCTCATTAAACCAGCTCGAGTCAAAACACACGAAGCTATTCTCCCAACATTTGACATGCTCCTCCTACGTGCACGACTTATTAGTTCACTCATCATGAATCTGCACTTTTTCATTCCAGACAGGTTAATTGTGGCACACTTGAGAGATGTTTTTTTTTCCCCTTCCACTGGATGGTTTTCCCATACACTCTGCAGTCAATTAGTGATATGAGGCATTTGTGGGTCTTGGCTTTGTCTGTGGAGCCAAAACATGCTTATGTAAAATGCTCAGCATAATTTAAAGCGATGCAGCACATTTTGTGTTACACAATAGGAAGCCACTGTTGTCTTTTGTGTGCTAGGTACATCACTTGAGATCTTTTAAGTTGTTCAAAATTGTGATTGGGTGTTTAGAAAAGGTGGGTGGGGTGAGTCCAATGTAGTTACGCCCCGTTATTCTCAAGGGAACCAGACCAAGCCTTGTCATGACTAATGAAAATGCGTGCGTAGTTGACAACGCCAACACTAAAAATAGAATGATTTTCTTCTGGCAAATAACAAAGTCCAGATTAAGCCGTAATAAATTCATAAAATAGGTAAACTAGCACAATAAAGTATTGAACTTTGAAATGGTAGATCTGCTCCCATTTATCAGTTTCATCTGTTTCATTATTCAAAAACAGTTTTGCTTTCTCTTCAATGCTGTGCATAGAGTACTTTTCTACCTGTATTTTATGAATGTGCCTAACCTTTTCTACAACAAGTAATTAGGTTGGAGAAACTGCCATTTTCATTTAAGTGTTGTGGTTGACTTGCTGGTTTTATTCCACAGACAGAGTATTAAATCTTGCAAATGCTGACGCAGACAGTCTCTTGTATGTTTCTAAGTGACGTTCTTGTCAGCTGAAATGACATGACATTGACAAGGTGGCTCACAGTTGCCGATCCTTTTTTTTTTTTTGTCCGTGTATAAATTCCTGTCTTACTGTTCTTTACTTGGGTTGCGAATGAACCACAGCCCAACAAACCAAAAATAAATCACCCACATGCTTATATAGATAGCCATAGTGAAAAATACAAGTAGCTCAATATAAAACAAGTATTTTTTCGACAAAAGGATTAAAGTACGCTGCTGACAAGTACAATCGGTTCAACAAGTTACTTTAAATGGAGTAAATGTAGCTTCTGCTGTGACCTCTTGAGTGCAAAAGTTGAATCGTCAAAGAAGCATGTTTGTCAAAACTCCCAGACAAATTGCACCTTTTGCTCCTTTGAGTCTGTAATCAACACCGTTTTTGCATAGTTCTCTCCCACTTTTAACCAAACACTCCCTGGCCCAACTTTAAAAAGCACAGTTCTAGCCCCGTGAACTTAACACCTATTACATACGTTTCCATTCCTACTGATGTGACATTGGTATGTTATCGTAGAAAGAAATACGTGTGCATTTACCTGGCCCCACCTATAAAAAGCAGTTGAACATGTTAATGGGTGTGATCTGAAGGATTAATTAGGCAGTAATTGGTTGTTGTACCAGAGAGGGAAAGTACCTAGGTTAGTCTGCAAAAGCTGTGAACATTTTCTTTCATCACACAGTGTGTAAAGTGGTTGATTTTCCTCTTGTAAAATCTAAATTCACCCTGGAAGATGTTAAAAACACACCAGTTCTCTCTATAACAAGTTAATGAGTGTCTGACTTTCCACGAGATTTTAATACAGGCTATGGATTTATTTCAGACAGTGACTGTGGATTGTTTCTCTTCTTTTAGTACTTTTTGATATTATGAAGGAGACTCCCCTCACCATGCTTTCCTACTTTGCTCTTGGGAGGAAGTCAAAGGTTAAATAGTGGATACTCGCAGAGTCATTCTCCGTTCCAGGCCACACTCTGTGATGTGACCTTCTTCCACAGTAGCCACACACTGAGTGACACAACACTGAGTCATAGTGCATGATGGATGATCTCACAGTCAGCATATGCAAAAAAAAAAAAAAAAACAAGAGTTGCATGTTCGGATGTGGAGAGAAGTCGGATCCAAAAAGAAACACATTGCAACAATCACACAATGTGCAGATTTAGAATAAGTGTTCTTGTTTGTTATGTCAGATGACCTCATGGCGTGTGTGTCTCTTTTGGGGAGATGCCACATGCCTCAAAGCCACACTTCTTTTTTTATATTTTATCTATCCATCTTTTATACTGCGTGTGCTAGATAGAGCCTATTCTAGTTTCGTGTGTTTTTTTATAACATTTTTGTCATTTGATTTTTTAAATTAATTTATTTTAAGGTATTTACTGATCAAATGTTTCTTTACTGTTTTATAGACTGCATATATCTGTCTGTTAATATAGGTGATTTATTTATCATTTGAATTCCACTCAAGAAAATGTTAAGTGGGGTGCAAGATTGAACAGAAAATCATGCTTCAATTAATAAATTGAAAACAATCTTCTTTTCAAGCTTAAATGCACATTCTTTCTGCATTTATAAAGTTTTTATCTTTACCTTATTTACTCATCTCATTTTAGGTCTACTAAAAAGTCAAATTCCCTGCCTGTCTGGCCCATCTAACTATTTTTTCCTTGTGTGTTTTATTTTAGGGGGGTCGGGGTCAGTTCGGGTACCACTGGCAGAGCCATAATATCAAACTGAGCGGAGTGGATGACATGGTGCTGCTCAGCAAGATCAACGAGGACGCCATAGTGGACAACCTGAAGAAAAGATACATGGATGACTACATCTTTGTATCCTCACCTTACAGTGGCGCCTCGCACCTCGGCGAGGAATTGCGAGCTTCACTTCACCTCCGCTTTTCCCAGAATAGCCCGATAGTACGTCATCCGCGGCAGTGAGTAACCTCGTTGTCGGAAGCTAACGCCCGCCCCTCCTGCGGTTCAGGGGGCACAGGTCAGCCTGCTACCACTGCCAGATGTTTGACTCACTTGCTCAAAGAAAGAAGATTTCACTGGGGTGCAAACTGACAAAACATCCAATGTGTTTTTTTGCTGATGTCAGGCGGAATCCTTAAAAATAACCACCAAAAAAGTCCCCCGCCCCAAATATATGTTGAGTCACTTACATTGCAATTGCATGAGAAGTTGTGATTTTGCACAGCTCTCAGGGTTTAGTGTTTTTGTAATCCAAGTACACGCACAATTTAGTGAATGACCAACTCATGAATGAAGAACGAAGAAGCCCTTTGAAAAAAAGTTCTTTCAGAAGAAGCATTTTATGGCAGTTCTCGGGGTTGTGAATTTTACTGGCAGCTTCAGGCCTGACATTCTTTTTAAATCTAGATGTTGGTCAGCAAACTGTGCAGCCTACTTGCCTGCTCATTCTAGGCCACCTACAATAGCACTTTTATTTCTCACCAACAGCATTTTGATTTCAATGTAATGTACGCCAATCCCAGTGTGCTTAGCTTTTGCTTTTTCTTTAGATTACACTGCTTTGTATGACCCTTAACCAACATCCTTGTCAGACATACATTGGTCCTGTGCTGATCTCCATCAACCCCTTCAAGCAGATGCCTTATTTCGGGGAAAAAGAAGTGGAGATCTACCAAGGCGCGGTGAGTAGCTGAACTGAACCCGAATGCATCGTCTCAGGCTGTGTCACTGCTGTTTGCGCAGCTTTTAAGATGTTAGCGTCTGCTGAACAAAGTTGCTGAAAAGAACTGGGTTGGATTCAGTGCGAGCGTTCCAGCTGGCGGGGGCAGATGTTGCCTGTCAGGAACTGGCCCTGATCACCGGGAAAGCTTGGCAGTGCCGTCATAGAACTGTGTGTTCGGCCAGCTGCACACTTTAAAGTCCCGGATACTGTAAAAAATCGTCAATATTGTGCAGAGAAATGTACCGGTTGCTTTTAAAAAATAAGAGATTGACTAGCAAATAGCAACTAGGGGAAAAACAAAGGATGCGATGCTTATCTGTACTGTTTAGTGCCAGTACATACTTGTGCACAGCGTTGAGAAAAGTTCAATGATGATAGTGGCCCCAGATCACTGTTAATGTAAAACACGACTTATGCTATCACATTACTCAGTTGTTTGTTTTATTGTTCTCACTCATTTTTTTTATTATCTAATTGGGTTGGACATGTATGTGTCACAACAATGGTGGGATTATCGTCCTCATTTTATTTTGTATGTCACAAAAACATTGCATTTGAACAAGGAAGCGTGTGTAGATTTTTTATAGCATGTGGAATTCAAGAATAGAAAGCGGAAGCAACAGTGCAATGCATGTTTTGAATTATCTTTTGGATAGTAGCGGATATATGGCTGACAACATAGGGAAATCATTTTTTGGTAAATTGATAGTCAACGAAATGTCTGAACAAATCTTTTGAAATGTTCTCTCCTTGTGATTTGTTTCCTTCCCATAAGGCCCAGTATGAGAACCCGCCTCACATCTACGCTCTGGCAGACAACATGTACCGAAACATGATGATCGACCGAGAAAACCAGTGTGTCATCATTAGGTAAAAAGAAAAAAAAATATGGCAAGAAGTGTTTGCTCCGAATGCTCACTCTTATTCAGGATGGGAAATCTGAGCTGATCTATTCTAACTGGAACGCAGTCTAAAGGTGAATATGATTATAGATTAGGAGTGCGGAAGAACAAACCTAACAGGTTCCTCCACCGTCATTATTGGAGGCGACTTACGGGAAAAGATGCCTTTCTTCCAAATATATCATTGTTTATTCTAGTTGACATGGGCTCAGCTGAAAGGAAATATGCTATGATGGCAGCGTCGTCGTTGCTTTCATTGTGGGACTATTATTAGTTTAAACGCAAAAGCAGATCTCCATTTGGACGAAGCCGATGAAACCCAACAACCATCCAATATATTTTTGCATTATCCGTTGCTCAATATGCTGTAAAAACTTAAATGCGTTTGCATCATTTTAAAATTGCTTTTACAAACCTTCAGAAAAGTTACGTGCCATAAATGCTATTTCTATATTGCAAATTTTGCTAATTGTGGCAGTGGTCTGGAACTAAACCCTTGCAAAGGGCCCACATTGAGGGTAAAGTTTATGCCGCTTGTGTGCATTTGTGATTGAAATTGTCTACTTTTGATAGTAAAGTTCTTCCCATAGTTCTCCCATCGCTCCCTTGGTCGCACAACTCCTCTTTTCGCTCTCAATTTGCCCTCTATTGCTCTTCTCTAAGTCTCTATTAAAACCAGAGAGGGACAGATGGCATTGTGGGTTCTGTTTTGGGCGTCTTGCTTCGTCTTTTTTTGGCCTCTGTTGTGAGGTGCTGGCTCATGTGTTGGTTAGTTCTTCGTAGACGGTGGTTTTTGAAGCGTAAAGTACCTTGAGATCATTTCTGATGTGATTTGGCACTGTATAGATAAAATCGGCATCACTTGACAAACAACAGAAAGTGTACCTCCGTGATTTTTGACTCCTTCTTTGAATCAAAAGCTGTTTTCTAGGCCACTTTATGCAGCACTGTGTTGTTTCTGGAGCGAGTTGTGCTGAGAGGAGTGATGTGTCATGATGGGGCCTTTTATCCTATGGTGCAGTCAGTCGCCTGAGCGCCGCGGTTCCTATAGTGCTTACCTCATGATGAATGGATCCTGCTTCAGCACTTTAAGCCTGTTGTGTTTGCCCAGTGAGCACTTGCTCAGTCACTCGCTTTCCCAACATAAAGGCACCCAGTTGGATGATGCGATTGACCAAATCAGCAAACAAATACTGGAAGTGGTGTCATGATGAGGCAAACAAAGGCTGCCGCCAACTGCTGGCCAGGCAGTGTGGTCAGCATTGGCAAGTGTTTGTAATTTTCATTATTTACTTGGAAAATGACCAATATAAGCAGTGATGGGGCGTGAGAAAGTGCACGTAATGCCACATTGTATTCTACGCGTACCTAACGGTATGATCGGTTTGGGTCTCTTGTACTGCCCTTCATGATTTATTTTTGACTCAACATTTACCTAAGTCACCTATTGTGTGTTTGTTACCTAAATCTCATATTTTTAGTGACTGTCATTTTTATTAAATACAGAATGCAGAATTGTGTAAAGAAATTAGCCTTACGTTACAAATCTTACTGTTATTGTCTTGATAAATGAGAGATTGCTTAACTTTAGTTAATGAATCCTTGAAGATGTCTTGACACTCAAGCTTGATATTGATATACCCGAAAGAAACAACACATTTCGATAGGGAGACCCAAAATGTACACTCGCGTGCAGAAGTGTGATGACTTCTACTGTACAGTGAGGACTCGGAGGCCCCATCAGAGCTAAGGTGCCGGACTGTGGGGGAGGGTTAATAGACAAGTGGCTCCCATGACTTCCTCTGGCCGCCTCTAACAGGCTGCAGCTGTTTCTAACACAGCATTTGGCAAGGCAACTCTACTTTAAGGCGATGGAGAAAAAATAACATATAAAAACAAGACTCCACAGCCTTTCGCTGCCAAACCGCATGCGTCCAAATAAGTATGACCCAAAAGTCAAGAAGGGAAAGTAGAGTGTAGGGTGTGGGAATAGGGATGAAGGCAAGTGTGTCCCAACAGGATGTACATGCTGTCACCAATAATATTTATTTAGTTTATGAACACAGTAACATTTGAGAGAACAAACAAATTTCATAGCTATTCTCTTAGCCGGCCAGATTCCTGTCGTGCGTATACTAGGTCACTCAGATTTTTATCACCAACTTCCGGTCGCTATAGGTGAATGTATATCAACAACACTGTCAGCGTCTTCAAAATATACTCGCTTTGTCCAGGAAAGACATCAAGTTGTTGTTCCACAGGACATGCAGCGTTGTGTGTACATAGACTTTTCAGAGACTTAACCTTTTTTACACAATTGTAAAAAAGTACTAAACGGAAAGAAGTGTGACTAAAATACAATTAAAAAAAAGCCTTTATCTACTGTGCTTTATCTTTTGTACGGCAAAATTGATGTGGCGAAAACAAAAGACAACCAATGATAAAGTAATAATATATTTATATTTTGCAACTTCCCATCGTTAAAGTAGACTAACAATTTATGACTGTGAATGTTCTCTAGCACAAAACAGGAACTAAATGCCCAAAACCACAAAGAATCCAGAACTGGGAAAACAATTACGCTGAAAACGAGGACATGCACAAGTTATATTGGTAAAACAATAACTGTGTGAACTGCACAACTTTTCATCATTTTATTCAGTGTATTAGTTAAAGATAACAGGAGAAAGCACAATTTGTCTCTGAACGACATAACTTTTCCTCATCTTATTTAGTGTCTAAGTTAAAGATAATAAGACAATACATGTTGCATTTTGTCTCTTTCAGTGGCGAGAGTGGAGCCGGCAAGACTGTGGCGGCCAAATACATAATGGGATACATCTCCAGAGTGTCGGGAGGTGGACCAAGGGTGCAGGTGAGAACTTCTTCAATCATGTCAAAAACATTTTCACAATCCTTTTTTTGTACTTGAATCCACAATTAATGGTCGATTTGTGGTGCAGGAAATCAAAGTGCCTCGCTTCGACAAACCAGTATTCTCTCTCCAGCTATCTGTCATCGTCTGAAATAAGCACGTCTTGTTTCTTAGCTTGATAAAGATCTAAATGTGACAAGGAAATGCCTGCAATGCAACTACAGTTGAATTACATATTTTGCATTCACTTCAGTGCCGACCCCCCCCACACAGAAACAAATCGGAAAACATTTTTAGGCTGTTCATGACGTTGCATTATTACTCAGAACTTCATGGCTGATCAGTTGTCCTGGTTTCCATTAAGCCAAACAGTACAGTTCAATTCAGTTCACCACGAAATTCTGGAACAGTAAAACCCAAAGTGGCTCGCGTTTCCAATGCTTGTCGGCCGGGCGTGATAGCGATAGCTGCAGCAGCTCAGTGAGTAGTCTGACATAATAGTAGTGTGGCCAGCATGTATAAAATACCTTAAAGGGATACTTGACTTAAAGTATGAGAATTGGAACGGAAAACAACTTGAGTAGCAGTCAGTAGAATATTACTTGAGTAGAAGTCTTAAAGCATATGACATTAAATACATATAAGTCTCAAAAGTAGTTTTCTGTTATTCAATATACTCAAGTATTTGAAGTAAAGCTATTTTAATAAATGAGTAGTTAGTCTTTTTTATTGACAGTGGTTCTTTAGAGTTTCATCCACATTTTCTACATACACCAATATAGCGATTCTCTAAACAGTATATAAATAATCTGCGATATCTAAAAATATGTCATATATTAGCTAAGAGAAAAGTACAGTGTTAATGTAGCCAGTATTTCAGCGCCTTCTTAGAGAATAACAAATGCTGAAACGATAAACAGGTAGACGTGGACAATCAGACGTTTAAGCAAGCACCTGAAAATCTTGTCGTGCATTTTAGCTCCATCCTGAAATGTCACCAATATCTCGATCTTTTTACAGAGTAGTATAATTTATTCCAGTCCGCATAAAATGACTGGAAGTCTGTCATTTCAATCCTATGAGAGTACGCAAAGGAAAGATGTCCTCCAGACAGTGCGTGTTTGTACAATAAGAGTGTGCGAGTGGAAAGTTCCAGAATCACACTCACTAGTGAGGGTGTGAAGAATGTGATGTCTTTACCAAATACACTCTACGGTACGTGTGTGTGTGCATGTGTGTGTGAGTGTGAAATGTCGTTCATTGTGCATGTCCCTGTGTGTCGTTGCAGCACGTCAAAGACATCATCCTGCAATCCAACCCACTGTTGGAGGCCTTTGGGAACGCCAAGACAGTTAGGAACAACAACTCCAGTAGATTTGTAAGACTTCCCAATACCTCACACCATAAGCAAAGTCATACAGACGTACACATAGAGAGGCAGTTAGCTCATCCAACTGGTAACCTCCATAGCTTTCTGTTTGCAAAAACTTCCCCAGTTATATGTATGATGGTTAGCTTCTTAAAATGAAAACCAACCATTCCAACGAAATGGTCTTGCGGTTTACTTGGCACAAAACTGTTTTGCAAGGTGGGGGACCGTTTTCCTGTTGGGACCATTTGAGTCGTCTATACTAAATTTATATGATGCAAAAATTGAGCACATGTTTATTCTATATTATGAGTGTGTGGGTTCCTCTATTTGTCTTTAGAATTGCCTGGCGGGCCAGATCAAGTGCTCTGTATATGGCCCACAGACCGTAGGTCCCACATCCCTGCTGTATTGTTTCGGGAAGAATCTCTTCATTTTGGCTCCATCAGCCTTAAATAACTGCTTTTGAGGTCGTGTCTTTGGATGAATAATGTGTCTATTCAGTGTCGGGCTACTGCTCTCAGTTTGAGTGCGCCTGGAAAAGACATCACGTTACACGCCCGTCTGGTGAAAGAAAGTGAAAATGCAGTCAAAGGCTCATATGGAAGCACACACAGGAGCACGTCAGAGCCCACAGCTCCTGTTTGTGAGCCCACTCCACTGGTCAAAATGTCTCTCTGGTCCATCAGGGGAAATACTTTGAGATCCAGTTCAGCAATGGCGGCGAGCCAGACGGGGGGAAAATCTCCAACTTCCTTCTGGAGAAGTCACGTGTCGTCATGAGGAATCCTGGCGAGAGGAGTTTCCATATATTCTATCAGGTGGGGGCTACTTGTGACCTGTGCAGCAATGAGAAAATGGTTGGCTCACCAACACAGTCTGTGAGGGGAAATCAGGATATGGACTCAAGTATTGGGCTGCAATCTCATAATCGTTCATGTATCAAACGGGGAGTGGGCTAGAGCCTCGACTTGACCCACTTTAAACGCTTCTACGATGAACTCAAACAGATTGGGAGCCATTAGGCCCTCTTAGTTTTCGTAAATAATACCTATTGATCTGGATTAATGGACAGAAATTTTCCCAAATGCACTCCCAACATTTTCCCAAAAGCGATAATAGCACTAAATGACAATCCAACTCCTTAATTCCTTCTGTTTTCACTTCCTGTAAGTGCAATGGTAAATGATGAACCATTTGGCTCCTTGAAAATGTGTTTTAACTCGTGTATCTCGAATCTGATGGATGTGAACCAGCACAGCATTTGATGTCATTATGTCTGTGTACAGTTGATAGAAGGCGCGGGCGAAGACCAGAAGAACAGCCTTGGAATCACAACTTTGGATTACTACACTTACCTCAACCAGTCTGGTTCTTACAAAGTGGACGACATTAATGACAAAAATGACTTCCAGGAGACCATGGTAATGTACCGCAGCACCCACTGAACGCATACTTCTCTGTCCCAGTGAGTGCCTCCACAGAAGCCTTCAAGTTCATCGTCATTGTTGGCTCTTGGTGTTGCTAGCATGCCATGAAGGTGATCGGCATCTCGGATCAGGACCGTGCCATGGTGCTTCAGATTGTGGCTGGCGTCCTGCACGTGGGCAACATCAGCTTCAAGGAGGCAGGCAACTACGCTGCTGTGGAGAGTGAAGAGTGTAAGTGGCCACTTTTCCAAGGAGGTTGTCAAGAGATCCCGTTTTGAAGGCGTGGACAGCAGAAGGCTGAAAAAGTGCTTAGACACCAGGGCAAGTTGTATAAATCATTTGTGACACCAGTCCTGGAACATTTCTGACATTCCTCAGTAAGCTAAAATAGCTCTCCATTTACGCATCAAATACTGGGCGTGGCTGCAAATGGATTAATTTAGCATGTGGAATGTGATTGATCAAACTTGATGAATGTTCTCTCTACGTCTGTCTCCTTTGTGTCTGTTCGTCTATATGTCTGTTGGTCTGCTTTTGTACTCGTGCATGTCTCTGTCCACTTAACTGCCCATTTGTCTTCTTCTCTTGTCTCCTGTACTTAGCTCGCCTGTTATGTGTGCATTTATTTCGTTTCTTACTGTCTATCTGTCCACTTGTTGTCAGTCTATCCATCAATGCTCTTGTCTTCCACATTCTTGCCAGCTGCCACTTTGTTTAACCAAAAGCTCCCATGGTGCAACCTGATGTACAATGGCCACCAACACAAAAGGCGACTTTTACACCCGCTCCAAGCCAAAAGGAGAACTAGTGCAGTGGCATGACACATTCCCAGACGCAGTCAATGTGCAGACTTGAGGGCCATTTCCTTTTAAGGGAAGTGAGTCACGTTATTAAGTCAGGGAGGGTCCCTCAGGGGACAGAATTAACGCCAAGTTGGGGAAAATGCGCTTGGCCTTTTTTAAGCAGCTTGTATTCAGTAGTCATTTTTCCTGACGTGTATTTCAGTTGCGTAAGACTAAAATGCCACTGTTTGCTAAATTTGAACACACTGATGTCATTCCTGGATACATTTCTGTTTGGACTTAAAACTTTATCTTCGCTTGATAAGAGTGAATGCAGCACAGAATGTGAATAGAACAGTCACACCATTGTAACCGCTGCCTACAATTTGGGCACGTGTACGCCTTTTACAATTTCCTTTCACTAATTTCCCAAGTATGTGTTTTTAATTGTCTTTTCCTTTTCCCTTACAGTTCTAGCCTTCCCTGCCTTCTTGCTGGGTATTGACCAGAACCGCCTGAAGGAGAAACTGACCAGTCGCAAGATGGACAGCAAATGGGGCAGCACCAAGGAGTCCATTGACGTGACCTTGAACGTGGAGCAGGCGTGTTACACACGTGACGCTCTCTCCAAAGCATTGCACTCGCGTGTGTTTGACTTCCTAGTTGAGGTAGCTGTCACTCGTTGCACTCATACACCATTAGAATGAGCGGAAAATCATACGTACATATATTCAGACCCTTCAATTTATTTCTGATTTTATTTGCACTTTTAATTATTATCTTTCTGGTTGTTGTTTGAGTTCTTAGTTTGGTCACTGTGAACAGTGTAATATCTCAGAGGAGAAGCTACTGTAAATGAAGTTGAATCCGTCTGTCTTGCTGTCTTAAATACATTCAAAAATCTTCACAAAATGTAATTCACCACCTTTTCTTTTCCTTCAGTCCATCAATAAAGCCATGGTAAAGGATCACCAGGAGTTGAATGTCGGCGTTTTGGACATTTACGGATTTGAGATTTTCCAAGTGAGTGTTTGACAAGATGTCACAGAGTAAGCATTAAATCAACAGGTCTTAAGGTCGAACATATAAACAGATTAAACACACAGGATAAGACCTCTCTGGGTCTCCATCTCTTGATTGAAAGAGCAGATGCTAAGCTGTACAATTAATCTGATTATGTGTTTGTGTAGTTGCTTTTATTAGATCGTTGTTGCTTTTCTATGGATTACTAATAAGGCGTCAACATTACGGTCTGCGAATTGAATCAAATTCCATAGTTTCAAGGCTTTCTTTGCACGCTCCAAAAAGGTAATCAAGAGAGGAAGACGCAGACGAGTAGCACATAAGGCTCGGACCGAAGGTCCATTGTATGTGCTGTGAATTACATAATGTGGCCTTTCCTCTTGATAGCAGGCAGCTTGCTTAAAGCTCCCACCCCAAACAAAGCCCACTGAGCTCAGAGGATATCCGTCTTCAGCAGTAGACAAAGCTCGCTTAGCATGTTTGCCTTTTATTAACCATGCGTTGTCCCTCCCCCTTGTTTTAGAAAAATGGCTTTGAGCAGTTCTGCATCAACTTTGTGAATGAAAAACTGCAGCAAATTTTCATTGAGCTGACACTAAAGGCTGAACAGGTGACGTTCCTCAACATCATTTTTACATGTTTTTTTTTTATCATTTCCTTCCTCAATGGGTGGTTTATATTCTGCCTCTCTTCTGTGTTTATAGGAGGAGTATGTTCAGGAGGGCATCAAGTGGAGTCCTATTGAGTACTTTAATAACAAGATCGTCTGTGACCTCATCGAGAGCAAAGTAAATACAATTATGGTTACTGTACATGCATCCAGGTTAAATGTACACGTCGATATAATGTTTCTTTTTCTGCAATGTGAAAAGTAGGATTGCGATCTTTCAACTAGTAGCTTAGTGTGTGATTAAGAGTGATTATAATGAGATTCATCAGTCCCGCTGAGATGTCTAAGAGCTTTAAAACAAGCTGCTAGTGTCTGAGAGGAGGCATACAGTAGCTCCGTATCAGCGCCTTATGCTTCAACTGCAAGTTCACAAGCGTCGACTTGTGTGAGTGTCAAACGGGGCAACACTGTTGACTCGTGTGTGTCCACTGGACCCCCACGCTGCTCCACACACTGTCACATTTATACCATGGCTTTTACAACTCGTCTCTATGACTATATCATCCTATCCTTTATACTATTGAGGGGCTGTTTATCATCAATCCCTGAATGCCCTTTAGATTCATCCATCTCTTTCTTTGTGTTTTCTTGGCATGTTTGGATGAATCAATAAGTAGGTCCATAACACATAAAGGGACATTACCAAATTGCAAATTTGTCTCCACCAGCCAGTACCGGGGCACAAAACTAGAAAATCATTCACTGTCACATTCACACATATGGACGGTTTAAAACTGAAAACAGAAAAAAAGAAAATAAATGTTTCTTCACTTTTTGCTCATCATCATTTTTATTTATGCTTTTAATTTACACTAAGGAAATCTGTAAGCTACAAATCTGGATACATTTTAATGGGTCCTTTCCATACATACATTTTAATGTAAGACAAAATCAGCACAATCCCGCTTACTGGAAGAACTTTCTCAAACAACCAAAAATACCTAGTACCAGATGGAAGATATAATCAAGATAAAATGAAAATGTAATAATGGTGAATGACTGTTTTTTTTTTTTTTCCCCCTTCAACTTCCCAGAATCCTCCTGGCATTATGAGCATTCTGGACGACGTGTGTGCCACCATGCATGCGGTCGGCGAGGGGGCGGACCAGACTATGCTGCAGAAGCTCCGCATGCAGATCAACACTCACGAGCACTTCAACAGCTGGAACCAAGGCTTCATTATTCACCACTACGCCGGCAAGGTCTGTCCGCTCTCTATAAACATGAACACACACATTAGGTACACGTGCAAAATTTGTTTTAATTAAACTCAGATTAGATGAACATTCAGAGGTGAATTTGTAATAATGGGCAATGGCCTGTCTGGAACAGATTCATGGCATTTCCATACATTTTAATGGGGAAAGACGATTTTAGATGGAAATGTTTTGTGGTCACAGAATGAATTGTTAGAAAGTTTTATGCTTAAGGTCAGTTCTCCTTCATAAATTTGTGACCATAAAGTTACTCCACCTTGTTTTTGGTGGTGTGCAGCATTATTAAATTGTTATTTCAGTGTGGGATTTGCTGCTGCTTCCTATAAATATATCTTCTAATCCTGGTGGTTAGAGTTCTGGTGATGATGTCATCATCTTTTTTGGGGGGTTTAAACCAACATTTCTGTTGCATGTCTGCTTTGTCCATTTTTGTAGGTTCAGCACACCTGTTACGCAACAGCGTGACACCTAATCCTCAGCCGTACTTATTTTTTAATATTTTCTTTCATTTTGGGCTCTGGCGGTCATCGTCCTCCTCCAGATGTTCGGTGGCCTCGGCCTGCCACACATGCCACATGCTTATGAGCCATGCCATAATAACTTGAGGGGCTCCCATCACCAGATATTCCTCCATTATCAGGCTACGGCAGCAGAGGGATAATATTGCTCAATTTATGCTCTGTTTTTAATACCAGAACACCTGTGAGGCATAAACTCATTTTTCCCCCAATCTCATAAAATATAATCCATCGATTTAGTCCTATTATTTTCCCACATGTGCAATTTTCATCCCGTTCAAGGTTTAAACAGTGGAGCCTAACCTTCCATAATGGCCCTCTGCTCCTTTCCAGGTGTCCTACGACGCAGAAGGATTTTGTGAAAGGAACCGAGACGTTCTTTTCAGTGACCTCATTGAGTTGATGCAGAGCAGTAAAATGTGAGTCATTTCTGTTTCAATGCAGCCACCTGAGATCACATTAGATGTTTTTTTGTTCATTGGTGGGTGGGATTATTCCCTTTGTGCATTAGTTACTTGTTTGACGGTGTCTAAATTTTATAATTTATTCAACCTGGATTTTTTATGATAAATCTTCTTCCATTGAGGCAGTACAGTGGCATAGCAAAATGAAAGTCAAGGTACAATTACCGTACATGCAATAAAAACATGTGGCCGTCATAAAGGAAGTTCAGGAAGGAAGGCAACCGCCTCATTCTTGAGCGTAGCAGGTTAAAAGAGAAGAAAGAAATGACCGATGTCCAGCTGCGCGTTATTCGTACACACAACCTGCGGGCCTTTGTTCTCCGGCCATCCAGCTTCGAGGCCCACGCTCAAATCCAAATAAACCTAGATAGAAAACAAAATGGGCGAAGAATTCCGACAAGAGAAAGGTTAATAAAATAACAACTACATGTGTCAACTGTAGAGTCGCTGAGTGCATTTTTTTTTTTAATAAGACAAAAGGAGGCAAAAACCTGTGAATTATAGTTACGCTCAGCCCAATTGGATTATTGCCAAGTCGGTTTTTAATGTTTTTGTAAGACAAGAAAAAAATACACAACAAAGAAGTGTTCAATTACCTCGGTTCAGTCTTGGCAGCACATGTGCATTTTCACTTTCTCAGGCAGATTTTCTTCCTGTCAGTGTAAAGCGAATCATTTCCCAGTTTAACCATCTACACCTGTGACCTTGTGTGGGCTTGAAATGTAAATTGTTGACGTTTGGCAAAGGCCTTTCGGTTGATGAATCATTAACTGCATTTTTGTTTTGGGTTGCCGAGGGATGATGGGTGATGATAAGCGACTCTGCTCACCTTTGTCCTCCAACAGAGCTTTCTTCAGAGCTCTCTTCCCTGAAAACCTCAATGCGGAGAAGAAGGGTCGACCCACTACTGCAGGCAGTAAAATAAAGGTAAAATAAAATAATTTCAATACGTCATTTTATGTGGCTCTATAAAACACGTAATGCAAAATCTGAGAAATTGCTTCACTTTTAACATTGAGATATTGCAAGCATTTTACATGTTGTTTTCAACCAACTAGAAACAAGCCAACGACCTGGTGGGCACATTAATGAAATGTACTCCCCATTACATCCGCTGCATCAAACCCAACGAGACCAAGAAACCCAGAGACTGGGAAGAGGGCCGGTAAGCGAGCGAGTCATTGTGACCTCTTTCTTCATCACCTTCCTGCCTCCCTCCTCCATCCATTTTTTTTTTAACTCTCCATCTAAGGCCATCTTACGATGCGGGACGTGCCCCTTCTTTATCGCTTTCTTTCAGTTTCCCGCCCAGAGGGCTGAGAAGTACTTGCATTGTATTGTTCACAGCCTATGTACTTCCTGTTGAGTCGGACCCATTAATTAGCACCGGAACCGATGTTTTGACGGGAAGTCTGAGTGTACGTAGTAGATAGTTGGTTATATGTTATGGAAAAGGTTGCTCATAAGATTGAGAATTTTTTGTCCCTTTTTTAAGTATTCGGCCCAATTATAACAGAGAACAATCAGATGGCAGTACTGTTAAAAAAAAGCTTCCTGTGTGGCAGTCGACAGCTACTGTGCCACCTACAGGACTCTCCCAGCAATTTTTTTTTCAAATTAACTCAGTCATATGGACAAGGGATTAGTTCAAAACCATGTTTGTTGGACTGTTGAAAATAAAACTTTTATGCTTAAAACAAAAGTCAAATAAGTCATACAAATAATAATAAGTCAGGTGTCATTTTGTTGATGCATATGTTTTTGTGTTCAGTGTGAAGCATCAAGTGGAATATCTGGGCCTGAAGGAAAACATTAGGGTGAGGCGTGCTGGCTACGCCTATCGCCGTGTCTTCAGGAAGTTCCTCCACAGGTAACACAACCTCCAACATGAAGAGTCTGTAGCTTTGCCAGAAGCAGCAATGAAAGAATTTGGAAGAACCAATTTTGGATCCTTAGGAATTTTCCAATCAGGCTCGTAGGTCAGTTAGTCGGAAAAATGACTTAAATCGGAATCATCAGTTTATATTTATGTATCTTTTTTTAAATTAGTGAAATAATTGAGATTTATGTAACAGTCAGATAAAAGATGATAAGCATTAATGAGGTGCAAGTTGGAACTATTTGACATTTGGCTCTAATCACGCTGGCCAGCATTAATCCTACCTTAATTAAAATAGATGACACACAATCTCTAACTCGCGTGTTCAAAGGCTTTCTGAATGCCAGATACAATATACAAGTGAGGTATTTTGGGAACACTTAAAGTATTTGCAATTACTGTTCAGCATTTTAGCATAATAGAGAGCGCAATGAGCAGAACCATCAACCTTCATTCAGTGTCATTAGTGAAAGAGATGTTTAAATGTGTTCCAAGAGGTCTTCAAAGAAACTCTTTGCTTAGTGCAAATACTTTGCTCTAAAGTATACACAGGAGCAGCTATTAAAACAATATATGTAATTTAAGCATGTTTTGACATTCTCAGCCTAAAGTTTGAATTTCTTGCATGTCTTTTACATGAAAAACCTTCTCAGTAGCGACATGTCATAATCAACAATATTTCAAGAGTGACGAAATAAGGCTATATCCACTATGGAAGCGAGACATAATCCAGCTCAGGAACGATCTGACGTCTGTCCTGGTGTCACCACAGACCTTTAGACTGGGACATAAGCACAACTCCGAGTGGATCATGACACTCCTCAGTGAGATTTGCCAAACTTTTTTTTTTCGCAGGTATGCCATCCTTACCAGAGAGTCCTGGCCCTCATGGCAAGGTGATGAGAAACAAGGCGTCCTCCACCTCATGCGCTCCGTCAACATGGACCAGGATCAGTTCCAGCTGGGCCAGACCAAGGTGTTCGTCAAAGCCCCCGAGTCGGTAGGTTTTTGCCTCTGAGCATTCCACTAAGTCATACACATTGTATATGTTTTGTTTAAGTGTAGGGTGTAGAGCCCTGACGCAGTTTTGCCTCTTTTGGCCTACTGGAATGAACTATAATGCCCACTATTCATTATGCCTCACTGGTAACATGTAGTTAACCAAATCGTGTGCTAAATCTGTCCTGCAAGTGTGCAAATTTGTGATACAGGAGTGGAATGAATGTGACAAGTAGTGACATGGTTGGTTGTTCTACTCGTGAAGCCAAAGAAACGTACACGTACGTGAAGGGTAATGGAATAAATGCCCAAACAGATTTCCATAGGCATCAGTATCCCAAATCGACGTAGGGGAGGAGACGCCACCCGAGCCGTCGCCCCGCGTCAGCATTGACTCAACAAAGTACGCAGTGTGGTTGCAGAGTTGACACAACATCCAATAGACTCGACTTTTTTTTTTCCACCCTGTCCATTTTTTATGAAAGCGCCGCTTGTGTCGTGTCTGTGCTCGTGCCTGTTGAGATTTGTATACATCACACGCACGCACGTGTAGAAATGAATGCACAGGCAACTTAGTCTTAATTCATCTTCACAGCTGATACTGAATGTTACTTATTCACCAGTAGCCGCCCCCTCCACCCCCTCCCCCGCCTCATGCTCAAAGTCCACGTCACCGAGGTGCGCTTATGAAAGTCAAATATGACACCGAATGAAAGCGGCTGACAGGCTTCTCAAAACAAACCTTTTTCTGCGATAAGACAGGCTGGCTAATTATGTTTCGGACCGAATTGGGTTTTTTTTTCAGTTGTTAGTCGAAACAAGTGAAGATTGTTTGATGCTATACCAGATGGCCGCAAAGACCTAAAGTGGTGATTGATGATCTGGCGAGAGCTGTCATTCATATTATTAAGCAAAATATCGACACCCTGGCTGGAGTGACATTTTATGCTGAATGGTGTGAAATGACATGGGAAAGTGGAAAAAGACAAAATGTTCTAAATATAATACAGTACAAGTATTTTTATGTACATTTAATTTGAAACGCTGCTCTACTTAGTTTACAGAACACGAGTTTTGAAAGTGACTTACACTCTGCGGCTTCTGTTTTATCATAATGAGCCATAATTTTTTTTTTTTTAATCCCCAAAAGAACATTGATGTATGCATGTGCTATTTGCAAAAGTTTTAAACAGCAAATATTATTTGAAAATGCGGAATCAGCAGTTAGAGAAACAACCTTTTTCTTTTCTTTTACCACAGTGTCACCTGCTGGCCAACGTGTAATTCATGTAACCTTAGATGACCCAGAATAGGAAAATAGTACTGTATAAAACAGGCCATCTGTTATTTTTGTGCATTGTTAGCAAATATTGTTGCGGTGTGTCACACTCTTAGTTTTTTTATTCAATTATTCCATAATAACTCAATCAAAGGTGAGCCATTATTTGTAGTAAATACACTATTTTCTGACTATGTTAAATTGGGTAATTTCTCACAGGACACCTGAAGAATTTTCTCGGCAAAAAGACGTACAAAATGGTCGTCTTTTTGGTGTCTATGTATTTTAGTCCATTTGGGAGGTTTGCGATTGATTTCTAAATGATTCTGCCCTCTATGGACAGCTCTTTCTGCTTGAGGAGACCAGGGAGCGCAAGTTTGATGGCTATGCCAGAGCCATCCAAAAAGCCTGGCGGAAATACGCAGCCCGCAAGAAGTACGTCCAGATGCGAGAGGAAGGTACGTCAATTGTTACATCCAAGCCCAGTGTGCATATTGTGCTTTGCTCACAATGTTTTTGTGTTGTGTTTTTGCATGTGTGTATAGCATCTGACCTCCTGCTGAATCACAAGGAAAGGCGACGACACAGCATCAACAGAAACTTTGTGGGAGACTATCTGGGCATGGATGACAGGCCGGAGCTACGGCAGTTTTTGGCCAAGAGGGAGAAGATCGACTTTGCGGACAAAGTCACCAAATATGATCGCCGATTCAAGGTGGGTTTGAACCTCGGTTCTTTTGACATCTTTACAGATTGATTTTGTACTCATGAATTCTATTTCCTGCGCTCAGCCAATCAAGAGGGATTTGATCCTGACGCCGAGGTCGGTGTACCTCATAGGAAGAGAACAAGTGAAACAGGGGCCGGAGAAAGGACAAGTGAAGGAGGTGCTCAAGCGGAACATCGCCGTGGAGAGGATCTTGGGTGTGTCTATGAGGTACTAACTTGCTCCAATGGAGTACTATTTTCATATTCCTGAGATCTAGTTTAAGATTCTTGTACTAGTATGCTCTTGGTCCTCACTAGTAAGTTAACTCATGTGAAGGCCATACAAACATGGAAGTGCTTCCTACTATTACTCTGATATAATACTGTAAACATGATGAAAATATTTAGAGTTTGTAAGCCCCAAAATATAAATGTCCACCCCCCCCCACCCCTCCCAGCACCCTGCAGGATGACTTCATGATTCTGCACGAGCAGGAGTACGACAGCTTGTTGGAGTGTATTTTCAAAACGGAGTTCCTCAGCTTACTTGCCCGCAGGTTTGAGGAGAAAACCCAGAGGGCTCTACCAATCAAGTTTAGTAACACGTAAGGACACATACTCACAAATTTAATAAAAGTCCAGATGGAGATTCCCCAAGAATGACTGTCCAGATGATATCCGGGAAAATATAAATTTGCGAATGCCAAATCATGACTATGTGGGGGTTCACTGTAATTTCTAACTTTTTCTTTGCGTGTCAGACTGACATTGAAGCTGAAGAAGGAGAACTGGGGCATCATAAGTGGCGGAGCTGGCTCCCGACAGGTCACCTTTGTCCAGGGTCAGGGAGACATGGCCGCACTCAAGCCTTCCAGCAAAAACCTGCAGGTCAGCATCGGGCCGGGACTTCCTCGGAACACACGTGAGTAGAGAGAGCCACCGTTGAGTGAAAATGAGCCTTGATGATGTGCACAAAACTCACTTGCATCACCTTCCTTTGTCAGGTCCCTCCAGGCCCAGCATCACTCAAAGACGCTCTCGAACACATCAGAACACGCCGTCGCGGGCCGCACCGGGTCCCCCAGGTGCTGCGCTCTCACGCTGCCAATTCTCCAAAATAGGACTTCTCAACTTCTTGAGTTCAGGAGAGAAACTTTTTAGTCAGGCCCTAATTTTTTTCCGCTCTCCCCCTGGCAGTTGCTCACCAGAACGGCAACCTGAAGAACACCAATCACATGGCCAATATGCGGAACTCGTTATATCAGCAGCACCAGGGCGAACCCGTACGACCTCACCTCCCCAGCAACCTCAGTCAGCCTAGGGAGAGGGGCAGCGTACGACCGCAACCTGGACCTGGACCCAATCTGGACTTTCTCAGGGTTCCTGATCAAGGAGCTGCAGGGTGAGGAATCTCACATTCATGCGCAACGAACATTAGTGTTGTGATTGCCTACCATATACGCACATGTGAAGAGTGATGAAGGTGTTTTTTTAAACCACGTACGATTGTGCACAAACACACTTGGGTCATTGCAGAATTGAAGGACGATTTAGGCCACGGGTGGGCAACGAAAATGCTGGGAGTTTGAAGCAGACAATCTCCCCCCCCCAGTACAAAGGGTTATTTTGCATCAAAATAGCACAAAACTGCTGAACAAGAAACCAATACTGGTCATTCGGTGCGGTTAGGCCCCGCCTCTGGTGCTCTAAAGGGATGAAAATAAAAACGTCCTTCCATTGTGGAATGACCCATACACCTAGTAAAAGCATGACGCCATCCAGGGTAATAATGTCGGTCATGCGCACACACGTGTGTCTCTAATTTAACATAATTTGGATAATGTACTCTTTTTGTAGTCATGGAGTCAGTGGAGCAGCTTCAAATGGAAGAATGTGAGTGTTTGCTGTGTTTTGGGTGGTGGATAGATCATAGTAGAAAAGGTTTCTTAATTACAGATGTCTTTTACTCCACTGCGACGCCTTGACTTGAGAAACAAACATCCCATAATAGCAAAGTGATGCACTTTGCTGTCGCGATACCTGAGGTTAATGCTTGCATTTTTGTGAGTGTGTGCTGTCACATTTTACTCTAAAATGTTGATTTATTCTAACTGTAAGATTTGGGATTACAATACCATTTTATAGTACCATTTGGCGATTACTAATTGTCTCTGGATAGTCATTGGAGTATTTATTCAACATCATAGCAGGCCAAAAGAGGCACTAGTAGTGACAAGTCCTGAACAAAAATAGATTGCATTTAAAATGAAAAGGCTTTATTTTATTCTTATTTTTTACACAAAAAGTAATATGCATTTAAAATGGAAAGGCTTAAGTTATTTTTTTTTGCACAATAATGTGTAATAGTGGCAAGGGTTGTCACACAATATAAAAACATATTTTGACCCTCAATTCTGAATGCTTGTTCCTAAGCATTCAGATAATAAGAGGGAAGGAAAAATATCACAAAAGCAAAAAGGTCAGTGTTTCTGTTAGCCTTCACACTACCACAATGAAAAGCTGGTGTTTTTTATTCAGCTACAAAATAGTAAGAATATTGAACAAAACTTTAGTGGGATTGCATTTAAACAATTTTCTAACCTGACAGTAAAACAGAATACTTGTCACCATTTTCACTCCAGTCGTTTAAGTGGAATAGCAGTCATGGAAATGTTTGTATCTCATCATTCACACAGAAATATGAAAACAAGTTGCTGAACTCGTGACATTATTTGCACTTCATTTAAATGAATTTACAAACCAATGTCATGTGAAGGGATGTGTGCCTCTCAGCATTTCCACAATGACGAGACAAATACATGTGGTATATTGTTTATCCTGTGTGACTGAGGAGTTGAAATGTGTATATTTGAATGCTTTTTTCTTTTTAAAAATCATTTTTTGTTTTGTTTTTGAGTGGGGGAGAGCTGGAAGGGTGCAGTTATCACTTGGTCATGCAGGTGGCGCTAATACACGTCATTACTGTTTGCTGTGTCTTAACCAGAGCTCACCGACCGTCAACCACCAGACCTCCACCAGGCGGCGGGCGACCCAAGCCTGCACCCAAGCCAAAACCTCAGGTGCCCCAGTGCAAAGCCCTGTACGCCTACGACGCCCAGGACACAGACGAGCTTAGCTTCAACGCCAACGACATTATTGATATCATCAAAGAGGGTATGTGGACATTTCGAATTCTAAAGGAAGTGATCATTCTATCGGACTGCAAATGAACGGCGTCCAAAAGAGACGATTTAAAATGTGGATTATTTCAGACGCTTCTGGATGGTGGTCAGGACGTCTGCGAGGGAAGCAAGGCCTTTTCCCCAACAACTATGTGGCCAAGATCTAGAAGGACGGACGGACCGCCGGACAGGATGAAGGAGTTCCTACGACGTTCCTCCCGGTGGAGCGTCAAGAAGCACTGTGGGATTTGTAGGTGAATCCTCCACTACTGCCTTGCATAATCCATGAATGTAAACTCTCTTTGTCAGTCAACTTCCCCAACACAAGAGGGACTACTTTGTCCTTTTCGGAAGTGCTGAACAAAAAAAAAAAAAAAACAACACAATTATTTATTGTATTTATACATGCTTTCTGTCCTGATCACCTTTTTTTGCTGAGGAACCCTATCAAAGTTGCAGTACACATAATCTGGGAACAGGCTGTGATTTATGATTTTTATTTTTTAAATCCTTCTTACCGTGAGATGATTCCTAACTAAAAGATGGCGTCATATTTATTATGTAATTGTAAAGCTTGCAGGGAATGGCTGTTAAGTCGTGATTTTATACCGTTTTTAGACACCAAAGATAGTCAGCATCTCTGTGTGTACTGTAACCTGAGCACGCTGTCTGTGGTGTGTTAGCACTTTATCAGTACAGGTACTACTACCTTGGACACACACTTTGTTGAGTCAAGTCATGAAGGCCCACGGGATTTTGTTTACACTTTTACACAATTATATGTTGAGCGCCCTTTCTCTTTGTGTTCAAATGAAATGCCGTTTGAGCATTTACTCCTAGAACCTGCACGAGTAACACGCTTTGTCCTTGCTAGTAAGACAACTCAGAGCACTAGTGGACTGATTAGGGCACACTCGTAAAACTGGCCAGTCACATTTTCATACACTAATCTTGTGCAGAGTTTCTCGAATAGTTAGTTGTCTTGCTAGTACGCCAAAGTTTCCCTACTAGTGTTCGGAAATGGCCTACTAATTGCAATCTGATATCCAACTTAAGGTCGCCCTGGTAGGCCAAAAAGGCACCAGCAGTATAAAACGTCTTACTGGTGGACAACTGAGGATACTAGAACGTAAACCTTAAGATAGACATCAAATATAGAGTAAATGCTCCGATGGCATTCCAAACAAACAGCGGCGTTTTGTCAGTAAATGAAGAATTGTTGTATATTAGTCTGAACACTCACAGGGTCGCTTTAAGGTTCCTCTCACACACGACGGTGATTCCTTTTTCTTGTTTTGTGTTCACAGAGGTATTTTTTTTTTCTTTTTGTGCACTGCAAGTTGCATTTTGCTTTCGCATTCCTCACTTGGGTTATGTTTGACCAAATAACCACATGTGCTCCAAATTGCTTTCTCAACTGCTGGGACTTATCACTTTGGATCTTGGATGGTTCAAAAGCATCCTTGTGCAATACGAGACAGTAAATGAAACTTTTTTATTTTAAATAAAGCATGTATTGTTGAACAGGGTTTATATTTATTTCCAATGAACACACCGGTAGCACCCCCAAACCCCCACCCCCCCTTCCGCGGATGGCCGACCCAACGGAGGCAACGAAAAAAAGTTCTCCAGCCTTATGGCAGGGGGTGCTAGTGATCCCGGGATGCTTCATGCGCCTAACTGTGGAATAAGAGATCTCCAGTTCAAATTTACAGTAAACTGAGGAGCAGTCGTCCATTTGTTTCGTTTTACATACGGTTTTATTTCTTCTTGTTTTTACATTTCGTTTTACAATGGATTATTACTTATCCAAATGATTTAAGGTCGAAGCAGGAGGTCATCAGTAAAGGAAGACCAACTCCGGAGTTAAAAAGTTTGATTCGGACAACGGGACTTCGGAACGGAGAGGTACGTACGATTGAAAACAAGTTTTTGATTTCATGTGCTGTATTGAGTGTTTTTATGTGTGAAGACTGCTATGAGATTTTAATTAAAGTAGTTAAAATTAAATAATGAATAAGCCACACTAGAGCAGCGTACCCCAACCTTTTTTGTGACACGGTTAGGTGCCGGACAAATTTTACCGAGGGGTGACGTCGGTGCCTCCCCAGTCATGAGCCTCACCGTACGTCACTACTATACTGTATATAAGGCATTATTGACAATGGCCCTCCGAAGGAAACTATGACGACAAAAATGAGTTTGACACCCTTGCCCTAATTCCTACATTTTCCATTCCTATTGAAATGAAGACTTTTTTCCACATTCCTCCCAGTTACTGAGCAGTGGGTTTTTTTGTTGTTGTTTTAGTGGCCGTGATGGTCATTATTTTTTCCATTTAAAAAAATTCAACCCTTTCAATTTCACACAAAAATACATATTTTCCTCACAGAACAAAAATGACACCACTCAGAAGAAGAGTTATCCAAGTTTATTAATATTTTTTAAACTAATATAAATCCCACAGAATATGCTTCTGGTGCCTTTGAAGGGTGTGTGATGAGAGCATGTATACCTGCTTTTGATTCATTAAGTACTGCATTTCATCACTCCGTTCAAAATATTTTTTTTCTTTTTTTTAACGGGGTTTCATAGTCAAAGTGGAAATACATGGCCTCAACATGGCGTCGTAATCACAACTAATCCTGCCGTTTCTCTCTCTTGTGCAAGTTTTATGCCAGTGAACACTTTAGCGTGTCATCTTTTCGCACAGCTGATGCTCAACTACGGACACAGAGGGGTTGGGGTGTGGGGGTCACTATATGTAGCCATCTAGCTATCCGCCGAGCAATCTATCCGTGATGTGACCACCCGTATGTGTACCTACAAGCCCTGTTTCTGGACGAGGGTTGTGTAACATTCTTTCTGTGTGAAACAGATGCGACTAGCATGTTGACAGTTGTGAGGCGTAAGTTGAGAAAATACTGTCTGTGTCCAAGTATGTGAATGTGCACTAATACAGCAGCTGATTTGTTATAGTTTCCCCTAGTTAGGAACGTCTAGGAATGCTTCTTTATTTAAAACAAAAACATCTTTCACAAAAAATCAACATCTTCTAAACAAACTATTCAATACAATGATTGGTAAAAATGAACTCTACCATGTTGTTGTGGAGGCTGACATTCTAGTCTAGTAAAGCGAGGCCTCGCAGCTTTACAAGAGCAACTTGTCCTTGCCTTTAAGCCCGTGGGTAAATGTGCAAACAAATGCATTTTGCAAGGAAACATGCGGGGTAGGAGGGAGGTGGGGGCGGGGAATATGACAAAACAATCCAAAAGCTACATAAAAGCTTTATAAATACATAAACTCTTAATGGAGAAGTGATAGCCGGCACTGTCAAGATGTTCCTAGTAGTAGAGCTGCGCAGGTCTATTCATTGCCTTCTTTGGTTGACTGCAGTACTCAGGAGGAAATGAAGATGAATATGGAAACTAAAGTGTTCGTTAGAAAGAGACACGTGGCACGGATGGGAGGGGCGGGGGCTAAAAAAATCAAACAGCATCAACTCTCAGCAGACAACTGAGCCTCAATGTCCACTCTGCAGATGGGGCACTTCTTGTTGGTGAGCAGCCACTGGTCCACGCACAGCTGGTGGAAGAGGTGCATGCACGGCAAACGCCTGGTTGGGAAGAAAATTATTTGGCCACTCTTAGAAGTTCAGATTTGTAAATTATGCTGAATACATATGAATATCCTCTTTGTAGTCTAAGGGGGCAAAGTGCTAGCGCCACCCCTGGTCATGTTTGGCTGAGGTTGAAATGAAGTAAATGGGGTCTTTATTTGGTGAATTTGTTCTCCCCCCCCCCCCCCCCAAAATAAATGCTTAATTAATTAATCAATCAATTATAAATGCAATTATGCTTTTGGGCCAAGACACATTTTGTCACCAGAGGGTAGGCCTTTAGAAAAATGCTGTGCAAGTGACAAAATGGCAGCCCAGTGGGACCTCATTTTGAGACACTCTTGGGTTTTCTGCAGATACCTTGGAGCTTGTGAAAGTGAGCAAAGTGAAATGAGCTCAGGGACACACCTGACATCCTCCCCCTCCTCCAGTATGGACAGACAGATGGTGCATTTCTCCTCTGTGTCTTCGTCCGCCCCCTCGTCTTCATCCTGCTTGCCGTGCAGCTTTCTCTACAAGTGACAAACATTAGGCGACATCAGAAACCACGTGCAGGTAATCCCATTGTTTAAAAAAAAAAAAAACATGAAATTTGCTCACCTAAAGTGACTGCTATAGATATTTAACTATATGCAAACATTTTATTGAAAGAGTTATCTATTCTTAAAACACTGCATTCCATTTGGGGACAGAGAGAATGGTCCTTTTGTCCTGGAAAGAGGAAAAAACAACATGGCCCCTCCCCCAAGACTACAGCTAACACTTGTTTCCAAATTGATTGGGTCATTATTTCTCACCGATTCAGGGCTTGCGTGCATATTTTTCCCAATAGAGGCCCAAGCTTCGGGGGTTAACTGTTGGTCAATGTCTCTCTCCAACACCTTCTGTATTGGGTGGCAGGGTGTTAGACGGCCTGTTTAGTTACACCTAGGGAAAGCCTTCCCCAACAAGATCTGCATTCACAGCTAAAAGACACTACAGCACTTGGCTAAGTGAGTACAAAAGACCACTCTGTCCCAGAACACACGCTAAGAGCCAAGCAGCACGACACACAAACGTATCAGGACAATGCGTACAATAGGCGTGCGTGTTCAATATGCTGCTCTGGACAGCGCAAAAAGTCTCACCTTTTTGTATTTGTGTGGGTAAGTGCACCTCTCTATGGTTCCCTGAGAGGCTCCTCGGTTCACCGTCCCAAGTCTTTCCTCTAAATGCAGCAGGTCCTTCAAAGGGCCACAACAAACAGACACTCAACGCTCCTCATTGCATGTTGCCTCGCTCGTACACCGAATGTGTGTCTTTAACGCCGGCAACTGTGAAGCTGAGCTGCAGCTCTTGCGTGCATGTTCAAACAAGAACATGCATGTGAGATTTTTTGTAGTCTTTTAAGTGAAAAGTAGTATTAATATTTAAGAAGTGAGCAAATGTTTACAGTCGCTGGACTGGGTGTCGTCGCAAGACTGTTTTCGCATGTTGACATGCTCAACATGTGATTCACAGGTCTGGCTTGTTAATTTGAATGTCAGGAGGTTTTAGCTCTGAGCCTCAGGCACGGAGAGAGGCATAGTTAAAAAAAACATGCCTATTGGCCTTTGTCCACGTTGTCCACAGTGTTTTAGTGCAATTTTTGACGAAATCAGCTTAGGGTAGAGATGCGGGAAATTTTGTTTACAGGTTACTGGTATCCAGCATTTCTGGCTTGACGAGACAGTTCATCTTTCCGTCCCATCCTTGGGTTTTTAATGACCCTAATATTAATGCTAATATCTGTAAACTCATCTAAAGTATTGCAGATTATGTTAGCATTAGCTTCCGTTATTGTATGGTTTGGCTGAACATGTTGGTGTTCTAACTGAATTTGTTTTTTGGGTAACGCCAACAGTAAACTTCGAGCCGTAGCTGCTTAAGGGGCTGCCCATCCCTACTTGGCTCAATTAAGTATGCTCCTGTGTGATTCTTTATTCATACAAATACATATTTTACAGGAGTGGCAAATTAAACAGCTTGGATTCTTTTTGGGAGAACTGTTTGGTGTCTTCCAAACTGTACAGAAGTAACGGTACCTACATGGTACATGGCATCATTTTAATTTTGCCAATGATGTATCGCTTGGCTATACTTTTTAGTATATGTATAATCCGCGACCCCCGTGGGGACTAAATGAGAAAATGGATGGATGGATGGTATAATACAGACATCTCGGCTCAATTCAACTAATCCGTCTTTACGAGTAGACAATGCAATCAGTGTGCACTCACCTCGTAGGTTCTTCCAAAGCCAGTCATTCGAGATGAGATGTAGCGAATGTGTGGGTAGGTGACTTCAGATATACCAGTGTGCTGTCAGGAAGAAAAACACACACACGTTACTTTGAGCTATTACAAAATGAACTTTTTTCCCCCCTCCTTTTTCGGAATTGCGTAATGTTGGCATGATGAGAGACATTTGGTTTATCTTTTTTTTTTTCCAAAGAATGTTCAATTATTTTTAGATTGGAGAATATTTGCAATCATAAAATCAACACTTTTTAAGGATTCGCAGGAATCCTGGTAACTTTTTTGAGCACTTTAAAACACCAAATGTCATATGCCAGTAGCACCGTAAACTGTTTTACTTTCTCTGTATGTATGCTGTGATAAATGAATATTAGACAAAAGTAAGGTGAAATCAATATGTTCTGTCTGAATTGCTTTTCATCTCACTGTGTCCAAAAGGAAAAAAATAATATCAGGAAGCAGTCGACCGTATTTGTGCAAAGACTTCTCCTCGAGGCTTCTTGAGTATGCACCTGAAATGCCTGATGAGCTTTTATTAATTGCCTTTGCATAATTCATGATCTTCGCCACACCATCCTTAAAACAAGCAATGTTAGTGTGTGTGTTTGGGGGCAGCATCAATGATCTTAGACACAATTCAATTAAAACAGAGTGGTATTTATGCAAATGTATGCTGATGTGTTACCATGAAGGGGATAGGGAAGTGGTGCAATCTGGAAGTGGGGTGGTAATGGTGCAGGTGGGAGTGCAGGTGCCCCGAAGGGTACGACGCCACAGTCACTCCAGCCTCGATGCCGAGCTCCCTGTAGACAAACACATTTGTCACCTTTCAGTAATGGTCTTGGTGGTAGGCGTGAACAGAAAAGCGTGGAAAGAGTATCCGACACAAACCATGCGGTTCTCTGCTCCGGCTGGCGAGGGTGGGAAGACATGGTCTGCGGCACATGGATGTGGTGCCCGTGGCCGTAGTTGGGGTGCATTCTGTGAGGGTGGGGAGGAGGACGCTCGTGTGCTCGCCTGCAATGAATAAGCCATACAGGATTGCTAATCTAATTACAATTCACAAGATGAACCCTAATATGCATTAATAAGTAATCACTACAATTACGTTTAAGCTTAGCTGAGCTTCGGAACGTCACAAATAACCATGGGTTACAATAATATACACTAACATTATATCTACACATTATGCTCAAAGGCAACATTTGCGTTTTAAAATGCATGTGGAATTGAACGTTGGGCCAGGTCATTTGTAGTTACAAAGCTGAAATGCTCATATTTTAATAACAAAATGTTCCCTCGATCAATTTCCTATAGCACTCGCTCGTACTCATTAAAGTTGGTGGTGAGCTGGAGCCTAATCCCAGCTGACTGGTTGCCAGCCATTCGCAGTAATATTTGTTTTATGGTAAAATAATTTATGAGTGACTTATTATAAAAGGAATAAAGCAAATGTGTTTACAAAATTCTATATCTTTACAAATTCAATTGTAGTATTATTTAATGAATTAACTAATCCCCTGAAAAAAAATAAAACAATAAAAATAATAAAACAATGAAGAATGAATTTAATATCTTCATTATCCAATTCTAAAAGGGAATAAATTCATAGAGTGAATAATACTGGACTCTTAAGAATGTAAATGCTCAGTGGTCCAGATTAAAAACTGCAGCAGGCAGTCTACGGGCCCAGAAGAGTGAAAATGGCTGGTGTTGGTGCTTTACGGTCCTGTCTGTTTTCGGCGGTTGTGTTTACTAAAATACAAGACCTTTTAGGAAGGGTGACTTTCACTATTTGGGGTGACTCGATACCCGAGCGTTAACGACACAGAGGTACTAACGTGGGGTGCTGCATCATTCTGCGCCTTTGAACCTCCATCCTCTGCAACATTTCGTGTTGATGGAGCCGTTGAACTGATCCTAGTGGTGGCATATGGTGCGGCAGGGTCTGGTGGTCCGGGGGCAGGTGCTGCGTCAGCGGGGCACTGGAACTGGAGAGGTGGTGGGCGGCTAGAGGAGGGCCACTGGGTACAGTGTGGCCTGACGGATGGGATGGCAGCGGTGGATGAAAGGAGTGGACATTGTGGGGAAGGACATAGTCGCCTTGTGGAGGAGGCTGAGGTGTAAGTTGAGGGTTCCCGTGCGAATGAGGACAGGCAGTGGAAGGCTGATGATGCAATGAGCGTGCCAGCGAGCCATCTGTGAAGAAAATATGAAATAAGCCAACAACAAATGTCCATTGTGTTTGCAGCCCATATTTTCCCCGACTTAAATTAACCATCTGACAGTTGATCACGTTCATACTAACATGAGGGGTGTATGTAATGTCTGCATGGCTGCTGTAGCTGTGTTTGAGGCTGGGCCGCCATGCCGGAGCTGAAAGAGTCGACCGCAGCTGGCTGGCTAGGGCCAGGCGTGGCCTGGGAAACGTAGGGAGGAGGCCGGGAGGTGGAGCCTGGGCAGCAGGGGTCAAAGGCTGACGTGCTGCCATGGAAACTAGCACCGCTGCTTCGAACGCTACTGTTGCTCAGGTCCACTGGCAGCGTTTGCTGTGAGGAGAGGGACACATTTCAATTCATTGCTCATTTATGCTTCATAATTGTCAACCAAGATTAAAAAAAAAAATATGTTACTAGTAAAAAAAAAAAAAAAAACAGCCATTCCACTAGAATGCTAAATCTGATATCAAGGATATTGAATAAATGCCAGAACTAGCTTTTCATAATCACAGACGACGGTACGATGTTTGTCACTACTATGTTAGCATGCAATGCAGTAGAGTATTACCTGCTCGTGGTAATGGGCTGTGTTGTTGCCGTTTCCACTATTGCTGCTCCCGCCGCTCACTCCGGCACAGGTTGCAGGGAGCGCACTGGGCCTTTCCACAGCACAGCTCGGCTCTTGGAATGGCAGGGTACCCGGGGGCTGCGGTGTGGGGTGGTGGACATGAAGGACAAAATGGTGCGCGTTGCCGTGACCGTGCTGGGAGCCGTTGGCCTGAGAGGACGAGGCCTGCATGCAGCTCGAATGGGAGTGGCTGAGGGACAGATGACCGGGGGAGGGCCTTCCGCATGGCGAGTGCTGCTGACAGCACGACGGCAGCCTGGGCATGGCCGTGCCTGTGGTGTCTCCCGCTGAACCTGACAAGCCTGATCTGCTGTCATCTGCTTAAGACGAAAACAAAGGCTATAGTTCTCGATGACCTTTCCTAGATAAATACAGCTTCCATAAAATCCATGAAAAATAAAAGCGTCAGGTTGCAACATGCTGTCTTACCCTCAGCGGCTATTCGGGTCGAGCCACTCGGCCTTGGTGTGCGCATATTGTTGGGGACTGAGCCTGGGCAGCTAGTGGAGGGACCGGCGGCATCATTGAGCTCTGAGGTAGAGGCATGCTGGGAAGATGACGACGAGGACGACCTGACTGTTTGAGGGAGAATGCTGCCAGAGGTTGTTGGCACAACTGAGAGGTCTAAAATCAAAGACAGATTCCAGAGCAGATATAACATATGCAGAAAATGACTGTATGCCAAAATAAATAGAATATATGCAGAAATTGACTGTGAAAACTGTTGTTAGTAGTTTTTTGCAGGAGATAAAGAATATATACCGCCGTCTGTTTGTCTTCTAATATCCCTCGCTTGAATTGTAACACTGCCACATACAGTCCTGATAGTCTGCCTCAGCTTAACATCCATTTCCATTTAAGAACAAAGCTTATAGATCAGGATGGTGAATGTGCCACATTTTGACAATCTATTTATAAAATCTGATTAAAGAAAATTAATACACACTCATGTGTTCATAGTTATGAAAGTAAGCCTGTGTGTGCATGCATGTGCATTATTGTTAAGAATGAGTGCGTGCTGGTCAGCAGATGCTTAACAGCCGAGGAGGAGACGGATTCTCATTAGCATTCTGGTGTGCGCACTCCATCGACTTTACTTATTCACAAATTAATCTCAGGCTCCATAAAAAGTCTCAACTTTAACATTCACCCATGTTTGAGATATGAATAAAAATCCCACATTCCCGTTGAGCAGAGAGCTAAAAGTGCAAACGCAACATGCTGGAAAACGTTATCTTCTAATTGTCTTCAGAGTTTTGTGCCAAATGGAGGGAGTTCATAAAAGTAGCCCCTTTCAAGTGCTTTCATAGTGTTGCCTCAGTCACCCTTTCACACTATGATAATGGTGTGTGGGGTGTCATGGGAATAAAAACCAAGCTACATTAGCTTTCTCAAAATATTCATCCGACTCTTCTGCTTAGTGATAGTTGAGCTTTGATGGCAGCTCTGAATGCTAAGTCGGCCTTATGTTTTCCTTACCATCTTCATCAACAGTTAGGTCAACCACCTCTCCAGAGTTCTGACGCAGCGGCTGGATGACGGTGGACAGTCTGTGGCGTCCTCGGGGCTCCTGGAGACGGCTCTGAGAGCAACTGTTAGCCCATATCCTACCAAGACCACCCAAAGAGCGCGACCTAGAAACAAAGGTAGGATAATGGTGCTTATACATTACCTTCAGCAAAGGCACACTTGCATTTCGCTGGCAATGTTTGCTTTGGGGCTGCATTAAATCTATCCTGACATATATGTTACCCAAAACGTCACTTAAGTATCGACCACCCTGTCCCAGCATCTTAAATTGTCCTAAAATTTCCCCAAATACTGCTTTTACATGGGAAAACAATGGTTTGCATTTTTGCCCATTTTCTGACCTCTTACGGACTAAAGCAACATGTCAATAATCTGTTTATATTTGTGCATTTTTTGCACTGTTGAATTGTAATATTTTTTGGTAGGGAAGTTAATTCAAACCTTTTGGTTTTATTATTTGTGTGGGATGCCATGGAGCTTTGTGGTTGGGGAATATCATTATACCTCTCACCCCATGAGCTTTCCAAACCTACACAGGTGCGTGCAGGGAACTTGTTAATTGCAACCTCATTTCATGTCTTACTAAAGCATGTAAAAAAATATTTTTTTTATTTTCTGACCTTCACTTTTAGGACAAACGCACACATATACAAAATGTCAAAATTGTGCGATTGCCAAGTAGTACCCAGAAGAAAACACAGTAATTGGCCAGGCTCCTCAGTTCCTAACATCCACAAGGGAAGGGTCCCTAATTAAGTAGACTCTGGATTATTTTGTAAATATATGTTTGCCACCATAAACCCCTGAGGATGGGAGGGGTGAAGCCTGGAGGACAACATTTCACCGTAAACATACTAGTCACTAGTATGTGAGGAAAAGAGTTTGACATCCCTGTTAACTAGTGCAATAGGAGTTAGCTCAGCAAAGCAAAACAGCCTGGAAACCAATAAAACAACAGAACACCCAAGAAGGAATAATGATGAGGCATAATGTCAGCACATTGCATTGAGATAGTGGCAGCCATTTTGTTAAATGCCACATGACTTTTTATCTTTCACATATGAGCTTTGGCAGGTTAGTTAGAACAAAACAAATGTTATCCACCCATCTGTAGAAAATGTAGGTTGCACAAAATATATGTATGTCACATTATTTATATACAAATTTATTCCTATGCCCTAAATTAGTTCCTAAATGAAACCATTCATTCAAATGTTGCTAAAGACAACACGCATGTCCTGAGCTCAACTTTAGTATGAGACCAGGGGCCGATCAAGTGTGTTTATTATTGATTCGTATCGAGTACGCCGTTCGCTGCGATCTGGGCGGGACGTCGCTCGAAAGCATCCCACTGTGTACCGCAGAAACACTGGAATGTTCTCTGAACGCATTGCTGTGCAAGGGAGCAGCGGCAACAAAACAGCCAGCAGACTGAACAACATGTATTCACAGGAAAGAGCTGCTCCCTGGGAAAAATGTAGGCCCAGTACAGACAACTGGGAGAAGATGTAGTTGCTTAATCACCAATAAGCATAGGAAAGTCCAATGACTCATGCATTTTAACAAATAAAAATGTTTTTGGAGATAACAAAAGCAACACAAATGTGACTGTTGATCATGACGTCATCCGTGTGGCAAAAACTAGAGTGTTTCCTGATGGTTGAGAAGACAGGCTTGAATGACCAATTGGCTGCAAATGCAGGCTGCAGCCTGCCTACCTATTTAGTCAACGTTTCTCAAATAAACAAAGGCATTTTCGATGAGTTCAAAGCAAAACGTTGCCTACCTGAAACTATCTCCAATTGTGACGATTTCCACCTCGCTGTCTGTGGAGGTGACGTTGATCTCCTCGCTGGCAGGGACGGCAGGTGCCGGAGCCGGAGTAGCGTCGATCACCACCACGTCCTCATCCAGAGCGCCTGTGCACGTGGACGGGAACGTGACATGCATGTGAGTGAAATGGCAGTTTTTGGACATTGGTTCATTTTGTCTCAGACACATTGTTAAAAGTGACTCAATGAATCATTTTCAAAATGTATCGATATTGACTTCACTGACCAGACTGTTTTTCTGTGTCACAAACTCTAGAACTGCTCTGCAGCGGTGCTTTTTTTTTTATACGGTTGCGAGAGACTTGCAACTGAACTTCATGATTCCCATTGGAAATTTCTAGTCTGACTGTCCCTTGAGCACTGCTGCTTAGCACCCTCTCCAAATAACCGGTGAGGCGTTGACGTGATTACCAAAACAACTCTGATCTTCAGGACTGGAACTTCAGCACAGTTTTGCTCAAGAAATTAAAACACTGTGCCAACTTGATCACATTTTGAAATCCCCTTTACGATTCAAGAATGGACAGGCTCTTAATTAGATCATTTAAAATCATAGTGCCACTCAAAAAAAAAGATATTTTTTGTTATGTGACTAGGTAATGCGCTAGCTCGTCCAAGACAATGACTAATTCATCCCTAATTGTGCAGTGAATTCCAAAATGAACCACATCAGCACTCTAAATTGTTATTCAAATCTGCTTTAGTTGTACAACCCACTTTTTCAACTATTCATCAGCATATTACATTACGTTGCATCACTTCAACTGAAAAGCATTCGTTCGTGCAGGACTGCACTTTATTTTGGCAACACCACAGATTGTGATGCCTGCAAGCACCGTTATAGTGCTTTAAAACAAAGCGCATAAAACAGTGGTATTAATGAAAGTGCCAGTTTGATACAATGCATATTACAATATGCAATAAAAACACTGTACCACCTGTTCAATTCGAATTTGAATTCTTCGCAGAGAAGCCATGTAAAAATACAGCAGCCTCCATTTTCTACACACATTAGGATCTCGTCTTGGTTAAGTCGTCTCGTTTCCACAGACGGTATCGACCTTGCTCCACTCTTTTCTTCTCTACATTTGAAACAGCCACTACTCTCCTACGCACCTCCTTAGTGACGTCACGTTGCTAGGGCGCACTGCATGCACACACTAACAAAAACTAGGGAGAATGTGATGGATTGCTATAGATGGTGCTTGGTTTGTGGCTGTTTATTTCAGCAAGAAGAATAAAGAATAAGAATAAGTCCTTTGAAGGTTGTGGAAACGAAAGCAAACGAGCGTAATACCACAGACTTTTGTTTTTGAAAATGTGGCACTTGAGATCCACTGTAAGCATGTTAAGTTTACATGACTATCATTAACTTTGCAGATTGTAACTCAAAAGCATTTGTTTGTGACTGCAAGCAAAATGCATGTAACGTATTGTCGACGCAATTATTGGCCTCCAAAATATTTACATGTTTTAGAACTGGGCTACTTTTTTTTAGAATTACAAAGGAGGAAGTACTGGGGGAAAAAAAAAGCAAGGAGAAAAAAGATGGTTAGATTTGTGGATGGAAGCGGGGCTTAATATTGTTTACCGATAACAGAGCAAAACAAAGTCCTCCCGTCAATTGTAGCACTACGTGACCCTTCGCATGGACATCAACACAAAATGGGCTAACCTTGCGCACACAAAAGCAACTTACCTGACGATAACAGCAAAACATAACGTCCTCCTGTCATTTGTGGTGAAACGACGTGCCGCTAGACAAATTTAATTACATAGTCGTATATTAAAACAAACAAAAACAACCAGAATGTTGAGCTGTAGCGCTTATACCTCCATGGACAGTCACAAAAAGGGGGATGATAAAAGGCATGCTAGTAACTTCAAAGAAGCAGTGTCACATTAATTACTGAAGTACAGAAACACACAAAACTTTTGTTCCACCCTTTGATACTAGAGGACGGCAACCCTAACCCTAATTTTATCACTGCTCAAATCATTGTAGATCCTTCACCTGCCAATATCACTACTATCCCGCCAGCATGGTGATGTAAACAAATGGGATCAGTCATGTGACATCCGGTGGACTATTGATACCCAGACGAGCAATAATACAGAAGTAGAGCATCAAAGTCACAGGTTACCTGCGGCTACTGCAGCACTGTTGGGCAGGCTGCTGGTGCTGCTGACATCCACATAGAGCTCATCCTCCACTTCGGTCGAGGAAGGGGAAGACGAGCCACTGCTCAGCTCCTCGCTTGAACTACTTGTGCTATTGAGTAAAGCATATTTTCGTCGTGCAATCACTTCCCGTTTCTTCCTCTGCAGTAATAGTCGCTCCTTTTGCTTCTGCGTACGCTGCCCTCCCCCAGGAACTGATTTCACAAATCGTTTCCTATGCAGAGTCCGCCGACTGCTCAAACAGGGCCGATTCAGCAACACCGGCTCCGCCTCGGAGCGCACCCACTTATGCGAGCGGGTCCGCCTCGTTCGACCCACAACGGGGCGAAGACTAACTCCGGTGGCTGGCGTCGTGACGGCGGGGGCTTTTTGTTGGCCCCCCGTCGGTCCAGCTTCCACATCCTCCTCGGAGCTCAGTGTCTCAGAGTCACCGAATCGCAAGCTGGAGGAAGGGGACGAGGCACAGTCACTAAAAGATGACTCATGGTTGTGTTCATCCTCGCTAGAGTGTCGTAAGAGTTCTTCCCTGGGACGCTGAGGGGCCACGGAAGTCTCGCTAAAATGTCCGACTTTAAAGTCAGACGGTCCAGCCTGTTGGACTTTTCTTTTTCTGCGTCCAGGGAGGCCTCGCTCCGAGTCCTTGTGAGCCGCCGTATCCCTCAAGGTCCGACGCCTCGATTCGGAACACAGGGTAGCAAACTCGCTGTCTGCCATTCCAATCACCTCCATATTGCTAGAGAAGTTCTTGGCTGCTTCCATAGGCTCCGGGTTCACCAGCGGCTCCTTCAGATGCTCCTGTCTGCTGGAGGCCTCAGACGGCACTTCACTCTTCATTGTGGCAGCTTTGTCCGCACCGAGCTAAGAGTGCGTGCGCGGTTCCTATGCTTCAAACCACTTCATCTCACAACACCTACAAAAGCAAGAAAGAAAAACACGACAGTTAAAGTCATTGTGCTGAAAGCCTACTATTAGTGACTTCATCTAGAGAGCCAATAACTGAGATGAAAGCTATGCTAAATAAAGGCCATTTAGAAATGGTCTGTTTTATTAACAGCGATAAATTCAGAGGGCATGTCGAGATCCGCTTGAGCAGGATAATATTAGATGACATAGAACGTTAGATGTTTTATGGAGCTACAGATGCACCCCGCCCGAATGATAAAATTATAAACATGGCGTAACAGTTCCCACAAAAAGACTGAATTGTTATATGGAGTGCAAAAAAGAAATTGTCGGGTTAGTTTTCTTTACTTGGGCTCAGTGCAATGGGATGCCTAACCCGTTTCAATGTCGAGACAAAACTCATTTTTACACTCTCGATTTTGGTTCAACTCAATCCTCGGCGTCTCGATCTTGGCCTGTTTTAATTCCGTTTTTCCCCACGTGTCCCTAAGTAAAGCTGTTACGGAGGAGCCTGATAACATTACAACATGAGAATAATGTTGCCCACTTGTCAGTCGTTGCAAACTGGTCACCTCTGTTTCCTTTTCAAAAACGTTGGTGACTCCCACGGCAGACATTTTTGACAGCACGTTTTTACCGAGTTGAAATTGGCTTGTTTTGTTGTTTAATGTCATATTTGAAAGGTGGGCAATAGGGCTGCCAGGATTAGTTGAGTATTCACGTGAAAATCATTGAATAGTGGACGAGTGGTTCATGTATGCACTTCTTTGGGGGGGGGGGTCTCCCGCAAAACAGTTTTTTCTCCCGCTT
Organism: Syngnathus scovelli; assembly: GCF_024217435.2. Classification (NCBI taxonomy): domain Eukaryota; kingdom Metazoa; phylum Chordata; class Actinopteri; order Syngnathiformes; family Syngnathidae; genus Syngnathus; species Syngnathus scovelli. Next base: position 14,511,209 of record NC_090850.1, read on the forward strand.
CGTCCTCTGGATGTATGTTAGTGGTGCACATGGGCAGTGAGAAGTTAACATTAGCACAAACAGTGTGTGTTTGATGTAACACAATGTCCTGTTGCACGCTAACATATTGTAGTGTCTACTGTGGATTAGTCAGTGATGCTCGACCATCTAAAATAAAACATTGTAGCTGATGCCTGATTTCATTTCTGACAGAGACGGTCAGAGTTAGCGCACTCAGGAACATTGTAACACGATGTCTGTTAGGTGCGCCAACATATTGTTGTGTCTACTATGGATCAAAGAGGTGTTAGTCAGTAAACTCACGTTTATTAACAATCGAAACACAGTTTTGTAAGCATGTGACTGACAATGAGGCAGGAAGTGTCGCGAGTGTTGCTTTCATTACCTGGTAAATCTGGTCATTCAGGAAAAGCCATATTTTTCATGAGCCTTCAATGCCAATACACAGCAATCAAATATTACCTAGTTTGTTAAAAGATACTAATTTGTAATGCTGTACAAAGAAAGATTTCCTCTAATCTTAATGACATTTTGATTATGTAGGTGCTAGTGAAGGAAAACATTTTCAGATCAAATTTAAATGAAAAAAAAGTTAAACAAAACAAAAACAAATTTCTTCAGCAGCGTGCATTTCACATATTTCTTTTATATTTGTAAATAGTTTCATATTATTTGTGCAACTGCATCGTGCATATAGTTTAGTTTAATTTTGAAATGCACAGAACATTTATAGCAAAAGATAAATAGCCACGTTATCGCCTTCAATTTAAGTTCCTCCCTCATTTACAGACATTCCAAACTGATTGTTCGTCATCAGTGATCCACTATACATTTACAACATTGTATTACAGCATTGGTCACTTGAACTGGATTTCAAGTAATTTAAAAAAAAATCTAGCTTATGAGCCACACCATCGCTGTGTGCAATTTTCTTTCTCCAGCTCATCATCAGAAGTCACAAGACACACTCTCTTCACACTAAGAATAAAGATTTATCCTCCCTGAGATCAAATGATGATATTAGGGCCAACAATGCTACTGATGCTCAAAGCAAATACTCTCAAACGCATTTGCAACTGTAAAATAAGTGGAGCTGCGCGTTTGTGAAAGCAGTAACTGGATCTTCTTTCGGCCTAGTTAAAAAATTGTTTTTTAAAAAAAGGGATAGAAACATGAATTTTCTTAACCAATGCAAATGCGAGTCATGTCTTCTAGGGCCGTTGGTGAACAGCTACTATCAGCTGTCCGAATATCTTCCACAATAGCTGTCGAAACCACTATGAACTTGTTTTCGTGTAGAAACGCAGGAAACAGTACTAAGTAGCTCATCGGAATGATCATTTGCGACAGCAGTTTTAAAAAGGCAAAACTACATGAGAGAGCTAGTAGACACATACTGGTCCACACAGAAAACAACAGCGATTGCACATATGTTTTTCTAAAAGTAGAATTTTCAAACGCGTCTTTCAGTTCGACGTAGAAGGTTAAAACCCGGCAAGAAAAAAAAATGATGACAGACGTTGAATCGGGGCATTAATATCAACGTTAACACAAACCGTAACTCGGCAGGCCTACATACAAGTCCCAATTGTTAATGGCTGGGATTGTGAAACTGACAACAGTCCCGATGAGAGCTGAAAAGCAGCATCGAAAGCAATGGGCCCTGAAGGGCTGCGTGCTAAGCTAACGTGAAGGCTAGCTCAACTCCAGTAAGCAAATAGGAGATTTTCCATCACTATTTAGACCCGCGATCGTCTCGTTTCAAACCAACAAAGACAGAGCAACATCTCTACAGTGTGTCTATGAGATAATATAGAAATATCTCACTCTCAGCCCTCGACGAAGTTCCCATTCCTGCCTCTCGAGTCGACACTGTTGTTTACCCAGCAGGTCGTCTGTTCGCTCTCTCTGGCGACAATACTGGGTTTGTATTCGTTGCCGCACGGGGGCGCCAGATCGCAAGTATATATTTGCGACACTTTTACGACAGTGAGCTTCGTGGATCTAGCACAATTTTCCTTTCAGCTGTTCGGATGATGAATGAATACACGAATGTCTTTATTCAGGTCATCGATTGAGCTATAACACTGACGAAATGCAGCCATGTCCTCAAGGTTACAGATTAGGATTTTGACTCAATCGACTCAATCTGTTTGCAATACCAGCGCACCTACTGGTGGTCAGAGCGAAGCCTACGTGCGACCTTATAAATAAAGCTGCTATTTTATCTATCCAACCATTTTCTCCAAGCACAGATTCTCAAACTTATTACATCCAATACCGTTTACAAATACTTTGCTCTCCAAGTACAACTTTAATGCCCAACTTAAAAATACAGCAGTGAATACAGTAGCGCCGTTGGCCCTAATGTGATCTAAAATGCAACATGTTTTATTTTTCAATATATATACAACTCATATTCTTCTCCCATAATGAATGGACGGATTTAGTAAAAATACATGGTCATGTTGCTCCTCCACTCCACGCCAGTGCGAGGCACTGTTGCAAAAGGGGGTTAAAAACCAGTAAGGAAAAAGCTGCTCGCGTTCGAGCTGCACACGTGATTATAAAATTCAGTCGTTAAAATGGCGTCGGTAGCCATTTCCACGGCGGTGAAGAAAATAACAGAATTAAGGGTTGTTGACCTTAAATCTGAGCTCAAACGACGGAATTTGGACACCACGGGTGTTAAAAGTGTACTTCTCGCCAGACTGAAGCAGGTAAAGACAGCGAATGTTGTGTTCAATGCAATGGCGTCAATGTAGTTGATAGCTTGCGAGCTAGGCGATACTAAGCCGATCTAAAGGCAGGCGAACCAAACGGATGCGATTAAACATCCAAAATGAGACCGTGTTTCATAGAATGAACAACAGCAAAAACCCTTGTCATTGTGTTGTAAGGCAACATATTATCTGCGTTTGTTTTTATTTAAAATACATGCAGAACAATGGCGAGTAATGATAACTTATTGCGGTTGAAAAACAAGCAGAATACTACAATTGCTTTACGTTCATGTTGAGGGACGAACAAAGCTCACGCAGGAAAGCGTTGTCTTTGTTCTGTAGTATCTTTAGCCTTTACGTGAAAGATAGGAATAATCGCAGTTGAACCCCCCCCCCCCCCCCCCCCCCCCGTTCTGTTAACGCAAATGTGGCGATTTTCAGTTTAACGAATTCGGAGATTGCCCTAACTGTCTATTTTTACTGTGATTACAGTAGTTTTGCCCTGAGTGTTATTTTAGCGTGATGTGTAGTTTACTGCAATGGGGTACTTCTGGGTTACTTATGATTAACCCCCTTCTTATCTTTAATTTTTCATTTTTGTGGAGCCCTAACCACTGCGTTTCTACGTTGATGAAGCTAAAGAGGCATTTATAAAGTGTCAATTAACAAAAGTTCTGGGTGTTTGAGTCTCTGAAGGTGGGCTCAGCTTTTTAATGACATGGATTGTGTAGCCACTTTTTGTCTTTAAAGTGAAATAAGGATGAACTTGACAGGGTTAACCAATATGCTTATCTACTTCAAGGCTATCGAGAGTGAAGATGCAGACTCCAGTAGTTTTGAAATACAAGCTCCTGTAGGCACATCTACTCGTAAAAGAGGCAAAGGTAATCTCTTGTTTGTACGACTCGCGTTGAGGCTTTTTAAACCATATTGACAGTTTAGAATGTCTGCACTTAACATTTTAGGAAAGAAAATGGACTCGAACTTGGACACAACCATGGAAGATGGTACGCCTTCAGAGGTAAGCGACATACTTTTACTGCTGCTGCGGTCTCTGGAAAGCAGAACTGAAGTTGTTGAAATGAAGTCTATTGAAGAATCTTAATCTTATCGCATACTTGACGAAATCCACTCAGTGATGCTTTTCTCTTTTAGGAAACAGAGGAGTATGAGTCAGAGAAAGGTATGTATGCTGACACAATGATGTGTAAGGTTTTAATACTCTACAAATCATGTCCACATGGTGGCAAGAAGCATCTTTTGCACACCGGGTTTGTTTGATCTGCGAGTGGCGTCATTTTCTAGGTCACTTCTCACTAATGGACATGCTTAATATCGATATGTCCCACATTTTGCACTGGAAAGGCGTTGCACGCACATGGTCTGTAGGTAGTATACTGTTGGTTTTACACCACTTGCAATGGATCTGGAATGCAACTGTCACACTGTCAGTCACAAGATACAACGGACGTCATTCTAATTGACACCTCGATTGTGATCCAAACGAGGACGTAGAGGATCATCATTTGTTTTGAGGATATTCATCTCTTGATACTATCAAATCATCATGGGCACGATGTCACGGACAGCCCAAGTGAACGAAATTGCTGCTATTAAAGCAATCAAGTGAGATGGCTGCAAGTGACGGCTCACGCTACATCATTTGAAAAGACAACAATGCATCGGCATTGGGAATGTCACAAGACTTGATCCATTCTTCAAGGCAGTTGTCCATCCAAACTGCACGGATGTCTTTCCGGTGAAGACATAGTCGTAAGCTGCAGCACGACAGTTCAACGTGGCTTGGACTTCGACAAAGACACGGTTTGGTTACAGAGATGCACGTTGCGCACACGGCTGTGCTTGTGCTCACTGGACACATCGGACAGTCAAGAAAGAAAGACAGTCATCAAAAGGATGGACTTGAGGACTTTTTTTTGTCAACTTACCACTGCGATCGACGAAAGTAAAGAATGGATGGTTGAGACTTCCCTCCGCTTGCTTTCTGATTTGAATCCCACCAGGAAAGGTTCCCCACTTTCGGGTGGCATCTGGAACGAGACATTCACAATGAATTGGCTTAACTGGAGTCCTTCCCCAGTGATGATTGCTGAATCCCCGCTGAAGATTGTGTGTTTTGTGTCTTCCTGTGGTGTCTACGCCCTCGATGACCACTAACACGAAATGTGCTTTTCTATTCTACTTTTAGGTGAAACATGTGACATCCATGTTAAACGTGTTTTTGCCATGTTTATCCTTATTGAATCCCTCAGATGTAACAGATACAGATGATGGTACACGCGAAAATTGTAAGCCTGCACTCGGCGAGGACAACCTCTCTCAGCCTGAGGCTGAGACTACTGCTGAAGCTGACGTTGAACCGGCGACAGAAGCCACGGTCGCCAAGGCTGATTCAGAGCCCGAGGTGATGAATCCTGACACGGATGCCGAGCCAGAGGTGGATGCCGAGCCAGAGGTGGATGCCGAGCAAGAGGCAGAAGCAGATCCGGAGCCGCACGTCGACGATGGGGTGAATGATGAACCCCGAGTCGACGATCAGGCAGAGGGCGAGCCACAGGGCGACGAGGAAGCCGAGCCTGAGGCGCACGGGGAGGCCGAACCTGAATTGGAGTCTGAAGAAGAGATGGCTGCCGAAGCCATGGATTCCTCGAAAGAAGCAGAGGATGATCACCTTTCTGTGTCGATACAAAATGAAGATGCCATCACCTTAGATGTTGATGGCGATGATCTTCTGGACACAGGTAAACATGTGAAACTTCCAGATTCAGAGGCCGACAAGGGCAACGATGAGCCCGAGGCCTCTGCCGAGGTGGTCACAGATGATGACATGAAGATGGAAGAAAAAGATGGTAAGGAAGATGACGGAGCCTGGGACGAGCCCTCAAAGGACGACAGAGAAGTCACAAAGAAAGCTGAAGCTGGAGATAAAGAAAAGGATTCTGGGAAGAAAGCACCCTCATCTACTGGGGTATCTGGTCAAGCAAAGAGGTTTGTCTTTCTATGTCAGTTCTTTGATACTACTATCAAGGTCACCTCTATAGCAACTCAACATTGTGGGTAGCTTCAAGATATTTTTTTTTTTGCCATAAGGGACGCGTTCACAGATGATCCCAATCCCTCATTTTTTTTTTAAACATTTTTCCCTTCGTGGTAATTTGCGACAGTACCCAGGAGTTGAGAAGGCCTACTCTGTTACTTTGCTTCTTCCAGCGCTGTTAAAGCCTTCCCCATTTTTGGCTGATGTGCATCAGTGAGAGCATTAGTTCCCTTGATGGCACCTTTTTATATTCACTGAGAAGGTCCACAAACCACCTGAAGAGTTCATTGGTCAAGGGAATTAATTGGCTTACAACCTGACCCATCACCACTGGAAAAGCTCTGAAGCCTGAGACATTGTCACATCTACGCCTTGTTCACAGGATTGTTTTTCTTTTGCAAAAGTTCAGAACGTCTTTGTTTGTCTCAACCCTTCCCCCCCACCTCAAAAGCTGTACCCTTGTCACTTCGCATGAATGTTTCATTTATTGAAGCTCATTTGCTGTTTGTTGTGGCAACATTTGCTTTGTAGCTCTTCACGAGACAGAGATGGAAAAGCTGCAAAGGATGATAAGGGTAAGGCGTGTTGGAAAGTTTAATTTCTGTTGATGTTTTTTATTTTTTTATTTTAACACCTTGTCCTTTTCTAATTTGTTGTGGGAAGCAGTTGTCGGCAGCGGCAGCAACATCAGCTCCTCTCATAACATTTGGGTGAGCGGCTTGTCCTTCAACACCAAAGCAGCAGATTTGAAGAACCTCTTTGGCAAATATGGCAAGGTAATTTTGCATTGTCTTTTTATTCTCCACCACTTAGGATTGAAATCCAAATGTTATCTGTTGACAGGTTTTAAGTGCCAAGGTCCTAACCAACGCCCGCAGTCCCGGTTCAAAGTGTTATGGCCTAGTGACAATGTCTTCCAGTGCAGAGGTGACACGTTGCATCTCCCAACTGGACTGCACTGAGCTTGATGGCCAGCAAATATATGTTGAATGTGTAAGTGAAGTAAACATCAATACTTTGGATTTCTTGCATTGGCTTTGTTTTCTAGAAATGCATGCGTTTGTACCTCGTTCTCGTAACAATGCCCAGATACCACAACAGTTGATACTCTTTACGCTTGTCATATCACATGGTCAATTTGAGCAAAAAGGTTTGTCTTGAAAGAGTAAGTTGATGCTAGCTTAATGTGAACTCGTAATGTAAAACTCCATGGATGGACTAACAAATAGCATCAAGTCTACAATATAAACCCCTTAAACAACAACTATTCAAACAAAATGCCGCAATGTATTGTAAACTGAAAATAACAATACACTGGTATAGAGTTTATTACGCATTTTTTGTTTTTAACAATTTATATGTGTTATATTTATATTGTGTTGTATTTAAACTTGCATACATCTATGCCATATTTAATAAATGATCGATCTGAACCAATTAAACATGCTATATTCTTTATAAGTTGATGTTTTCAACTAAACTTGATGCAAAACAACTTTTGTGTCTTTACACTGGGTGAAGTACTGAAAGTACTTGTGTTCTAACTCAGACTCAGTCTGTCGGTACATTCCTACTTTTTTTCATTAATTTGCTTTTTGTTTTTCCAGGCCAAAAATTACCCCTTCAAAAAAGAATCGTCAAAGACTGAATCAGATGACAAAGAGAGTACCAGCAAATCAAGTGAAAAGCGCAATTCCGCAGGGACAAAGTTGTCTAGCAAGTGGGTGCGAATAAAATGGTAAAAGGACTGTCTTACCGATATTATGACTTAAATGTGACCCCCTTCCATTTAGGTCACAACAACCTCACAAAAAAGATGACAAATCTGGAGAAAAGGACAAAGATTTATCCAAGGACACCAAAAGTGGTAAATGTGATACCAGTACTTCAAATTCATCCCAAAGTTCTTCAAAAAGAGATGACAGATCTTGTGGACGTATGTTTTACTTGGATGTTTTTTTATACATTTAATTCAGTTTAACAGATTGTTTCTTCTGTTCAGGGTCAAAGAGTCCAGGCGGTACAGTGGAGGGAGATCAGACCAAAGGAAAGTCAAATTTTATAAAAACAAAACCTTTTAGGAAAACAAGATATTTTGATAAGGTAAGACATTGACCCAGGCAAGGTTCACACTGCAGGCAAAACAACCTGCTTTTTTTTGGCACCCACACTTTATCGTACTTATGTACTTCTGTTTTGTTTGTTCCAGCCTTTTGCTCCTATGCCCGCGCAAAGACGTCCCAAATGGCTGATACCCCCTGAAGAGGTTTTTAAATGTTTTGTCAATATTTTTTTTCTTTTGATTTAGTTCATCAATGTAATATTACTTTTCCCCCTGCAGCTGGAGATGTTTAAAAACAAACAACGGTTTGTCAACAAGGAGGGCGGCTTTGTTCCTTTTGCGAAGATAAAGGAGCAGAGTATGCGTGAACGGATGGAGCGTACTCGTCGGGCTACAGAGATGCGCAGGTAGGTGGATGAAAATTGACGTAAATGTTGGTTGTAGTTTGTAGGTTGCAGTTTTTAGTTTGCAAGCAGAACTTGACATTGCATATGTTGTATGGTTTCAGTAGGAAATTTTGTTGTTCATACTGAATTTTTTAAGGCACCGCGAAATGATGGAACAGGCACGCCGTGATCGTGAGTGTGAAGAGCGAGAGAACCTCTTCCGTGAACGCCAGAGACTGGAGATGGAAAGGCAAAAGCTGGAGAGGGAGCGCTTTGAGAGGGAGAAGCTTGAGAGGGAGAGAATCCGAATAGAACAAGTACGTACAGAGACTGAAAGAAATTTGGGTAAAAAGAATTATAAAGAATCATTTTTGAAATTATTTGTTTCTGACATGTGCAATTTGTTTCAGGAGCGGCGGAAAGAGGCAGAACACATAGCACGCCAACAAGAGCTCAGACGACAGCAGGAGCACCTCCGTTATGAGCAAGAAAAGAGAAACCTTAAAAGAGGCCGTGATGTAGAACATGGGTCAGCACCCTCTGCAATTGTTTTGATGACTTGATGCTGCAGCAATGCTGAAATCAGTTCCATCACACTTAGTATCGTATTTTAAATATATAGCCTATGTCAGCAGCAGCATCTCCAGTATGCCACATAGATTTTCCTCATTTACTTGTTTCTTTTTGTAAGAGACATCATTGTGTTTGTTGTAGGCTACAGAGAAAGGGCATGGTTTAGAATGAGAAAATGCTTTAAAATATATGTTTTTTGTTGGGGCAACAAGAGTAAATCCCAATTTTTGTTTCACATTTCAGTCGGCGAGACAATCCATACTGGAATGGCAACAAGAAGGTTTCGGCTGATGCGCCCGATGCTCGTCTTAACCAAGGCACCAACTTCAACAGGCCGCAGAACCGATTCACCAACTTCAACACCCGCCAAAGGGGCCGCTTTCCGCAGGCTACTGTTGAGCAGACAAACACGTTTGACAGGTTTGCATGGCATTTGAGCTATACAAAGGGCGAGAAAAGTTGTCACCGAACTGCAGTGTTTTAGGCGTCCAAGTACAGACACTCCCATAGTTGCCAATAAATTGTTTCAGGAGGACATAAAATTCGTTCCATCACTAAGGGCTCAAGTACCGACCAATCAAAGCGCAAATTTTTTCTGGGTTTGCTCATGTGATGCTCACAAGCTGAGCCCTAAGGCACTCTGAAGTCATTTTTAGTCGACACTGGATAGCAATTAGCAAAATGGTCACCACTAAGAACAACTCACTCTCTCATATTTTTCCAGGCGCAACCGATTTGACGGTGAGCCTGAAGCAAAGAAGAGTCGACTAAATCTTCAGCGAGAAGGCACCAGCTTCGAGCGGTACCCCAAGAATTTTGAAGCGGTGCGCCGGGATGAGCCTCCTCCTTCGCGCGCTGACCTCCGCGACACAGACCGTAGGGATCGAGACGAAAGGCGGCCCATCCAAATGCACAATCGGCCGATGGGGTCCAGGATGTCTGGCATGACCCACAACCGCTCCCCCAGGGAGGGAAGCCACGGGTGGAAGGATGACGCCGACATGAATGCCAACAAGGGCGAGCTACGGTAAAGCTGTTTTTTTTCCCCCCCTCCGTTTCTTTTTTTGTTTGTTTGTTTGTTTTTTTGTATTGACCTCAGCTTATTTGCTATGGCATTCTTGTGGTTTACACAGCGGCCCCATGCGAATTCGTACGGAGCGACCTGGTAGAGACGAGCCCGGTCCCACACTTAGAGGAAGTTCTTCAGCCAGCCGAGGAAGAGGATCTTTTAATGATCGAGATGGCGGAAGAGCCATCGTGATGAATAACCAGGTGTGCTTACAATCTTATGACATTTATTCTACATCCTTGATATTCCGATAAAGTCCATATAGTACGAGTCCACGCGGATTCCTCGCTCGTCATATGGTTCAGCCAATGCATTATTGGACAGACTTGGGTGTGTTACTAGAAGGACTGTCAACATTTTTACCATGACTAGTTCTGCACAATAGTAGGATAACTTAAGCATACTAGTAGTACAACCACATGCCACTATTGAGGTAAATGTGTGCACTAGCTGACATCTGTGTGCTGCTAGTGAAGTGCTCCATGTCAAGTAGTCAAAGGTTGTCATTAAAAGCCTCAGTAAAATACTTCTCGTAAGCCAAAGTTGTGCTGCTTACAAGGACAGTGAATATAGTAGTACTTGTACCTTAAGAAGGATAAGGTTGCCGAATAAATCCTCAAACCGCTTAGCCTAGTTGGACAAGTTTATAGCAACCGGGCTCGTGGAAAAACTCTTACTATACCTATACTATAGATTACTCTTGATAAGAAATCTCCAAAACATATTTTTAAAAGATTCAAACTAGTTGGTGTACAAGGTACTGGAATATTTTTTTGTTTTGATACATCATGTAACCCTAAAAAGAACAACGTTGGCATACTAGCAGGTCAAGTACGAATAGTGAAACTGCCTTAGTTGCTACTAGTATTACGAGTGAACCCCAACATGTTAATCTTTTATAAAGCGGTAAGAAGTGTGCTAATAGGCTGAAAATGGTGCTAGTCTTGGGGACCCACCATCAAAATGAAAGATGCAGTTCTACTGCAACAAATTCTCTTGCCAGTACGAAAGTAGTAGTTAGGAAAATGAGCGTAAGAACATGGACCTCGAACTGGATGTCAAGTATTTGGAAATAAACACTCAATTGGTTTTCCATGCAGGCTTTCAACTCGGGCCGCCGAGTGGTGGTGCAGCGTCAAAGCAGGGAGCAAGGCATGAGGAAGGAATGGCAAGGTGGCTCAGCTTCTCAAGGAGGCGGAGGAGGAAGCAGCTTCTCTGACAATCGCAGGATGAGCAACAGTCGCAGCAGTATGATGTCGCCGTCGTCTGGGTAAAACAGTTTGTCCCTTCCATCTTGCTACAGATTGAATGCATTACAATAGCAAACAGACAAATTTGTGGAATTTTTGGGATTTCCATGTTCATATATCTCAACACTGTGTTTAAAAAGTGTTTCAGAAGAGGGGGATAGATTTTGTGTGTGTGTGTGTGTGTGCGTGCGTGCGTGCGTGCGTGCGTGCGCGCGTGCGCATACATACACACACACACATATTCCATATATTGGTATACGTTCATTCATTCCCCTGGCATAAACTGTGGTCAGTGTACCTTATTAGCGTCTAACATGATGAAAATGCACAATTCAGTTTCATCTGTTGAGCACTTCAAAAACTGCCTCAACTGCAACTAAATGCCAGATTTTATATGGCTTTTTAGGCCGGTGACGATTCTGATGTTTGACAGAATAAAATTCAGATAACTGATAAATCTGATTATAAAATGGAATTCTAATAGTGTATAGGATCTCTTGTCAGGATATTGGACCAAAATGGAATCATTTGTGCAGTAGACTGTTTAATTTCTCATGGCGAACTAGAGGCAAAACTAAAGGCAAACTCGAAAGTAGTGATCCTGCACAGTGTGATATTTTTATGGAATTTTACAATACAGTATTCCCTTGATTATCGTGATGGTTATCTTCCAAAAATGCGTGCGAAAAGTTAAATCCATGAAATAGAGCGTGACTATTACCTGTGAAAGCTGCATATGCTGTTAAGCAAACAAAGAGCGAACAGCTGTCCATGAGCGAAGAGGGAAAATGGATTGGAGGTATCGTACAAACACTGAGCAGAAACCACTGGTCTACTGAGCAAAAGACATCAACCACGGGTATCAACATTGAGAGAGTTGTGGAAACAGCCAAAGACAACAGTCAGTGACACAGCTGCAAACTTCCACAGGACAAGGATGAAGCTATTACAAGCCGCTGTTGGAAGAACACTTGGAAGCCATACTAAAAGATGTAAACCACTCTTCGGAATGTTCCTGACAGAAATATTGAATTCCTTTAAGTTGGCAGCTGTGAAAATTTCGAACATGCAAAATCAATTCATACTATTTGGGCTAATCTTTGGGACAACCAGTGGAATACTGTCATCGAACAGTGGATATTCTTAACAGTTTTTCTCCTCTCACCAGTCACTCATCTGGAATGAGTCGCATCGTCCAAATCACCAGCAGCTCCATTCCCAGCGGTGGCAGCACAGGCAGCTTTAAGACTTTCAAAGGAGCACGGCAGTTCTAATGTTGATCACATCGAACCAATAAAAAAGGAGGACCCTCTGCTGCATTTTATTTTTTAGAATATCTTTTAGGTGGCACAAACACATTGATAGGGTAAAGACTTTTTGTTTTGTATAAAAGTATTCATTACAAGGTTTTTCTGACATTTCCGCTTTGTGCACAACTTGTAGATTGTCATAGGTCCGTAACGTATTATTTTTTTCTTCAGTTGTCATTTATTTTTGTTTTTTAAGGCAATTTGTTCTCTCCTACCCCCAGTTTTGAATTATTTGCCATGTGGCAAAACAAGAGTTGCTGTTATTATAACTGTTTTGTAAAATGATGGATTTATAATTTAGACTACATGCATACCATTTCAAAACTGTCAGTTAATGCACCTGTGAATGAAATAAAACATCGACTGTTTCCATCTGATATTCTGGAAAGCCATTTGAACATTATCTTACTGTATCTTCCTCACGTTCGTCCTCACTAGTACGACAACGGTCAGCGGTTACTAGTATACTAGTGAGGCAAAACAATTACTTGACATCAACACTGCGAGTGATGTACTGCATTCGAACAGAGACATTTTTTTTCAATGTCGTGCAGTTTTTGCCTCAGTAGTCCCATGTTGCCATCCTACCAATGAAGGTGGTGCATACTAGTATGTGGAGCTTATATTCACTGCTACTGACAGATATAGATGTGAAAATGCATTTTAACTGGAATGGATGATGTTGAATGAGTTCAAAATGGATAACTTACCCTTGATACCCATCTCAGTCCATGTACCAATATTCTTTTTCATAAGACAAATTAATATTGTTGAGCATTTTTAGAGAAACATTTTAAACAACCTTTTGGCATTTATGCCAACTTTTTGTTCATTTTCCATTTCAAATGATGACAGCAGAAGTTGAAGTGATGATTGCGCTTTTATTGGCAATTCTAATCAGGTTGAATGTCCCTCGTCTATAAGGCATTTAGTTAAATATATATTTACCACCATATACATACTGTGACTGCAATGTGAAAGGCTACATACATTATTTGGTCATTTATGTAAATAGATAAAATTAGCAGAATTGAGTTTGTTGTTGATACAAGTGTTTGCTGCAAAAACATCATTCGGGGTCCAACAGGAAATGAAAAGAATGGAAATGAGAACTAAATCATTTCTGTCAACACAAAGCTGCGGTTCCCCTGGAAGTGCGTTCAAACTAACCTGAATGTAGCAATTTGCAATAGTCGCCAACAGCCACAACATGAAAACAGCCCTTTTTGTATGTTAATAAATTAAGAGTTCAGCTGGCTTAATATTGCTACCAAGTTTTGATAACTTTTGGCCAGTAGTGTTTTTTTTTATTTTTATATATATTCTAAAAGGTACCCAAAATGACAACAGTGCCCTTTGCACACTTATGATCCATACAAAATGAGGTATGTTGCTTTGCTGTTAGTGCATATCAAAAACCAAATGATAGCCACTACTCTTATTAGTTTCCAACGTGTCGAAATGCACATTTTACAGAATTGACCTCACTTTTTTTTTTTTTTTTTACAAGGCAAACAATAAACACATTGACACACAGTCTTTCCTATCAACTAATTTCACAATGAAAGTTGGGGGATGATGACTGGGATGTCAAAAAAAAAAAAAAAAAAAGGCTGCTCACTCATCCAAAGCAACTCCCACCATCGTTTCATTATCAAAATGTCTCACCAAACACACCAACAGCCCCATCAAATTGGCTATCAGGTGATTAATAACACAATTATAAGTTGGCTCTCACCTATAAATTACATTATGCCACTGTATTGTTTTCAACTGAATTATGTATTTTTGTCATTTTTTTATTACAAAGGCAAGATTACTTTTCACAATTTATATTATACTGGAAATTTTGCTGAACCCTGTTGAAAGGAGGCTAGTTTACAATGAACCCCTGCTATTTCAGCCGCGACTAATTAACAGCCTCCAAATGGTTTGTAAATGCCGAACAATGTAGTGAAAATGGCGGCAAAGTACTACGTTAAGCTCCTCAATCCACCTCAACACAGTTCAATGACACCAAGATTGCAACAAATTACTACCGGAAGCTACTCAACTCACTTCAATATAGTTCCTTGGTGCCAAGTCGTCACAAGATAATGGCAAAATGTTTCTTTCACTAAATGAAGCTCCTCAACTTCAACATAGTTCATTGGCACCAAAATGGCAGCAAAGCACAACATAAAGCTTTACTACACGCTTGCATTTAGTTTCTAACCCTCAAGATGCCTCCACACAAATCTCAACTCACTTCAACGTAGTTTCTTCGTAGCAAGATGGTGACAAAGCACTACTTTTAAAAAAAATTAAAAAAAAACTGACCTCACTTCAACATAGTTAATTGGCAGCAAAAGGATGGCAAAAAACAACAGGGGTTCATTGTACTTTTTAGGTAGTCCGCATGCATGAGCAGCTTTAGTTTAGAGTGAAGTCTACAAATCAAGCGTGCTTCATCGTGTGTGCAAGAGTAGTTCAACAAGACTGCAGGCCAGAGGAAGTGCGCCCATACAAAGCTTGAAAAAGAGCTAGCATAGTATATCTTCACAAAAAGGCCTGAGTAGTTGGCATGTTGGTGGATTGTCTCACACTGCTCGGACGCCTGGATTTGTCCTAGAAAAACGTCATAAGGCGCCTTGTACCAAAAAAAATAACAACCCTCGTCCCCACCCACCTCTGTCCTCTTGAGTCAAGGCATCCGACTGGAATGTTTTGATATAAAAAGGTCTCAGGAGCATCCTCTTGCAGATGCATGTCAGAAATATATACAGTCTTGGCGAAATGCATCTGTATGGAAAGCCGTTTCAGCATTTCTTCCGTATCCACCTTAAGATCCATGATGTGCTCGTGCGCTATGGAGGACAAATGTACCTTTACCTGTAACATTTGATTTCACTGCTATATGACACTAGTAGGGCAGCGCCGACATATAGTCAACTACATGTTACTAGTGAGACAAAACTAGTTCAGTATCCTAAATGCTGAAAGGGATTTCCATACATGTATGTGATTGGCTACAGCTTTACATGACCAGGGTTCTACTTCTTCACCTCGACACAACAATGGGACAATAGAGAGTTCATTCAGTCGCCAACGTCCCGTCCGGTTGTGCCACAGAAACATTTCGATAATTATTCACCAAGGTAAAAGTCTGGAACTAGTATTGTGACAAATGTTTGGCTGTTCTCCAAAGTGGCCGAATACTTTACTCGACAATACACAACATTCAAAGTGAGCAGACCGCAATGACACACATAATCATGTAAGGCCAAACTGTGCTAAAATAAAAAAAGTACACCGTTGTGGGATCAGAACCTCTTCAGTGAGCACACAAAAGCTCTGCATTGTGTTTCCAAAACAGACAAACCGGAATATTCAAAAGGAGAATTTGGGCCACACTGAGTAGCAAAGAAACCCTTACGATTTTATCAGAATATACTCAGAATTTCACAAGAATTTGGAACAGTACGACCATAAATAATTATAATGTTACAATTAAGCCATAATATTACAAGAATAAATTTAATAATTTTAATAAAAAAAAAGTGGTAGTATTACGAGATTAAAGTTGTAACATAGAATAGGTGTAATCTTAAATGTAACAGTGAGATATAAAACAAGTAGGAAGCGATCATAAGGATGGCGTCGTAATGTTTTGAGAAAAAAGTTACACGTTGGAATAAATAGTTGTAATGTTACAAGAATGAAGTCATGAAATGCATGGAAAATGGTAGTGTGGTGTTACAAGAAAAAATATAATTATGAGAATAAGGGAGGGAAAAAGTAAAATTACGAGAATAAATTTAAAAAAAAAGAATTATTTTTTGTTTCGTGGATTATTACATCATTCTGCAATTTTTCCTCTAAAATATTCACGTTATTCTCGTGATATCACAGCTTCATTTGTATATGGCATTTTTAAAATTTGTATCATGACTCCATTCTTTGCCATTTTAATCATGTAATTCTAGGATTTCTATTTTTATTGCAGTATTTTTCCCTGTGTGGCCCAACAGTCCTTAGTAGAGAAGAATCCCTTACAAAGTCGTTTGAGCATTGAGTCAATATACTTGACAGCCATCTTGAGGTCCACGTACTTGTCCACTCTTAGTTCTCACAGTTAAGACAAATCAGCTGAATAGTCGAATGAGCACTTCGACAACTATATGACATTCCTGCCTGCAACTACAACATAAGACAGTTGCTGTTGAGACAAACCTGTGCGCTAGTTGACATCTGTGTCCTACTAAGACTACGTGAAGCACGAGATGTTATCAAGTACATTTTATGTCACTGGTAGCACACATTTGTCAACCAATGTACAGTTTTGCCTCACTCGTAACAGTTTTCCTACTAGTGTGCAGCTGGCTACTAGTGCGTAACACATGCCTAGCGGCATTACTAGCGCAGCACATTAGTTTACTAGTCCTGCTTGTTTGCATACTTGTAGGCCAGAGGTGACTCTAGCAGTGAAAAAAATCAAATTCTAGTGAGACTCATTTTATTAGCGCACTGAATTGGCTTACTCGTGAGAATCAAGTGTGAACTAGTACATAATAGGGGTGAACAATCAATCAAATTCAAATTGACATTGCAGTGTAGTAGAATGCAATATTCAAATTGCTTTCCACACTTTTTAGTGTAAAAAGTGAACTGGCAACATTAAGAAATAAATGTTGGCATCAACAAGCTTACTTACATAAAGCAAATGAACTGTAAAAAACAAAACAAAACAAAACAAGACAAGTTCAAAGGTTTGCCGTAACGAGAACATGAGTGACGTTTAGTTTCCGGAAATGATGTATTTTCCTTAAAATAGATTGCCTTTGTGACCAATATAATGCAGTATGGCAATTGGTAACAAAGTTCCGCTGACTCGGTCAAAAGATCCCTTGGGGGGAGGGGCAGGGGCGCGTTGTGGTCCGCTGAGGATGGAGGCTAGCAGGCACCAGTGGTTTGGGAAGCAAATCCTCTTGTGAGCGTCTCCTAGTGTGTCTCCTTCCTTCGCCAAAAACACGCACGTATGGCAAACCCATTGAGCATTTAGTCCATATCCTTCATATCCAAGGCCCATCAACTAGTGAGACTATTTGGCAGCGTTGAACAAATGCTCACATGGATTCACGGAAAGCCGTTTGACCACTGTGGGCTCCTAAATTGTCTCACTGGTTACTAGCGCAAGGACTGAATATGACGCATATGGGCTATAAGGTCAAACGGCTTGCCATACGCTCGCTTGACGTTACAAAATGACACATTTGTCTTTCTCCTTGGCTTCCTTCTTGGCCTTGCGCTCTCCGCTAGACGACTGTTTTCCCGGGCTGGCCGTGGCTTGGCCAGCGGCGGCCGCTGATGCGACCGTCTCAGCGCCAGCTGCGGGACCATCGACTCCCGCTGCCCCTCTGTCCGCCTCATCTCTCTCTGCGGCCTCCTGCTGAGCCTGCAGCACACACACAACCACAGGTATCGTCCAACCATTTTCTATACGACACTTACTTTGAGAGACATCGTTATTCTCAATAGTTGCTGTAAATGTAAAATATTCCACTAACTGACTGACAGAAAATTACCGTATTTTCCGGACTATAAGGCGCACCTAAAAACCTAAAATTTTCTCAAAAGCCGACAGTGCGCCTTATAGTCCGGTGCGCCTTATATATGGACCAAATTCCTAAATTTAAACTGGCCCGAAGCATTGTGTCATGAAATCAATCATAAGTGGCCCGCTGAAGACTATGAATCATGAATCAAAAAGACTATGGATCATTATTTTGTAATTATAAAGTAATTTGTTGCGTCTGAAGTTGAAATAAAACAGATAAAATGGAGAATGATTTGATTTGGATTAAAAATCTTACATGATGCATTAACGGTGCACCTTATAGTCCGGTGCGCCTTATATAAAGACAAAGTTTTTAAATGGGCCATTCATTGAAGGTGCGCCTTATAGTCCGGTGCGCATTATAGTCCGGAAAATACGGTAGTCTTGATTCAATGAATAACAATATGTCAGACAGAATAATTCCCTGCTCTTCCACTAGCCGGCCCAAAGTACAATAAACCTATGTTACAGAATAAGAACTTTGTGCTCAAGTAAACAGGCCCAGATTTTACACTCTTCACTGGGGTGCAGTGAAGCCCTTAAGCACCTGCCTCTGACTCGTTTTCATCTGCCTCGAGCCGCTTATCCTGCCTGCGAAAAAAAATCACGCATACACACACCTGCGCCGCCGCTGCCTGCTCTTGCTCCTGTTCCTGGTAGTACTGCGATGCTCGGCGGTCCTCCTCCTCCTGCAGCTTCTTGGCCAGCTCCAGATCGCTGATTGCGGGCAACTGCTCCCATTGCAGATCCTGACTCTGCTGCTCCTGCTGTAGTGATAGCGCCATCAGGTAGTCCTGACGCGCACAAGCATGAGGTTAAATCACAACACACAATATGTAAATTTGCTTTTAATCTTTTTGAACTGTTTATTGCCAAACATGTATTGCGGTATACTACAATTTTTATTTAATGTTTATGTTGTATACAGATGACAAATTTTACAGGAGAGATATTTTTTATCATCCGCAAAGAATGATGAAGCGGCTAATGGGGTAATTTTGACCGATGATGTGTACGTATCTTTCCATAGGTCTTTATTTTTCTGCCCCAAGTTGCCAGGAGAAGCAGCACAATATTGATTGAAATGGAAACCAAATTAAACGGCCTTAGAATAACTTTTTTTAAGAGCTTCTGAAACAGAATAATGACATTTTTATTCCTTTCAATCAGGAAAGTTAATTTAAGATGCAAGTGTATTGAATTACTCGGGCGATGGAAAAAATTAAACCATCATAGAGTAAGAGTAAAGTTGCATATATACAATTTTGTTACAAGTGCATTTAAACTGAGTTTTGTTTTGTTGGTTATTAAATCATGTTGTTCAAATAGTGTTACTTAAAGAGCCAAGGTTTTGTTTGTAAAGAATTTCAGAACCACTGAGCTAGATTAACGATTCAATTAGGCAGCTCTCAGTATGATGCAGTGCCCTTGGCCGCACACTACAACCAAAACAATACACATTACACAATACTGATATATCTCCCGTTTGGATCTCATTAGGTTGTGCAGCTGCACTTGACGTTTAACGTACGACATATTCTCTTCCCTCTTGGTTACAATCTTGGTGTAAACAACCTAATTGTACCGTGGGTCTCATTAGTGCTTGCTCTAATCTAAAGGTGTTGATTATACCTTCAGAAATTGATTTTCCCCCCTCAAACCAGGCTTGTCTGAGTAAACAAGTCATCTATAAAGTCTGCCCGACCTATTGTCTGAGTCGAGAATTTGTCAGCAAGTTCTGTTTGAAACAGATGGCTTTGAAAACAGCAAAACTGCAGAGGAGACAAAAGTCTGATGAATAATTAAGGGGCCACTGAGAAGCTTTGCTACATTGGTTGGGGATTTTAGGGCTTGCAGTAGGTCTATGGAAGGGGGGCGTCAAATTATAACTCATCTATTATTGAGAATTTTCGACAAGCGTGCAGTTGAATTTGGGAAGTGGCAACTACATTTCCATTTGTTATTTTAGTCCCACATTGTCAAGGCTAGGAGCAGGACTGTATCCTACGTCTGCCAGAGGGACTGCAGATGTCTTAACCACTAAACAATTATGCCGAACAGAACATAGTCATGTAGCTTCCTAATCATATTCTACGAGACTGATCTGTGTTATGTTTTTTTTTTTTTTTTTACAGTTTTTGATGGCGTAACAACAACATCCTGGTTGCAGAAGAGGTAAAATTCCGGTTCTGCTGGCCTTGCCTGCATCAGTGCTCAGACCTGGTCTATCTGATCCTGCTGTCCTCGGTACACCGTCTCCGGGTCTGACGGAGGCCTTAACCGGAATTCGGAATCGCAGAAATTGCCATCTCCGTCCACGTTGTGAAGACTCTCCCACACGACCTTCTCCTCTGTCAGGAAACCTTGATCGGTCACCAGGAGGTATAGTTGACCCTGCCGATAAAACATGCACAGGAAACAAATGCACCGGTTTGTTGAGTGACTCAGCTTGGGAGTTTTTCAACGTACAAACTAGGTATGTTTTTTTGCCGTTTCATTTGTCCAGTGTGACCGCACAATATCTAATGGCACCAGTCTACAAATGAAGAGAAACAGCCGCCTGAAAATGCCTGGCCAGTTGATTGAGCAGAGGCGCAAGTTACACACGTTTTCTTTTTTTTTTAAGATAACACACAAAAGCTTTGCCTGCATCGGCAGTGCCAATGTGTGGTAGTGAAGAGTTCAAAATACAGAAGAAAAAAAGTCACTTCCCCTCCTGCAGATAACAGGAAAAGTCTGCTCCAGCTGCACTGATAATATAGCCAAGCAGCTGCTTGCAGTTCAGCTTAGCAGAAGCACACCCATTCATAATTGTTACATGTAAAAATACAGCTTTTTTTAATTATCACTTTCAAAACAGTGAAAGCCAGACTGTGAGCTTCAACCAAGAGGAAAATGTGAGTAATTATTTTCATTTTTTTTCCAGATGCTACTACTTGGAGAACAAAAACATCAAGTGGATGGATGGATGGATGGACAGATGCTAGTCTGTACTTAATGTGATTTACCTTGTATTTAATCATGGTGCTGAAGTGGTTGTTCCTGAAAAAGACGCAGAGTTCACCCTCCTCCACGGTGGATGTGAGCTCACACAGGCCATGGTATGTGAGCTGAGTGGCTGTGCTGCTCAGGAACTGCTCTGCCACAATGCCTGCCACACACAGGTGCAGAAACAAGATTGCAATTGTTAGCAAAGTAAAACATAATATCAATACTTCAATCAAATCTACAATCCTAACACCCTTCGAACTGATTTATGAACATGGGCCAGAATCTGCAAAGCATTTCCCCCCAAAAAACTGCAGCAGTGCTTAAACTAATTCAACTTTCTGTGATGATCATATATGATTGACACTGTCAGGGAGGTATTCCTTTCAAATATATAAATACGTATATCATTTATTTTTAGCTGTGCTAAGAAGGTAAGCTTTTCATTGATCTTTCCTAATTTGTGAGCAGGATTATGCAAAAAGTACTTTTTTTTTTTGAAGACTGGCTCTTGGCTGACCTTAAATGGGAATACATTACATTTTAAGTATGGCTTAAATAGATGGTTCACTGTCATTCAGTCTATTTTTTTTTTTGCTTTTTTTGCAAAGGGCTATGTGAAGCCCTTTGAGACTGTTTGTGATTTAGGGCTATACAAATAAACTTGACTTGACTTGACTTGACTTGACTTGACTTGACTTGACTTGACTTGCAAGCAAAAAATTTTATACTAGCACTATATCACAACACTGAACTCAACTGGCACCCCTAGTTGCAGTTAACCGCCAAACTAAACACAAATCAAAGAATTACATTTTTTTTATGTCAAACAACCACATTACTTTGCAAGTCTGCTGGCTAACATAATGAGAAGTGTCATTGACAGGCTAACTAATAGCATCTATGTGACGGTTTTAGCCTATTAAGCAAAATGAGGTAGCAAAACATGTGGGCAGATAATATACAAGGCATATATTCTTTATCCTCTGCCAAGAATGACTCATTTGAAGATTTGAGACTAACTCTTTGCAAATTCGTGATTCTTTTGCACAGGTACTGTATACCTAAAGAAGATGGCATCACAATCTCACATGACAAGTGTCCCAGCGAGGAAAGCATAACTTGTGTAAGTGGGTCACCAGTGTCTCGCTTTGATTTGGCCAGTGATTTGTGTCAAATGGCTTTGCAAAGGTGAGTCCATTAGAAATATGCACTGCAGAAGAATGTGCCTCCCAATGAACTGATGTTATCTGTCTCTCAGTTCTGCCTCAGAGTTGTTTTATATTTGTGAAGCAATACATGAACTATAAGTTACCCTACTACTGCCAAGTAGCAAAAACTGCTTTGCTATTAAACAGCGATGCGGCTGATTAACAGAAGCTCCTCCCCTCACTTCAACATATGGGTGGTTCCATGAAATGCTTTATTACAGTATTTCTATGAATCCACCCAAACCTCCCAAAAACAACAAAAATATAATTTTTTTTGCTTCAATTCAATGAATATTGTGCTGCTCCTTCCGGTGTGCGCGTATTGGCCTCCTCGGGGCAGTAAAATACAAACATGGAGACACATGAAGAGGTTCACAAGCTGCATTAACATTCTACAAGTACAATTGGAAAAGTAGTGGCAAGATTTCATGGACAACAATTAAGGGGGGGGGGGGGGTAACTTGTAATGTGTTTCAGTGTAAGACAAGCGGGGAAGAACCACAAGGAGAGCCCAGAGAGACGTATTGACCTTCGCCTGCCAGCTCACTGTTGTCTGACTGTTTACAGGATATTATCTTCTCCACCAGCTGGTTGTAGCTGCAGTTGCCCACTGCCTTGACAATGTCGCACATCTGCAAATGAAGATAGACATTGTGGAGAAAGAACAGTTGCCAAGAACTGATGCAAAGCTACTATTTGTCATGACAAAAAAATGCAGAGTTGAAACAAGCAACCTGACTAGTATGAAATAGCACAATTATTCTAGCTCATTTCCACTATTGTGAATGAGCCAGCCGTACCTGGGGGTCCACTAGCCAGCCGTGGTAGAGAGGGATATCCAGCAGATCGAAAACAATGCATTCTGGAGTGTACTCGAAAACCCGCACGCCTGTGAACTTCACATTCACATCCAGGCCTGTCTGGAGCTTGTGCAACACTGCCATGGCGTCGCTCATGTTCTAAGAGGAAGAAAAAAGAAAGGTGGGGGGTGTAAAATATGTTCGTAAATGCCCTATTTCGAGTTAAACAGTGGCTCTAAATGTTAACTCGAGTATTCAAATAGTTTTCAATGAATTTGATGATCAATTAGTTTTCAATTAATCGATTAATTTTGACACCCGTAGGAAATTAAAAAACACAAAAAGGTGAATTCATGAATAGATGGGGATTACGGTAAACCCATGAATGAATATACAGTAATGAAAACACTTTCTTTTTTTTTTTTAACAGACATGAATAGCATCCAATATGAGCAGTGTACATTCTAGCTTGCACACTGACAGGATAACAGCCCATTGATTTCTCTATCTTTACAAGAAACCATTAGCTGCTTGGCGGTTATTGCTTTCAGCCGTAGCACAGCCTCTCTTCCTCGGTCGGGTCTGTCCGGTTTGACCACGTGATGACATACATGTGACATGATAATGTCAATGATGATGGCTGTTGAGCCATTCAGCCAAGCAAATCAACAGGATGATCATTAGAGAAAATTGAAGCCGGAAGAAGAAAAGAGATGTGCTAATAAGACATGAATCAAATGATTTGATCACTGACTTATCTTTGTGTAATGCCTGCATGTTCCATCTGTGTTAAATAGGAAATCATACAAAATACATTTCTCTAAGTCTTGCAGCTACTTACTGCACAAACAAAATAACGCTGAACTGCTAAGATAACCAAGAGAGTAAAGAAGTTAATTTGTCTTTTAAACTTTTGAATGTAGCAGCTGTAATTGGATGGCTTTAAAGTGAAGGCACGTATTATCGGAACTGTAGTTTTTTGTACTTGGCAGAAGTAAAAAGGCATGGAATGAACAACCTACTATCTTTTTGAAAAACACCCACGTGTTTGAGAAGGTGAGCATTAAGCGGTGACTTTCATTGTTACTCACGCACACACCTTGTTTTGTAGGAGTATGAAGAGCAAGCGGCAGGCGCCCACACGGAACCTGATGAATCCGAGTCCGACCCATTCTTGCATTCAGCCCTAAAGCGTCTCCCTGCTGGCTGCAAGCCACGTTGCCATTTAAGTCTGGACTCAGGATAAGCCCTGCAGCTGAGGCCTACATCTCAGTTATGACTGACATCTGAGCGCTTCAACGTTTTCATTACACCGCTGGGAGGAAACAAGGTAAGCCAAATACACTGTACTGTACAAATTGGATCAGAAACAAGAGGCAAATCCAAAAGCCCTTTTCGGAGATAGTCATGCTTAGGTACCAAAATGTTTATTCAATAAAGGACAACAAAAACAGTTAACAACCACAGTCAGCGTTAGCAAAAAATAAAAACTAGCTTTTTCATTCAAAGTAAAAAAAAAAAAAATGTCAGGAAAACCAACTAGAACATCATAACTGTATTTGGGATTAATCAGACTAGAAGCACTTCAAATGGTAGCAGGAGTCTATTTTAACATATGATTAGTTAATTCTGAATACAGCCGTATTCCAGTTATAAACGGGTGTGCAGACTTGCGCAACCACATTATTGCAATTGACTATTTTTAGTTATCTGGACAAAATAGATACAAATATACAAAGATACAAATCTATATTATTTCTCTGGAAGAAGGGGAAAATTGATCTAAAATAAAATCAAATTTTATGTGTACTGTAGTGTTGAGGTGGAAATCCTTAATCGGACACATTTGAGAGTGTGCGGATTAGGACGCTCACGATCTTTACAGGCATCGGGATTAGCGGAAGTTTTATAATGGACCACATCTGGTTCATTTAACATAGATGAGCACAAGCAGATGATATTAGCGCCGCATCACTTGCACTCATCTTGGCTTGTGATGGATCCCAGCTCCACAGGGTTATGAGCAACATGACCTGGTTTGAATTGGCCAATGTTTCACACTCAATTGGCCATTTGAACATTGTTTTGATATCCTTCATAACCAGCACAAGGTCCATATTAGGGCTGAAGAATTAATCAAATTTAAATTGTAGAATGCATTTGGCAAAATGCAAAGGATCCAATGTTGAAAAAAACACAACTATTTCATTCTGGTTGCTCTCTAGGCTCTTTTTCATAAATATATGAGGGACGTAACAAAAAAATATTTATGTATTTTTTTAGACTAATGTCTAGTAGATGCTTAGGTGCTTAAGCTGTGCAGTCCACAACATTATTGGATATTTTTTTATGAAACAAAAAGCAAAAAAGCCTTTTCTTTTTGCATTATTTGCACATGATCGTACTCCAATGCATATTTTGTTTACGCCACACTTGTGTCATAGTGAACTACTGCAAGTCAAAGTATTTGCGCCTAAGCTATTGCAGTTTGATTATTCTTCCATGTTGTTCACTCCTAGTCAATAAGATGGTGCACTCTTTGTACTCATTAGTAAGACAATTCCGAGCAGTAGGAGAATGACTAGAGCACATTAAAAGAATGACTGTGTCAGAGCTGCTCTATTACTGGAAACTGGTTATTTGGTTGAACAACTGGAGGAATCCCCATTGCGGCCCTTCACGTGTCTAGTGTGCTGTAGTTTGAGCAAGAACTGGCTAAAGGAGACACCATTAAAATGAGGTTTATAATGGGACATTTGGTGCGGCTCAGCTCCACTGAGACCAATACACATCGCAACACCGGACCCTTCACTTACACAACTCCTCTGAGTAAATATTTAACAACCGCTAAAGAGCAGCGAGTGCTATTTTAAACCTCATACACTCGTGTGACAAATGACGTATGAACGTGAATGTAAAAATAGAAATGTTGTGAAGTCCCGGTCTGAACGCTTCAATCCAGCATGCAATGAAAACAAATGTCCTTTCAGAATGCAATGAGCTAATTCACAATCTGTTCATCAGTTGTTGTTGTCATTTTTAATTTGGAATGTTAGACGAAACAGAAAAGCAAGCCACGAGACTAAAATGTGAATAGCAAGGGCTGTGAAAACGTATTAAAAAAAAAAACTTTTAAAAAAATCTGCAATATAGCGGCGGCCCATAATGAGCTACGATATATTGGAAAATGGAGAGAACAAATGATTATTCACACCCTCGGACCTGAGCTCGTCGACAGCAACGGACACCCACATGCATTAGAGCTCCCAGCCCAGAGTCTCGGATTAGCTTGCCATAATTACTGTGCAATGCAAAACTCGAGCCCCTCCCTAAAGACGCCGCTGATTTATTTAAGAAGTTGCATTTCAGCCCCGCTTAAATTTAGAAAGCCGGTGCCACTGAAAAACTGAGCATCAGCGAGCGAGCGTGCCGCCAAAGACTTCTCCTCGCTTTTAAAACGTGGCTTCAAATCATCCACAGATGTGCTGCTGGAGCAAGGACAGGCCGCAACGTAGGCAGCCCACAGGAGATGGGAGGAAGCAAAGTGGAGCTCTATCTCCAACCCGAGCGCCTCTCGCATGGTGAACCGCACACACAAAAACACACAAAGCAAACCTCAGTAATAGCCAGAGGCTG
Source organism: Syngnathus scovelli (assembly GCF_024217435.2). NCBI lineage: Eukaryota > Metazoa > Chordata > Actinopteri > Syngnathiformes > Syngnathidae > Syngnathus > Syngnathus scovelli. Next base: position 14,537,871 of record NC_090850.1, read on the forward strand.
AACCCAGCCGTGCGTCTCTAAGCATTTACCGCCATTGCCAGCGACAGCACACACCCCTGACCTCTGTTGTTCGTAGTCTCCAAAGACGCATCTTATGTAATACAGAGTCATGCAGAAAGAACTAAGCTTTACTGCTGTCAACTCTGCGTAAATGGTTGCAGTCAACAACATCCTCATCTCTACACTGTCAAAAAAAAGGCTATTGTAGGGCTTAGTTGGTTATTGTTCTCCAACGTACACTTTTGCATTATTCATTAGTCATGCTGTGCATTGATAGTAAAGACTTACCTGTTCATAATTTAGTCGCTGGGCCTCAGAGATCTCTTTGGGTTTGGTTTCCAGGATGTAGTCTCCTGCAGGGGCACACAAAGATTGCTCAGTATGGCCAAGCCAAGCCAAGTTTATTAATTACATTTAAATGCTCAAAGAGGAACACTCACCAAGATATTCCATCAGTTGCTCGGCTGTAATAATCTCCATCATCGGCGGCATCTTAACCTGTGACGAAGAGATGCAAAGCAACTATGGTATAAAACAGAGGAACAGTGCGTACAGGTGTAAAAAATGTTTAAACTGCTTGGTCTCATTAGGGTTGCTGGCAAGGTGCAAAAGCTATTATTTACAAATAACGTAACGTTGTTGTCCATCTTGTGACAGGCAGAACAATTATATGCTCTTCCACTAGATAGCAGAACGTATTATGCAGTCGTATTTACTTTGTATCCATTTTTTGTAACATTTTAGTTTAGCACGTGCTGTAAGAATGTGACGTAAAAGAGACGATACTAGAATATTTCAAAATGTTTGTAAACAATAGGCATCCATTTTTTGACCCTTTCACCTGAAGTCAACATGACCCTCAACAAGATAATGCAGTATAAAGACGGTTGGAAAGAAACCACTGCCTAAGGTAGAATTCTGTTGTATTTAACTTTTTAGTACAACATTTGTAATTTTTTGTACAATACATTTAACTGAATCATTAGCTCGTTTTCCTCAATTCAAGAAGTGATGTTTAAACACTGCCTATTAAAGTGGCTTACAATGTTAATTGTTCTTTTTAGGAATAACACCTCTAGGTGCATATTTTACCTTCCAGGCAAGCAGAAGGACGTTCATGATGGCAAGCAGCGGGCAGGGGCCGTTCTCGTTCTGGGTGATGATCGGCGTGTTCTCCTCCCTCCACTTGATCCATTTGATGTGGTAGATCGACTGGCCGGCCGCGCGGTCCTTGGCGCACGTCGCCTTGATGCCATCCAGGCCGAATTCGCCCTGCAGGGCCAGGGCCAGCCCTCGCTCCTCCAGGCCCTCGCTGTTCAAGTCCGAACTGGGGCACGAGTTGAGCTTGGAAAATGACTCGTCCAGTGAGTCCAGGCTTCGGGACTCGCAACCCCCGAGGCTGGCGTCCGGGTCCAGGTCGCTGCCGCTCGCCAGCCCCTCAGATAAGGCGTGCGGGGCGCTCAAGTCCTCTGGGATCGTCCTACCCGGGCATAGATGGGTAGGTTTTGCAAGTTTGGTCGGTTCGCTTTCCTTCTCGTCCGCACCTGAGCACGGCCCGTCGGTTTGGTTGTTTACTAACTTTGAGGCACCACCCTCCTTATCTGGATCCAACCCCATTCCGTTACTGATCTGCTGCTCGCCAGACCGCGAGTCCCTCGACTCGGCGTTATTCCTCGCCCCCTGTTCGGCCAGGACTTCTAGGACCTCCGCTATATCACACCTGCACGCGCCGGGGTTGACGTGAAGGGTGCTAGACTCCTCAGCCGTGCTCTTATTACAGCGATCTTTATCCAGCAAAGTACTGAGGCGCGCCTCACTATTTGTGCTTTTCTGCGCCGCTCCTTTCCCACCTCCCGCTGCAAGAGCGTCGCCGGTGCCCGCCCCGATGGTGTCGCTCCCGACGGTGTCTCGATGCACGTCTGCATTTTTCTCCATTTCGATTGAGCGACTGTCGACAGATTCTAGCTAAATTGCAGCAGTAGATTCGGTCCAAAAGACGCCATGACAACTCTACCGGTGACGTCATCAAAATGAGATTTTATTTTCTAGGCCTACTAGGGGGCGCTCGAGACGCAAGTCAGGTGCTGGTGCGTTTGAAGATCCTCGGATATTCGATGAGGTACCGTCTGATTTGTGTTGATTACTTCTTCACTTTTATATTTTCCTATCCACAACTCTGGCACTGTTTCCATGACTCGTGTAAAAGTGAAAAGTGGCCCTCAAGTAATTGCTTAAATAATCAGTATTGGGGACTACTCAAGTACTGAATAATTAGATTCTGCTTTATTTGTAATTGGAGCATGAACATGAAACGAAAAAAATACTCTATATGCAGCTTTAGATATTGCACAATATCAGTTTCATTAAAACGAAGAAAAATATTTGACTAATTACAACACTTGTGAAACAGCACAGTCCAGGCTAATACATTACAGTGATACCCGATAGGTTTTCTGAAGTTTAATGTGGAGTAGGGTAATTTTCTTGACAAAACTCACAACGCGCATGGCATACGGTAGCTGTTCTTTTTGTTCATCTGTCCATTTGACATACCATGAATCCTCCCTCAATGCACAACTTATGGTGAGCTGGAGTACCCAGGTGCGTTCAGGGACCACTCACAGTCGGAAAACTCAATAAATGCAACAAAAAGCAATGAGAGTACGTGAGCACATTGCAGCGAGTACATGGACGCATACAATTTATTGGCCTGATCATTAATCTCTGGCACAGATGAACCCATTCTAAGGAGCTTCACGTTTTGTGGTACATTACATGTTAACATTACAATTGTAATGGCTATATAGTACACTTATTATACTTTATTCTTAATTTTGATTGTCCCGTTAACATTATTTAACAATTATCAAAGCGACTCATGTATTTTTTCATGATAAAAAATTTCAGGTACCACTGAATACTGAACTCAGGACATCGGGTTGTAAGTCCAGCGAACTAACCACTACACTATGAAGCCTTCGTTTGACCGGGGTGGAAGGAATGGATATGGTTTTATGGTAGTGTTGGCTCGTGAGTGAACGCTTCGTTCAAAAGAACGATTTTTCTTTTTCAGTGAACGAGAGTGAACGAATCACTTGAGGAAGTCATTTTCTTTTTTCAGTTCATTGACTTCAAGCAGTAGGTGTCGGTAATGCGCATTGAACGGGTCTGTGAGTGAACGAGTCAGTGAGTGAGTGGTTTGCATTTCAAGTTCACCGCTAGAACGGATCAGTGACGGAACGAGTTAATGGGTGAACTGCCTTCCCGTGCATCAATGGATATGTCAGTGAACGTCTTGCGTCTCCCTTCTGGCGTGAACTATGTTAGCCAGAATGTCGATTTACGATTTGCCAAGGAAAGAAAGAACCACTCACTGAAACACCACTTCTTTTATGCACGTTTTCTCCAAGCTAACGGCTAACTTCATTGCATGAAGGTATGCGCCGTTATGCAACAACGGGGAGATTATGCTTCTCTTTGCGTAATCTTGATTTTATAACACTTATAGTAGTTGTTCACTAACGTGTATATACGCCTAAATATTGTTATCCAATATATCTACTGCAATTGCTGGTTTGAAATTTACTTTTTATATTATTATTATTTTAATAAACATTAAAACCTGTTAAAACTTGTCTGGTGTTTTATTCCTTGTTTCTATTTTTTTGGGCATGAAAACAAAAATCTGCTTTATATGACAATATGTATATGTCTTTTACGTTGTGTAATATGTGTTGGTGTCCCCCAAAATAAAGAGCAAGTAGTCAAATACACATTCTTGACACGTACAAAAAAAATGCATAAAGTTATTAGGTACACTTGAAAATGGTGGTGTACCTAATGGAGTGTCAGTGTGACGTCACAGATCAACCAGCCAATCAGGAGGTGGGGGTGAGGGCGGGTGTGGCACTTTTCATTTTCAGTTCAGCTTTGGCCATGATTTCTCCCTAATGAAGTGGCTTATTAATAGGTACACATGAAAATGGCGGCGTACCTAAAGGAGTGTCTGTGTGACGTCACAGATCAAACAGCCAATCAGAAAGTGGGGGTGAGGGTGGGTGTGGCACTTTTCACTTTCAGTTAAGCTTTGGCCATGATTTCTCCCTAATGAACTGGCCTGCTATTAGGTACACCTAAAAATGGCGGCGTACCTAATGAAGTGTCCGAGTGATGTCACAGATCAACCAGCCAATCAGAAAGTGGGGGTGAGGGCAGGTGTGGCTCAAACCAGGGGTGTCGACCTCCAGTCCTCGAGGGGCCGCGTTCCAATATGTTTTCCAAGATTCCCTCGTTAAGCGCACCTGCGTGAAAACTTTTAGCTACTTTCACGTTCTGCAGGAGCTAAAAGTTTTCACGCAGGTGCGCTTAACGAGGGAATCTTGGAAAACATGTTGGAATGCGGCCCCGAGGACCTGTGACCTTTGACCATGATATTTCCCTAATAAGTGGCCTGTTATTCGGCACACTTGAAAACGGCGGTGTACCTAATGGAGTGTCTGTGTGATTCCCTCGTTAAGCGCACCTGCGTGAAAAGTTTTAGCTCCTGCAGAATGTGAAAGTAGCTAAAACTTTTCACGCAGGTGCGCTTAACGAGGGAATCTTGGAAAACATGTTGGAATGCGGCCCCGAGGACCTGTGACCTTTGACCATGATATTTCCCTAATAAAGTGGCCTGTTATTCGGCACACTTGAAAACGGCGGTGTACCTAATGGAGTGTCTGTGTGATTCCCTCGTTAAGCGCACCTGCGTGAAAACTTTTAGCTCCTGCAGAACGTGAAAGTAGCTAAAAGTTTTCACGCAGGTGCGCTTAACGAGGGAATCTTGGAAAACATATTGGAACGCGGCCCCTCGAGGACTGGAGGTCGACACCCCTGGTTTGAGCCACACCTGCCCTCACCCCCACTTTCTGATTGGCTGGTTGATCTGTGACATCACTCGGACACTTCATTAGGTACGCCGCCATTTTTAGGTGTACCTAATAGCAGGCCAGTTCATTAGGGAGAAATCATGGCCAAAGCTTAATTGAAAGTGAAAAGTGCCACACCCACCCTCACCCCCACTTTCTGATTGGCTGTTTGATCTGTGACGTCACACAGACACTCCTTTAGGTACGCCGCCATTTTCAAGTGTACCTATTAATAAGCCACTTCATTAGGGAAAAATCATGGCCAAAGCTGTACTCAAAGTGAAAAGTGCTACACCCGCCCTCACCCCCACCTCCTGATTGGCTGGTTGATCTGTGACGTCACAGGGACACCCCATTAGGTACACCGCCATTTTAGAGTGTACCTAATAACTATGCATTTTTTGTACGTGTCAAGAATGTGTATTTGACTACTTGCTCTTTATTTTGGGGGACACCAACACATATTACACAACGTGAAAGACATATACATATTGTCATATAAAGCAGATTTTTGTTTTCATGCCCAAAAAAATAAAAACAAGGAATAAAACACCAGACAAGTTTTAACAGGTTTTAATGTTTATTAAAATAATAATAATAATAATATAAAAAGTAAATTTCAAACCAGCAATCTAATGTGAAATTGCAGTAGATATATTGGATAACAATATTTAGGTGTATATACACGTTGTTGAAAAACTACTATAAGTGGTATAAAATCAAGATTACGCAAAGAGAAGCATAATCTCCCCGTTGTTGCATAACGGCGCATACCTTCATGCAATGAAGTTAGCCGTTAGCTTGGAGAAAACGTGCATAAAAGAAGTGGTGTTTCAGTGAGTGATTCTTTCTTTCCTTGGCAAATCGTAAATCGACATTCTGGCTTACATAGTTGACGCCAGGAGGTAGACGCAACACGTTCACTGACTGATCTGTTGACGCACGGGAAGGCAGTTCACCCATTAACTCGTTCCGTCACTGATCCGTTCTCGCGATGAACTGGAAATGCAAATCACTCACTGACTCGTTCACTCACAGACCCGTTCAGTTGATGAACGGCAAATGCAATTCACGACTCGTTCGTGAACGAGAAGTTACGTCATTTTCTTCTTCGCTTTGTTTTGCGGCGAGGTGGCACCAGCTTCAATGCGCATTACCGACACTTACTGGTTGAAGTCTTATGAACTGAAAAAAGAACAAATCACTTTAGGAAGTGACTCACTGAATTCACTCTGGTTCACTGAAAAAAATTCGTTCTTTTGAACGAAGCGTTCACTCCTGACCCAACACTACGCCACATATTATGCGCGTCACCTGTGGCGATAAATCCATATTTTAAGTAGGACTCCAGAAATGTTCTTTTAAATGCAGCTTTCCTTTTCTTAGAAGTCGTAGCCTCTTCTTCCGTCTCCTCATTGGTCTTTTTTCCCTTTCCGAAGAAGCTTTCCAAGCATCTCATTTTTTGCTTGCTTGATGATGATGATGATGATGATGAAACTTTATTCATACCACACCAGGGAAATTCACTTGTCACAGCAGCGCGTATGAGTGCAAGAATAATACGAGTGCAAGAATAAAACAAGTGACAGAATTACAAAAAGAAGGTAAATAACAGACAAGGACAAACACAAGTGCTGCTGCTAGTAGAGACGAAACACATTCATTTTATCAGGTGGCATGCATGTTGTAAAGTCTGACAGCAGAGGCTCGACTGAGGAGACATGTCACGTGACCGAGACGAGCGTCTTGACCTGAACCGACGGATGTAATTGGGAGAGAATCGCCAATTTTTTAAATATATTTTTCCAAATAAATTCTTACTCATTTTTTGCTGGCTTTGCGGGCTTGACTGGGGACTCTTGTCACGTGACCCGGACGAGCGTCTTGACCTGAATTAATTGATCGTCGATAAAAAAAAAAAATATATATATATATATATATATAGTATATATTTTTTTCCTGTGCGGCTTGGTGGCCCGGTACCAAGTGACCCACGGACCGGTACCGGTCCGCGAACCGGTGGTTGGGGACCTCTGCCCTACATTATACATTGATCTGAGCGTCAGTCCGCGCACTGTACATTACAGCGAAGTTGTTGTCATTGTTTTCAAATCAGAAAATATAAAAATGCTATACTGCATTATGGAGTTGTGTTGTGGATTTCACCAGAGCCAAGTTTTTATGATTACAGTAAACTTTATCCACTCCTAACCCAACTCTTTAAGATCACTTGGTAATTAATAGTTTATTATTAGTTTGATCAAATGAACAATAGTAGTAATAGATACAATAACAATCATCGAGAACTAAAAATCTATATTTTACTACTGTCACTCCCAAAGTTGTCGAACCCGGATGTTAGAATTTGCGGAAATACACAAAGTGGCTGAGTGGTTCATGTAAACAAACTGTACCGTACTCACCGGCGTTGCGTGTTTATTTTACGCATAAAAGCAAAGCTCTGTCTCGTCACTTGGCGTTTTACGATCGTTTCGTCGTGTTTTTTTATTTCGTGTAGAGTGTGCTTTAATTTGTCACAGATCTGTTGCCGAAGATCGTTAACTGTGGGGGGCGGTTTTACGCTCGTGACGTCACGCTGTCAGAGAACCGCAGAGGTGTTAACCGGTGAAGGAGCCGCAGAACTAGGAAGCGCCACTATTTCAACACAACTAAAAATTCATCCAAACTACTACCAACCTCGCCTACATAGTTATTATATTTCTTTTTTGACCAAAGGGGATGTTCGCTATGATATTAGTTAAACTGCTTCTCACGTTTAGTTGCATTCTCCATAACACAGGTAAGACTTGTAACGAATTCTCACGTACATAAGAATTGTCTCTTTCAATGGACTTTGGAATGAATTTATGAACATTTATTTAAAATTAGCCGTTTCGGAATTTATTCGATGTTTCCCATCTTAGTCGACTAAGATAAGATCTTATCTATTACTAGTACGCTCCCACCCCAACACACAGTCGCGCACACTCCTACCGCCACTTTTGGCAACTGAAATCATTTTAATCGCTATATTACGCTCTTAGTCTTAAGTAAGAAGATTCAGCGTACTAGTGTAACTACTGTCTTTATGGTGACTTTGTTTTCAAACTTGATATTTCTGCGCACTAGTAAATAATACAACTTTGTCATACTACTTGGACAACTGCATGTTTTTAGTAAGTGGAGCAAAACTGCATTAAATGTTAAATTTTCCTGACTAGTTATGGTACCAGTAGTAATTAGTACAACTAGCGTGCAGTTTTCTTCACTAGTAACGAAGCTGTTATACTAGTGGGGACAGTGGGACCTTTCGCAAGGCTATCGATTAAATGGTCTTCATAGCTTAACGTCAACCATATGAGCATGTTTTCCTCAATATGAATCATTTCAAATTAATGCTCAAATGTCTTTCCAACATTATATTAGACTAAGCATATACAGTTGTAGCTACTCTATGTTAACATTAATATTAGAAACTATTAATGTCCATGTACTATTACGCCCTTGATTCTAATTCTTCAGGACAGGCAGAGGAATCTGTGTGAGCGTATGTCTGTTGGCTTTTATGAACAAGTTGCTGCGAGCCTGTAAGAGTCTCTGCCTGTCAGGCCCTTGCTACATGGAACCGAGTGAAGTATATACATAGATGTTTAAAAAAAAAAAAAGCAACGTGACAAAGGTAGTGTCTCTGGCATTTAGGATTAATATATATAGTTACTTTTCCGTTTCAGTTCTCAAGAGGAAGCACAGGATCTCAGAAGTTTGCATCCATGATTTTCATAGCCAAGCTGTATTACATTTATTCATCGAAGGGGGAGCACCCCCTCAAAAAATTCTTTTGAATAATCTGTTCTGTGCAACTCAACTAGTCTTAAACACAGCTGTCTGAATACTGTTGCAACACAAAAAGCCCCACCTGTTTTTAGCAATCTCAGGAGCCCACTGACACTTCCTGTCAACTGAAAATGACATTACAATGGTTCTGTGAGTAACTGTGATGTCATTTTCAGTTGACAGCAAGTGGCAAAATGCCCCCCAAGATGGATAAATTAATTTTGCCACAAACACTATTAATTTGAATGCTGTGTTTAGACTACGTATACTGTAATCACATACAACATATTATAAATAAAACGTTTGGGTTGACTTCCCCTTTAAAGCACTATTGTTTTGACTGAGAATTGCTAGTTAGAATGCATTGTAATGCCCCCACACGCTTCCAAGAATTCCAAGAATTGACGTTGACCTGCATCCCAACATTTTCTTGTCTAAAACAAAATAACAAATCATTGGTAATGTAATCTAAATATCCAACAATAGCTTCAGCTCTACTGAGAATATGAAGGAGTATGTAACCACCTGACCATGAATGGAACTACTGAGTGAAAACTGCCTCACGGGCCTCCTGGGGAAAAAAAACAAAAAAACCAATCCTCGATTCGTAAAGGATTGTTCGTCATGTGATTCTTGTTTGCTGTTTAAATGGACCACTTTGTCGTTGCCCAAAGACAGAATAAAGAAAAACTAAGCGGTCAATATAAAACCCAATAGGATTAACTTTGTGACGTGTTGCATGGAATATTATAATGAAATAAAATGTACTCAGTTCACCAAATCATACTTTACAATTTCAAATGCTTAAATTGTTTTGATGTTTTTAATCGATGAGCACAATGGTTAAGAGTAGTAATATTCAAATTTTAGTGATACCCATATTGACCGGTATCTCAAGGCACTATTGCAATACCAGTGAAAAATGTTTTTTGTGTCTCAAGAATTTTGACATCACCTTTGTATTTCTTTGCAGCCCTATTGAAAAGACCCTTGAACAAATACATTGGCCATTATGAGGGTCTATCCTATGACACCGAGGCCCTGCACAAGAAGCACCAGAGAGTCAAGAGGGCGCTCACACCTGAAGACGAAACCCTGCACCTGAACTTCCATTCCCACGGCAGGTCAGTCGGGGAACATTTTGCGCAAGGTCTCATTAAAGATAATAAATAATAATAAATGATTTAGTGGGTCTCAGTTTATTGTATCACAAAAAACTGGCATTTGAACAGGGGCTCTTTTTATATCCACTGTTCATGCATTGTAATTGTGTGGATAGTTTCTGCCCTGTGCAAATACCCTTTATTTTCTTCCACACCCAAATCATAAAAGACCGCTGATGATGTCATGTTTGAAGTAGGCAGAGACGGAAGCAGTTTGAGATTTGTGTTTTCTGTTTTTCACAAAAGTAGTGTAAATAGCCCAAAAGAATAACCTTTTTTGTCTCTTTTGTCTCTGCCGTTCTGAAAAATGTTGAGCTCTTGAGGCTACATGGCGCCACAAAAGCTTTTTGTAACAAAAGAAAAGCCTCCTTGTGATGCTCACATGAATATTAATGCTAGGATCTGGCGATGATAACGAGGAAGCCTTTTTTCCCCCCTGGTAAATTATTTCTTCACATAGATGTACCATAATTGTTTATTTTTTTAAATCATGTCATGTCATTGCTAGAATTGCAAATTGTCTTAACTCTTAATATCTTTTTTTTTAATATTTGACCAGTTTTTACTCGTCTGATTTGAAAATGAATTATTTGTCAGTTTGTTTTGTAGCTTAGACTGTATATAATATGAGGTGCTCATACATTTATTTGGGTTGACAGTCTTAATGGCCCTCCGAAAAAAGCTATGACTACAATGCGGCCGGCGAAAAAAATGAGTGACACCCCTGATCTAGAATGTACACAATGAACCCATGTTACATAAATAACAGTGATCACTTAAACAGCTGCAAACACACAAAACAGGAATGGTTAATAAGGGTTGATAAGATTCACTTGCCTTCATACTAACAATGCAAAACACCATTGACATGCAAACAGTTAGGATGATGTAATAGCGGTTTTACAAGCAATGGATATGAACACAAAGAGTGGAGCAAAACATGTAGACCAAAAAAAAAAAAACACAGTCAGAGGCATATGTTCTTTATCCTCTACAGGAAATAACAAACATCGTAGCATCTTAATGAGTCACTTACAGATGTAGTCATTAAAAACTAGGTACTCTCCTTTTGTGCCTGCATAACTGTTTGATGAGTATGTGGAATATCTTGTGAGAATAACCACATGCAGAGCCAGACTTCAGTTTGCATAATCTCTTTGAAAATCACATTCCACCACATCACATGAAGTGCACATGAGCTATGGAATTGCCCAAACCTGAGGCAATGCAATGACTGCTCACTATACTTCCCAATTCAACACACAATGGTTGAAAATGTTCCTATCAACAACAATGATTTTCATTGGTACGTTCGTGTCTACTAATGGTACTTGGCAGCTTTTGAGAATTCTATCACCAGGTAGCGAAGTGAAAGTGAAAACTAATTTCATACACTAGGTATTAACATGAGAAATTTCAAGTCTTGTTACAAAATCAAATATTTATGGCATGCTACCCAATCCTGGAAGGTTCACATGCTTAAGATAGGAACTGATTGAGGCAATGTGAAGACATGCTAAGAATTCAAAATACTCTTCCCACTTTATCAAGCACATCTATGAAAAAAAAAATCCCTATGGGCAATTTGGGGTATACTTCAAAGATGCCACCAAAATAGTCTAAATCATTAAAAAGTCTCCCACTCCGGCACATAAATGAGGAATCTTAGTTTTGCTCCACTCCAGGGGTGTCAAACTCATTTTTTTCACGGGCCGCATTGTAGTCATAGCTTCTTTCGGAGGGCCATTATTAGTGTCAACCCAAATAAATGTATGAGCACCTCATATACAGTAAAAGCTACAAAACAAACTGACAAATAACTTGTTTTCAAATCAGACAAGGAAAAACTGGTCAAATACTAAAAAAAAAAAAAAAAAAAAAAAAAATTAAAAGTGAAGACAATTTGCAATTCTAGGAATGACACGAATTTGATGCACAATTTGTCTTCCCGGGCCACATAAAATGATGTGACAGGCCGTATCTGGCCCCCGGGCCTTGAGTTTGACACCTGTGGTGTAAGAGATGCGCCTTGTATGGTGATGTATGTGACATACTGTACTTCTATTCCATATTTAGGCATTTCAATCTGCAGATGAAGAAGGACACATCAGTGTTTTCTCCAGATTTCAGAGTGGAGGTGTCAGGGGAGGACGAACCAATTGACACGTCACATATCTACAGTGGGGAACTTCTTGGTAGGTTCTCTTAATTTTCATCACAACACAATTTATAAGCTCTGAGTTCCTTCTGTTCTCGATGACATCCCCCTTTGGGCAAACCCGCATGCTATTTCTCGTGCAAAGTCCAAATATCCTGTTTGTCAGGTTTGTGTGTCTGAGAGAGACAGAATGAGACATACATTCTCTCCCTGTTCAGGGTCTTCCCTTGGAATATTTAGCTGCATGTTTGAATCATTCTCTTTAAGGGTATGAATCTGTTATCATTAAATGTGTTAAGAATGACAATTCTGTGGTTTTATGAGGAACGTTTTTATCAAGCTGCGTGAAATCGTCATCTCTGCAGCTTTAATTTGCGAAAAGTAAAACACTTTGCCGCCATAGGGTTCACTGAAAAGTGCTTCCATCCACCTTTGTGTTTCAGGTGAAGAAGGAACACTGAGCCATGGTTCTGTGATCAACGGGCGATTCGAGGGCTTCATTAAAACACAGCAGGGAATGTATTACGTTGAACCTTCAGAAAGGTATTTGAAGGAGAAGACTGCACCCTTTCACTCCATCATTTATCATGAGGATGACATCAGTAAGTATCTTCTTCTGTTTTCACGATGCTAAAAGCTACGCTGAGATTTATGTGGCGCTTAATTATGAATATGTAAATTTGATATAAACTATGCATATATTATACTACAATAGGAAAAACAAAGTAGATGTTAAACGGGAAACAAGTGGATATTGGAAAACACATGAATGAAAATGACCACATTGCTACAAAAGAGCCAATAGACTATATTGACTAACCAGGCAATCATCTTTTTTTCTGCCAGCTTACCCTCATAAATATGGCTCTGATGGAGGCTGTGCTGATCACTCAGTGTTTGAAAGGATGAGAAAGTATCAGGCATCTAAGATCGGCCCGCCTGTCAAAGTAAGTGCCAACATTACTGATAATGCATCACAACCGTCCTTACACTATTGCTAATGTAGCCCATACCTCTCCATTTGATACTTCTATTTAAAAAACCATTTATTTCCAATGTCCATTCGTATATAGAGTGTGACTGGTCACCATGTGGATGAGAACGTCTACGGTCCTGTCATTTTACGAAAGAAGAGAGCAACAGCAGCAGATAAGAATATCTGCCAGCTTTATATTCAGGCCGACCACCTTTTCTACAATTACTATGGCAGCCATGAAGCTGTCACTGCACAGGTATTATCCCATAGACACGAAAGAGCATGAGTTGTCCTGAGATGCTTTTCCATTCATCTAAAGCTGATATAACTTTGGTCACAGATCGCCAGCCATGTTCAAGCATTAAACTCCATTTACCAGATCACAAACTTCAATGGCATTCGAGATATCGGCTTCATGGTTAAAAGGATCAGGGTGAGTGGGATCTGACAAAGCTGTGTTGAGCCTTCACACGCCAAGGTCTAGGGATTAGTATTGTGCTATGTAGGGATGGCAAATTTTGACTTCTGACCTTGATAAAGCAACAGAAATGATACCTTGGCAATAACCAAGACATCAGGAAGAGTGATGATTGCACATATAGCAAAGGGGTTGTCTTTGTAGAAGAACCTGATTGATGACCTCACCTCTTAGATCAACACCACAAATGACCAGAGCGACAACCCGTTTCGTTTCGCCAACATCGGCGTGGAGAAGTTTTTGGATCTCAACTCTGAACAGAACCACGATGACTACTGCCTGGCCTACGTTTTCACCAACAGAGACTTTGACAAAGGCGTCCTAGGCCTGGCTTGGGTCGCCTCTCCCTCAGGTGTGTCACATTCACACAGTTGGGTGATCGTAACTAATGAACTGCAGCAATAACTGAGCAATTAATTATTATGCAATAAACCATAAGTCATGTCACTTGATATTGCGTCATCTGAAAAGCTCAGAAGAGGGTGTTTGAATGTCCCTGGGAGTTTTTTTTTTAACATCACTAGCCATGACGAGCATCCTGCGTCTTTGTGCAGTCACATAATCAGTGTTGCCTCGGCTACAGGAATCTCAGGTGGCATCTGTGAGAAAAACAGATTATTCGCGGACGGGAGGAGGAAGTCCCTGAACACTGGCATTATCACTGTGCAGAACTACGCCGCTCATGTGCCTCCAAAGGTGTCGCACATCACCCTCGTCCACGAGATCGGACACAACTTGGGCTCGCCTGTAAATGCAAACACACAAACACTCAAGTCGCTGTGGCACCGTTTTCTTTCAGCATTGTAATCAGCAACGCGTTGTCTGTCTATATTGGCAGCATGACTCTGGGATCCAGTGCACCCCCGGAGAGTCGAGCAATCCGCTCCAAAAGGAGATGGGCAATTACATTATGTATGCACGAGCCACCTCGGGAGACAAGATCAACAATAACAAGTTTTCAACTTGCAGCATCGGCAATATAAGCGCCGTTCTGGCAGTGAAAAAGGATGACTGTTTTGTTGGTAAATCTTTTAGTTTTAGTGCTGATGAACCGTTTTGTAGATATATTTATGCCCTTTACTGTTTGATATTGCTGTGCCACTCTCCAATCCCCTAACTCATTCGCTGCCAGCCATCTTCAGATCCTATCTTCTTGTTTTAGAACATTTTGACTCATCTTTTAAGAATATTGTAATCTGGGACAATGTTAGCATACTAACAAAGGGAACCCGGTGCATTGCAAAAGTATTCACACACACCCTTTTTAACTATTTTGTTACATTACAAATTCCAATTGAATCTGCAGAATGGTTACAAATCATTAAGAAGATTGAGGTGCATTTATTTTAGATAGAAGCAAAAAAGGTTTAAATGTGAAATATAAATAATTGTATAAAGAGGGGCAGAAAATGTAGCATTCTCTTTGCTCCTGGTAGAGAAGCCAAAAGGGAAAATTAAATGTGAAATGTAAATATTTTCTTTAAAAAAAGGGGCTGAAAAATGTCATATTTATTCTCTGCTCCTGATAAATTTATTTAAATAGAGATGCTATTTATTTAAATAGAGATGCTGTAAAAAGTGGCAGTAACTTACATTCTCTGCTCTTTTTTTTATTTAAATAAACAATATTTTGCATATGTATTCACCCAATTGTAAGGAAGCCCTTAAAAGGCTGCTGGGACGTACACGCCAGAAAGACCTCAGAGGCTGCCACACCTAAGCAAGAGGCACCGCTAACTTGAAAGATCCCAGAGGATCTGTTTAGCACTGCTAAACAAACTCAGAAAATGTGTGGCAACTTGCTCAAGTCAAAGTGAACATCAAACTTGAAAACTGCAGCAGGTTTCCCTTGAGAATTGAACAAACATCCCAATGATAATGTGTAATGTTTGTAGTTTGCCCCCAAATGTTGTGCGCATGTAAATGTTTTAAAATCATTTTCTACAGATATTTTTAGACTTGATTTATCTCCAAAAAAATACTACCATTTTTATAGTTAGATGTAATCAGATGTCTTTTGTAGACTGGCTTGATTGACATCAGTTTTTTCTGTCAAGCAGGACAGTAACTGAAAGTGGTTTTGTTTTTGTGACACCTCAAAACAAAAGAATCTAGAAGAGCTTTTGATATCAGCTATATAACTGAGATGCGCCCTCAACGACCCTGACTGAATGTGTGACCCAAGTGAGGGTCTGGCTTTTTTACATTGTGTTCCATCATTCACATCTTTTACCCAAATGTGGCGATCCAATGTGCTGCAATGCCACCGTCTACAGGTATCTAAGTCATGCTAGTTTTCAAACTTAAATTTCACATCATCGTCAGTGAAAATGGATGTCAATGGCAGTGAATGAGTTATTCCCGTCTAGATGTTTTCTGAATCTGTTGGTGAGACTCACTTTTCATTGTGCTGTGTCTGAATGCAGTCTCTGGAATGCCCATCTGTGGCAATGGACTTGTGGAGGCTGGAGAAGAGTGTGACTGCGGCTACAGGGATCAGTGTAAGGACCCATGCTGCTATGATGCCCAAGAAGACAAGGAAAAAAGATGTAAACTCCAACCTGGAAAGCTCTGCAGGTCAGATGTGATCAATATATATTTACACCAAATGCATACATTGCCATTGTACTTCTATAATGAGCTTTTGGGGTTCATTTTATGTTATTTTTGGTATTGCTCTGTATCCTTATGACCTTTTTTTAACTTGCACTCAAATGCTACAGTGTGGTACCTGAACACGTTCAATGAATAAAAGTTCATAAGACCATACTTTTTATGAACTGAACGTAATGTTGCACAATCGTGCTTTGTGAACATTTTTGTGAATGCGCTCATTCCGGGGCCGATGAATGGTTTTGACGGGCAGTACACTTTAGTTCAAGGATGCCATTTTTTTTTTCTTATACTTCAAGATAAAACTCGCTAAAAACTCAAAATAAACGAATGAAAAATGATTACATCTCGGCGCAGAAAGACGCTGAGGCTATCGGCCAGTCTCCCCAGCCAGTAGTGGCTCAGGGTTTGCCTTCCTGAATCAGACTGACGATTGGAATAAATGCAAACCAAATATCTGAAAATAAAAAACCCAAACCTTTCCTTGCAGTCCAAGCCAAGGCCCGTGCTGCACTGATGAATGCACTTTCAAGAGCACACCTGACATGTGCAAGAAGGAGTCTGAGTGTGCTCTTCAAAGCAATTGCAATGGAAACTCTGCTCTGTGTCCTGCTCCCCAAGCCAAGGAAAACCTCACCTCTTGCAATGAGGACTCACAAGTCTGTATCAACGGGGTACGTGATCTTCGCTTTCACGTCTTCTAATTGGACTACAATTGAATTTAAACGGCCTCTATCCACTTATTTGGAGCAGGTCTGTTCCGGTTCCATTTGTGAGAAGTACAATCTAGAAGAATGCACATGTGCTATAGAGAACGACAAGGATGAGGCGGCTGAACTCTGTCATGTGTGCTGCATGGAAAAAAGTGAGTTAAGAGTCTGAAAAACGGCCTGAGCATTTTCATGCATGATGGTGACAGTAATTCCAAATCTTTAAGGATCTGGATATTCAGGAAACAAATCTTCTTTTTTGCCATCAGTGAACCCCAGCACTTGTCGAAGTTCTGGCTCTGCGGAATGGGCCAAGTTCTTCAACAGAAAGATCACCAGTCTGCAGCCAGGCTCACCGTGCAACAATTTCAAGGGCTACTGCGACGTGTTCATGAGGTGTCGTCTTGTGGATGCTGACGGGCCTCTGTCAAGGCTAAAGAAAACTATTTTCAATGCGGAAATCTACGAGACCATTGCAGAGTGGATCGAGGTGAGTGTCTGGGATATCACGCATCCAATAATTGAACGTTTCATTTGATGTGTGTCTCTCTTGCAGGATCACTGGTGGGCAGTGGTTTTGATGGGCATCGCTCTTATTTTGTTAATGGCTGGTTTCATCAAGCTCTGCAGCGTCCACACCCCCAGCAGCAACCCCAAACTGCCTCCTCCAAGGCCGCTGCCAGGTACCTGACACAGTATTGAGCTGCACAGCATTCCGCAGCCCCCGCACACGACTGTCGCCCCAACGTAAACAAATGAGTTGCACGGCTGATCAATAATAGATTGACAAGCCTGTTGAAGAGCATCTTGCTGAGGGGACTATAGAAAGATCCAGAATTTGAAAGAAGCCTAGGTTTCCATTGCGGTTATAAGATGAGCTGGGGCGGCGGTCGCAATGTCAGGCACGGCGGCGGACTCGGTACCTGTATCTAGTGTTTATTTTTGTCTGAATCCGATTAATTGCATTTCTATTTATTTCAGTAGGGAAAGGTTTTTATGTCATACTAGAGGATGATACCATCTTCTTTGTGGCCGTCAACCATATAAGTTAAGGAATTTAATGTATAATATCACTTTTTGAGTGCTTTTGTTTTGATAGGTTGTGTGTGAATTTAAGTGAGGTTGCTTAAAACAGTTCAGCCACTGGTCAGCAAACCAAGTGTGACCTGAGCTCTATTTACCTTGCAGGTACCGGGAGATGGCAGCAACACGCCAATGCTCCGCGGCGTCATCGTCAAAACAGAGCCCAGGAATACCGGATGGCTGAGCTAAGGCATTGACATCTTTGGCCTTTTGTTGTTTCTTTTTTGTGCCTACACTGGAAGCACTTGATGGAAAGAGTTTCTGTACCTTGACTGCAAGTCTTAGCAACAGAATCTTAGCAAATGAATCCCTCCCTCCGAAGTGATGCTCGAGTCCTCTGTGCTATGATAGCCAGCATATCATAGCTTTTTGATGGAAGGGATGGAGCTTCAACTCTCCCTATTTTTTTGTTCTTCAATGCTGAAACTCCTGCAGGACTCCAATGGATACGCAAAATTTTACTGTGAGCCAACACTGAGATGTCTTGTTGCTGTAATATATCACCTTTATATTCTTGACATGTGCTAGTACAAATGTTTCTACATGCCTCTTCAGAAGTATTGGAACAGTGAGGCCACAATTTTGGTATAAGCTGAAATAGAGCTTTCTTTAATTTATCGATCCATTCATCCATCCTTGTTTCTGTCTACCCATGATGCACAAAAATGTGCCTATGAGATAGACCAAACAGTTTGTTAAATGTATGGTGTTGGAGGAATTGAGTGATTGTTACTGAGCAGTTAGACTATGTGAAACCTTCACTGAAAAGTGCCTTTTTATGTTTTCCATCAAATGGATACTGATTCAATACGTGTGGGGGTAATTGCAGTTTTATGTTGCTGGGTTTTTATCGGTACTTATTTTGTATGTCGAAGCCAATTGGATGTGAAAATGTTTAAAGGTTTTTGTGAGCGTGTGTTTCTACACTAGTTTGTCAGAGCTTAACAAACCAAAAAAAAAAAGTTATGAAAATTGCAGCTCTACTTGGCTGATGTTTTTGTACCTCATTTTTTTTGTAATGTAAATAGTTGTCTTAAATGTTTTGGCTGTTCTTTGTATCCTTAAAAAAAGCATTAAAAATGCATTAAACCTCTGGGCTCTATGCTGGCCACCTTGTTTGTTTTTTTGGGAGGTTTTGCAAATGAAATGCTGGGTGGATTTTTTTTTTAATTGAAACCCATCAAAACCGCATTCAAAAATTACAGATTGAATTCATACAATTTGGGTGTTTTTCTCTACTTAATATGAACGTTGTACGCTTTTTGTGTGTTTTACTGCCTGATTCTATCCAAATTTTAGAACAAGGGAGCAAGTTTCTTATTGCAGTGGTGCTCAAATTGAAAAGTCCCACCTGAAAATATAGCACACCAACACAAAGCCCTAATATACACGCTGGCTGTAAAGTCAAACTTTTTAACATTTTCCACTCTTGTCCTTCCAGAGATTTAAGACATTTTTGACATTTTTTCACATTTGCAATCTTAAATTTACTACGATATAGCCCTAGAAAAGTCGACATAATGTCACTGAACTTCCGACAGCGAGTTCAGTGTCACCTGCTAATATTTAAACTAGCAATGTTCAAATGGTTTTCTCCCAAATGCCAGAAATGTTAGAACAGGGGTCACCAACCCGGGTCCACATGGGCTGACTTTTTTTAACGCTATCTGCAGGAAGGTTGTGTTGCAATCAAATTTTTTTGGGGTTTTGTTTTGTCACATATCCAATGAAACCTTCCCGATCTTTGGACTATACATCCTCACCTAGACATGAAGCGGAGCACAAAGAGAAAAACAGTCAATGGAGCAGGTGTGCCTCATCTCTTTAACTGTGCTTCCTCTTGTGCTGCTTTCGTGGCTCCCGCTGACAGCGCACAAACACTTTATTTTTGGACATTTCCACATGTCCATCATTTGTCATGGCACAAAAAGCTGTCCTGCAAGGAGAGGGAGGAGTTGGGGGGGCACACAGGCAAACAGGCAAACTTTAAACACAGATACTACAAGAGGCAAGATCATCCACTAGATGGCGTTACAATTCCACAGTAATGAATTCGAGTCTTGGAAAAATGTATCGCCCTTATTTCAAGTCTCAGAGAGCATTACACTGATCGACGAATTTTTACCATTTTTTTGGGGATTTAGAAAAAAAAATCCCGAGATGTCATAGCTATAAATTACAACGAATGGCAAAATCTACAGTGTTTATAACATGGTAATCATAATAATCATAGTAAATAATAAACATTTAATTAGTGTCCAAATAAGCTTAGAACTGTCACATCTGTGTGAGTTACAGTCCATAGAAGCAACGTATGTTTGAATAAAAATGGTGGATAGGGAATTTAACAATAGAGACAGGCACATGCGTATGTGTTATACTCTACTCTTATTTATAAGATCTTTTTTTTTTTTTTTCATTTTTGGAGTTGTGAAAAAGCCAGGTTTTCTTACCGTTGTTGTGTGTCGCCATCTTTGATGCTGATTTTGCCCACTGTCAGCAGTGATTTGGTGTCATGTCCACCCCAAGGCATGATGGTCTGCACTCTGTTCCACATATTTTTCCACAAAGCTGAGCCCTCCCAGTGGACCTTGAGCAACATCAGATCTCCCAAATGTTTGTCCATGGTGAACAGGAAGGTGTACGTCTTATTCCCCAAAACCTGCTCGGTGCTTGCAGAGTTGAGAAATGAAGCTGTGTTAGACAATATACAACAACATCTTGTTTGATTAAGAAACAGCATATTTTGTGAATTATTCTTTTGTAAAGGCTGTCTTGCTTGCAATAGTAGTGCATGGTGCACACGTATGACAGAAGGTGGTGCTCACAAGACAATGGGAAGTGCACCGCTCTCCTCTTCTGTGCCAGTGAGGGAGATGCTGAGCGAGGGGTTGGTGCTCTGCATGGAATGCTCAAACTGGATCCTCATCTGATAGTGATAAACTGTGCAGGAGGAAGATTAAGGCAGAACGCTCTGATCATTGTCCATTTAAATTTTTTTTTTTTTTTTTTTTACTTTAACCATTTTAGCTGCTTGATTGAAACTTTGTCATTTCCAACTTCAGCTCTTTGAATACAAAAATTATTTTGGCTCGATTATGGCCATCTTTTTCTCATTAAAAGGAAATTGCTAAATGTAGGAATAATATTTTATTATGTGTTATTATACATTTGTGATCGCTTTTTGATTTTTGTTAACATTTTTTAGTGGAGTTGCCAATTAATTATAAAATACTCCTGCAGACTCACGATTTGGCACACATGATTCCTCTATTAGGCGGATTTCCCCACAACATAAAAAAAATATATATATATATATATAACACTGGTTTGAAACCCTCTTTTGAAACCCTAAAACTACTTTGAACCCCTAACTTGAAACACCAGTTTGAAATCCTAACCCTAGTTTAAAAACATAGTTAGAAACCCTTAGTTTGAAATCCTACTTCCTAATATTAACTCTAGTTTGAAACCCTAACCCTAGTTTGAAACCCTACTTCCAAACCCTAACCCTAGTTTGAAACCCTAACCCTTGTTCCAAACCCTAACCCTACTTTGAACCTAACTCTAGTTTGAAACCCTACTTCAAAACACTAAACCCCAGTTTGAAACTAACCTTAGTTTGAAACCCTACTTCCAAACCCTAACCCCAACCCTAACCCCAGTGACATCTGTGCCTTTGGTTGTTGTTCACTTTTTCATTCATTTCATTGAAGAAAGAGGATTTCAATTACAAAGCATGTTCACACAATGAATTACGCTCCTAAGTCAAGGCACCGCTGCATATAAAAATAATTGTTAAAAACCAAGCTGCAAAAGAAGCTTGCTTTAGAAGCACAAAAAAGATTAGGGTAGAATCATAGGAGAATTTCTTCTTGTACGTACGTTTATAGGGCATCGTTGAACGTGTTTTCAGGTAGAGCCTCTTGCTGCGGTGTCCTGTGCGAATCTTCTTGATATTGTAGCCCAGCGTGTTGCAGCGGTTCTTTCGACAGTCCAAACAGACGCCTTTGTCAAAGGCCCGGTTGTCGCTGCACATGTAGCCCCTGATTGGACGCTCGTTGTTCAGCACGGAGTCAATGAACAGGTGCACGGAACGCTCATGGGCGCATTTCACCGTTTGCCCAAAGCCTGCGGCATAAAATCAAAGTGATATTTATTCAAGGCTGAATTCATTCATGACAGTTACAGTACAGTACTGTGCAAAAGTTCTATATATTGACAAAATAGTGGGAAAGAGTTACTTTTTACAAGTTTTTAAAGATAGCACTCAAGTAATGACATCATTGAATAGAAATGTTACATCTGGTATGTGCACTTTTGCCACCCGTGGGCAGGATAATACAAATGTGCATGAAAAACGGTCACAACTAACTCCGAGTCATCCTTCGCTAAGGATAAAGAAAACATGCCTGTGAGTGTTGAACTCTTGAAGCATAGGTTATCTGAAAAATTCTGCGCTCAGTTAAAACCTTAACCCTAGTTTGAAACCCCAACCATATTTTGAAACCCTAACCCTAGTTTTAAACTCTAGTTTGAAACCCTAACCCTAGTTTGAAACCCTAGTTTGAAACCCTATTGCTATTTATATCAAGAAAAACAAACACACATCAGACCTACCTTTTTTTTCTTTCTGTTCTGTTTTTCTTTTATGTTTTTTTGAATATATTATTTATGTCATTCAAGTCAACTGGGAGAGATTATTTGAGATGTATGGAATTGAATTAAATCTGTATCTCGAGGCACCGCTGCTGAACAGTGATCAATCAAGCGGGCTTGGGCTGGGAATGGCTTTCATAACGACATCTAGATGAACGTAGATGGACGTAATTCCTGTCTAAGGCTGACACCTGTCACACGTTGCTGTTGTCACATCCCCTTTCAAGTCATCATGTGACTGCATAGCCTGGAGGCAGCTCGCCTCAGATAGCCGGACCGAGCACAGGAAAGGACAGGCACATGTTGCTAATTAACTACCGAGCTTGACAGATACTTTAATGTGGCGCTCGCCATCTTTTTTTTCACCGAGAGGCACCAAAACATCACAAATCAGGGAGCCACTCGCACTCAGCTGGAGGGAATTAAATTCATCTGCTCCAACGCACACAAGGAGTAACTGTCAACACTAGCGAAGATGAACGGGCTCAGCGCATCCAGGCTCCTCAAATCTCTGTTTTGAGGTGGCGGCACCAATTAAGAAAAAACAATGTTATGACAGAGCAGCGGAGGAGGATGCCACGCTGCCCTTCCTGTCTGACTGACTGTCTTTGCAAGATAAATCATTTGGAAATAAATGAATAACAATTTAACAATAACAACCATGCTCATTTCTTACCAAGAAGGCCATATTGGGAAACGTGCTCGTAGATGTTGTGCAGGTGGCATCCGGGTTGGAAGTCCCCCCCATTTGGATAAAAGTCATAATGGGCCACGGCCTGCTTGATGCCCACACTGAGACCCAGACTCTCATGGGTGAAGGTGTGAATGGCGTCCACAAACTCGGCATCGTCGGGCGACAGCCTGTCAGTTGGCGACATGCCCTCAAACAACGGCCCAGCGGGATCCAGACCTGCGCAAATGTCAAAGGTCAGCAAGAATTGCTGTTCCCCACAAAATTGCTCTTCAAACTCACCAGTAATTCTTCCGATTTGTTCTGGCCCTTTAAGATAGCTTCCGGCAAATCCAGAGATGTGAGCGCCGAGACTATAGCCAATCAAATGAACCTTCCGGAGTGAATATTCATAGCGCTCCTGTGACAGCAGGAGTAATAGTCGTCTCTTATTACTTAATATCACGAGTATTAATAGTCATTGAAAACTTGGTGTCAAAGTTCCAAATACGATATTTATAAAATCTTCATGTAATGCATTCAAATTGAATCATTAGTTAACTGCAGTTAGCTTTGCAAATCCAATATTCAAGTGCAGTGTTATTGTTCAACTAGTCCCACTTGCAGAAATGTTGTACAGTTGGTACCTTGAGTGAGGACAATAGATGTGCTATGTCTTTTCCAACCGTGCGCGTGCTTTGTGCCGCTCTGGGGTAGTGCTGGTGAGCCAGGGACAGCCAGTCGGTTATCACAACGTTGACGTCTCTCAGATGAGTCTTGAGGATGGAGGCGAACCTGCTCACCCAGCTCTCCATCATCCCGTCCACCTGACCAAACATCACAAGATAAACTCTTCTGTTGGAAGTACAACCAGAAAAGAACTTAGTAAAAAGTAAAATAATAATAAAATAAATAATAAAAATAATAATAATTATCATTAGTATTATTATTATAACAACACCAACAATAATAATAATGATGTAGAACTGAACTTCATCTTGCTTCTAACATTACGGTCACCTGATTTCGTTATTAAATGAGGGGGACATATTATCACAGGATCTCAGTGTGAACAGCAAGCACAACAATAAAACTAACTGTTAAATGAATGATCCAATCCAAAGTACGCATTGTGATCTTTTTGATAGACCCTCATTAAACCGCGCAGGTGTAGCCCCAGCGAGTTTTTCCCACGTCACGCTTCACAGCGAGCTGGCCAGCACCGTGACCTTACCGACCACCCGTGAGTGATGATGATGAGGGGATTAGTGGCGTTGAAGCCGCAGGATGAGAGGCCGTGCAGCTGCGTCGGCTCCAGCGTGCAGGTGTCCTCCCCCGCCACCAAGAGCCGGAAGAGAGAGCTGCTGACGTGGGGCTCTTTTGCCTTCAGAGAGCCCCACTTGTCTGCTGGGAGGGCCGCATCTCAGGGAGAGAAAACACACACAGGCTTATCTGTGAGTAACACAACACAGCTGACGCACTCTCAGGTGAATAGTTACAAGTAATATCAAAACTGTTGGATTGTCGGAATTATGCGAGCGTAGCAATTGCATATGGAAAATTGCTTGAGCCTTTATTCCATGTCCTTGACATCAAGCTTGAGGTCTCGGTAGCCGTTCACTTTGTCTTTGTGAATGCTATACAAAGTCAAATACAGCTGAACTGAAATCTACTATACTGAATTAAAAAAAATGTACATACCAGTATATGGACTCAGATAACACAGTCTTTGTAATTTTATAGTTGCTACTTTACAGTGAAGCAAAATCTTGTGAGCTTCTTGGAAAAAGAAAAACCGTCATTGCCATAGGAGCTCTCTTATCACCTCGTTCTGTTGTTCGTAATGTCAGTGAACCAACCAGCAAACCGTTAGCACGAGAATTTCTACTAATGCTATATTTGAGACTTGTTTCAAGTGCTTCCGCACACTAAAATGATGTGCTAGTGAAACGGGAATGCAGTGATGAAATCAAAATAACACTGATGACTTGTTGTTTGAAGCTGATCAGAGCTCTTCATCATATTTTCATCACATGCATCACAATGTGTATTAGATTAGTGGCTTGAGTCATATTCAAATGCATAATAAAAGAAACAAGCAGTATATCATTTCAGTTCTTTTGTTTGTTTTTCAAACGGTTTAAAAAAAAAATACATTTGAGCAAACAAGCGGGAACCTTTTGAGACTTCAACATAACGTGAAAATTCTGTCCCATTACACTAACAATACCTAGGAAGGCTTTATAAATATTGAATTTTACAAAACATTAACTCTTCATTAGGCATTAACATCAACTTACTAAATATCACACAACATTTAGTAAAAAGTTTCAATTCTACAGCACTATATGTAGGTATGTGTGTATAACTGTATATATTTATATTATATAGTGTATGAATGTACTAGTCTGCGTATATGTGCTGTGTACTTTTACATACGGTATATCCACATATAGTACGTAGATATAAGTACTCACAAATACTTGCTAATGGGAAGTCCTCATTTTACTTACCTGTAGGATTTCCTCTCATCTTCCTTCCATCTCCAGCGTGACATGTTAGAAGTAGACAGCACAGGACTTTGAGTACAGACACGGTGGACTCGCTCATCATTCCTTCAATGAGATTCTTTTTTGTGTCAGAGTGGTCTCTTCATGGTCATGTGGACTAAAAGGACGAGAATTACAGTAAAGTACATAACGGCAAGGCCGGCAGCTGGCTGCTTTTGGATAAGGGGCACTGGGTCTGTGCTGATTGGCCGGCCAGGGTCAGGACACGAGGATCGAAAGAGCCATCAGGTTGCGAAACAGCCGAGGTACGAACAGTGTGGAGGGTGTCTGATGCAACACAACATGACCCATGAACTACCTGGCAGTGCTTAGTGCTCAAATAGAAATGATTGGAGGGTTCTGAGAAAGGAGTGTGGAAATTTTCTCTATTCTTATGAAGTGCAAAATGTTCTCTTTCTGTATTGTATGTGTGACTAATCTATTACTATTGTGAAGCACTTTGTGAATTCTTGTGAATAAGATTTATTCAAGACGGGACAATACTTTCTAGAAGACTAGTTTCGACCTAACCTCATGCTTTTCCACCTTCGGCCTATCAGAAACAAATCCAGTAACATTCTACTATTCGCCAATGAAAAAAAAAAAAGGATCATAAATACCCAGAAAGAATAGAGAATCTCAGCTCATACATAGTGTAAGAGCTGTTATAGTGTCAGGTTATTATTATTAGATGAGCTAAGGGTGCACTCTTGGGACTACGGAACCTTCATCCATTCTCCATGATCTTATATAACAGCACTATATGGAAAAATGAATTGTGCATCAGTGTATTTCTTAGATTCCTCATTAGTCTAACAACGCCAAAGGCCGTCAAAGCATTTTTGCTTGACCCGTTTCAAACCATCTGTTAATGTCCTAAAATGGATTCAGTCACACTATCTACTTTGCGGCTTTGCCCAAGATAGTTCCTCAAGGTTACATCTTAGGACCACTGCTGTTCAATGCATTTAGCAATACAACTGTGCATCAGTTTCATAAAAAAAAGAATCATTGGCACAAGGGAAAGTGCTCAAGATATTTATCACATATTACTTTTTTACAACTCGATACGCTGGATCACCCAGAGGAGCAACACGTCTCCAAAGTGAGACTAGATAAGACTACAGATTAGACATGCACTAGCATAAAAAAATAGGTTATGTCCAATATTTTATGCTGAATGTGCCAGTCTACCAAATTAGAGCTCTAAATATTACAAGAACAATGTCTTGTTTTACAAGAAAAAAAAACACAACCTGTAATATTACATGAAAAAGGTTGCATTTTGTCATCTCGTGTCAAGTGAAAGTGATGTCAAAGTGCCCATTGGGAAGTCAAGGCTCAGCTGTTTTCCGGGTTTGGTCACATCCCGTTAGCAGTGCAGTGATTTTGATATCAGTTTTCAGTCGACAGCTGAGGCCGCCGCGTTAAAGCACCCCTATCCCATTGAGGAGCGAACAAATGCGAGTGTTTTCAACGGCAGTGAATGTTGCGTTCTCGCCAGGGTTTGTTTAAAGTCGCAAATCTTCGCTGGTACATTTTCTTTTGATCAAAAATTTTTTTTTTGTGGGAAAGGGTCTTAAAATGTTAATTCTTCATCCACAAACGCAATACAATAAATATCCTGTGTTTAGACTAGTCTGGGCAAATAGATCAAATTCTTGCAGAGAAAAATGTTGCCTTAAGTTGTCCTTTAAACATGCAGAGTCACAATGAGCCATGAATATTTTGGGTGGGCCAAAAGAAAAGACAGGAGGGTTTAAAAATATTATTAAAAAAAAGGCTTCCCAAACAAGCTTTCAACTTCCTGTTGGAAATCACTACAACACCATTACTGAATGATATTCAGTAAATATGTGAATTTTAAAACTTGAATCTTTATTTCCATTAAGTGCACAGGTTTATCAATAATTCTGCTCTTCCACATTGTTGACCATATTAGTGAGAATGTTTAGATTCACATTAGGACGATCACATTATTATTGACACCAGGGACCTGCAAAAGAGCTCTAATGACAGGCAGGTCTAGGATGTTTGCTTCCCCTTCTGTTTTATTGGCGACCAAAGTACTTGTATACACACACACACATGCATACACACACATGCATACACACACACACACACACATACAAGCACGCGTGCACATCCACAAAATGTACACAAGATAAAGTAACTTCATGTGTACATTTCAACTGTCCTCAACAAATAAAACACACAATGTGGCAATTCATAACCTTATACTGTCAAGTCAATACATATAGGTTAAATGTGTTTAATATTTCTATCTTACACTAAAGTTCTATTTTCTATATGTAAACAATTACAGTGTTATAGGGCTTTTATAATGACGCAACAATATATCGCATAACCTTTAGGTGTTATCGCCACATAATACAAGGGACATGCATAGAATTGTTTAAGGCGGGAGTTTCTTGGAACTAAATAAATGTAATTAAAAAAGAACAACTTAAACTAGTGACACAGCTCTGACCACATGCAAATAATAATAATAATACCAAACACACAAGTACTTTGTACTCTAGTGCATTCTTATATAGTGGAACCTCCATAACGCACACAGGAAACGTATCTGGCTGCTCAGTACAATATGATTAATACAATTCAATAAATATCACAAGGCCAAATAATGCCTACAAGTTGCCACACAGGGTTTATTTTTCTTAATACTTCTGACACCTGCACTATGTGAAGCCTTACAAGCCGAAATTGCAATCTAAATTAAATTAATTAAAATTAAGTTGTTCTTGATTTTTTTTATTCTCTCTTGATTATCCGGCTTGGATAATAGTAAAAATAAATAAGGGGCACTACATTATTTCCTCCAGAGAATAACCAAATGAACCTATTTAGGGGCTAACATATGTAATAGCTACAGTAAGTACACTACGTTTAATCGGCATGCTTTTTAAAATAGAATGAACGTGTCTCATTGTGTAAATAGCCCTAAGTATACATGTACCCTTGACATATATAGTACATACATGATTCATGTGCAAGTACAGTTTTCTTACTAAATTGTTATAACAATAGCCTGATATATGTTCAGATTGTAACGTACCTAGATTTACTGATAATTCTGAGGAAAACCAATAAATTATTTTGAATGAAGAAATTCTATTGTAGTAAACACCTTGAAATGCTGTACCGGGTCAACTATGGTCGATGAAATGACCTTCGAACTAACTAACTAACTAACTAACTAACTAACTAACTAACTAACTAACTAACTAACTAACTAACTAACTAACTAACTAACTAACTAACTACACACACACATATATATATATATATATATATATATATATATATATATATATATATATATATATATATATATATATATATATATATATATATATATATATAAAACAATAACTTGTTAACTAAGAAACTATAATTAAAAAAATGCTTTAATAATGATAGAACAGGAGAGTAAATTATTTTTTATGAAACAATACTGTTTTGTAATTACGATTGCCTTTCTTCATTGATTGGCTAGAAGAAATCATACATTTCTTCAACTGCTTAATAAGGAGGCGTTTATTTCGTTACTGCATTTAGTTCTAAGATAGAGTTATGATTTCATACTTTTGCTGGCCATTGTTTTCTTCCTGTGGTTTGGGCTCGGCATGGTGCAGCTCGATGAAAAGGAAGTAAATAGCGGCTCCCACTGCCCCGCCGACCATAGGTCCAAACACAGGGATCCACCACCAGCAACCTCCAGCCCTGCCAGAAAAACACATGAACATGAACACACACACCAAAGTCAATTGATTTAATTTGTAATAAAAGTGTTAAATCGTCATGCGATTTCATGGACATAGTATTTAATGAAAATACATGATTTGTGTGATCGCGGACAAAATTCTGCACACTTGTTGGCTAGCCGTGTGCATGAATGTTGATGTCTGGCGCATGTAAGCGTCCCGCCCGTCCTTATCCCTGATTAAAGTCAAGTCTTCTAATAAGCAGCTCTGTGTCTGCTGCATGTGTCCTCATTGTCACTTTGGCTCACTCTTTAAGTGAGCCATTAGTCTCTAGCAATGTAGCACAGCAGGTGAAAGCAGACACACATTTATTTAAGATGAAAGAAAAGGAAAAAGTGAACAAGTGACTGGTGGGGGGTGTTGTTGAGGGTTGGGGTCTGTCGTGTCCCTCCTGGAGGCTCCCAGGAAGTCCAATGCTGTCGGCAGGCAGCATGCCACCGGATTATCCACTTATGTGCCGCCTCATTTAAGGTGATCTGCCCAGGACACGGGCTCACTTTATCAAAGTGAATCTCAAAACATGATTTTTACATAAGAGACTGCTGTGTGAGGCAAAATGTTTTTGATAAATGTAACCGGTTTTAAATTAGGCCATAAAAAACAAAATGTGGGAAGCTCTGTAAATGGTTTCCGGACGGACCATAGTATTGGTTTCAATCTTGCTCATTTGTCACATCAAAACAATGCAGACTTGATTTGGATGAAGACACAATATGATCTGAGCGGGTTTACACTACGTAACACTTATTGTTGGAATTTCAAAGCGCCTCTATGGAAAGTTGCCAACAGGGTTTTAGAAAGTCTGGTGTAACTGACACACCAACATGTCATCCAATAAGTGAGTTCAGATGAATACGGTCCAACTTTCCATGCAGGGACTCTCTCTGCCTGAGCAGGAATTCAAGCTTAACTGTGTGGCGCAAGACATTGATCAATGATGTACGATCAGCTCATTTGAGAAAGAAAAAAACATTTTAGGAGTCCCCAAAATCTTATGCAGTTTAGTTACTTTATAGGATCTTCGATAAAAATGGATGTTAAAAATGGTCAGTTAGGCTTCATGGACTTGGCCGTGTTGTTCTCACAAAGATTTTTCAAGGAATCCCAAAATATGTATACTTGTTTTCTATAGTTACAGTGCAATATGTAATATTGTACAAAATTGCCACAATGTGCACCATGTAGTGGAGTGTGATCACACTTACAGTAGTTTGAAGTCAGATCTGACTGCAGGGTCAAGACACCTCAGCATCATTTCAGAAAAAAAATCATTAAATATTTCATATCACTGGCAGGGAAATGTTCCATGTTCTCCTGAATGGCACGGTACAAATTCAGAACGCAGAATATACACGAGCGCCTTTTGAAATATTAACAACAAAGAGAGTTTGAAAGGAAAGAGACGTGGCTGTGACTTCTGCTTTTCACGCGGGGATGTGCACTGAGGGAGTGTCAGCAAGCAGTGAGCCAGGGCAACAACACTGCACGTGCTAATAGCATCAAAATCTTATGCCCCCAACACACAACTACAAGTTTCCATTTTCTATTATGCAATCTACGAGTGCGGTTGTTTTTTTTTAACTTATTGGAAGGTGCTTGGTCACAACTGTGCAACGTTACCACAAGAGCAATTTGTTAATTTTTTTCAGGAATGTTAATTTGTTTTGACATTTCAGAAAATTATAGAAACATAAAAGCCGACTCATCTTGTGTTAAGATTTTTTATGGCGTTTCAATGTTTTTTGATGTTACAGTATAATGTAAGTTTCCCTAATCAGAACCATACAAACAAAATAAGGTGTTGACTTTTGGGGTGTGGCATTTTAATTCATTTTACGGAGGAAAATTGAGTTATGACCTTAATCACGGAATGAAATAAACTCATACATAGTCAAGGTACCAGTGTATTTCCTGGGGTTCACTTACCTGAAAACATCCCACCCCCATCCCGCTACAGCGGTGAAGAGTCGCGGGCTGAGGTCTCGTGCAGGGTTGATGGGATAGCCGCAGTTCAAACCCATGGACACGGCGATGGCCAGGATGATTAGGCCGATGCACAGAGGTTCCATGCCTTTGGGGGCGCCGATATTCCTCGAGTCTGTTATGGCCAGGATGCACAGGATCAATGCAGCACTTCCTGCCACCTGACAAGACATACAGGCACTCAATCCGTGAAAACACCAAACCACAAGCAACTAAACTAAGATGCCGCTTCTAACAGAATCTTTTTAAATTGCAATCACCCGTGATTGGTTTAAGCTTGTTACACGACTTCCCCTTTACCCTGCTGGCTCCTCAAGGCAGCTTTATGCGAAACTTAGGCTGTTTTCATACAAATCAGAAAACGGCAAATGTGATGAAAAATACTCCTGGATGGCTTTTAATGTTGCAACCCACATCAACATATCCCAAACACGTGATATCTATTTTCAGCATTGTGCGCAATTGTTCACTCGTCGGCAAACAAATCACATCAACGTTAACGTTCGTGCCCAAGAGTGCACAGTATGTGTACTCTCAAGCATCTTTACATGCTCTAGTAGTTTCTACATCCAGGACAGTCAGTGTTGCGTAACATTATTTGCACTCCTCATCATCAACAATTCTATATGGAAACCAAGAGCACAGACCAATGGCCAAAGTTTTGTCTAACAAACATACAGGTACTACGTAGCAAGACCAAAATTGAACATGACCTCTTTTAGTTATTACCTGGTCGAGGAATCCGTTGAGCGTAGAGAGATGCTTAGCAGGATAAGATGCAAATATTCCAGCAGTGGCATTCTCTCCGCTGATAATAAATTCTCCATTGCTGAATTCCATTAAAGCATCTATGAGAACAACAAATGCAATAAAAGAACAGTGAAAGCACAAAATGCACATGTAGACATGGAATCAGTCATAGAAAAGATTTTCAACGAACACAAAGGAAATGTTCTGATAAAGAACACCTCGGTGAAGGGAGGCCAAACATGCGTACGGTGAGCGTTTCAGAAAGGTAATGATTTTGATTGACCTTGACTGTAAGAATTGAATATCCTTTACTCAAGACACATTTTTTAGAGTTTGTATTATGTTTATTATGTTATGTTTATTCTTGAAACATGCGACTAATAAAAAAATCAAACAAAAAAAAAAACCCCCAGCAGCAGATCAAGGGGTCCAAGAATAGTGTGTCCATGTGGAAATGGCAAAACAATAAATCACACATCAAAATTTCCACTGAGGTGAGGGACTGGCCAGGGGCGTGGCTAGACTGTGACAAGGGGTGGCCACCACTTAGGTCGGCCTCAGCAGAAATTTGAAATTGCCCAAGTCCTTTTTTCAGTAAACATTTTCACTCACCATAATTCACCAAATATACGCAGCAGGCCCCAGCAAAGGCCCCTAAAAACTGTGCGGCCACATACACGGGAAACTTCTTCCAGGATATCTTGCCCAGCATCATCATAGCCAGGGTGACTGCAGGATTCACGTGGGCACCTGGAGCAACACAACCGCAAACACATCATCATTGTACTGATGGAAAGGGCTCATGTTTATGAGGTGAGTTGAGCAGCTTCATTAAGACAAAAATAGCCATTTGCCAGCATTTTGTGGCATTTATAAGCACTTACCGCACATTATAGTCAAACTTTTTAGGCCTGGCGTGAATTACGCATTGATTTTTCCCCATTAGGGGCAATGTTTGATCCAACAGTCTGTGCATCTGCTGGGCAGCCACAAAGGTTTCCAGAGGGCGGCACTTACACTTACTTACGAGAGCTCGTTTGCAGCTGGAGGGACCAGAATGGCATCGACGGAGATCCAAGAGCAACAGCTTAGCAACAGCTTGCTGGTGGTACCAGCGAGAGCAAAACAGCCAAGATTCAAACATCCAAACCCTCTGTGAGTGGGTAGTCTGCTCAACCAAATGAGCCAAAGTCAAGCCGCAACCAGGAGCTGGTGATAGCTGGTGACCAGCTAGTCTTGTTGGTGTTACCAGCTAGCAGCAGCGCAACAACAGCATGTCGGTATTGCTCAGTTGGTAGAACAGATTGCCCGGTAGCTGAAGGTTCAACGAGCTTAGCTAGCTAGCTAGCTGTCAAACTCATTTTTATCGAGGGCCACTTTGTAGCTGTGGCTTCCCTCAAGGGCCGTTGTGACAGTGACACCAAATAAATGTTTAATCCTCTCATATTAATACATATACACAACAAATGGATGGATTACTAGTTTTGAAATCAGAAATAATATTGTTAAATTATTGTTCAAATTACTGTAAAAAAGTAATAAAAGAATCTCAACATTATTATTTCTTGCAAATGTAAATTAAAGTTTGGTACAGATTTTAGCAAGTTGAAATGATTTGCTTTCGCGGGCCATTTAAAATGACATGGCGGGCCGGATCTGGCCCCCGGGCCTTGAGTTTGACACCTATGAGCTCCACCCTTCACCGACATCATCCACCCTAAAACTCCAGAGTGAACAACATTCCATCCAAATGTTGCGGGCCTGCGCTGACAGTGTGGGCTCATTTATTTAACACTCTGGGATCTCCGTTTTGACCTCTCTGTGGTGACACCGCCGGGGGGCATCGACCATGCGTCTATTGTTCGTCTCCCCATCCTGTTCGCAAACATGGGCCGCGACAAAGCAGCCAGAAGCGGCGGGCCCGATTGCATGTGACATAATCTGGCTGAAGCGGCTTAAGGCACACGTAGAGCGCGGGTCATTAGAGTGACCAGGATGTGTCACACTTGCGCTCCGCCGTCGTCCGAAATGGGGGACTACAAAGAGGGGACAATTGTGTTTTCTTCGGCGACGGGGGCCTCCCGCCAGGGAAGTCTTGAAAGGCAGGCTCGTCACACCTGACCCCCTACACCCCTACCTTCCTCTCTGGAGACCCATGCCCCTGTAAAGCTCATTAGTCCAATACCTATGATCATCTTCAAACATGTCGTCCCACAGAAGCTTCCCACTGTGCTGTGGACCCCGGGACCCAATGGCCCAGTCATGCAGCAGAAGCTCTCCATATATTAACTTCCTTGTCCTCTCAAGCCTTACCACTAGTATTCTCAGTAACCATGGAGTGAGCAACTAGACAACGCAAGCATCATCCACTCCAACCAACTTGTCGGCGCAGACAAATTACACCGGCCACTACATCAGAATTCGAATCAGAATCTTTATTGGCCAACATGAGGAATTTGTCTTCCGCAGTTGGGGGCACTCTAGTAGTACCACAGGAAAAAAAATAAGAACCCCATGCATTAATTTTTTTCTTGGGTTCTCCTCAAATGCTGCTCTTGTCTTTTTTTTCTTTTGAATTTGTTGGTTGCAACTACTTTGGTGCAATTGTGAATATTTCTGCTGTGGATAAAGTACCAAATCTATCCATTCATCTAGCTTGTAACTACGTAGATCCACAAAGACTATGAAAAACTTTATTGGTTGTCACATGCTGATTTGCATTGCGCACTGTATTGATTACAAAAATGTATGGATTTCATGCTTTTTCAGCCGTGTAAATAGCAGCTATTTGATTGTCTCCACCACATTTAGGACAAGTAGGCAAACATTGTGTCCAGGTGCTTTTACCTGAAACCCCTCCTGCAATGTAGGCGGCCATCATAAGTCCCAGAGTGAAGCCAAGGTGGATGGAGAGGGGCTCCCCCAGAGCTCCCTTGCTCAGGACCGCCTGGGCCACTGAACCACATCCAAAAAGCTGCGAGACACACAGGGACGAGAAGCCGCTCGTTGTTGTTGTTGTTGTTGTTTTTTTCCACCATTCCAATTATAGGCAGCCTCAACACTAGCCCCTTGTCTAATAAGAGCTTCCAACTGCCAGACGCAATTTGTCCGAGCAAAATAAAGAATCCCCCCACTTAGTTAGGACAAAACAAATGAGAGCACTCATCCACACATAAGAAGTCTGCACTCATGGGTCACAGTCATTGAACTTAGGTGGTGACAGGTGGAGGTGGAAAGAAGTGGGGAAAAGCTCGCAAATATACCACAAGTACTGTAAGGACATTTGAAACAAGCAAACATTGTGATGCTTAAGTTGTTCCACATCAAAGTGTGCGCTATGTGTCTTAATAGAGACACATATGTGACAGACAGCAGAGTCCCACGAGAGGTATGGAGACACCTAATTAGCAGCTTTAAAGCGGCGGTTTAAGCTGAATGACAGGTGCACACAGGCAGACGGGACGGCTACTCACTATCAGGACAAATATCCCCAGAAACTCAGCCAGGAACTCCTTCAAGATGTCTCGCCTCAGGGCAAATCTTGCCTTCCACTTTCTTCGGCATTCACTCTCCATTTCCCCTCGTCCTGTTATGTGCTCCTTGCACACAATAAACACATAACGAGAAGGAGAGGCGAGAAGCAACGATGCTCGCTGCAGGTTGCCGCCTCCCACTCCATGCCAGAGCCCCGGCGGGATGCACCTCCTTTTGCCACCACTAGTGGGGCTACTTTGGACACCAAGTACTACCTCAGAAAAATAGCTCTCCAAATCCCATCAACAGACCAATAATGGTAGCCTATACTGGCATACAAAATGAGGATCCCCTGAAAAGGGTATTTAATATCATTCTAAGTGAATGTAACCTCATGACCTCTTTGAACATAAACACTGTGCTTAAATATTGGAACAAAAAATACCGTCAATATTAATTCTAAAGTAGTGCACATAAAATTTGAAGAGAAACTGTGCCTCAATAAATGTTTTAAAACAAACAGATTAAGTGCAAATATATTTAACCCAATCGTTAAATACACCTGAAATGTAATCAAACAGTAAATCCTTCACATATCATTAGAGGAAGCCCACTAAGGGAATTTAAAAAAATAAAAATCAATTCTTCTTCTGATATTCCCATTGCTTAATTGGATATATTGTATTTTGCAATAATAGTGTAAACACGAAAACATTTTTGCCCATTCTTCTTGTTCTGTGACTTTGAGTGTGTATGGCTTTAAAGGGCAAAGCCTGGTGTGGTGAGTGAGTGACATGGGTGTTGCCATAAGAGAATAATGTTGGATCACTGCAGAGCTTCTGATGAACCCCAAATAATTAGATTTTGCACTAAAAATTTTAGAACATGCAAGCTAATTCCCCATCATTGCCATTCCAAATGCAAGCTGTTCAGCTCATTTGAAACATCTGCTTTCCACTCTCCAATTCTTGTCACATTTCCAATTTTCCACACTACAGGTACAACCATTAGTCCACAAATAATCGATTATCAAATTAATTGAGAACTATTTTTGATAATCAATGAATCATTCAGGCACCTTTTTAATGTAAAATTGTCCAAACATCAAAATTGCAGCTTCTCAATAGTAAATATTTAGCAATTTCTGGCATCCTACATGAAGGTTGGCTAATTATATTTGTGTGGAAACGAAATAAAACTTTTGCTTTTACTTTAGAAAATAACAGAATCATAATTAATTTGTATGTGGATTTTCTGAACTTTCAATTTGAAATGAAGTTATGTTTTTGAAAAAGGGTGTGGAAGTTATATTATTTTAGAATCTGATTCAAGAAAAACTTCACCAGATTAATCGATTATGAAAATAATTGTTAGTTGAAGCCCCATTTTATTCATTAGTTAATAAAATATATTGTGGCCATATTTCGTTGTTCTACATATTCTGTAAGAGTCACCTAAAAATATTTATATATTTTTTATGATAAATATATAAATAATAATAATATTTATGGTAAATAAATATATAAGCATATTTTATTTATTTGTATCTTTTTTTTAAGGTGACCGCGTCTGTCTTCGGAGGCCGCGTCCATCCAACAGAGGGAGCTCCATGAATGCGTTACACAGTCTTGGCTGAGATTTGTTACCCCCGTCCGCCTGCCGCCTTATCTTCCATTCCCTGGGTTTTGTGAAGAAGCGCTCAGGCAACATGCTTGAAGATGCGCGCGTTTGCAATGCAGTCATCATTGTTACTGTGTCTATGCGCGTTCATCTTTGAAGACACGCACACACTCTTGCTTGGTGTCAAGAAAAAGAAGAGTTCTGATGATGTGCTGACGGACAACAAGCGTCCTTTTGTCAATTTCATCATCATCATCGTCGTCATCCACAGAGGTCTCTCATATGAACCTACTAAAAGTTTCTTCTCTCAGGGACATACTAAACTAGGTAGTAGTTTGAACACTGATGAAGGCGAAAGGATTTGGCCGATACATGTCGGTAAATCACAACCACTGTTTGAGATAAAAGAAATATGAGATTAAGTGGAGACAGAATGGATTATGTTAAATTATATGGTAGCAAATATTAGTAAGAATTTGTTGTGATAGTGATAGTAGTGATAGAAGTAGTCCTACCACTACAACAGTTACTTAATAGTGGCGGTAAATTTATTAGTGGTAGTATCAGTCATATTAGAAGCAATGGTTAGAAAAGCATCAGTTGCAGCAGTACAAGTGGTAGTAATAGTAGTCTCAGTTTTAGTACAAGTACCTGCTGTGATAGAAGTAATAATGGCAATACAATTGATAATAATAGTAGCAATAGAAGCTGTGGTGGTTGTGGTTGTGATAGTAATGGAAGGAGTAGTAGTTTTGCCACTACTATAACTTATTAGAAGTTAATTTAGTACTGGTACGACTAGCAGGGTAATAGTAGTACAATTGCAGTAAGTGGTGAAAGTAGTAGAAGGACAATTATCTATCTATATAGGCTTCGGTTGGAGAAATATAAATTGGAGTATTACTAGAAATAATTGTACTATTATTATTATTAATAGTAGTAGTAATAGTAGTAGTAGTAGTAGGAGGACGAGGAGGAGGAGGAGGAGTAGTAGTAATGCGTTACATTTACGTCGAATTTAATTGAGTAACTTTAAACCGCACTTGCCACAGTGGTTTCAATGCAAGATACTTTAGAATTTTATTTATTTATTTTTAAGAAATGCTATATTTATACCATCACGTCTATGTATTTTGGCTTTTTTCAAATACTTGTCAGTGTAGTTTCATAGTTTGTAGTTCTCTCTGTGTGTGTACAGTATGTATTACTGTTATTAAATCATTACGACTTTTATTCTATTTGAATTACTTAAATAACTTTTTGGATACTTTTTAGAAAAGCTTTAATTTGAGATACATGTTACTATATATTACTTTTTTTTAACTCTCTTACTCTGAGCTACATTATGTTAAACTTTTACTTTTCAATTATTACATTGCCCGTTGACAGTTCAGCAGTGGAGTTTGACAGCAGTTTTCTAAATTAATTTCCAGTAATGTTCAACTGGTAAGCCTATTGTGCTGTTCAATGAGTGTAAACAAAGACACATAATTTAGGAGCAACTCTTGTGTTTACTCTTTAATTTGTATTTTGAAATAATGAATAAAGTGATATTGCTGGACAATATTTATTCAACTAAAGGAGTTTTTCCACAGAATACTTAGTTACGCAACTAATTATTTGGAAAACTTACTTTTAACAGGAGTCATATTATTACAAACAGTACTCTTACTTGAGTAAAACTTGTGGCTACTCCACCCACCTCTGAGTAAGCAGCAGTGGTGATAAAAGTAATGCTGTGTCATTAGTAGGAGAAGTTGAGGTAGTGTTGGTGACTAATCTGCGATTGATTTTGATTATTTCTGGGGAGAAGCGCGATTTGTGGATGTTTATTGCGAGGCTGGATGGAGGCGCTACGTGTGGAGGATTATCACCTGCAGGAGTTAGTAGTGTAGAGTAGTAGTAGCAGTGTAGTGTAGCGCTCATTTACATGACATTTTAGGGAGGTCGACGGTCGTTTGGCACCCCCGTGTCACTGAGGAAATAGTGGCAAACAATGAAGGTGTCGAAGAAGTGCGCGTGGAAGTGAGAGATTAAAAATGCACGCACGGGGGAGAACGAAAGAAAAAAAAAACACTCTTTCCGTGGAAGTTGCAAGCAAACGGTATGGAAAGTGATGAGGAGTGAATCACCGACGAGTGGGTGCGGTGCGTGTCCCTCTTCCTAAACTTTATGTAAATGTGCGGACGAGAGCGGAGTTAGATTGGGGGGGGTGTGGAGGAAAAGAAAGGACAGCCCTTCTGTTGTCGGCCCAATGAAAGCGAGTCTTGAGTGACACCTGGCTATAAACCCACGGAAGGAAAAGCCCAAAGTCCACAGCACCGTTCACTTACTTACTCGCTCGCTCGCTCGGCCGTGGGGGGACGCAAAAGAGACGCGAGAAGCGACGCAGCGATGACTTCCAGTGAAATCCACATGCCCGGGGAGGTGAAGAGCGACCCGGCCGCCCTCATGGCATCCCTGCAGCTTATGCCCGCGCCGGTGCCCAACCCGGAGATCAAGTACACCAAGGTCAGTCGGTCCACCTTGCGTCGCCCGAGACGGGGACTCGTCCACTCAGTAGTTGCGCTGTAACTTGGCTCTCGCACTTAGATTTTTTTTTTAAAAGGGAAAGGTTGTGGTTAGTTAATATTTTGCGGAGGAAAAGCTTTAAAAAGTTACACCAGAAGTCAAGTCCAAATTGATTGAGTGAAAAGTTTTTGGTATATAAAAAAGTATACATAAACGCTGCACATCACTTACATAAAAGCAATGCACTCGATGAGGAAAATTTAATTAACAAGCTAAATTTGTTTTTTTCAAATAATTGAATTCAGTAAGCACTAAAATATGTTTTCAATTAAAAAGAAAGTTGCAATGTTTTTAAATTCCATAATACATGAAATTTTAAAGATTCAAAGTAGAACCTATTAGTGCTAAGTTTTGGCTTATTCATTTATCACAATATTTTATTGTGTTTTAGTTTGCTGTTGACTGAGACATGCCGCTAATATTTTGGTGAACTTATTTTGCTACAAAATATTAGGAACACCTCTCATTATGTTGATGTTTACTTATCTAATTCAACTTTAAACCACAGGTTAAAAAAATTAACAATTTCAAATTGAGAAGAAAGCAAAATTCACAACTTCAAGATCTATGAACAAAGTTATCACAGTGTCTTTTAAAGTTTGAAAACTACAGCCACAATAAACGTCCATTCATTAATTTCTCAAACAACATTGTTGAATTAAAACATCACCAGCATTATTATATTTACCTTTACAAAAGTAGAATTGTGACATTTTGTCTTCAGACCGTGCACCTAATATTTTCTTTTCCTATTTTCTGCATTATGCGTTAATAGAGGACACCAGGTAAAAACAAACGCATGTGAAAGCCTTAGTGAGGGAATAATACAAAGCCACCATTAAAGTGTCAGATTTTAAATTACAAGCAACAAAAGTCCACAATGATGACAGCGTTTTACCGCAGTAGTAGCAAGCACTGTGTGTGTTTATGCTGATCACTGGCTCGTAACGTGTTCATTTTGCGTAACTAAGATTGCTGTCAATCATTTTAAGCATCAGTGGGGAAAGGTGAAAGTAAAGTCTTAGTATGTGTGGTCTCCTCGCTCACAAGAAAGCCAGCAGTGAGAGGCTAATGGTAGAGCGACAAAAGTTTGGTTGGAGCTAGGGGCGATATCGCAAATGTTTCTGGATGTGGGAGGAGGACAGAGATGCAGAAACAGCTGGAGAAAGGAGTCACGCGAAGATGTTGATTTGGCTTGTGAAGCAACTCGAGCTGCACCACCGCCAAAAGAATGTTCACTTAAACAGGATTGCATATTTGTGCTGAGTGGTTCAATATTTTGCCAACGCTGTGTCTGGCATCAAAGGAAGATTTTTGCCATATTTTAATTTAAGTATAATTATAATTAACAAAGTCATTTTCAAATTCATTTATGGATTACCATGACCTGAATGACTGCGACTCCACACAAGAAGATAAATAAAGAATAAAAAAATAAATTAATTTACCACAAAAGTATTTTATTGATATTGTGATTTTAAAATGACTTAGGCAATTACTGTCTTTGGAAAATGATATGCTTCGAATCTCATCATTTTCTCTAACACACTTAAGTAAATTAGTTTGTGTTTGCTGTTAGATTTAAAGCAAAGCTTGCACACAAGACAATGCTACGCAACTGATCGTTCAGTCGGGAGAGTACTCGCACGACTTATACTTAGTACAAGTACTGATGCAACACACATTTTTATAAAAAAAACTAATTTGTCTGAAAAAACACTGATTGTCTAGCATTGACCTGAATTTCCCGATCAAAACGTGTTCTCGTAGTTTCCCAACATAGTGAAATGAATGTGAAAAATTCTAAATTAGTCACAATAAACATAGCATAGGCAATTCTGCTAGGAGCCTAACAATAAGTTTTTTTTTTTTTTTGTTTGATTAGAATTTATGAATTTTTGAATGCACGAAGCTGGTGGATTTTAGGCTGGCATGGAGCACAACATCAGAGGCCCTCAAACTCCTCCCCAAGCCCAATGACCATTATCTCTATCAGTCAAGCTCTCAACAGTGGTTAACTTTATTTATTGATTTATTTTAAATCATGCACTGGTTTGAAAAAGTAATTGATGGTAGGTTATTTTGATAAAGGAGAAGTTTCACATATGTGTCTCATATCTGCCTTGCTCAAGCACCAAAGTAAAGATACCAGAAATATCTACTGTACTCATTAAGTAATGAAGGATTTGTACTTTGTACTTAGTTACTTCTCACCGCTGTTGGGAATAAGTTTTTTTATGATAGCGAGATAAAAGGGCAGCATTGGATGATAGTGTGGCGCAAGTCCATTCAGTTCCATAATTGCTTTCTGAACACATACCTCGGTGCCACAAGTGCAAAGGTCACACCGCTGCTGCGCTGCAAAGGGGATGGTGTGTGTGTGTGTGTGTGTGTGTGTGTGTGTGTGTGTGTGTGTGTGTGCGTGTGTGTGTGTGTGTGTGTGTGTCAGCTCTGAGCTGCTCTTCCATTCCCTCATACAGGAGGAAATGTTTGGGAGCGACTTGGTGAATTAACCCCAAGGAATTTGGATCATCCAGTCCCGGATGGTTTGGTGGACACAGGGGGCACAAGGGTCCTGATTTATGGGCACCCCTTGCGTGGGCTCTCCTGTTGTCCACCCGGCTGACTGTGAGGGAAACAGGCAGCCCAGCGTTGTGTCTCACCGGCCCACAATGCAGCCACATGCCTCCCTCACGGATTTCTTTCGACAGTTCAACGTATATGCGTCATTCCAGAATTAGAGGAAAATTTGTGCTCTGACATTTTTGAAAAATCGACCATTTATTTGATCGTATTTTTGTCGTGTTTTCAAGATAAACAGGTAATAAATGATCATGTAAACTTATTCGTCCAGCTCAGTAGCAACAGTGCATGTTTTCATGAGATTTTTTAATCATCACATAATATTTCAGTCAGATAGCCACTGAAAAAGAAACTATTGCTGCTATAAACTATTGCTGAATAAATCATTTACACTAAAATAAGAAACGTTACATTTAATTTGATTACAAGCGGGGCTCCAAATTCACAGTGTTGCAAACCAATGCTAATGTAAGACTTTTTGCTCAAGAGCACATGCTTGCTGTGTTAGATGCTATGCTAACAGGTCAGAAAAAAAATCTTGCTATTCTAATTAAATAAAAGCAAAACTTTGATATTGTTTTTTTTAATGATAAAAAAAACATTAATTTATGGCTGAAAAAAAATCAGAGAAATAAAAGTGGGGACTGAGTTCGTCTAGGTGAGCGCAGTTAGCTTGATGATATAATTTTTGCTGAGTCACGCAGTTCATTTTTTTGTCTTCCCTGAAATGGCTTTCATAAAAGAGTTCTATGATGCAACTTCAGAGTATAGTTACATTTAAAAAAAATGCATATAAATATAGAAAAAAATTAACCTGTACAAGGAAGTCATATCCACAAAATCATACCAAAAATATGATTAAAGACTTCATATCTAAGTAGGTCAAGCGGATGGGACAATAGACAAATAAAAGCCACTTTAAAGAGTGCTCAGGAATTATTCGGTATTCTGAGAATCACTTAAATGCAGCTAGTTTAGTTTCAGAACAAATAGCATTGAATGAATAAGTGCACTTTTCTGCATTTTGATCGATGGCTGAAATTTCACAAAATCACCTCTAATTCCGCAATGACCCATACACGATCGAGATGATACGTTCCGTGTCACAGTCATTGCCTCTCCCAGCCGTTGCACAAACAATGCAGCGCAATGAACTATGACATCTGAGTGACCCCATGAGCTGATACAGTATCGTCATTGACGATAAAGGCAATTGAGGTTTGCTCCTTGTCCTTTTCACCCATTCGCAAATTGTGCTCTCTGAAACACACCTGTATTGGCTCATTCAAATTTTTATAAGAAAACAATTCTAGTATAGTCACTTTGAGCAATCAGCCAAAAAATATACAATGAGGCGTTCTTTTTTGTCATCGTGTTCCCCCTCTCCCACATTTCCATAGCATGAAAGCGCCAACAGCTGGCGTACAAAACTTTGCAAGCAGTTTAAAGGTTGTCAGGACCACGACGGAAGCCATAAATAAAGGCAGTC
The DNA here is from genome assembly GCF_024217435.2 of Syngnathus scovelli. Lineage (NCBI taxonomy): Eukaryota > Metazoa > Chordata > Actinopteri > Syngnathiformes > Syngnathidae > Syngnathus > Syngnathus scovelli. The sequence continues at coordinate 14,581,929 of NC_090850.1, forward strand.
ATGATAGATGATACTGATGCTTTTTGCTGGCAAAAGAAGGGAGGGATGCTCGTTGTAGGAATAATAAAGGAATGACGAGGGAATGTTTGTTGTCTTTGGGTGATCTTTTTTGGGGTGGGTAGAGTCGTCAACGGAATACAATTTTATACAGAAATAGAAACATGCTTGTACTTTTAGTCACGATCAGGAATTCTCAAAGTACGATACAAGTTGTACGTGGGGACTCGATGGAAGGAATCACTGAATTTAAAATGACTAAAAGTTACAACGTTTTAAACATATTAGAATTAAATGTTGTAAAGTAATGTAATGTAATACAGATTTAAAACTTCGGGTTTTTTTAGCACAGTTCAGTTGTGTTTTACTTTGCAATTATATTTTGAAGTACTCTTATTTTAAGACAAATGTGAACTTGTTTCCCCTTTAGGTTCAAGGCATGCTTGTTTTAATATTACAACTGAATATCAGTCACGTTAGCTCAATTTCATGACCTGGATGACTGAGACTGTACACAGACATAAAGAAGAAGAAAATATTTCGTAAGCACATTGATATGTTTTAATGGTTATTATGTCAAGTTGAAAATAACTGACTAATGATTCTTAAATATCTTACGCTAAATAAAACCTCAAAAAATATTCCGCAAAGCATCAGTATAAGACCAACATTAAATATGATTCCATTACTATTATTATACTAACCATTTTTTAATAGGGAAATATATATTTGTTATTTAGTATCTCATAGAAAACATAATGAACCAAAAGTTTGTGGAAATATTGATGGGTCAATTTAATAAAATACAGTCGCCACATTTTTTTTTTTTTTGCCTAACTTCTCATAAACGGTGAGCAACCAACTTAATTAGGGGAGAAAAAAAAAAATCCAAGAATATGCATGAGGACTGTTGGGCCTTTATAGTAATGAGCATGTGAGGCGCAATTAAGCTGCCCACTGTTGACAAATGTGTCATTTAAAGTGTACTCTCAATGTGGGCTAGAGAATAGCGTTCTATTATATTCCAGATCTGGTCATCTGTTCAACAGTGATAAATTGTGAGTGCGCTTTCACCATAGGAACCTGCGCTACGCAACCTGGCTGCCCATGCATTGTGTGCGTTAGTACGCAAACACGCACTCACTTTGGATGAAGGAGGGGCTCCATCAATCTGTCACTGATTGAGATAGTACAGACGGGGGGGTGCGGGAGGGGCACCACGATGCTCGGCGCTGTCCACCGGGGGTGTAAATTATGATGCGGCTTCACCGTGAGGGTGCGTGGCCCTGCTTCGCCAGAGCCTGACCTGCAGTTCTGGACTTTTTCACTTCAAAACCACCATCTTGCTGCCATTAAGATCAAACACAGAGCAAGTTAGGGGGTACTGCGCGACTCAATGATTTATCACAAACGGCACAGCTAGAATTCCCACCGCCGCCCCTCGTCTCCTCTCCCTCCACTCGCTTTACACAATCTCCCTGTTCACACTGACGGCCACATCTCAAGTCTAAAGCATGTCTCCTTGATTGTGACGGTTTAAGTGCTCACTGTCATTTAGATGTCCATTGGTGTGAAATGCCCACTTGTGCAGCCAGTGTAAATTTTAGTCGTGGCACACACATGTCAACATGACGTCCCCGGTCTCTTAATCACGTTTGAGGGGAAGGCCAGTGACATGGAGGCAGCTCCATTCACTTCCTATAAGACCTCACTTCTGCAGGCCTCCTGACAGAGAACGTGTAAATCCTCGAGGTGTGCTTAGGAAAAACACTGGGCTTCATAAATCTGCTGGAATCGGTTCCTTCCCCCCGGCGAACACGAGACGCAAGCACTTTTCAAGATGTTTATTTGTCTGTTGAAAAGCATCACATGTCTTGGACATGAAATGATTGCTTCCCCCAACCCCACCCACTGATCCCATGTGTAGAACATCTTTAAATATATCTTTGACCTGAGCTTTCGAGAATGATGTAGAGGCATCAAGACTCACAAAAACAAATCACAGAAAGTGGACAAATCACAGAAAGTGAACAATTAATCAAATTAGCATAGGCAATTTTAGTAAAAAAAATAAAATAATAAAAAAAGTTTCATTTTGGTCAGTTGGTATGAATTTTTTTAAATAGTATTATTTCTTGATTTATTTTAGTGTCTAGGTTAGATCACTACTTATTAATTGCATTCTATGTTCCCTATATTTTTTCATGAAACGTGAAAAGTTGATGTGATAAAGCCACAGATTTGTTTGAATTATTGTTGTAATTTGATATACTGTACGACTTGTGTTTATTGGTAAGCTATTGTCATGAACGATTAAAAAACTGCAAGTCAAAGTGTTTAGTAAATTAACAACTGTAATTGAAATAGATAAACTTATTCACCAGGATCGGACTGGGTAGAATCAAATCCAAGTCGGTTGTTGCGGTGTCATACAAAAATGTATACGGCGGGGATCTTTAAGATTGTTTTGGTGAGGCAAATGGCTTTCATTTTTTGACACGTGACGGCGAGAAGGAGAGGCTAACGGAAACGTCTTCAACAAACAAGTCCAGTTGCATTAAATCAAACATTGTAGATTATTACGACCTGCATGACTGAGAATCTAAATAGACAAGACAAAATCTGCCGACATAATCTTTTCCCATGTAAGACTTTTTACTTGTGTCTACACAGACACACACATACAGTCTGGACAAAGATGCCCAGGTCATTTTTTTGTCCAAAGCTGCCAGCACCAGGTGGCATTCGTCTGCAGGGTCAAACAAGGTGGCAGAGCACGCTCACTTGTAACTGCAGTAATTATGAGCGAGCGACCGATCCACTAAGCAGAGAGGAAATGGAGGTCACGTGACCAAGGAGGATATGAAGCTTCCTGCACAGACGAGTCTCGCAGGTGTGCTAGTACAAGACTGTGGAATCTTGGCGTGTTGTTCTACAAACACACACATTTGCACGCTTTGACTCCCTTTACCTCCACTCTAGTGTGTCCGCTTAAAAAAAAAAAATGGCAAAAAAATGTGTACCGCTGCAATTTTTTTTTTCTGCTGTGAGCTGCGGAGCTTCAGCAGCCAAACAGATGTTTGACCGGTTGCTTCAGCTTATTTTCACTTTTCTTAATTCTTCCCACTGCCGCCCACTCATAAAACCAAATTACCCCACCAAAGCATACACGACGCCTTGTTAATATTAAATACATGAACACTCTCAGAGGTGGTGTTTCAACTTGGATGACGTTATTTGTCGCTGCGGGCTACGCCAAAAGAAACAGCGTAAGGGAATGAGTTATCATTTGAATCCCACAATGTGCCAAAATATCTCTTATAATTAACATGAATTAATTGCAGATAACTGAAAGAGAATTTGCAGAGAGAAAATAACTTGAATACACTTGCAAGTGACATATTTCATTTTCTTAGGATAGAAAAAGGTGACTTAGAATAGTCAATGTCAGCAAAATCCAGTAAATTTAACAGGATTGGATTGAAGAAACTTCACGACAAAGTTAAGACAACATAGGCAAGTGGTTGTACGTATGTAAGATTTTCAAAGCTTTTAGTTGTAATAAGTGAAGGTATAGAGAGTGTGAGAATTGGTTTTCCCGAACATGAAGACATCATGTGACTGCACGGCGGCGACCCGGCAGGGGATGGGAAAGAAAACACAATTTGTCATTTGAAAATGTTCACCCTTGCTCTTGTTTTCTCACTCTTGCGCTCTTTGCCCTTCTTCCAAATGATCCTAAAAGCAATTTTCGTAAACCTCGAGAGTTGATTTACTCGGCGGCCCTGTCATCTCAATCAAGCTCTTCAATGGAACCAGACAAAAGTCTTAACGCCAGTCCGAGGCCGAGGAAGGGCCGAGCCAAACGTGTCCTTTTCTTAGCGTGATTTAGATGGCGGCCCGCTCCGCTCCTCTTGCGTGTCTCCTTTTAGCAGCGCCTTGTGAGAGGGGTTACGCCACGCACAAAGCTACCCACCGTCTGCATTCTTGCCGGGACTGTTCAGGCTGTCAGGGGGGCTCGGCTGATTTAGGACTCCCCACTTCAGTGGAGCCTATAAATTCAAAAACTAATTCAGTGCTCTACAGGACTTTGTGTTTTTGTAGCTGGCCCCGCTGCTACTTATCGTTCCTGACAATTTTATGAAGTGCTCTTAATGAGCGGCAGATTAAAGGTGGCCTCTGATGGAAGGCGCCTGAGAATACTTGACTGGTTGAGACAAGCCTCGCTTGGCCTGTGTGCCGGGGTCACCGGAACAAAGGTGCACCGAAAGGGAAGGTTTGATAACGTACGCTTCTGGGAAGTGGTACGCCATGATACTCAACACCTACATACTTTTAACTTTTAAGGTTACAACGAACTTATCAAGGCGGACCCAAACTAAAGGATTATAGGTAACATCTTGCCTTTTGTAAAGAACGGTAAAGACAAACCTATTGGTGGGTTAAAGGTTGTATCAAGGCAACTTTTCTAAGCGGTTTTCAAAGAACATTTTCTCCAAGTAGCTTCAGGTCAACTCGCTGTGGTATAAGAAATCAAAAGGATATGATGTCACGTCTTTTTGAACGATTGTATGGTAAAGAGTTTTTTTAATTGTCGATTGTTTTAGTAAGGTTAAGAATTTGATGGCTATACTTCATTTGTGAATAGGTGTAAATTAGTTGGTTTACATTTGTAGAACTGCATTTTCCATAGTTTCTAGTTACCAAGTAAAAAAGAGTTAGAAGTAAAGTTACAACTAAAAGTTAGAAGTAGTTAGAAGTAAAAGAAGTAGAGTGAGTTTTGGTGTGATGGAGATTGTACACCTGCTAGTATAGCCGCAGATGAGAAACAAAGCATGTGTTCATGAGACAGCAAACTGAAAAAAAAAACTAAAATTAAAGACGACAAATTGAACAGATGACGTCCCGGCTTCGCTCTTGAAAATAAACAAATGTGGAATGACAACAACGTTCTTTTTCATGAATATTTCTGCCAAACTCTGGTTAGTTAATCCAGTACAACATTTCAGGGGGCAAACATGGTGCTTTCAGGTTTGTTCTGAGACCATCTAAGTTTTTCCAAAGGAGAAAGACAGGAATAGTGTATATACAGAACGACTGGAGCCAGCAGATGTTCTCCTTGCACGTCATCAATCAGAAACTAGCAGCTATTAAAAACAGTCTTCCTAATGGATCTTAACATGTCCAACAAGAGGTTTTTTTTCTTTCTTTTTCATGCCCTCATCTTTACATCAAGGTCTTTAGCGTCGAGCAAAGACAGTTCCTGGGATTGGTTTTTGGTGCTCCCCATAAAGGCTGCGTATCATATACCATGTATGGAATCCCAGGCGGTTGTTTAACGCAAGGCTTGCTTTAACGTATCACAGAGACCGAGTGCGGCACGTGTTTTATGATCTCGTAAACGAGCAGTGATGTCGTGAAACGTGTGCTTAAGGGGGATGGTGGATGGGCGTCTGGTGTCTGATAGGGATTTATCATTGTCCACGCCCCCACTCGCTTTTGTCTGGATGGTGGAGTACTCCCAAGAGAGCCATGGTGGACACGTAGGAATCCTCAGACAACATTTCCAGAGATTCTCCCACATCCTTTACGCAAGAGTCTGGATGTGCCTCATAATGCTACATCCTGCTGCCAATATGCTGCCATAAATACTTCACTTGTAATGTGTAATACTCACACATCAGAATGACAAGAGACTAGTGGTTCTAGTCTCAGATGTCCAAAAAAAAAAAAAATCGGATTTTCTTGGTGAATTTTAGTCATTATCTGCTTCTCTTTCTTTCACATGGAGTGCCCCCTGGTTCCGTTCCGGGGCCTATATTTTTTTCTTTGTACCTGCCTCTCCTTGGGGTTAAAAAAACTGGCATCTGATTTTATTTTTGTCCAGATGACTCTCAAATTTCCCTTCCACTGGCGAGAAAGGACCCTGGTGCTTACTCAACCGCCTAGCTGATATCAAAGCTTGGACAACTCATTTGTAACGACTAAAAGAGCTTTTCCATCACAGGTTCCAGAACAGCTTGGCTTTGCCTCACTTGGCCTGGCCTGGCCTTTGTTGTTTCTCGATTCCAACAGGCACCAATCACCTAAGAGTGGGATCGAGCGAACTGTGCAAAAGTCTACTACACGCTCACAGTGTGCCACAATATTTCACGAATGCCTGAATCTTTTTGGGGGGGAATCAATGTATTAATCGCAGTCAATAGTGTTAATTTCATTGATGAAATCTAGATGACATTGCTTAGAAAAGGCTTTGGGTCAAGATTTTTTTGTCTTTTAACAGTTCAAAGACAATTTTACAAGTGTTTATCTTGACTAGGTGAGATTATTGTAATGCCCCATATGTTGATGTTCGATAGGCTGCCTCTTATGATTGCAGTACGCTGCTGCACGTCCGCTGACTGCTACACAAAAAAAAAAAAAAATTACTGTTCACCCGTAAAGCTCCCTTGGTCTTACATCATACCTGAGTGATATTTAACAAACCAATGCTCTGCTCTGTTTACTGAGGTCTGGATGGGATGACTGAGTTCGTTTGGCACTCATCCTATTTTGTTCTATTCTTCATTTTATGATCATGTTTTTTGCCTTCCAGATTTTTATCAATAATGAGTGGCAGGACTCTGTCAGTGGGAAGGTCTTTCCAGCTTTCAACCCAGCGACTGGGGAGCAGATCTGCGATGTCCAAGAAGCAGACAAGGTTCTTTACGTTTCTTACGCTGTTCTTTGAAATCAGTCAGTTTTTTCAATTTCTGTAATTCAAAGGTGGAAACATGAATTTATTTCCATTCCAGGCCGATGTTGATAAAGCAGTGCAAGCCGCTCGTCTTGCCTTTTCATTGGGCTCTGTATGGCGAAGGATGGACGCCTCCGAGCGGGGACGACTGCTCTCCAAACTGGCTGATCTGGTGGAGAGAGACAGCATCTATCTCGCTGTAAGGGAACATTTAATGTATACTTTTAATTTAAATGATTTGTGGTCTTCAAACTGTCGTGAAACTACAGTTGATGCATCGTTCTTGGCCCCCTGCCAGTTTATCTTTAAGATGTTTTCCTTGCTATTTAATACTCTTTCATGCTTTCTAGAAAGCATTTTTGACTTACTTCTGTGTCAAGTAAAAATAAATAAAATGTCTTTGCTCAGTAGGGAAACATATAACTGTAACTTAGCGGCTGTATTTGAAATTTAGTATTATCTTAGTTTCACATTTCAGCCAGGGGTGAGTGTAAAAACTGGAGCAGGATGGAGTTATATGCGAGGAGCACAAGGTTATACAACATATTTCTCAAATGGCCCCATCCTCCCTCCATCTCTCCTCAGACTATTGAGTCACTCAACAGTGGGAAGCCTTTTCTGCCTACTCTGTTTGTGGACCTTCAAGGGACCATAAAGACATTGAGATACTTTGCCGGATATGCAGACAAGATCCATGGTACTTCGATTCCGATGGGTAAGGACAAAGTGGAGCTATGACAACTATTTAAAGACTCATTTATCTATTTGTAAATATGTTTTATTATAGCTACAAAGCTAGGTTTCATCCGTAGTCCCCAGGCAAGCTAATACATAAGAAAGAAAATATAACACATAAAAATGTATGCATACATAATATAAACACATAAGAAAGAAACTATAACAAGTAACACAAGGGAAATCTAAGAAGTCGAGTGGTCACATGACTGGTTTGTTTTCAGCCATAGTTTGAGTTGAGTTCTAAAGCTGATCAGTGTGTAGGGCTCTCCCATATATGCAGAGGACCGTTAGTAAATACAAACTTACACTTAAATTGGTGTAAAAGTTATTATTCATTCATCACAAATATATCTTTGTTGAGTCAGCTCTGTAAATTAACATTAGGTGCTTACATTTGTTGAAAAATACATTAGAAACATTTTTTTTTTTAAATATTGCAAGCTGTTTGTTTAGGTATGCCCTGTGATTGGCTGGCAACCAGTTCAGGGTGTCCCCTGCCTACTGCTCAAAGTCAGCTGGGATAGGCTCCAGCACACCCGTGAACCTCGTGAGGAGAAGCGGTTCAGAGAATGGATGATTGGAAATTGCAATATTGGGGCTCGGGGGATCACTATTTGTTTATTTACCAAAGTCGTCAACTTTTCAGTAAGCTATCAAAGTTGAAATCAATGCGAAGGCAAACATTTATTGTACTGAGGAGGCTGCCGCAAGTGTTGCCACTCTCATCCCAGTGAATGGGATGAGTCTGGGGGTGTAAAAAGGGAAAGTTGGCGGCACAAAAAAAGAGGGGGGGGGGGGGAATAATAAGAAAGGACATGGGAAACCTCCCGATACCGCTGTATTGTCCCTCTCAAAGCTTCTCTTGTACTCGACTGCCAAAGCAACCACAGCGAGCGCTTTCCCAGGGCTTTAGTTTAATCTTTATTCCTCTCGTAGACTTCCAGAGAAAACAAACAAGGGTATTCCTACTGCCTGAATGATCCAAGTGCTCGTATTTGGACATCTGTCGGCTGGAGGAGCCGGCCACAACCGTCAACAAGGCGCATTTAGCCTTTTACTAATATTATGTTGATCAACACGGACATTGTGAAAGGAATGGGCGTCGTCCTTATATTCAACACATTTGTCCGAACAGTTTACGGTCTATTTTTCCAAAATGAAGTCAAGCAACCAGCACACGTCCAATTGCGTATTCCCCAAATAACAACAGCGTGTTTTGGGTTCTATTTTCCCATGATTTAAACCGTGCTCGCCATTGATCATTCCTGTCCAAATGTATATTGAGGCAGGGTGTCAGCTGAGGGCTGAACATTTCCCAAAATCAATTGTTTGCTGAGAGTGGGCACACCCTCAAGTAATGCAAGAGGAATGAGAGCGCCTTTCCAGCATGACACCATGTCCATGACCTTAAAACACTTCCACACATGCCATGTGTTGTTCACAACGTAATCTCTCACAGGGGTAAGAGGAAGCGAGAGTGTTGTGGGTGGATCCGCTTACGACGAACGAGCGTGAAGGGGCAACGCGGACTGACCGCTTTCACATGTTTCCCTCATTGAAAGCAAAGCCAGAGTTGAATAAACTTGTTTTCTTCTTGTGTGTGCACGTGTTCCTTCCCAGATGGAGAATATCTGACGTTTACCAGATATGAGCCCATTGGAGTTTGTGGACAAATTATCCCTGTGAGTATTACAATCTGCGCAAGTGACAAGCATCATAATACAAATGGATTTTTAAGCAAAATACAGCGGTGCCTTGACATACGAGTGATGCGTCTTGGGAGATTTTTTCGAGATATTAGCGGACAATCGACTGACTCTTTGCTTATACTTGTAAGTGCATATTTGACTTAATTCAAGAAATGCGACAATGTTAGAAATGTGGTTGGAGAAACGATCAGAACATTTTCCACTCTCTGGCTGAAATCGAGTAACATTTCATTAAAAGTGACCACACACGAGCATACAAAAAGTACAATATTCTAAAGTGGCCTTTTTTTTTTTTTTTTTTTTTTGGGACTAATTAATCATTTCCATTCATTTTGGTGAGAAAATATGATTTGAGACAAAAGTGTCTTTACTTACAAGCATGGCCATGTGACAAACGACACTCATACCTCAAGGTACTACTATATAAGCAAGAACATTTTCTCTTAGCTTTAGTCAGTATTTATTCGAGCTCAGCTCTAGTTCACGTGTCGCGGGTTTACCACTTGGCCATAATGCAGCGGGAGGAGAACATTTTCACACTTGACTCTGTTTAGACAGACTGAAAGGGAAAGTAAATGACTGGAGAGCAATGACTTATCGTGTTTGACTCGTGACCACCCAGAGCCTCATTCGTATGATGTCTTTTATTGTGTGTGTTTGTGTGTCACGCACAGTGGAACTTCCCTCTCATGATGACGGCATGGAAGCTGGGGCCGGCGTTGGCGTGTGGAAACACTGTCATCCTCAAACCTGCTGAGCAGACACCACTCACTTGCCTCTACATGGCGGCTCTCGTCAAGGAGGTAAAGCATGAGATTCAGCTCAATTCGGACCACGGCAGGGAAAAATCAAGGGCTGTCACAATTGAATATTCTAAGAATCAATAATTCTACCAATTACACCATTGATTAATTGATAATGGTGAACCCCTCTGTTGTGTTGCCAATGTGTTTTGGGTTTTTATCTTGATGCGTGATAAAGTTTCTCCCAATTAGTTTGAATGTATAGAGGACAAATTTTTTTGACCGGTACAGTATGCATCGATATAAGGACAAACAATTCAACACAAAGTGATTTATCGCTTTTGGGGAATGATACAATCCAATTAAGACGATTTTCATACGATGTTCAATATAGTAACTGCCTTTTCCGTGAATAAAGCTCTGTAATAAAAATGAAGGGTAACTCCAAATGTATTTTTCATTGGATTCTATTTTAAAACCAATTCAGCTTTCCTGACTCCAAAATCAGAGCAAGAAGCAGCATCCATAATGGAATCGGAATTGTGAAAGTCTCATCAATCTCCACCCCAAAGTTTGGTATGAACAAATTTGCATGACGATCAAACTAAGGTGGCGACAGACAACAGCTCAGAAAAGGAACAAGTAAAAGCCATCCATCGTGTCTCTGACAAAAGGACTAGCGTCTTCACTTGTGTAAAAATCACAAGTATGGTGAGGAGATTAGAAAAATATTATCCTGGTCTAGCACATCCTGCAAATCTGGAGACTGTCTGTCTATGTCCTTCCTCTCTTTTGACGTTTGCTGCTTGTAGGGAGGTTGGGTTGGGTCCGGATTCTCCCGCACTGCCTGTGGTTTTACTTGGCTCTGCTGTCATCTCCGCTAAGGCTTATTTCCTCTCGTATTGTTTTGACAGGCCGGCTTTCCACCGGGAGTCGTCAATATTTTGCCGGGATTCGGGCCAACGGCGGGAGCAGCGATCGCTTCGCACATGGGCATTGACAAAGTGGCGTTCACAGGCTCGACAGAGGTACGTTGGGATGTAGAAGACCAGCGAATAGTGACACAGTGACCAAGATGCATCCTGGATAATGAAAGATCATTGTGCCTGCATTGGAGCTTAAATGACAAATGAAGTCGGTGGGTCCCTGTCATTATTCCTTTTGGCAGGCAGCTCCAATTTTATCTTGCACATGTGCGCATATTTGCTCTGTCGAGAGTACACAAACACATCTGTCGAAAACTCTGGTCCTCCTCTGTTAACCATCCACAAAACATCCAGGCACTATTGTAGCTTATATGACAAGGAAACGGTTCACGGCAAGCTAAATTATCAAGCGTGTTAGGGAATGGATCCAACTGCATTCTTTGGCAACTCAGCAGATTCCTCTCCTGCAGACCATTAATACATATCTGAGATCTCCAACTGCATACGATGATAAAAGCTTTTACAGTAAACCAAAAGCAGTGATAGTTTGAATGTTGCCAGCCAGTATTTGACAAGCCCCTTTTTGTCAAATGAGCCATGACCTGTTTGGATTATAGGGTCTATACGGTCTGTTTTGACTCGAGGAGTATGCCCAGGTATGTGTTGTTAGCTAGCCTATGATAAGCCCCCACGTAAAGATCACAAGGAGCCAAAAGCGGCACTTTCAAAAGCAGACATATCTTAAAGCTTTGATATGATCTGAAGCACTACACTTCAATGTTTTCCATTGTCAGAAGCTGGGGTAGGGTACCACTTTTGGGCACCTTCCAAGGGCAGTATCGGCGTTACGCGATACGGCTAGCAGCTAAAATCCATGTACAAGAGCTCTACAGGAAAAAACGCTGATTAAAAGATGTTGTACAACTTGTTTTCCCTCTCACGCAATCTTGCATCAAGACACCTACACGTAGTAAGACAAACATATTTTTTGTTTTTAATCATCCGGACTTGATTGAACATTTCCCTTGTGAGTGGCCAACATGTTTTTCCCCCCCAACAAGTTTTCCTGTTGTTTCGTGTAATCTGGAATCAATTAGTGTGGAAAAGAGCCAGTGCTGTCAGAAGCTGACCATGCCCAGACAGTGAGTCACCACAAAAGTAGTAGCGAGATATCGCAGGGAGAGGAGCATCTCCTCGCTCAGTGCTTCGTGTGGCTGCAGGTGGATTCGGGTTGGACTCCCCCTGCGGCGACTCACGTGAGTCTCTGACTCCTCGTGAGAGAGTCTGGCAGCTCAGCATGCTTTGTTTACCTCTCATTGAGGACACGCTAGCCTCCCCTTTGTGAGCCACTACGCTGATGAAAGACACATGAGTCAAAGATTAAATTTGCGGTGCAGCGCCAACAAGGCACACCTGACTATCGAGGAACCAAAGAGAAAGAATGTCTTTTGTTTATAGATGCGCTTGTCTTAGGTAAACGAGATCTCAATGACTCCGTACTGTTTTAGCAATCATCTTAAACATCTCCAATGTGTATGGAAACAAATTTCTCGAAGTCTAATTCAACACAACGTTTTTCATTGTGGTTGTAGTTTAAAGTGTTGTCAAACTACACGGCGTCCGACTCAAAGGTGTTTCCAGTATTTTTCCTCCCGCCTGCAGCTCAATAAGGTTTTGATTTCAATCAAAACTAAGCATTGCTATCATTGCAAAGGCAGATTGTTTTTTCAAATAGCTCTGGAATTAGATCAGACTGTGCTGGTGTACTTAATGAAGTGGCCAGGGACCGTTTCTTCAGAGTTAAGAGACAACCCCAACATGATTTACGTGCTCTTCCTGAAGTGTTTTCAAGTTCCAATGTTGATGAGATAGTAAATGACCGTATGCATTTGTATGAAAGTAGTAAAGCAGAATGCTTACTAAGCAAACCCCCCTACTGATACATGAGCACTCCTCTTCTCTTTTATGGCAAGCAGACAACCCACCACCTACACATTGTTCTTGCTTCCTCCCTCCTGAGTCCTTACAAACATTGCTTTTTCGTTACTACCTCCAAAACTCACTGAGGTAGTGCCAGGCCCGACTACAGAAGGAATTGAACAACTCCGCTTGATTTAGTGAGGAGGCGTCGGGGCCTGCGTCACTATGACTTAACTTATATATTTTCTTTCCCTTTAGGTTGGAAAACTGATCCAGGAAGCAGCTGGGAAGACTAACCTGAAGAGAGTGACACTGGAGCTGGGAGGCAAGAATCCAAACATCATATTTGCAGATGCTGACTGTGAGTTTATGAGTTATGCTTTCCTCATTTATACATTGTGGACAAGTGAGAGCAAGAAGCTATCAAGCAAGGACAAAGATTGAGGTCTCAGAATAAATAACGGTATCCCCTTGCCCACACACTTAGAAACAAGCACCCATGCGTTGTATTGTCGGTACCCTCAATCCACAGAAATAAGCACAAGGTGTGGGAACCCTGTCGGAAGACGTTGGATGGATGCGTTTCAGATAGATTTGAAGTGGCTCACCAAACTGTGCGAGGCCAGGCGTTCAAATGCTTTCAACAGCCGTGAGAGGGTCTCCCTGAGGTCTGTAAATCAGGAAAATAGACCCAGACTCAGTCAGTGCTTTGGCTGAGACCCATAAATCATGGGGGTCCATTAACCCTTTGTGCGGAACAGCAGGGTCTTGTCTCTCAGGTGTTGTCACATTTGCACAAGGTAGTAGCCATACTCAGACAAAAAAAAATGTTTGCCTTGCAGATGTGATGGTTTCTGTAACTTTCATTTTCTCCATTTTGGGGGGCCTTGTTATCCTGAGCTGAAGCACCTTAATAAAGATTTTAATGACCTTTAAATTGATGACATGCTCTTTTCTCAGTGGATCTGGCTGTTGAACAGGCCCACCAGGGCGTGTTCTTCAATGCGGGCCAGTGTTGCACCGCTGGCTCGCGTGTCTTTGTGGAGGAGCCCATCTATGAGGAGTTTGTCCACAGAAGCGTAGAGCGAGCCAAGAGGAGGACGGTAGGAAGCCCGTTTGATCCCACCGCGGAGCAGGGTCCACAGGTGAGAGGGTGAACACCTTTTTGAGGGAGGGGGGGGAATTGTGGCTTGCTCCCATTTCATGTCTCTTCTGTTAACAGATCAGTCGGGAGCATCAAAATCGCGTGCTGGAGTTCATTCAGAGTGGCATCAGCGAAGGTGCCAAATTGGAATGTGGAGGAAAACCTTTGGGCATGAAAGGCTTCTTCATTGAGCCCACGGTGTTCTCCAACGTGAAGGACGACATGCGCATAGCCAGAGAAGAGGTATGCATAATAGTTACTAAAGCTTTTAAGATGGCCAGTTTGATGTATATTTTACCTTTTTTTTTTTTATCCCCACATATTATGAAACTGCACCTCTTCCCACACTCTGTGGTAGCCATGTCGCATTATGTCACCTTATGTTTGTAAGTTTCACACTGATCACAAAGTCAATGTAATTAAAATTAATCTTCAATATTAGTATTTAAAATCGATGATGAAAATGTTAAGCGAATCCAAAACACAGTTGTATTTGACCCATGTTCAAATAGTGTTTCCAAGATAACTCAACATTTTGACCAAGGTTAGGTAAATAAATAAATGAACAATAAATAATCAAAAGAAATTAATAAAATACTATTTCAGCTTATCTTATTATTGAACTTTGACATTTTTGTTAAAAAAAAAAATAATTAAGAATTACAAAAAAAAATACATACTACACTACCTACAATGTGCACCAAGGATTGGAATTTGCAGTGAAATGCATTTTGATCCCATTGGACAATGCATACTTAATTCCTATAGCAACAGAATATTACGCTAAAATAATGAAAAAAATTCTCAAAACAATAAAACAAATCAAGATGGAGTTAAAGAAAGGGTTAAAAAAAAGGACTTTCCAAGTATTTTAATGAGTGTAATAAAAAAAAAAAGGGTGAATGAGTTCTTAATTGGCCCGAAGCAGTTTTTGCATTTTCTTGCGACTAGACAATCAAACTGCGATGAAAACAAAAACTCCTTGGGGGAGGTAACAATCTCGTCAATCACCATTAAAACCTCTACGTGTATGTTTTGAAATGCTTTGCAGATTTTTGGACCAGTACAGCAGATCATGAAGTTCAAGACGGTGGAGGAAGTGATTGAGCGGGCCAACAACACAAACTATGGTTTGACTGCTGCTGTCTTCACCAGTGACATCAACAAAGCCATGACCATATCTACAGCCATGCAAGCTGGCACTGTCTGGTAAGTTTCATTTACCGCTTCATTCCTCCACTCCTCTCCTGCAGGCAGTTGCTGCCCCTTGTGCGTTTGGCCCCCGCTAACTGTACGCTGGCCATTTGCCATTTCACTATCGTTACACAAGAAATGTTTCCTTTCCTGCTTTCTCATTATTCCTTTTCTACCCTGCAGCGTAGACATTCTAGATGTAAAACACGCCAACGGAATACGACGACACACAACTACAACACAATTGTATATGTAAATTGACACCTTAGTTTCTTTGTGTAATGAAATGGCTATAAAATGCTACGTCTTGATTTCACCCCTAATTGTTGAGTTTTCTTCTATAATTACGTGCAGATGGCTCTGGCTCAGGGGAGTTTTCGAGCTAACATTCAGAATGAGCCAAACATTTTTCACCACTTATCATAGTTAACTACAATCCGGCCCTAGCTAAAGCAACATTCACAATATGATGCCGGAGGCCTCGGCAGCCCCGTTTCAGACCACCGTGCACAAAAGGGATGGTGGTGATAAATCGTGATTGCCGTGGATGCCCGATAAACCCTTTAAACTATTGAAATGTTTGCAGGGGTAGTCATGAGCGGATTATAATACTAGTGGGCCGTAATAAAATGGGACAACTGATTTGGACAGTACATAATGGGACGTTACACACCTTGCAGGCTAGCCTTAGTAGCATTATATTCCGTGGCATCTGACACGCACCGTGTCAATGACAACTTGGCAAGACTTGAATACGAAGAAAACAATAGCCAATATCCCATGATGCATCACGTTTCTTGCAAACAAGGCTGTTGCGGCTCCAGTGAATTTTGTATCAACGTAGCCTTAGGAAATATTTCTCCTAACTGTGCTCAAAAGCAATCCTGCGTCTTCATCTTTTTGCTCAACTTTTGTTTGGAACTTTCAGTAGAACCAAATTATAATTTTTCTTCCTCGAGAAATACTGGCTGTCAGCAGTGAGTAAGGCTTCATTTACTTTTTCAAAAAATCAATTCAGTAGATCCTCCAGAGTTGAACACAATCTGTTTGATGCTGACTGACTTTCAAATTGCTACAATTTTAACAACCAACCCCTCAACACAAAAAATAATCATGTAAAGTCAGTTTCTTTGTTTTAGATTCAAAGTCTTGCCATTAGAAAATACTTATCAAGTGTACCTGTATTAAGTTCCATTTAAAATTCCTTACCTAGTATATTAGCCAAGTTATACTGTTAACAACTGTAAACTAAACAAACTAATATTAATCACCCCCTAAAAACTGCACCCTTTCTTGTGCGTGCCGATGAAAAATTAAAATGTCATGATGAGCAATAATACACAAGAGTGATGGAGGTTTGATTCTGAAGTTTACTTTGATTTGTTCAGCAAATAATTCCAGGAAGAATTCTGCCACTTATGGGGTGTTGAACTTTGTAGGATCCACTGTTTACGTTTCAAAATTTATCACTTGAAGCACTCGTCAGAAACCGGATTGCTGTGATCCATGGTTGTTCTTGACTGCTTCTTTAAATTTATCATGCCTGGGGTCAGATTGTGTAATTCACAATTCGTCTTCCTTTTTTTTTTTTTTTTTTTTACGAGAATGTACAAATTATCTAGTTTTAGCCATGACACAGGTTGAGGATGTAAGTCTTTGGAGCTTTGTCTCAAAACATTACATTCAAATGTTCCCGAGAAACTGGCACCAAATTGTGACATTTCCTCCCAATGAAGTCTTTCAATGAAGTGTTTGAATTTCTCCTGCATAGAATAATTCCATGTTGTCTTCCCCAGATGGCTGAAGTTAAGCAACTCCCAAATATGCGACTGACTACTTTCAGCTGTGTTTGCTAAAAACTAATGGGATTATGTTGTCAAATCCAGAGGGTGGCTAAAATAGCAATGGCGCTGGTGATGATATGTTCCTCCATCCATCTTCATGAACGCTGCTAATATATTTTTTTCTTCGGCCAAAAATTCCATGTCCTGAGTCCAATGGACAAGAGTAAGAATGAATGTTTTGTGTACTTTTTAGGATAAACTGCTTCAACGCACTCAGCACACAGTGTCCATTTGGAGGATATAAAATGTCTGGCAATGGACGTGAATTGTGAGTATGAACTGTCCACGAGTGTACACAATGAACCACAACATCACTAATATTGACTTTAGGGCTTTTTGAGAAGCTATAACCATATTCCTATGCCAAGAATCTTTTGCAGTTAGCACAGAGCAAAATGTGACCCACAAAAAAATCCCATCATACGCTGCCATAACATTCACATATGCCAGTGGTGGGCGGTGCATTTGGAACATGGAGATTTATTTTCTGACTTTTTCCACCTTTTAATACAACCACCATCGCTTTGCAATTATAAATACCGTACAAACGCCACAAAAAATAATTGTTTCGAATCAATATCAATAACAAAATATCAACAATATCACCCATTAACAAATTTAATGAGAAATCATACTCGCCAAAATCGATGATCATTTATTGAATTCATGTGTGTAGCTTGCAAGAGACATATTTTGCTTGTTGAACTTGACCTACTCTGCCCAACCAATCAGAGGACTATTTTTGAGAATGCAAGACAGATAAGCACCTGAGTGCTAATATTTGCCCTTATGCCTTTTAGGGGAGAGAGTGGCCTGAGGGAGTACTCAGAGGTGAAGACCATCACGATGAAGGTGGTCGCCAAGAACTCTTAAGGCATCCTCTGGTTTTTGGAAGAGGAGGTAGCATCTTCCTCAGTAGCGATGGGTGACAAACCATCAAAATCTCCATGGTGACTACAGGCTGTGACCGCTCTCCGCCCCTCAACCGCTCTCACCCCTCTCGCGCCCCTCGGACAGTCGGCCGGTCCCAACGTGGCGACGTCCAGCTGACCCGAGTGTGTGCAACGGATCACCGCTGAAGCACCCCATTTACCTCCTCCACTAACTCCACTAAAGCACTCACAAAGACAATGGGGCAAATCCCAATAACCTGCAACCGCTACACCCTTATCCCCAACTACACTTCCCTCTTCAGAGCGTGTAGAAGCTGCTGCCGGACTCTGTCGCTGCACTTGCGTTCAAACATTTCAATACCATCTGTGTTGGAGGCAGTGGCGTCAAACCTCACGCGTCGTTGCTTTTGGCTTGGATTTATGCAAGCATGTGCCCCCTGGTTTCAAGACCTCTGATGCTGTCATTCGCCTCAGTTTTAAATGGATGAAATGTTAATTCCAAATTGATTTCTAATTGTCTTTGTTTTAACTTGACTTAACACTGTATGGTGACCTTTGACTTTGATTTGAACCTCTTAAAAAAAAAAAAAAACTTTTACTCTCACCTGCTAAAAGAGGGCTAGTTGTGTTGGAAATGTTATGTAACTGATTGTCATTGATGTCCATCTATGTTATGTTTATACAACCATATGCTATAAAATTATAAAATGATGATAGTTTTTTTTTTTCCAGTAAAAAGAAAAATCCTATACATTGTTAGTCTGTGCGTCATTACTGTGGCTTGAATTTAAAATCATACAATGGGTGCTCAAGTTGCTTTAGCTTAAATTATTTAAGCAATACACCTTACATCACAGGACAAATCACAGCTCATCTATTTCCTGAGTTTCCAGATGATATTTGCGAGTTGACCCATGATTGGGTGCAATCTGAGCAACTAATGTCATTTTTCTGCGTAATTAATGTTCCACAAATGAAATATTAACCTGAATAGCATTTTAAGACTAGTGGGGCCCACAGAAAACAATTGTTGCCTTGACTTGCCCTTTAAAACAGCGACACGAGATTGTCTTCAAAACGCCCCCCACCAACTCAATGCAAAGATACAATGGAAATGATGCGCCAACTCTATTTCATGATTTACATTCAATCTAAATATGGTATTATTCTATGTTTTTAAGTGTAATATAATAATAGAATGCTATTTCTGTATTACAACAAAAATACAAAATATTTTTTTGGGGGGGGACCAGTGTGGAATGAATTAATGGAATTTAGAAACTAGCAGAAAATAGCATATGACCAGACAAAAAAAATGCTACAAAGTTCAAGAAGGTGCATTTAGGAGATAACATCAGCAGTCCCAGTAAAAATACGGGTGCATCACACAGCAGACCAGTTCGAGTGATACGTGGGAACAGGATTTTTCATGGTTATGAACATGTAAACAACACCACACAGAAGGGCCTGACCTGAGATTCAAACAAAGAACCTCTTAACTGTGAGGCAGTCGCCGCGCTAACCGCTACCGGGTACTATCTGTACACAAACAGTTCCATTTTAACTTGACTGTTGTCTTACAAAGCCTTCATCTGGCCTCAAAGATTCAACGGCGCATGCCGACTTACGTCAACAGCTGCCATGACTGGTCAAATAAAAACGAGCTTTGTTCCTGGCACTGCACATTATTCCACCAACATGTAGTACAGTGTTTTGTTATGAAAGCCTTCAAACATAATTGTGTCAGGCAGGGTCAGGGTCAAGTGTTGCTGGGGAAATAAGAGCCGCTCACATACTAAGAACCACATGATCATAATCAACTTCTATACATCAACGTTTCGAGTCTTTGTTAGCAGGCGCTGGAGCTTGGAAAGACAGAAACAAGCCCGATTTTGGACATTTTCCTTTCTCAAGTCTGAGCTGCCCTGCTAATAAAGTAATAAGACCGTTGCTACACATAAAACATCCATCCAGTAAGAACCTTTGGGCATAAAAGAACAGTGATGCCTTGTCATGAGTGCGCCGACGTGACAAATAGGTCACTAACACCTTGAGCTGAAGCTATCACATAAAGCATAGTTTGCATTAAGAGGTGCTATCCTTAAAGACTGGTCATGCCGTTATGGGGTAGACAATCTCATGAATGACTTAAATTGTATCTTGGATTGATTCCAAGGTTAAGTGCTAATCCCATATCCATCAACACTCCACACTATGTATTTATTGGTAGGAGCACTTACAGAGCTTGATAAGTATCATTCAGCAGCTATTACCCTATGGTCAGAAAAATGATTTATGAGCGCCATTTCATGCTAATCTCCCCAATCAGCTCAATAGCCGCCGTGGTTCCATTTTGCTTCATATGTAACTTTAGGAAGAAAAGACTTAGCGTTGTGATCTATTGGCGCTCCGCTCGTGCCAAATTCATTCGTGAAATGACTGCTGCGTACCTTGGGGATGTCAATGAGATGGTGACATTGCGGCTTTGAATGTCGTCATGAAATGGGATCTTGACACGTCTACTGCCAAGACAGCCATCAAAGTGACCTGGCACGGAGGCCGCAGCGTTTCGCCGCTCCATAAAACAAGGCAACATTAAACACTCGATGGCACGCAAAAAAGCTTGACGTTTTTGTAAAGTTCCGAAGATTGTCCATTTCTGAAGCATTCCCCCCCCAAAAAAAAATCACCAAAGCCGTCTCCCAAAGATGATGTCATCTTAATGATTGTAATGCTTGCTGTAATTATGTTGAAATGGTTTCCATCTGTCCATCAAGTGAGTCACAGGAGGTGGAAGTGTGATGTAAGTTGCACAAATTGAGTTGTCTCTCTCATTTTGAAAGGAAATAAATCCATCTTGTTTCTGTACCACTTATCCAGAACAGGCTCACATGGAACTGGAACTACAGGCCACCTGGAACTTGCAGTAGGATGTTTTCTACCCCCAAAAATGTTTCCGTTTCTTTTTTTTAGTTTAGAAAATGAGAATTAAAATGAGAAAAATGTAAAAAACAATAAAACTACGACAAGAATGCAGAGTTAAAGAGATGATGTCACATGAGAACCCCCCCAAAATATATTTAAATTGAATTATTCCCAGTAAAATGACATTTTCCAAGAATCTGTCTAAAAACTTGTTGCAACAAAACGAGGGAGTGACTCCTGTAATTTACTCTTCGACAGCACATGGAGAAAGAACTGAAAAGTCCTGCGCCGCAAACGAATCTTTTTGGAATCAATTTTCCTATCGATGATTCCATCGATTAATTGGGGATTGTGCTGAGTTATCAAGAAGATGCAGAGATGCTCAACTTTGTGGGTGAATAAAAAATATCCAACATGGTTCCATGTTTCAATATTTAGTGCAAGAAGAACGCTGATCTCAAAGAAAACTCCAAGACGACAGAAAGCAGTCTTATGTGATGTTGATTTTTCATTCCAAGTAATGAAGACCTTGCTTTAATGTGGCCAATGAATGAATGTGTCGGGAATATCCATTTGTCTGGTCCATTTACAACGGCGTCTTCCATCAGTGCAGGGCCATTTCATAGCCTGTTCCATTTAAAAAATCTTTAACCCCAAAATGGAAACTCTTTCCCATTAAGATAAATCAAAGGTGATCATCAGATGTGCCAAAAGGAGGCGGCATCCTGGCCACGCGGGCCATATGGACCAAGCGATTTTATGCTTTTAAGCAAAGTACAAGGAACAACGTGTACGGAAAAGTCTTTAAGGCAATCTGGGTTTCTGCCAAGCGTCGTCTCACCTCTGCTCTTCTGGTTTGGGAGTTAGCGACTTTCCCTTTTCCTCTGACATCACTCTTCGGGATCCGCGCAATGATAACACGGCCTCGATTGCATGACTTTAGCGTTTCCTTGACTGCACACGGGAGTGTTGTGTTAGAAAAGCCCTCCCGACTACAAGCTAGCTGCAGTTTTCCAGCATGGATCAGCAGCAGCACAGCTGGTGTCCATGGGAGAGACTCAACCGATACATGCAAAGACAAATTCCAGACCGCTGCGATGTGGCGAGGAAATACATATTCCTGGGCAAGAGTGTCTTACGGTGCACTTTCTGAAGGCATGCGATAGGCAGGATCGACGGCTGAAAAATGGTCATACTGCATTTATATATGCTGACACTAAGTTTTTGAAACTTTTACACTAAACCTGAGAGGTTTCATTCAAATCCCAAATGTAAAGCAAATTACATCTGAGATATTTTAAATTCTGCTTGATCTCTGAGAATAGTTGCCGTGGCATATTTTGTAAATATGAAGTAAAAAAAACACGCAAAAAAAATGCACCTTGTGTGATTTTTTTTTTTTTTTTTTAAACGTCGCTAATGCAAGCCACATGCGAGCAGGACCGTGGAAACAGGTGATGATAGCATTACGCTGAGATTGCAAACAGATGGAGGAGGGCTTGAACCTACTTTAGTGTCACTGTCGGGGTCATTAATAAAGATTTTCCTCTCTGATGAAATGATTTCGCCACACTTAACTTTGTGGAATATGTAAACAAAGGAGAGGCCTCTCTCTGGGGTGAAATCTTTTCATGAGAATCACTTGAACTAGTTCAATAACTTGTTTCATTGGGTTTAATGGCCCTCACTGCTGTTCTACCTCATTGGGACTGAATGAGTAGAGGCTGAGAGCGTTCACGATGCACTAAATGGAAGGTTATGGGATCTCACTGTGCGTTCTAAGTGTACTATCTACCCCAAAAACATTTTTTTCCCCCATCTCTGGTTTTTGACAAATTGGGCACTTGATTTTCCACCTCCCGTTTTGCTAGCCACATAAACGCGTCTGCTTCACATCAGGTGAGCGCACGTATGGCCACCTGAGGAATGTCTGCGGCAATCGGACTTGATGAAGCGGCCCCGGGGACGCAAAGCAAAGCCACTGTACGTGTTAGAGCGAGAGAGGACACTGTGCAGACGTTTTGTGAATGGCAGGCAGGCCCACCCCTGAGAGATGCTTATTTAGGGAGCGATTACACTCAGCGAAGCGATGACTGTCCCCTTGGCCCAAAAGACACAAAGTTGGGCATGTTGAAAAAACAGTGACACTACAAAACAAACAATGCCCGAGTCAAATCCAGTGGTGCATTCAAATACGAGTTTAGTTTGTTCGGTGACCATGCTAACTTAAGTCACACATAAAATCTTCTTTCAGCACATGAGTAGGTGGCTGGGAAATTGAGAAGATAACCAAAAGTAGTGCGGACTTTGAGAAAAAAGACATTGGGAGCAGAAAGCAAATTTAGAGTGGGCAATTTTTTTTTCTGTTGGCTGGTTATTATCTCGGGCGAGAAAACCAAGG
This sequence comes from Syngnathus scovelli, assembly GCF_024217435.2. NCBI lineage: Eukaryota > Metazoa > Chordata > Actinopteri > Syngnathiformes > Syngnathidae > Syngnathus > Syngnathus scovelli. The sequence goes on from NC_090850.1 coordinate 14,605,099, forward strand.
AAAAAAAAGTCGCACATTCTCTACAGGGTTCCACTGAACGCATCGGTGACACAACCCAACCATGGAGAAAAGGAAGGGACTCCCGGTTTAATATCTGGGCATGTTGTTTTTGGCCATTTTAAAGCAAAATGCAGAAGCGAAAAAAAGACCGAGAGTTGGATTGTCGGATATCCCTTTGTGAAATGATACGTTCCCGCCTGTCCCTGAAGCCACCACAAGAGAGCACAGCTGGCTGATCCTTGTGTCACACACAGGTGTAAACACAGGGGACACGAGCACAGCTTCATGCGGCCACCCCAAATGGGGCCTCCCTTTCTGCCATTTGGGAAAGCCAACTTTCACAATAATGGACACATAAGAAGGCGACACCTCGGCCCAGCGTGGTGCCACGTGACAATGTGACAAATAGTGAGCGACTTACACAGGGAAATGATTTATTGGCCTCTGGAGCAGACAGCGTCACCCAGGGAGCATTAAAGATGCTCTGTGATTTCACACGTTCGTTAACATGTTTATGCAGCTGGATTGTTTTATGGGAGCCGTTGAATGAACACGTGATAAGTAAGGCAAAATAACAAGCTCCGCTATGTGCCGTCGAAATCTTAAGGTGACCAAACATTGCCTTTTAAAGATGTGTGACACCTTTTGGATTTACTTATCACTCTGTATGTGCTCGAAACGTACAAAGCCTGTTTGGTTCCAGTTTTTATCCCGCCTGAAGCTGTGGATTAAGAGCTACTATGGTTTGAAATAAAAAAGGCAAAGCTTAGTTATGGTCTGCTCAAGAGGATCAGCTCATTTCCTTGAGTACACAACACAGCGTGGTGAGAGCAGGGCTCGCTTTGGAAGATCAATGTCTACTCTTTTATGGCATCAGTCATGCGGCTCCCGTGTATCACAATGGCATCGAGGGGTTCGGTGGAAGAGGGGGGGAGGGGGGCATTCCAGAGCACAGGGGACCACCTGACCACCTACTCGTGCCACCTCTCCCTGCTGCAGTTATTTATCATGCTTTCTTGTGACTCCCAAGGTATGATTTCAAAAGAGGGAACGCCTTTGGAGAGGGTTTCAAATGAAAGCCTCGTTCACACTCACCTGCAACAGCGAATGAGACTGCTGTAATATGCATTCCAGTCAGGACATGCTTATTATTAGGCAAACAGGCCTGGGCCCCCCAAATGTCCCCTGAAAACTGATCAATGGGTTATTTCATTAAAACAGCGGATTATATTTTCTTTCATTTAAAGCAACTGTTTCCATTTTCATCTTAAATCACGTGCTTAAAAACACATTAAAATGTCAAAGGTAGCATTTGGGCCGCATCTTACTGCGGATTTCCAGATGTGCAGACAAAGAATTATTTTTTATTTTAAATATTAAGATGAATAAATTTGGATTCATCTTATCAGGTAAGAAAAAAGAACTGGAATGATTCACTTGCCAGATCATCCTCAAGAAGGAATTTAGAGACACTTAGGAAACAGCATTTTTTCCCCCCCCAAATTCACTTTTTAGTTGATAATGAATATCAATATTCCAAGTTTTGAGTGATAAATCATATTCTTTGCTGGAGAAGCATTATAAACATAACATATCTTTAAAACGTGTCAAGTAAACTATTTTGTGTTTGCTATTTCTCTAATCATCAAACAGTGGGACAAGATTAACAGTTTTCTTTTTTTTTTTAAATTGGTCAAAGCTACAAAAAAAATAATTAAATAAAAAGACAAACAAGGAGGCAGAGTTCTTCTGGACCTTCTCCTTAAAAAAGGGGGAAACTAAAGACAAGATAGCCAAACAAAATAAACAATCACCCCTTGCGCCATTCTTCAAGTGGACCAAGAATGTCGGCGCACGGGGATCCAGGGGCCGATTAGTGATGACACTTGTGATCTATTTACTCTGCAGCCTCTCAGCCTTGACAAAGTCCAGCATCACTTGCTCAAACACACACAAGCCATCTGTTTTGTTAAGTAGGTGCTAAATGCTACAAGGTGATTATCTGGGAAAACCTGTGATTGGTTCCATTTTCTACTGGAACCAAAACTAAGAATGTATTTGAGACTAACTTGGACCTGACTAACTTGAATCTGAAACTTGGACTCACAAACTTGGACAATTTCTTGAAAATATTTCAGCATTAAAAAAAGTATCACAAAACTATTAACTGATACCCTTTTCTAATTTACTAAGTGCAGTCTAAATACAAAACAGCTCTTTTACGAAAATTGTTGATTGACACAATCTACAGATCAGCAGATTCAATTGCGTCCATTTTTAACCAAGTGACCGTCGAATGAAGTGGTGGGAATTTACTATTAGAAGTTAAGGGACATTAGTAGTGCATGGGAGTCCCTTGGATGAGACCGGCACTTACTAAAACAAGGGTCCCAAAGAACTTTTGTTCCTTCTTCTTTCTATTGTGTGAGTGTATTTATTCAGAATTGCCAGCATTGCTCTTTCTACACATCTCCCGAAGGCTACTTTTACTCTGTCTACACGCATTACTGCCATAGTCTGTTGAAGGCTGATCCTGTCAGCCACGTCCCTCCTGCAGCCGGGCCACCCAGCCTGGATGTGCCTCCAACATGTCATCCCTCTGTGTGGTCTTCAACAAAAGAGGAATACTCGGAGACGCAGGGAAGCACAGCAATGCCAAACGAGAGAGAGAGATGTTTCAAAATATGACGTTGACATCTCTGGGAAGGGAGACGGGATGGAAAGCGGGCTAAGTGTGTGAACAAATATGGGAAGAGGCCAAAAAAAGAAATGGCAGTAGTACCAAGTAAGGTAAATTCAACTCACAGTTGTGGCTGAAGGGCATCAATATTTACTACGTGGCTAAAAGTGGTTTATACGTGCAGAGGGCAGGTGCACTGAAAATATTGAAAATATTAACGGTGCACCAGATTTAAATGTCACTACACATTTGCACGTATCACACATTTTTCTTGTCCAGCGGAGGGGTGGCTCAGTGGCTATTGTAAGTCATGGAGGGGGGCGGGCAATTAATTTGGGCTCCAGCACGCCCGCGACACTAGTGAGGATGAGCGGCTCACAAAATGGTTATGTTAAATCAATTTTTTTCCCCCCACCTCTGGCTTAACTGGAACACATAAGAGCACACATAACTAACTCTTATTTTGGCCTATCAGCTTTTTTCTTAATTTTAAGATTCTGTTCTCTTTTCAAATCTTTAAATGTTTTTGCCACATCTCTTCACTCCTTCCTGCCCAGAATTTGATACCAAAATTCAATTAGAGTCTTTTTCCGTCGTTGGTCCCAAATTATGGCGTGACCTCCTTGTGCACATTAAACAAACCCGTTCAGTGTTGATTTTTAAAACTAGACTTCATTTTTTAGTTCCTGGCTTTCAAACCAGCATGTGACTCTCAGGAGACTCTGCTTTGATTCTGTTTTAGTGTCTCGTTTTCTTTCAACTTTGTGACTGGTTTATTGTTTTTAAATTACATTATGTTCAATTGTCTTGTTTAATGTTCCATTTTCTTACTATAAACTGCACTTTGTCTCAGCTGCGGTGGTTTGAAAGTGTTTGTAAATAAAACTGGGTTGCGAGAGAGACCTTTCGACGATATACAGTGAAACTATTCAAACTAAAGGTCGCTGATTCTGATTCCAGTTTTTTACCTCATGACTCATCACTATTTAATAGACATCTGAATCAGCCTAAGGGAGGCTATTCCAATTCCAATTTCAAGATCCTGCAAGTATTCCTGCGAATTGAGGATTGATTTTTAACAACTGTCAGACACCAACTCCAAAATGTTTGGACAAAGTTAAGCTAAGTCTTCATGTTAGGCATACGCAATTACAGCCGCAATGCAGCGACTTTTTCAACTAACTTATACACATGGGAAAGTGGCCGCACAAAGAGAATACCAAGACATGATTGGTGAGCAGCTGGGTGACTTTAAGTCATGTAACCTTGTTGCGCTGGTCTTTGGAGATCTTGTTTAATGACCATTCATGCAAAGTTCATATCCTGTCCCAAAACCTCCAATGTATTTATGTTTACACGGCTTCAAACACTCCTTGTCTATTAAAAAAAAAAAAATTGTGAGAGGCCCTATGTGCACTTATGAATCCAATAAATAGTCACAAGCTCTCTTGAGAAGCCTATTTTTATTCTCTGGGAGAACAAAGTTATCCATATGTTAGTGAGCAACGCACTACAAATGCTTGGCTTGCGAGAAACAACAACGTGTTCCCCATCATTTGTTGTGAAAACAGTTCCTCTGGTGGTCTCCCTGCCCCCAGACTACATTTCCCCCCACTGTAAATCATAATGAAATGGCTTGCAGGTGTCAGGATTAAAGAATAGTCTCCAAGGACTGTGGGACACAGACACAATCACAGCTGCTTCTCTACTTTTGTCAGGTCTTTATTGCCATTTGTTTGTTTTCTTAGGCTGATAGCATCTTGAGGTACCACTGCTGGCTGTGCTCTCAAATGGATGGCGACTGTAGTACGTGGAACTGTGCCATGATATTCAAAAGTGTCCAAAGACATCACTCCATCCATTCCAACACTCAAGTTAATAATTCATTGCATGAGAACCACAATTTTGAGCCCTGCCAGACTTCTGGAACCAATAAACACCGGTCACAGACCAGAACAGCAATGTCTTCAAGTGGTTAGTATGCTTCCTTATCAACAGACTGGCATCAATAAGCGCTCAAAAATGTCATTAAAATCCACCAAAGCATTCCAGAAGTGACATGAATGACAAGAGGTTTGCGGCGATGCATAAAAAAATAAAACCTAACCTGGAATGAACTGTCTTCTTCTTCACAATGTGTTTTTGCTGTCTGCAGAATGAGCTTTACCAATACTGAAAGCCTCTATTGATCATATGGGAGCTGGAAACAGCCATACATACTCATCAGTAATGAGGCAATGAGGAAAAATCCTCCCGATTTAACAACCATCGTGCAGCTCAAAGTGGAAATGACCGCATCCGCTGATATAGATCTTTCTCCCAGCAGACGGTTGGACTTGTCAGGTGTAACTAATAACATTACGGATGGCTCCGTTCCATTTAGGTGGCCCAGAAAACGACGCAAGTGAGCCAGCATGCACAAAGGAGAGCACTGGCACTGAGCGAGGCCTCCAGGAAATGCAGTTTACTGCTGTGTTGGACAAGACAAACTGCTGTGAGAAACAAGAATGGCTCTTAATGGAAAGCTTCCTGAACAAAAATCACTCGCACAAAGTGGGGGGTTAAAACCACCATTATCCAGGAAATTGGATAAAAAAAATTCTGATGAAACTTTCCATAACTGGGTACATTGCTTCTACCACGGGTGTATAGTCAAGATCAGTTCCAAGCACATACCAGCCGCACTCCATGTGCAAGTTTGCCATAAATTGTCTGCCCTAGTTTGATCACAATCGGCCTTTGAAGAACAATCACCTTGCAACACAAGTCCAAACCACGTCAGTGTGTGTGTGTGTGTGTGCTTATTGAAGAGTGATGCAAGGTGCTGAAACAAAATCAAACTAGATTTTGGCCAACTCGACCTCAGATACCCTCAGTTATTCTGTTTTAAAGTAGTTGTTAGTCATTCCCCAAGTATCAAAGTTCGTGTTGATGATAGAAAATGACATGGAGGAGCTGTGCCAAAGTTACACCTCGAGATCTTAAGTGAAGAAATCCTGAATTTTTTGGGTGTAGCCTGCCTACCTTTGATGAGCATGATGTATAAATAGGGCTCCTAATCCCTGAAAGTCGATAGAAGCTATTATCAAGTGGACAGTAATGCAGAATACGTTGGCGAACGTTTCCAAAAGGCCCGGTAACAGCATTAACATGAGTAAGTGCAGCAAGTTGGTATACATTAAAGACAATTTATTGCTCTGAGTCAGCCATGTTAATAGACTTTAATTTCCGACTTTGAAGAAATAAACTCGCAGGACGTTAAATGACCAGTGTGTGAGGTGGAAGAGATTGAAGAAAAATGAAGGGCAACCACATGAAAGGGGGGATTTAACTTCATCCTCAGGATGACTCATGACATGTTTACAGCCTATTTACAGCATGTGTCTTAAGATAAGAGCACAGTCTAACTGCTCTGACGACAACAGTACAAGCTCAGCGACACGGACCAACATCAGATGGGTCCACCTGCTCTACACCAGAACACAGCTTTAAACCATTTGCCCTACTTTTATGAGTCACTCAGCTCCTCTTTAATCAAACCAAGGCAACAGTTGATCCGTACTTGTTATTTTGTAGAATACAGAAAATGCCCCCCCCCCAAAAAAAACAACAACAGCTAACGTAGGTTTGGACCAACAAATTGGTGGACAAAAGTCTTCGTGACAAACAAACTCATTGAAATATATCCAATATGTAGAACTATCAAGTTGCAATGTAACACCTGCTTAAGGAAGCACACACATGATGATGTAGCTTGTAAAACAAGCCACAAGGGAGCCTGCTTCGTTGGCGCCTCTACCTCGGCATCCACCCTCTGTCTTTTATTAACCGGTGGCGCCGCACCTGTAGGGCCTGAGAGAGGCATGTACGTATACCGAAAGTGAAGCAGGACCATCTGCAGCCTGTAAACGTTCGCTCTAGTGCGATACATTCTTCATTGGTCACGCCCCGCTTTAAAATGTTCCTATGTTTTTAAATGTTCCTGTTTTTATACTCACTGACTGTAAAAAAAAAACAACAACGAGCAAACCAGCTTCATTTGTGAATTTCCCTCATGGAAGAATAAAGTATCATTTCATCTAAAGCACAGGTGTCAAACTCAAGGCCCCGGGGGCCAGATACGGTCTGCCACATCATTTTATGCGGCCCGCGAAGACAAATTGTGCATCAAATTTGTGTGTCATTATTAGGATTGCAAATTGTCTTCACTTTGAATAATATCTTTTATTTTAAATATTTGACCAGTTTTTATTCGTCTGATTTGAAAACGAATTATTTGTCAGTTTGCTTTGTAGCTTTTACTGTATATAATATGAGGTGCTCGTACACTTATTTGGGTGACTACAATGTGGCCCGTGAAAAAAATTAGTTTGACACCCCTGATCTAAAGGACTGAATGATCGTACATGTTTACACCGCTCATGTCGCAAATGTTAATATGTTCTTGTTTTAGAATGTGACTTGGAGTTATAGGCGTAATGTAAACCTTCCTATTAATAAATACTACCACCACTGTTTCAATGTGACGTGACAGCGGCATCAAGTCATGTTTAACTGAAAGCACGAATGAATTTAAAACAACAGATTTATAACAACTGCCTAAAGTCTGCTAAGCATTCCTTTGATGTTTATTGCTTGAATAATGAAATGGCTATGAGAGACAATGTGTTTTCTTTTTGTCTTAAACTAACATCATGCGTTACTGATCAACACAGTGTTAGCTAATACAATGAATATAATTTTACAATCTTTTTTTTTATATCCCAGCTGTCTTTGGGCAAGAGGCAGGGTCCATCCTTGGCCATGGATTTTTGGTTAATAACAATGTTGTAATCTACAAGTATATCAACTCTTTTGTCTAATGTTGGTGAGGGGGGGTTAAACTATAAATCATGAATTTTGATAGATATGTTATATGAAACACTATGTGTGTGTGTGTGCGTATAGTATATATATATATATATATATATATATATATATATATATATATATATATATATATATATATATATATATGTGATATACATCAGGGTCTTTACATGTACAGTATAGCGTTTTTAAACCCTTAATAACATTACCGTTGCTAAAATAGCTCCTTAAATGGGTCACACAATTTTTTCGACCCTCACCTCCAAGAGGTTTTGTACATAAGTCGGTACCATAAGGAATAATCATAGAATTACGACAAACTGAAAGTTGCAATAACAAATTTTGGGGCGTCACGGATGAATTTGAGTTACGAATATGAACCAGTAGAGGGCGACAGCCTGTCCTTTACGCTCCAAAGCTAGAAGGCTTAAGTGTATGAAAGAGTTGTGTCTTAAGATTCATCTATTTCGTGTTTGTCCACAATAATGATTGTCAAAGTACTTTTCACATGTGCACTCAATGATGATACAGTGCTCCGTGCAAAGGGCCAACCATCTCAGTGACACTTTACACAGTCAGCAGAGACAGGAAGCAAGAAACAAAATATTTGTTTGGCCATGTCACTCCTGATCACATTCACCACACACAATTATCGATAACAGATGCAATGACAATGACTTGGCAAAAAAGAAGTGGAGGAGGGCAGGAGATACTGGAAACGCAAAAGAATGATGAATGTGCAGATTGTGCTTCAAGTGACATTTGGAGTGTTGGTCATAGAAGCTGAAGAGTGCAATCTGGTTTCTCGAAGGTATGACATACGCTGTGTCCTGAGGTTTGCTCAACAGCCTTTTGCACTTTAAAAATGAAGCATTCCTTCTCAAACAGGCGATAAATACGCCTGCTCTGTACGTCAAAAAACAAGAACAAACAGAAAAACAGAACAATTTGAGCCTCTTACTCCCACTTCTCTGGTTTATCGACGTCCTCTCCGAACGTCCTGTGGGGTCAGAGCCACGCAATGAAAAACACCTGGCCTGCGGGCTTGGAATGGTCACAACATTACAGCGTCGAAACCAGCCAACTACTTGGTATGGAGGCCCCCTAATTGTTGGACTGAAGAGGATTCCTGCTTCATTTTACTATTGTTGTTCTGGCACAGCGCCTGGCATCAGGAATATAGTATGACTAACAACTACGAAGAGTGGACTAAACGTCACGTCACTCACTCACTCACTCACTCACTCACTCACTCACTCACTCACTCACTCACTCACTCACTCACTCACTCACTCACTCACTGGAACTTTTCTCAGCATTATGAAACATGGCAGCTGCCATCTTAGCTCCATTCGCACCATTCCCACTGTTAGTATGTCACTACTGCAGTGCAATAAAAGATTTGACATTCACAAGCTTCTCAATAATTTTGTTTTTGTTTTATTGTGTATTTTATAGCATACTGAGTGTGCTTTGGAGCACGTCGAGTCAGATGAATGTAAACGTGGTGGTGTTCGGATATTCGTACAAGAAACTTCAACATGTGCACCGTTTGATTGGCACACATAACGCTACCCAGATTTTTATAATCCTCTGACGACGAGGTAATTGTGGAGTAAAGTGCACTCATACAATCAGCTAGGCCTTTTGGGACAGATAATGGAAAGGAACATGTGAAGTTTAGATTTCAGATTCAAGAGTTTCTTGTATATATAAAAAAAAAAAGATCTCTGTGTTTCATTAAACATGATCCCGTAATTCTCATGCTATAAAAATAACAACGGGTTCACATTTCTCCAAAGAAAGTAAACAAAGAAGATGTGAAGTTTAATAAAAAAAAATTTAAAAAAAGCCTGAAAAGATAGAGCAAGAGAGCAAAATACTCGGGAGAATAGCGCATTGTTGTTGTAACCTTAATGTGAATACAATAATAAGAATTTTCCTCCTCATTATGACCAAGCAGCTGGGCCAGATCTGTAGTTGCCCCCGCCCCACCCCTGCCGAGCCCTGGCAAGCTGGCGCATCCCCACAGAGATGGCTTCCTTGCTGTGATGAGCTTTTGACAGGCCCCAAAACAGGCCGCTCGCTTAATGCTGTGCCAGGCCAGACATGCAGCGGCTGGGACACTGGCAGCTTCTTGGCCCGCAGCGCGCATCACGGGCTTTAACCCATTTTCCCCCTCCTCCTCTTCTTCGTTCTTCCCTCGCCCCGTCTTTCCTTCCGAGCGCCTCAGGATTGTTATGCAAAACTTTCCGAGCATCGCGCTATTTCAAGCGCGCACGTATGCTGATCGTATTCAACTTCTCATCGCACGGCACGATAAGTAGGGCCAGACTCCGATCGCGCACTTCTATTTGGGCTTAACCACCGGGTCTTAAACTGAAGCCTCAGCCGGTCCATGCACCATCACTTTCAAACTATCACACTGAGGCTAGTGAGTCACAAAGTTGGTTTGGAATTGATTCTCAGCCAAGATATTTACAAGATCAGGACTGGGGGCTTAGCTCACCGATTGAGTTTAAATAAACCAATCGCCAATGTTTAGCAAGCGATGTGATTTCAATTATTCTCCTGAAGAACTTGTGGGTTTATGAGTTGTAACAAGAGAAAGGGAGAAAGAGAAACAGAGAGCGACAGAGACCGAGAGAAAAAGAGAGACAGAGAGAAAGTGAGAGAGAGATCGAGAGACCTACCTAGAGCGTGAGACAGAGCCCAAGCGAGACCAAGAAAGAGAGGGAGAGAGAACGTTACTGAACGAGAGCGAAAGGGAAAGCTCAAAAGACCAAGAGAGACTGAGAAACAGACGAAGAAAGAGAAAGAGAGTGCTTGTTAACTCCGAGACACGTTTTTTTGGGTGTCGAAATATGTCTACAAAGAGTTTTAAGTGGCTTTAAGTAGGCTGCGGGGGCAGCGGGAACGTTTCTACCTTATCATGTCTCTTCTGTACATCTTAAGCTTGCAAATTTGCGTTTTTGAAAAGTGTGGCTTGAAAAAACGCAGCAAAGTAAAACTACAAAAAAGTTATGGTCATGAATGAAAAGCTGATGGTATCAGTGGTTGGGAATCACTCGTATAGAAAATGCACAAAACAAAGAACATGGCGGTGCCAGTCCGTCAAATTTCCTCATTGCTGCACAGCTACTCGATCAACAAAAAAATATAATGACTTCACTAAAATCTTGATGATGGCTCCCATTTGGTTGAAGCAGATTTTTGGCAGAGTCAAAACATGAGCTGCAAAGATACACTACTGCCACCTAGCGTGGAAGTGGAACTACTACCAAGCAATCTTGAACATAAACATGCATGCGATGCATCTGCTGCTAGTGACGACACAAGGATAAGCCGTCACAGCTTTTTCCCATTTGTGGTCCATTTTGTGGCTTGTGAATTGTAAACATTGGTCCAAGGAGACAGAAACACTAAACGTGCGTGGGGGCATTGTTAACCTTTGCCATCGCTTGATTTAGTGAACTTGTTGGAAGAATAATCCCAACAGTGTCAAAAAAAGAAAGAAACAAACAACAGTCTGTATGCCTTGCAGAATAATTACAAGCATGTGTCATCTTCCTCTGACAAGAATGCAAGAGCAATGATCTTTGATGATCAATGTCACGATAAAGACACGCAGACAATCAAAGACCTTTGGGGAGGATGGACGACGTCTCGTGGTTGTCGTTCACACAGTCGACGACATTTCCAAGTGTGAAACAAAGCGGGGCTCTGCAGATTGTCACACTTGACAAATTTAACACATGTAAAGTCAAATACACACACACACACACACACACACACGAGTAACTCTTTGAGAAGCTAAAACATTGGAGACGGCAGAAACATTTGTCCGAATGCTGCTTGTTAGAGTTTTAACCCAGCAATTAGAAGACAGATCCCATTTGCTTCAATACACTTTCAATGTTAAAAGTTCTGTTACAGATTATTTTTAAGTTAAAAGAGCATACCTGCACATTAGATATATTTCATACTTTACGAACCAAATCACATAGAAACTGATTGCACAGAGGCTCGCGGGAGGCAAAGATCAGAGTTGCTAGTTGCTATACAAAAGTTAGCTGAATGCTGTGTCGGTTTTGCTTGAAATGAATTTCGCTTTGCTTCTCGACAAGAAAATACACAATGTGAAAATAAATAATGAAAGCTGCTCCTCTAATTAACTTGTTCTTCGCAAACAAACCCGAAAATATTTTTCAACCCTCTGACATGTTCTGAAGAAAAATCCCAACAGTATTGTCTCTCAGATATAAAAGTCACGGGCAACATCTGCCAGGAGAGAAAAATGTAGCGCGTAAAAAATTTGACAATTCCCCAGTAAAAAAGGAAAATGTGAGCGATAGAAATGATACAAAGGGGGGAAAACAGCTTCACTTGACTCATGTTTTGTGCAAAAGGTGGAGGGAGTGCTGGCACCGATAGTCTGGAACCTCATCTGGACAAAGCTGCGATGCATTACATTATTTCATCCACTCATGTGCCCCCCAGAATATGGAAAAAAGTATGAGCTCAGACTCTGCAAGCTGGCAGATATAATCCAGTCATGGTACAAAGAGCCCAACTTGATGCGTACATCATACTTTTATATCTAACTTAAGAGCGAGCTGACTGCTCTTGATCATCATATTCCATTTCCCGCTCCAAAACATCACATTTCGGACACGAGAGCTGAAGCAAATCACTTGCAGACTACTTCAAGGGGTGCTCATACGTAAATGTGAGACTCGGGCCCGGGGGACCCAAGTAGAAGTATAAACAACCTCATCAGTGGACAATGTGAAAAGTTTGATAGAAAGCGTGTGAATGGCGACAAAAGAGTGCCCCATAATTGGGAACAGTCACCGAGGTGGGCTGTGATTAATTCCAGCGCAAAGAGGATCCTCTACGGAGCCAGTTTGTTATTGGACGTCATCCACGAGGGCCACTCTGGAGCCTATCGGCAATCAGAACAATGATTTCAGCACCATTTCCAAAAGGTTATCAAGGGGCATCTTGAGACGTCACTCTGACCTGCGTGATCCCTTCCTTTGCATCAGGTTGTTTGAATTAACATGGCGAGCGCTTTGAGTGCTGGATGAGGGATGATGGGAAAGGTACCGGCTGTAGCTGGCACATCTTATCTCCCACGTATTAGCAAAATGGAAAGACGCGATTTGCCATGTTGCCCGCCCACCGCAACGGCGGCCGCCGCCGCCAGCAATAACACCGTTCAAATCCAGTCCAGATGTTTCGGTATTTCACTCCCTTTTGGATCGCTGTTATCGAGCGTGCCACTGATCTCTGCGTGATAACGCCTTGCGTGATCTGAGACAAGCAGCGGCTTCATCTGCACCATTTGACAAGCATAAAGCAATGGGCATATTTGCACGAAGCAAACACTATAAAACGATATTTACTTGCAAGAGATAAATGGTGTGTGAATACTTGAAAGGCTGCTGGCTCTATTCATTACAGCTGCACCCGTACCGTACTCTTGACGCTTTTCTTTTCATTTTCATCCAAAAGGTATAAACAGTGCTAATACAAGAATGCATATATTGTATCACTAATAATATATACATGATATATGCATTATTTTCAGGGTTGGGAGGGTTATTTTTAAAATGTATTCCAGTACAGTTACTACTAGGTACTTCCCAGCGGCACCCGGCTGGTCGGCAGAAGAAATGACCAAGCGCCATTACTGCATGACAGTTCAGTCAAGTTCAACTATAGAACTAAGCCTAAGCTCATGCATTATTGACTTATTATTGTTTATGCTCCACTACAAAATATTAAGCAAGGAAAGCAGGTTGTGTTCACCCATTGTTGGGGTTCACACAGTGGAGCAGCTTGATAAGAGAAAAATATGAGTGCACATCAACACGGCCCAGAGAGAGAACGTGTTCATGTCATATTTATGTCACGTACTTTGTTGTTGTGCCAGAACTTTCCGATACTAAATGGTTAGTTGCTTATTTGAATACGCTAGAGGCCATTCTCATTAGAAATGCATTTATTTGAAATGTAGCCCCAGTTTCCATCAAGTTTCTGTCCTTCAAAGTCCATCAGTAGTGTCTTATGGCATTGACTGTTGGCAGCAGGCAGCAAACATGTCCTCTTATGAATTCGATAGGAGTGAAAGCCCTTCAGGAACAAGCAGGTGTTCCTCCCATCTGACCGTCCAGGATCAGTCCTCTTCTGAGGAAGTCTGCGCTCCTTCATCGTGAACCTCTCTGTAGGCCGCCAAGGGGCCGCCGTCAGGACAGTAGCTCCCCATGGACATCTTCAACCCCTCGGACAGTTTCTGTGCTGCCAGCTTGGCCTGCAGCTCCTAACGTGAACCACAACACATGGCTTGGCTCGACAAGCGAGATTCAATGTGCGGCCCGAGACTTTAGAGACAGTCATGGACTGGCTAACGGGGTCCCACGGGTTTCCATGAGTAGAAGCATTACTTCCATTCTGCGCATGCAGTCCGTTACTGGCTAAATGCTGCCACCTAGAGCTCTTTGGAGGATATGACATGCAAAGACGCATGACTCAGACAGAGCGATTTCGAACGGCCGACCCTCCAGTTACTGAACGACCCGCTCTACCGCCTGAGCCATGGCCGCCACCTTACGAATTATGGCATTGAATCTTAACTGATGAGTAGCCGGTCTAATATGTGTTAAACAGAACACTGGCAGTCGAGGCAGGCAACAGAGGCAGAGCCTGCCTGCCATGTAAAAAGTACAAAATAAAGTTTATATTTTATTAGAAAAAATAAAGATTAGCTAATATTGTTTCTATTAATCTATATAGCTACAATAAATTAATCATATATCATTGAATTCTTTACTGAATTGACACAGAATGGTTTGTTAGAAATACCAGACGTAGTTATGACAGCCGACGTGGAGGTAATTTTATAATTGAGGCTTTCATAACATACATATACAATATCAAGGTAAAACAAAACGTTTAATGTAAAAGCAGTGCTCAGCAAAAAAAAAAAACAGTAACAACAATGAATATGATCTTATAATAAATATACTTTTGTTGTTCTTACAATCACATTTTTGAACAGTGTGAAATTGATTGAATCCTAATTAAGAGCTTCAAAAATAATGGCTCTAATTGAGTCACCAGTGAAATACTGGCTAAACTATTTTTGTTTTTTTAATATACAGGGTCCGGCAAAATGATATGACACATTTGTAGGTTTAATAAAATGCAAATAAATTAAAGAAACAAAAGTGTTTTTCTTTTTTCTTCGAAACGTACATATGCCATTTTGTTTTGTTTTGTTTAATTTCATTTTTGCTTTGTTTTCGAATAATGTTATTTTGTTTCGTTTCAGTTGCTAACATCAATTGGATCGGTGAGCATCGCGCTTTCAAACGCTTTTGAAACGAAATTCAAATCAAAAGCACTGCCAGAACTCCAGAAAATGTGGCAGCAGTGAGACCAAAATAACATTATTCGAAAACGAAATGAAACGAAACAGAACAAAATGGCATTATATAAACTTTTTGAAGAAAAAAATTGCTTTGTTTCTTTAATTTATTAGCATTTTATTAAACCTACAAATGTGTCAGACCATTTTGCCGAACCCTGTATATTTTATATCAAACATCAGAGGAGACAAATATGTTAGGGGACAAATATGGGAAAATTCATAAAACTCTAGCCGATAAAAAAATTTTGATTTTCATACTTGGGTAAAGAAGAAAAATGCGTGTTACCTGTAAGAATGGACTAACCTGTTGTTTCTTTGTCTGTGTTCTCAGTAGGTCAGCAGACTCCTGCAGAGACAGAAGCTGGGCTGGAGTGTGGTAGAGAGGAGGCAGCTTTGCGGCCGTAACGTCGTCCAGGTGCTTTTTGTCGCGTTCCCTCCGAGCCTGCTCAGAGAGCGGAGACGAGCCTTCGGACGACTGGCCGGGTGATAAGGACCCAGATGGAGAGTTGCTGCTTTTGTCTGGCAGCCTGCAAAGTCACAAAAGCAAAACGGTCACAAGGATACCGAATGACATTTACACTGTTGCTATATTTTGATAATAACTTTTTGGCTCTGCTCACTGGTTTGGTTTGAATTTTTGCCTTCCGGGTGTCGTGTTCTCTGTCCTTTCCAGGACGGTTACAACATGAGGCTTCTTTGGCGTTTGCTTTTTGAAAAAGTAATTGTCCGTCACAGTGGTTTTGACAGGATCCTTGTCTTGGTCACCGGTGCCAGTGGAGATTGTAACCCGTTCCAAGACCTCCGCAAGGTCGCTTTCTTTTGTCACAACAAAATTCAGAGAGGCCCCGGGGGAAGCCATCGCCATGGTTTCAGCAGTGTCTTCTTCCTCCTCCTCCCTCATATGAACGCAGGGGTCAGTCTGTTGTGATGCTGCTCCCTCATTTTGCTCAGCACGATGCTGCCCAGTGAAGGCACGACGATACTTGGACTGAAACTCTGCCCTGGCTGCTGACACCAAGCTTTGCTTCCGTTCCTCCTCATCACGGCGTTCAATAGCGAGGCGTATCCTCTCCGCAAAGTCCCTTAATCGCTTTCCCTTGTCAGGGAGAGACTTTATTAATCTCCTGCAAACAACAAAAACACAAAACAGTTGTGCAAAACTGTCCATAATTGTTACAGTGGCTTACAATTCTGGCTGAAGCTATGGAGGGTTTTAATTTTAAATTTTCGTACTGTACGTCAATGACGTCAATGCATTTATTAATTTGATAAGAATTGATTGTTAGACAATATACATAAGTGCATGTGGGGTGCGGGTATATATTTTGTCCACTGTGGACGCCATACTCAAGCCCTGCACACTTTACAATGTGGCCTGAGAGTGGCTGATGACCATTGAATATATATAAATGACGTCAATGCATTCACTCACAAGTGCTGCAGGGCAAGTATTTTCAAATTAGTTTATGTGAACGCATGGTCCCAGTCTGTCTGATTCAGTTGGTTACACATCAGGCTGTCAATTGTTGTGTGGCAACACCTGTCTCCATTTGTTGAGCGTCTAACCTGTTTTGTGGGCCTATAGAGACCAGTGACACACCTCGTTGTGTAACCATATTGTTCTATTTTTAATTAAAGGGTATTTTACTGTCTGCAGTTATGTGATTTGCTGTTTGAAACTTAGCCAACTTGTGTGGCGGTTTGCATGTTCTGCATGGTAGAACAACCAGAGTGCACATAAGAGTGACTGACTTGTTTGTTTGTTTGTTTGTTTTTTTCTGGGGGGGGGGGGGTTGTCATGGTGACACTTTAGGCCCTCTATTACAGTACAGGACCAACTGGTAGGCATGTTTTAGCCTACTACTAGACAAGGTCGTTCAAGTTGTGCGCTCAAACTGTTTTCCTAAACAGCAGACTAGTAGCATTGTACATGGAACTGAAGATGGATATCAAGGACATAATCGCTCAAACTGAATTCTAAATCCACCTAACTTTTCATATCATTCTAATACCTCCAGCCTGGTTATCATCGTCTGAGAGTAGTCAAGTGTACTTGGGTCTTACTTGTCAGCAAGGATGCTGTTCTGTCGCAGAAGTAGTTCGTGGAGTTGCTCTCTGCTCTGCTTGTTCAAGTCTCCCACCTGTCCCTGGCGCTCCGACATCCTGACGAGCTAAACAAGCTAAGCCACAGCCGCTGGCAAAAAGCGGGAACACGCGGCACTTCTCAACGTGGCATTCCTCATGAAAACAATCGTCCTCCTTGAATCTGTAGGGGTTCCTAAGCCGTTGTGTGGAGGAGGAAACTACATAAAATCAGTTAAAACAGACATGTTTTGTTGGAATCGAAGTGAAAACATTTCAAAGTGGGACTCGTCTTCTTCGGTATATTCAACACGATTGGGGAATGTATTCGAGCGCCCTCTGCAGGCGATGTACTGAAACCACTTTCTTTAAATTAGAATACAAACAAAAAATCTCCTATGTAAAACACACAAAATACTAAAATAATCATTCATGCGCTTTTTTTCATTCTTTATTATTCATAACAGTTTTAACTAAAACTAATACAAATAAATTATTGAACAAATGAATAAAATTATTTTGAAAATATAACAAGTTTTGAAATTAATTAACCCACGATTTAAAACAATGAATTAGATGTTTGAATGTACTATATATGCAAACGTTTCTACTTAACACATTTCAGTTTTTTTTTTGTTTTGTTTTTTACAGTTTGGGCTCTAAATTAACCTATCATTTAATTAGATAAATGTTTCCATTTTAATTGACGATTTTTAAAAGGGAAAAAAACATCAACAAACATCACAGGATTCTTGATTATGTACATTTAGAGTCACCAACCCTTTTAAAATGAGGACTTTAGGTTTTGGGTACTCATGAAAGTGAATAAATAAATAAATAAATAAAATGAATAAATTGATACACATTTCTGAAATGACAAGTTTGCTCAAATTACTTTAATTATATAGTATTATGAATTGAAAACAGTTGATGATATCCATGTTATTGAAGAAACCTATCATGTTAATAATTTGTCACATTGTCAAAAACAAATAACAATATAGAAAACATAAATGTCAAAATACAATACTTTATTTCTATAAATCTGCAAGTATTTACATTTTCAAAGGATTGCTTCTACAAAATCCAAAATCACAACGCCCCAATCATGGACATCAACATAAAGGTTGAGTACATTTACTTTATAGTCACTGTTAAAATGAGGCGGACTGGTTACTCATCCAGTGGATTTTGCTTGTGTCTGTGGCTCACAAATGGCAGTCATTATATATAGTGATTATTACCAACAATTTCATCTCAAACATGCCAGGTTGCATGTATGTAAAATGTTTTTTAATATGTATTCCCACCCCCAAAGGCACATCACATGTAAATAAATATGTTGTACATAAGGTAAAAACTACAGATAGAAAATGTTTTTTTTATTATTATTCATGCGGCGCCAATATACATTTTTTCAAGAAAATTTACATAGTAATTTTTTTTTCTTTCCCCCTTCAGTTCATTTGAGCAGTGTGGGCTACATTCATTTCAAAGAAGCTAAACATAGTCCTTAACAATACTATTTACAAAATGACTCACAATATGAGCTTATATACACGTACAGTATGAAATTTCATATCATAGTAAATCAACTATAATTCCAATGTGTTCACAAAGTTAGATAGCCAAATGAGTCAAAAGAAATGTAAAAAAAGGAATAAATCAAAGTAAACGTACAATGCTGTTTTGTCTAGTAATTTCTCAAGACACATCGTAATTGCCTGTACTGTTTGTATGTAAATAACAGATTTTCTATAAATAGTATAATGTTTTATTGTATTAGTCATACAACAAAAAGGTTTCAGTAGAAAAGAGTCAAGGTTTTCTACAATCCTTTTCTCCATACTTACCACTGTTATACTTTGTGTTTATAGCTATAGTTTTTTGCTTCTACATTTCCATGTACAGTAAACTCCCTCTCCATCGCAGGAATTTAATCATAATTTACTGGGTTACACGGTATGGTTTGATTGAACCTTCTGGTCTACGAAATAAACAAACTGCAAATTTTGTTTTTTGTTTTTTATATGTATCAGTTTCACAGTAAATGTCAATCCGATTGAGTGCCGATTGACCAAACCTAGAATACAAGTTAGCAGACTTGCTGTGCATGCCAACATAACGAGCATAACAACAGGTTCACGACATGTTGGCTTGAACTCAAACTTGCTCAAATTTAGTTTTGTTTATGGCTGGTGTCTTTGGACAAAACTTAAATACATGTACAGAATTTATTTACAGAAATATGACATGGCATATGTAAACATAAACAAAGCCTAAACATGGGCTACTGTCTTAAAGACAGTTCATGTAAAATTTAAGACAATGAAGATGTTCACCGTACAGTATACTAAAATTGCTGCATCCTCTCCAATCACTCTATTTTGATGTTTGCTGTCATTTCCATTAATTTCGTGAATGGCGTATCAAAATACGCAACCCCCGATCTTGTTCTCCTTTTGTCTTGATTCAATGCCATCTGAGTGTCTGTTTCAGCGTCCACCTCGTCAATGGGCTGGCTCTCGTAACTTTGGGATTCCGATGACACTCGGGTGGAGGAGTACATTTCGATCTGGGGCGTCGGGTTGGCCTCAAGGTAGCGGCTGTACTCAACCGGCGTGTAGCGAAGTAAACTGGACTCCACCCTGCTGGGAGGAGGGGCGTTACGCTTCAACGTCCTCGATTGAGTAACCGTTGTAAGGAAGAGGGAAGGACGGCGGAGAGGAGGCTCATCTGATTCTTGTGTGGGTGAAGATGGAGGCAGTGTGGGTGAAGATGGAGGCAGTGTGGGTGAAGATGGAGGCAGTGTGGGTGAAGATGGAGGCAGTGTGGGTGAAGATGGAGGCAGTGTGGGTGAAGATGGAAGCAGTGTGGGTGAAGATGGAGGCAGTGTGGGTGACGATGGCGGTGATGTTGGAGACAAGGGGGGTGTGGGTGATGAGGGAGGTGTGGGTGAAGAAGGCAGTGGAGGGAGGGGAGGTTGTATAGGTGATAAAAAAGGTTCAGGAGGTAGTGAAGCGTCGTATGTATATGGATCTGGGGGTGGTGGAGGAGGTCGCATTTGTGGCGGAGGCGGTATGACAAATAACGGTTGTTTGGATGGAAGGAGATCTCTAGGATGAAGACGAATTGGTTCATGCAGATTAGGAGATTCAACATCATGCCCCGGTAATTCTTCAATTCTGTTCAAACAGTCATGCATTAAACAAAAGAAGGCCCGCTGTTTCATTGCCACACCGCATGAACAAAACACTCCACTCAACGGTGCTTCTTACCTTGGAAGAGGGTTGCAGACTTGTCCTATCTTCCCAAAGTCCAAATCCTCTTCTTCACTACTCTGTGTGGACATAAAATACTTGAGCTTGTCTTCTAATTCATTATTCTAGGAAAAGGAAAACAGGAAACAAGACTGTCATATTCATGCAAAGACTGCAGTCACCACATACCAAAGTCCATTGCTCAAAGTTCAGGCGATCCAGGGGTCAATACCAAAAGAACAGTTAACCGCACCAGCCCGGATTAAATACACTGACACGCTCACACTCGCGTACACACACACATACACACAGACAGTCTTACCTCACACTCCACAATCGCAATTCGGTCCAGCAGCTCTGAGATGAACATGTCCTTCTCTGCAACTTGAGCTCGTAGTTTTTGCACCTTCACCGTTTGAAGAAGAAAACTCAGATAATCATACCACATTAAGTTACAGTTATAACTTTCGCTTGTATCGTCTTATTTATTTTTATTATCGTATCATCATTATTTATTTATATTTTTGCATTATTAGTTATTTTTATTTTGTATTATTATATTATTGCTTCATAGCAAGAAGTTGCTGGAGTTGAAATGCTCTTTTGAGTAACAAGTTAGCATACTGTCAGTATTCTGTGCAATGCCAAAAGTTGATGGATCCTTTGTGAT
The DNA here is from genome assembly GCF_024217435.2 of Syngnathus scovelli. Lineage (NCBI taxonomy): Eukaryota > Metazoa > Chordata > Actinopteri > Syngnathiformes > Syngnathidae > Syngnathus > Syngnathus scovelli. Next base: position 14,626,095 of record NC_090850.1, read on the forward strand.
TTGTAAGGGCAGTTACCATTCACCAATAAGATATTTTTAACTGAGAACATTTTTAGTGTTATGTTTTAAACCTAAAATATTTGACCGGAAGGGTTTTTTTTTCAAGTCTGTTTGTTCTCGTTTCTTTGTGACAATGAAAACAAAAAGGGATGGGGGGTGACACATATGAAGCAATACATGATTCAATTGGCTTCCTAGAAAAAAAAAATACATGACCACAAATGACCTCCCTCACCTCCTCAATCATTCCTTTGACCTTTCGCTGTTGGCAGAAGACCATGTCGTTCAAGTGCTTGATTCTCTCTCGAAGACCTCCAGCTTCCCTTTGCAGCTCATGTGACCTGCCAAATACCAGCAGTCATCGATAGCTTCAACTGCTCTGAGCTGATGTCGCACTCGCCGAAACAAAACTCGGAAAGCAGTGTTTACCAAAACTTGCCTTTCCTCTTTGGACACTGATCAGATATTCAACTTATTGTCTTCCCATTGTGGACATTGATGGAATACCTTTTGGCTACAGCTCCATCGGTTGCATCGCTCCTCTCTAACAAGCGAAGACGCCGTTCACATTCCTGCAGCTTCTGGTGGAGTTGACTCTTTTCCTGTGGGATTGCTCATATGACTCCCATGCATGTAATATATGGTTGTTGTTTTTTTTTTTGCAACGGTTACCGTCCCCATGCAGTCCACCAAGCGCTCAAGTTCACCAATCCTCAGATCCCGCTCAGCAATTTTGGCCTCTGCGATCCTGATATTCATCTCAGCTTCTTCTAATCGTCTGATGTAGTCGTCCAGTTGTGCCTGTGTAAACAAATACATAGAACAAAAATGTTTTTGCTCTGACGTCGCTTTGAAATTTCCCAACACATGTTCGTATGAACCGTGTATTTGTGTCTCTTGGCATTGATCAGAAAGTAAATAGTGCAGACCTGGAGTATTTCAATCTCCTCCCTGTGTTTCCTTTGCTCTTCTTGCAGCTTTTCCTGGTAGTCCCTTTCGAGCGCCGCAGAGAGCTCCGTTAGGGCCCTACTGTTGGCCTCTCGTGTAGATTCCACCTGGAAAGCAAAAGCGAGAAAAGAAAAGTGCTGTGAGCAGGGTGAGCTGATGTGAACTGATGATGCTGGATGATGAAATGAGTTCGTTCTACAAGCATGGGATTAATTAAAGGGAAGGAAAAGTGAGTGACATTTCCACAAACTTCACTGGCTGTATGCTGAAAAATCATTCAACCCCCTTTTTTCTGTGTTGATAAATGAATAGCATTGTTTTGTGAAATCATTTAAATGTCAGTGAAATGCAATTTACCTTCTTCTCCACTAGGTAGTGCAATCGTATCACACTTTCTTACGTGGGAATTCATGGAAATATGTAGAAGGTGTCTGGTAGGGGGAGCCTGGGCATATTTATGGCTCAGGTGTTGTAAATTTACTTATTTACATCCTAGGAAACATTTATTTTCTGTTTTTGTATTCAGACATAAGCTATGTATAACAGCATTGCATAGGCACCACCTGATGGCATCTTGGTGCCAAGGTACTATTGAATTGAAGTGAATTGATGAGCTTCATTTAGACAAAAGTATCCCTTTGCCGCCAGAATGTGGTGTGTCGAGCTGCTCTTGATACTTGTAAACAATATGTGTCTTTTCTCGCACAATCCCGCACAACTAGTCCAACGTCTCTTATCAGACTATTCCGAGCAGCCCAACTTGCCACACCAGTCCAAGTGACATTTTTCAATGAATGTGTCAGAGCAGGTCCTTCCACAGTGATGTCAACAAAGAGCGGTTGAGGCCTAAAAGATGAACGAACAACCTACCTCAAGTCTGAGCGTCTGGTTTTCGGCATGCGCTGCGGCCAGCTCTCTCTCCTTATCTCGGAGCTGTTCTTGTGTTTTCTCACAAGTGGTCCGCAAACTATTCAACTCTTCCCTTGCGTCCATACGATTCTGACAGTTCTCCAGAAGAGATTTCTGCCGAGGCAACACAACTGTTCTCAGCATACAACTCCGTATGTCTTTACATGTGCAAAGACAAAGTTTGTTACCTGCAGGCCAATATTGGATGACATTAGGGAGCTGTTCATCTGATCAAATCTTTCCATTGCTGCAGTGCGGACCCTCACTTCAGATTCCAGACTTCTGCGTTGGGAGTTGGAAGTCTATAAACCACACACAGGTGTTGTTCACAATTAGCAAATTATATCAATACACACATCTACACTCATGTGGAAGATGTGCCTTTCCTCCATTCATTTCATGACAAAAATGTTCTCAGTGGCTCAATTTTAGTACATGCTGAGATATACTTTGGACACCTCTGACATCAAATGACAGTAAAGCGTGATTGCGATGATCACGTGATGCTTATCTCACCTTTAGTTCCTGCGAGAGCTTGTGCACAGATTGCTGCATGCCTCCAAACTGGCCGTACATGCGCTCTCTGACCTTCTCCAGAGAATCTCTCACCTGCATAAACGCATCGAGATGAAGCGCGCAGATCAAATCTGTTACCTGAGCGCATATCACCGCAATGTGTCGTACAGCGTTGTGTTGGTCCTCCGCTCACCTCCTTGATGTACTTCATTTCTTCATGAAGGTGACTGACGGTCCACTCACGCGCCATCACTTGCTGTTCCCTGTCAGCATTGTTACTCTGCACTACGCCGTACATTTTGGGCCCGTGATGCTGCGGCGAGGTCTCGGCCTGCCCATTGGTCATTTCACCCAGGTGCTGAGGGAGACAAGAAAAGAACACACTGCTCAGGTTTCTTCCAGCTGGGACTGTCACTGTGCGCATGTGTGCATGTGTGTGTGCGTGTGTGCTAGTATCCTCACTATTAAAACTAGTCAACACACTAGTAGAATGATTACACAGCACTACGTGAACGGCTGTGTCTTACTTGACTATTACATTCTTTCCACTATTAGCGATACTTTTGGCCTACTATTACATATGTAACTAAATCATGTGTTGAACTAGGTCCAACTAGTAGGTATGTGCCATGCAGTGGTAGATTACTGAGCCCTGCAAGTTGCACCAAAATACTCACTCACAGTCTTGCCTCACTAGTAACATGCAGTTGTCCGTCCAGTATACCAAAGTTGACTGACTTGGATGGATGGATGAATGGATGGACGGACAAAGAGTGTACTAGTACATGGACCTTTAGCTGGGTATCAGCTATCAAATAAATTCTCAAACGGGTTTCCATGAGCACACTACCTCTTGGAACCCTTTATGCTCCCCAAGTTGTGTGCACAACATCAGATATTTGCAGCACTGTTTCTGCTCAACAGTGGAAACAGGACGTTGTGAACGGATGTTTAAAAAAAAAAAAAAAAAAAAAAAAAAAGAAAGCTGAATTGTGGGTGTCATGTTTCTGCAACCCAGAACATGAGCTGCTGTCTCGTCTGCCTTTTGGGTCTCCAGCAGCCGGATGAGCCACAGCAGACAGCAAATATTGAATGTGCCATATTCAAATGTGGTCTATTTCTATGTGTGGTCTGATGATTCTTCTTTGTGCTAATCATATGTTTATATTGCATCACATTGCAAATGGGTGAGATAAACATTAAGAAACGTACACATACTCGAATCTGCCACAATTTACAGTAAACTCATTTTAACTCACTTGACAGCAGTTAAGCAGCAGCTTAGCACATAGGAAAAAAATTAATGATAACAGCCTTTAAATTTCTAAATCAACAATCTCAAGCTTGTATTCTTTATCCTCTGGAAAAAAAAAGACAAATATTACAACTATTTAAACAGTTGAGAAACTCTTCATTTGTGATGACATGAGTGTATCAACCTTATGTCTATTTCAAAGCCATTTTTTTTTCCTTATACAATACATGCGTACCTAATGTTTTGGCCAGTAGGTATATATGGAGTGCTGTGTCTATTATTTATGCATCTTGGACTGTACCTGCTTGGGTGATTCTCTGCCAGGCGGCCTCTCTCTTTGAATAATGCCATTCCTCTTCTTCCAACCATCCTGCATAGATCAGCAATATTAGCATGAAGCAACGCTGGCTCATCATTTAAGTTGGAAAATGATTGAAAACATGTTTTGTTTTAGTGTCAACAAACATCTAAACTAACATTCCAGGCTTGTTGCCCATTAAAGGAGACATCAGTCTTCACCTGGAGAAGAGATAAAGAATGAAGAGGACCAGAACAAGGAGAGCAGTGTTGTCGTATGGACACAGGCCAGCTCCTTATTTTTTCATCACTTCACCTGACTCCTGAGTAAAGGCTCCACTACCGACTTTTTCTTTAAACCTCTCAATAACAGAAGAATAAATGCCAACTCTGACTGTTACAATGCGTTTAAATACACAATCCTTGACAGTGACTACTTGGTTTTATGTCACCGAAACCAAAGCCGTGTGAATTTGTCGCAAAGGGAGTGAGTATAAGTACAAACAACTTAAATACTGGTCTTTGAATTAATTACATGCTCGCCCAATAGTAAAACACTTTACTGTGTTGTTGTGTGTGTGGAACAAAGGTTCCTCTGTATCGCATGACTTTATCATGAGCGAGACAAAAAAACAAAGAGTCTTCATATAACAGGCAGTCAAGGCCACTTGGGGGAGGAAATGGACTTTTGTGGAAATACATTCCAATGCACTCAGTGTGGCAACTTCTATGTGTCTCATGGCACATGTTATATGTACATTTTGTGCCAGATTGCTGTAAACATATTTCTAAAGTAAATGTACAATATAGTTTTTACAAGGGCCATTAAACAATTCATAAAAAGTGATATTTTAATTTTGAATACGGATTCATGACGAAGACAACGTCAGAAAATATACGAATTTATTTTACATACTTGTACCTCAGGACGAACATTAATATTACAAATATTTGTGGTACAGCATAGGGACCCACGCTCGGTCTGCCTTGGTCTGCCCACGACAAAAATGCCCGTAAGCACACGTGTTGTTAAAGACTAATGTCCCATAACCTTGTTAAATGATCTGGGCTATTGAATTTGGCCTTTTATATATGAGTAAGTAAGTTAGTGAGTAAATACTGTGAAGCACTTTTCAGAAGACACAAATTTCTTTACATGGTTAAACTACATCAATAAAAATAATAAGTCCTACTGGCTTGGCTGCATCAACAAATGTGTTATTAACTCCCTTTAAGAATGTTAAAAAATGTTTTATTTAATGCTGATGGTCATTTCATTGTATAACAAGTTCAACCTTGGCAAAATTAAGCATTTGCATTCTTGTGTCTTTGACCTCAGTGTCTGATTTTAACTTTGATCTCCATGCAGAGGACACAAGGAAGTCATCTTATAACCTCAAGGAACTTTGCTTATATGTTGAATCAGCTCAGCGTTGACGGCTATCTGCCAAGGAGCACAATAGCGGCCGCACTGCTTCAGCACTTGGCCGGAAATCCTCCGGCGTGCAGCGAAGAATTCATTGTGTGAAGGAGAAGGAAGTCTGTCAATGACATTGGAGAGTAAAGCGACTTTCATTGCACTTGATCACTTATTAGTGGTTTGTGCCAGTGATGTGCCAATGTTGATTTTTTTTAAACCTTTATTTAAATACAATTTGTGTTGAAGTTTTATGTGTAATTTGTTTAATTGAACTTTTTTCCAAATTGAAGAGCCGAGTTAATGTGAAAACTCAAGCTGAGTTTCTTTCTTTCTCTCGCTCACACACGCACACGCACGGTAGTAGGCCGTTTACCACACATGAAGTTCAGCGTCTTCTTCGTGCTCCTTGCAAGAGTTTTTAGTTTGTATTTGTGTGTGCATGCGTGCGTAAGTGTGAGACTGCCCATTCAACAAACAGTTGAAAGGACATCAGCGACCCATCACTTATGATTTACGGCCTCGAGTTTTTCCCAGAGGAACCAAAGGTGAGTTCATGGACAGAAAGGCTGGCTGTGATGTCATCATGAGAATTGACAGAAAATCCTTGCACTTAAAGTCACTTTACCACTTCAAGTTACAAATATATTTTCTGTATTGATATATCACATACCTACTGTTTTTTTTTTTGTAAATAATAAAAAACATCTACAAATGACGTGGCTCATCTGGCTTCTTACTAAATACAACAGTCAAACAGCTCCATCATAATGAGCCATGAAACCGCATTGTGATCTTTGCACGAGCTAAAGATATCAATGCGTGTCCGTGTCATTACAGGCACACCAAACACGTCATTATAGGCGGCAAACGTGTTCCTGGCCTGTCACTGTTCTAACAAGATGTCGTCCCTTCCAACTCGTGACCACACCCTCTGGAAGGGAAACATGCTCACAGATTATCGCACTGCATTATCAGGGTGCGTGTGTTTCGGTCACAGTCCTGTCGGGTCAAAGTTCTCACTCAAGGCAATCACTTCTACGTCAGGGTCCTAAACAGACCCATCACAACTACTTGACGAGTCATCTCGTCATGTCGTATCCATACAAAGGTGGGGACACCCATTGCAAACACCCACGCAGCCGTAGCGCCTGCAGCGTGTACACACAGTCAACACACACAAGAAGCACTCATCATTAAACACGCAATACAACAGGCAGAAAAAAAACAAAAAAACAGGCAGACTGTATGTCTGCAGACAGCAAATTAAATGGGAGCGATTTGGAAAAAGTAGGTGACAAATGTATAGTCGCTATTCTGCATCATTTTGTAGATTTCTCCGGGGAATCTATTCTCCGTCATTCGCTGGGACAAAAAACAAATCCCTTCTCAGTGATTTTGTGCTCAGGCCAAAGCAATAACAGTATTTCTTTGACGTCATTTTGTCGCATCTTGCTGTCAAGGGAACAATGTTGAAGTGAGGTGAGGTGTTTCGTTCAGAGAAAAGTTTTGCAGTGGTGTTTTGTAAAAAGACTTGGACAGTTTCAAGTCCATCTTTGGGGTTTGACCTGTGGAGACCTTAATACTGTTTCATTCCAACTTTGTTCCTTTTTTACAATTCTCATATCCTTCTTCTCTTCCTTCTTTCTTAAATGAAAGTCAATTTAAAAAACATACAGCTACTTTTAGCCCTCCCTGCACAGTACATGAGATGGTCAATAGAGCTTCAGTTGTCCTCTAGTATAATGTGAAACACATGTAGGCATTGTTGGACACGCCCTTCAGTCATGATTACACAACGCAGACCAGACATCTTGAGGAGATTTTTGATGAAAGTCTTTTCAGTCAAGGAAGCGCACTACGGTAAAATGTGGAATTTCGGCAATGTATCAAAAAGAAAAAAAAAAAGGGGGGGGGGGGGGTCACTCACAGTTGCTGGATTAGCAGCTTTGTGTTCCTTCTTGGCATCTTCCGGATGCAGAGTCAACCTCAGGCGAGTGATTGACCTCTGAAAAGAAAAAAAGAACTTGTGATGAATTCTCACATTTCAAGAAATATAAATTAAGACTCCGGCAGTGTTTTAATACTTTCAAATGATTTACCATGGTTATCTTCTTTATACAATTGTGACACTGTTAAGAATGTTACAAAAATATTAAAAATGCATGTGAAAAAACATTCTTTATTAAATATAAATAATGTTATGGTTCATAAATATTAACATATATTGTATATATATGTATATTAGATATACCTTCCTATAATATATGATTTAAATAATATACACATGAACAGAATGAAGTCAAATGGAAATATGACATCTGAAAAAGTACATGCATGTTTTTATTATAGAAATGCAAACAACTGATTCAAATGATCAGGATTGTTATCAAGATTCCTCAGACATTGGCGATGAGCTCAACAGTTGAATCAGGTGTGTTGCAAGCAGGGAACGTGGAAGACGGCTTAAAAAAGTGGCCTTTAAGGACTGGCGCTTGACATGCCTGGCCTGAAGTATCAATGGCTGGCATCAGCAGCCTCCACAAATACAATGACTGGATTGACACAAATAGAAAATATGTATACCTCCATATCCCCAATAATAATAATAAGAAGAAACCAAATTTATATATTTTTTTAAACTCAAACTATTTTTGTTTGTTTGCCTCGTTCCAGTAGCATGTGACATCCACATTCATGACACGTTACCTGAGCCTTGAGCACATGTATTACTTATTCATGTAAATAATCTACACATTAATTATAGTCATAAATATTAACTTTTTACTATCAACAATTAATAAGTAACACCTTATTTTTTTTTAAAGCCGGTTATGTCAGTCCATTGTTGCAATAATGACAAGTGGTCAGCCTGCAGCTCACTGGCCTCGCCTAACAAGCTCTTCTTGTACACATCCTGCTTTACGCACATTGTCCAGATGCATTGAGCAAAAACAGGGGGGGGGGGGGGGCACATCGTTTTGCAAAATAAAGCACGGACATTGGACAAGAACACCAAAGCTATCTGTAAGACAGAGTAGATGCCCTCTCACTGTGGGACTTCTTACCTCGCTTCTGGACTCTGGCGAGTCAGCAGTGGTGGTGGTGGTGCTGGAAAAGGTACGTCGCGACCCGTAGTGAAGCATGTCTCCGCCTGTGTCCACTCCACGATCCCACCGTGTGTGTCCCCAGCCCCTCTTTCCCCTCCTCCTTTGTTGACCCTCCTCCCACTCTTCCTCTCACGACTCCTTCCTGAGTTGTGCTCCAACTCTCAGAGGCACCATAGGGAAATCCTTTCTCGTCCGGTGAGGTGATCGGGTCGGCGTGAATCAGTGCAAAGGTCCCCACTCAGCAGAAGCACAGCGGGGTCATGATCCGATTCCCGGCTGGTGAGTCCCTCGGCAACTAGGCTTGCTGTCTTTCTGTCTGAGCTCCCATCCGACCTGTTGAGCCACATTTCACCTTCCTGCCTCTTCTGTGAGAGAACAGGCATCGCAGAGGGCGGGGTGCATGGGCCGGGTCGGGCCGGGTCCTCCCACTCGGCCCCGGGCAGGTGCAGCGCCTAGGTGACAGGCTGACAGCTGCATGCGGCTCATGTCACCGGAAAGAATCTTGACACTATCTTGACACAATGAAATGTAACTCGAACGTTCAACTCCATGACGACGGAAGAGAAACAATGTCGCCAAAAGGAAGAAATGAAATGCGGGCTGTAAAAAATGTTAATGCATCGAATCTATATTGCTCGCTAGCCAATCACAGGGCACATACTAGAGACAAACCAGAATGTCACACACGGACACTTTGAGAGTCTTCAATGAACCTTTTGGAATGTGAAAGGAATCCACAGTACCTAGACGAAACCTACACAAGCAACAAAGAAATGAAACACCTGACTGTAAGGCATAACTCCAATATGTGCTGATGCCATAATAACACATTTAAACTGTAATCTGTAATAATATGGAATACATTTGACCTAAAAATGGCGTAGATGTTAGTGTTTATGTATAACGTAACACAAGCAGGACTGTCAAAAGGGACTCAGTGTGGCACCTGTTACAGGTAATGAATCATTGATGAGCGTGGCATGATTTTTTAATGTCCCCACTGTGTGAGTGTATGTCAACAGGCAATCATAGTTACAAGCAGCTCACATTCCTACCCTCCTGACACTCCCTGCATATGGAACAAAAAGTGGAGGAAGTGATAGTGAAAACAGTTCAAACCCCTAAAGCAATAAGTCCTTCCTTTCATGCGATGGAACTGGAACCACAAAATAATAATACAAGTGGTATGCAGGCTCGATTTAGTGAATGTGTAACCGCACATCAAACACTTATGCAATAGGTCAACAAGTGAATGGTCAAGTCACGTGGAGGCCTGTCACATAAACATACGTACCTTACATCCACACATACATTCACACACTTACATTTTCATTCAAGTTTTATGTTCCGTTCCTCCTGTTTACTTTTCTTTTACTGTTTTCACAATGACTTTGAGTGCTCCAAAGTCAATTCAAGGCAAATATTTTTTTATAGCCCTTAATCAGAAAACAATATTACATCAAAGGCACCTATAAAAGTAAAAGATATGAGGTAGGTAAAACTTAAGTACTTCTGACATTATTGATGGTGGGAGAGTAAGTTCAAAATTGACTTTGGCGATTCTGGTATTTGGGTAACAATATCAATTTAAAAAAATGCAATATGCTTGCTAGAAGTTTTAAAATGTTTTTCAAAAACGTCCATATGGGACTTGGGCAACTATGCTACAGACCCCTTCAAAGTTTGTAAACAATGTGACATTATGGGGCATGGCTTTTCCAGAGGCAAAATCATGCAGTGTGCTTGAAATAGCATATTTCAACAGAACATTAAACCATGAATACATCACATTCAGGCAGTAGAATATCATTTTATGTTATGTAGAGAATCATGAATATTTTAATAAGTAAAACAAAGTGTGCAGTTTGGCATGATGATCATGTTAACAGTAAATGTATTTATTATTATTGTATAATAATAATAATAATAATAATAATAATAATAATAATAATAATAATAATAATAATAAAATGGATATAGTGTAGTTAAAAATAAATATTACAATTCCACAAAATATGTTCGTAAATTTTGATGTCGTGACTTACAAGTTTTCAGAGATATAAGCCAGCGCTTGGCTGGTTTCTTTATTTTGACTTGTAGGCAAAAGGCAGCCAACACAAGCAGCAGTTTGCCAGATGGTAAACAAGTCTTCGAAAAAAGCAGACATCTGTAACATACGGATAGAGGGATGTAAAGAAAATATATGTGCAAAAAACACTTATCAAACGGGGAATAGGAAAATGATCAAAATCCCCAAACAACAGTAGTTGTGCGCGGCTTCATTGTGCGTACCCATAAACACAGCATTATACTGCCCCCTGTTGGCCACATCAGAAGGAGCGACACTATCCTCATGCACAAAACGTTAAAACTTTACCTTATGTTATTACTGTATGTTTTTACAGTACAGTGCTGCCAAATACTATTGTTCTTACCAAAAACATTCATTTTAATTTTTAGTCTGCAGCCCAACATTAACGGTTAATAATGACAAACCCCATCGTAATGATGATACGAACAATAGGCGTGTATTGTTCTATTTATTAGAAACTGTCGTTGCTACGTGCCTGCCACACAAACACGCTAAATACAAGGATAAGTGTTGACAATTAAGAGTGACATGCCTCCTGTTTCCGAAACTACTTTACATGATTTACAGAAAGTAAGACAAGTTGCCAAACAAACATTTTTAACTCCGCAACAGTGTGAAGGTGATCTCAAATTGAACACTCCACAAATGCTTCTTGATTTCTTTTAGTTGTACGAATAATGAATTTGTGTATTGCGAAATGAAAGGAAATCGCGTGATAAACATGCATGTTCTCAGTGTTTTTGTCTGAAGTATGTGTTTGGTCTGGACTTCGTCAGTACTGGGGGGGGGGGGGGGGGGGGGGAGTCGCTCACTGTGCAGCTTTCACATTTATATGCACATGTATGTCTTGAGAGGCAATGATGGATGTTTACTTTAAAAAAATATATATATAACACTGTATACGTACTTGAGTTGATTGTGCTCCGAGTTCCAACCATTAACATCAAAGTAAGCCTCAGGCATCGAATGAGTCTGTGCAGCAGGTTCAACCTGCTTCCACACTTGATGTGTTCACAACCGTGAAACTTCCGGAACGTTCATGTCACAAGGTCTGAGGTCACAGGGTCACATGCACGTGAAATCAACCAATCAAAAACAGATGGATGCTCACATTCTTTCTCCTAAAAATTGCATTATTATTAAGCATTCATCTCACCACAAGCTGCACAATTAAGCGACTTAGTCTCAAAGTGTATTACGCGAGCTCCCTGTTCCTGTTGAGCTAATAATGAATATGTACAAAACATTTCACATGAACTTTTTTGTTTGGTTGTTTTGTTGTTGTTTTAGCAAACACGATGTATGAGTGTTCATGAAACGGAATTTTCCAAATTTGCATCAGCCTCACAAAAAATTGAAGTATTTAATTGTATATTTTCATATGAATAAGTACAATTGTTTACATATACTGCATAAAAACAATGAGATTGTGGAAGGGATTAATTTCACAGGTTTTGCTGCCCTTTTGCCTTCTAACCGCTAGAGAGCAGCATAGTACTGTATGTACTGTATTTATGGCTGCGTTGAGACGCAAGATCCACAATCTGTTGCATTGCTAGCAAATCAATCAACATAAAGTGAAACTTGTGTTTTATTAGTTTACCACTCAAGTGGGATATTTATTTATTTATTTATTTATTTATTTATTTATTTATTTGTTTGTTTGTTTGTTTGTTTGTTTGTTTGTTTGTTTGTTTATTTACATTCTGATGATTATTCCAGAAAGGCTAAAAAAAATCCAGTTTCATAAAATTCAAATATTTCACGTGACCAAAAAAGGACGAATTTATTGATTAAAATCTCTTCTGAAAAAAATATTTTCAGTATCGTACTCTGTTGGGCCTACCCCACCTCCTGCACGTTCTTTGCACTTACTAAAGACAATTTGGTGCATTAGGGTGCACTGTAGAGACACTAGTTACCCAGTTAAGGTTGTACTATTAGGCAAAAAGTGTTACTAGTAGTAAAACAATAGTTGTTCTACTCAAACGCCCTATCGTCATTTCACTAGTGCACTGATTTGTCTTACGAGTGAAAACACAGAGTTTACGAGTGCACAAATGGACCTGAAGACAGATATCAAGGATATGGGATGAATAAATAAAAACAGCTTTGCACACTAACTTGTCGATAGAGCCAACTTGCCTGAAGTGGCTCAAGCACTTGTCGGAATCCCAAGAATGATCACCTTGTTACTGTGCTTTTCTTGCCGAGTCACGTTATCCCGCTTCACTTGACACAGATGGAGGAGGGCCACTCCAAAGGTCAATTTGTCCGTTTCACAATGAATGGCAACCCACAAAGGTCACTCAAAATGCAGCCGCGAGTATTCACTTGCACCTACTTGGAAGAATCAATTGTCTTTCTGTAGTTTTAGGGGCAGAAAGTGATCATAGGATCACTTTTTAAGATTGGGATAACAGAGCTGAGAGGTGACCGGGAACCTCAAACTAAGGATGACTGCACCAACACTTCTGAAAAAAGAATAATATGAGACGAGCATGTTTGATAAGATGGAAGCAAGTTTATTGAAGTCACAGCAGAACAGTACAGAGAGGTAGTGGCAGGAATTAGCTTTCAACCCACTTTGCAGCCTATTGCTTCATTAAAGGGAGTGCAAATAATTCTTACAGTGATGCAACACTTTTGATTGTCAGTTTATCACATTCCATCAGGAATATTTGGGGAACACAAACAACTGATTGCCACAAAAAAATAAAGGTAAGCAGTTAATGATTTGTTCATTCAACTGAATAAGAGGCAGTTAAAGTACATTTTCTGTCAATTGCGTAATGGGAGTAAAGAAAAACTTCAGTAGAAGTGAGGCAGATATAAAAACATTAAAAAAATGTGTGTACAAAGTCCCTCCCTCATTAATGTTCCCGAAAAGCGTTAATGAAGCTAGGATTTTTTTGTTCATATAGACATGAATAAATAAAAAAAAAACTCCTTTCTTCATACGCTCATTAAAAGTACATTCCGTTTAAAAGAGTAGTATTAAAAAAAAAAAGATAATGAGACATTTGATAGAGTTATAAAAACAGAGGGAATGTCATGCAGAGGCAGTCGTGTGCAGTCCATTCAAGTTGGCTACTCATATTCTGGCCATACTTGAATGCTGGAAAATACAAACCAACTCAAAAGTATTGACACATCTCTTTCGATGACCCCGGAGCTGCTCAAATAATACTGAAGCAATTCAATGATATCCCACTGCCGAATGGAAATCATTTCAGCGCAGTCATTTGGTCCAACAGTGAAGTTCAGCGTCGTTACATTTGTTTGTTTGCTCCCCTACATGCTGAAGGTAGACAGGAGGTTGTCCTGACTGGACGAGCGCTTGTAGCTGGAAGTGGAGCTAAAGTACGTCTCCCCGTCCGTGCTGATGTCATCGTCGTCATCGTCGTCGTCGTCCAGATTGTTGAGCAGCGGTGCTGAGGTGCTCTTACGCCTGCGATGGAAAAAGACATTTGGTATTTGTGCGTGGTGGGCAAGGTGATTGTGCTTGGGGGCCACATTGCTACTTAGGTGTGCGTTCATTTTTGTTGCTTTCGATATTAAAGAGTTCCAGCCTTATTTGCTGACTGTGCTGTACGGTCACGGTTCTTCTTTACCTCATCTCACTGCGTAGAGACTTGAGCTGATTCTGCAGCTGCTCGTTTGTTTCTTGTTGCTCGTCCAAGTCTCTCTGTAGCTTCTTCTTGCTGTGCTCCAGTCTGTCGATCTCCTCCTCAGCCTCGTCCATCTGCCTCTTCAGGGCCTTCAAGCGCAGATTCAACTACGGAGCACAGGGGCATGGGTCAGAAAGGTGTGCCGGCTTTGTCGGAGTGGAGAGAGTGAGCGGGTTTGACGTACTTGGTCCTTTTGATCCTGCATGCTGTGGTGTTCTTCCTCCACTTGCATCATCACTTCTTTAACCTTCCTCTCCAGCCGGCGATTGGACAGTTGCAGGTTGGCCCGCTCCCTGAAAGACATTACGGACATTTTAATATTCAACTCATCGCCATCTGGGGAGTACGATTTTATTTTGTTTTTATTTATTGTCATCTTGTCGTTCCTCGCCCTGAGCTGTGGTGGGGTGGGACAAATCCCATTTACAGGTTGTCAGGAATTAAATTATGACTGTTATCAAGAGAACAGAACTTCTCTGCGTCTTCACTTTCAAAACTTGAAACAACCTTTCTATTTTCATCCCTTCAATCGCCTTCTCTCCACTCCCGCTGTGTACTTTGACCTCACCTCTCCTCCGCCTCCAGACGCTCCTCCAGCTCATGAATGCGATCCTCCAGCTGCGCAACCTGGCCCACTTTGCTGGACTTTTGCGAGCCCTCCAGATCAGCCAGTTTGTTCTTCAGGTCTTTGCTCTGTGGAGATCACGAAGAGGTACATGAGACTGTATGATTGTGCTCTCACACAGGAAACGGATGTTAGAATTGAAGCCATAATTTTACTAGAATGATTATGGAAAGACACATTATGGGTGACGTGATAGTGTAGTGTGAGTTTGAATCAGTCTTCCTTTAACGCAGGAGTGGGTATGTACCTGTCTCTCCAGAGCCATCTTGTCACACTCGGCCTCCTGCCGGCCAGCCCTCTCCTGCATGAGTTCATTCCTCATTTGGTCCACCTGTCAAGCCCAGACACGGTCAGGGCTTCACAATTACTGTGACACACTGTCTGCACAAACCCGATGTTGCGCTGAGTACGGTGCAAAAACAATAGAGGCCTTGAAGCGGAGAGGCGCTGTGGTAAATTGGCATAGTGGACTGTCTGGTTTAGCCGCATTGTAACTTATGCGGCGGCCTTCAATGTTGCCTCTCGATGACACAATGTTGGGAGAGGAGAACACATGCACAGCTTTGTGACCACACTTGTACCTCAAAACACTCAAATCTTTGAATGAAAATGAATCAATCTGTCAGTAATCTGTTTCAATGCAAATATCAAACATTTTTGTAGTGTCTTTTAAGTAGTAAGATATCACTATAACACCGTCGTTTATAAAATTATATACAAAAAACAAAAACAAATAAATAGGATGTCGAGAATTTGCATCATGATTAAATCAATGCAGCTCTTTCTGGTCTACTACAGCCCCAGAGTGACTAATCTGGACGTTCTGATGAATTCCCGCTTGTCGGTTTCTTGCAATTCTCAGATCCATTTTGAAATAAGTAAACAAAGTATGTCCACAAGACTAGAATCCCACTACCACCTTGTACCAATGTATTAAAAACTCTTCAGGGAGAACATAATATTATATCACCAGCACTGATTCCTTACCTCTGTTCCCAAGGGTGTCACAGAGTTACAATAATCAAAAGTAGCAATAATATGATAACGCTTAGAAACAACACAGTACCTTCATACACCCTGGCTGCACAAAAATAACATATTAAAGTGGCATAGCACATCACAAGGGTTACTTGCAATGGCAACAAAGTATGATGGGAAAGCCTAGTGAGGATAGCTTTCAAGATAAGAGCACAAACCAAAAGTGCAGTGTGAGATGCCTTTGTCTTCCTGACATGTCAGAATGTCATCGAATCGTGCATCAAAGCAATCAAATCATGCGTCAAATCAACAATACATGCGTGTGGGCAGTTTTGTTCAACTATACATTGCTTGAAATTTTAGAACGCAATCACATAAATGCTATTAGTTAGTTGGTGCTTCCCATTATGTTTCAGCATTTCGCTAATGGGTATATAGAGACAAAGTGTCTCTGTTTTAGCTGGAGTAAGTCGTGACTAATTCCCTAATGTGTCATTTCAAATGAGGATGTTGACAAGGATAATTCCCGCAATTCCAGAATCAGGTTCCTCCACGCAGGATGACCACAAGAACAACATTACATGCTCAGGGAGCCCAGTTCAAACCAACGCGCAAGATGAAAACCAATCGATTTGGCCACAAAGCTTACAATTGGTGATATTTTATGCCAATTAGCGGGTGACAGCGGGCTACTGTCATGAGCGATGGGCCCCATAACGCGGCGCACCCAGCGCGGCGCTTGGGGGGCGCTGAATCAGCAGACTGGAACGTGCGGTGAAACTAATCAGCTTTGGGAGAGGAGAAGGGGAGGTTACTCTCATTTAGACAGGAGGGAAGCACCTGGTACCAGGAGAGACGCAGGTGGTCCTCCTGCTGCCTCCATAGCAATACACACACACACACACACATGCCCACAACGCCCCTAAGTGTGTGTTAGTATGGCTAGCCATTTGATCGTGTACACTTGATACTAAGTAACACAAATATTATAGCCTGACTAACAAAATTCAGAATGCACATTTCAAGTGTTTGTAAAGTAATTTCATCAATAAATGGCACTGATGTAGATAGCTTGGTTTAAGCCTGACACACGCTATGTTGCAGGCATAGGTTTCTTAATACTGTACTAGACTATAGACCTTAAACTGGATATCAGGATATTAAAAATAACGTTCAAACACTTCGCCATAGTGTTTGCGTATGTGCGGGCGCAGTCATGCAGTCAAACACTGCAAGCTCTCAACCTCTTGGAATGAAAGCTCAAGTGTTGCCGTGACAACCGCCCTGAACCAAAGCCACTTATTTGTCTCTGCCAAGTTTTTTTTCCCCCTCGAATTGAAGGAGATTTGAAGTCTCCCCTGGATTACAAAAGTTCAAAACTCACTAGACTGAAAAGAAGCTGTCCAACTCGTCATTTTACCGTCCACGTGATTGGACCAAACAAGTACGTTACGCAACACGCAGAGACAAAAACATGGTCATCGGCTACCTTATTATAGGTACTTGAAATGTGCCTGAGTTATTTGAAAGTAATTTTGTGTTTTTAACAATTAACATCATTTTGATAATAATCAGTGTATGTGACAGCACATTTAAGGAATTCAGTTTAAATGCAGGTGTTGTGTAGTTTTTTTGTTTTTTTTCTCCAATGCATTAGAGTTCCCTTTTTTTTTTTTTTTTTTTTTTTTTTTTTAACTTTCCTATGTTTGATGTGTACGTTTTCTTCTAATTTATTGAAATCTTTATTGAGACTTGTAACAGCATTAAAAATTTAATTTCACATTTGTTAGCCCGTCCATAGCTTTTTCATTGTGTTAGCCTTAAGCTAGCAGAGTTAAAGGGAAATTTATTTAATTTTTTTTTTTGTTTGTTTTAAATTTGACTATGAAATTCAACAGTTTACAACCACCATAACCCAAATGTAATTTTTTTTTGCTAAGCCAGGCAAAAAGTCAGCCTAACACATGATATAGTATTTAGTACTAATTTAGTCTTGCTGCATGGAAGTCACAATTATTCTCAGAATCAAAAGGAACAGAACAACTTGCAAGTGAACTCTGCAGCCTGAGCCCCGCCTGCATTTTTGGACTTTAATGGTCCTTTGCAGCTGGCAGGCTGCCAAACTCACACATTACACAAGACCATCCTTACAAAGCAGCGACCTGCAGTCAGCCTGTCTGTGTGTGAATGTGCGCATGTACACTAGTCAACACGTTCATCTTGTGAGTGGGTGACATGTTGCTGTCATTCACATATTAGTAGCTAAAGACGTGATGGTAGCGGGGCGATGACATCTGGATCTCATTTACAGGTTTAGATGGAGAACAGAGACACAGCTGGGTGAACTAACATGAACATGGACAACAGGTCATTGACCCAGGTGAGTGCTTATGATGAAAATGTTCATGTGTGTACCTGCTCTCTCCCTCGGTCGAGCCTGTCCATCAGCTGGTCTCCATTCTGACGCTCCTCGTCCAAGTCCAACTCCAGCTGAGTGATTCTGTCCTGAAGAACGTGACACCCATTAATAAATTATGTACAATATCTCACCAATATTTTACAGCACTGCGTGATGATAAATGAACGTTTAAATGTGTGAACAATTCATCTGGTGTACCGCACCTCCATGAGTTTGAACTGTCGAGTCTTATCATCTTTCGAGTGAGTGTTGGTCTTCACCGCTGCCTCCAGTTCATTAACTTTGTTCTCCAACATCTTCTCATTGAGCACAGCCTCATCTCGCTCCTGCTCACAACGACGTAGATCATCCTCTCGGCGCAACAGCTAAAAGCAAGGATAAAAGAAATTTTTTTTTAGAGAAATCTTAAAATTGCATTTTTTTCTGAAAATGTATGTACCTAAATGTTGAAACGCATGAACGCAGCCCAATAACTCCGATTATATATTGTACATCACGGCACATCATAATTTTAGGAGAATCAAGTCGTACTATTGTGAGAAGATGTAAAAAAAGTCTGCTTGTAATTTTATCTAAATTCTGCCAAATTGACATGGGTGGACTGTTGGGGCATCTCAGAGCAGCTGGAAAAGCAAACTCAGGAGAGCTGAAGGAAGGAGGATGTGAATCCAGCCAGCACAGCTTTAACAACAATGATATCACAACCTTGGATGTCCTCCCCCTATTTCCTGTGCAGCCGTTGGAGGAAAAAAAAACCCGCATCAGATTGTTTTACTAATGAGGACAAAGCGCATACTAGTACATGGACCTTACCGCGGATCTCAAGGGTGAGCTCAAAGCTTGTGGTCAATTATATTCCCTTTACGGTATGTAGGTGGCAGTAACGTGCATTCAAACGGCCTTGACAACTATCCCCAAACTGAAACTTTTTTGTTTTCCACCCGAGGTTTTCACAGTGATAAATATAGCACCGTCCAGATCCACTCCGGTTTTACCAGTTATGCTGGTCACAAGTGAAGTCAAAAAAATTACTTCTATGTCTGTGGGGGTGAAGTGAACAACAAAATTACAGTTTTAGAACTCAGAATGCCTCACATGAAAATATCCTATTCCAGATGTTCCAGCATCGTTTGCGCTATTTTATCGAACTCAAAACTGGAACAGAGCGACCATGTAAATATATGCTCAAATGCCCGCCTTTGGGTGTGTAAATATTTGCTTAATACATAAAAGAATAGAAGGCCAGTGCCCTTTTAAAGAATAATTCTTCCCATTAATCAACTTCTACAATGAACAAAGGCATTCCTAACATTCTCACGTGAGAGACGAGGATGAATTTGTCAAGTGCAAATAGGGCATTGCGACAAGAGATGTTAAGAGACGCCACCTATGAAGCACAAGATGATGTTGACGGAGTGTATCGAGTCGAGATGAATCACAAGGGATGTTGTTCTGCATGAAAGCCTTGATTTGAGGTGTACCTCCTCTTGCAGCGTTTGGGCAGCCAGCAGATACTTGTCGAGTTCCTGGCCTCGCTCCTTAAGGAGCTTCTGCAGCTCAGTCAGCTCCCGTCGGTTCTTTTCCTTGTAAATGTCAATCTGTTCCTGCAGCTCCCGTGTTGAGGACTGGGATGCGTCCACGATGTCGTTCATCTGTGGGCACAAAGAGCAGACAACAGGTCAAGTTAAGTTCACCTGTAAAGGTTCCTTGCTTCCTTCCTCGTTTCCTTCCTTGACTTAATTTAAAAAGTATTGCTACTTTTTTCACCCGTTCAAAAGGTTTATGTGGAAGTGAGAATTTGAATTGTTTGTATTGTTTAGATTCCGCAATACTGTCAGCCTGAATGAGTTGATCTGATATAACGACAAAAAAGTGTTTTCTGGAATTTGTCCATCGGTGAGAAAAGTCAATCAGGTGGAACAAGCGCAGCATTCACTGAGAAATTCTTGTTGTGAAAGATGCAACAGATTGAAAAATTTCAAGCACGTGTGGACCTGCAACATTTCAAAGCAACCGCTCTGCTCTTCATGGACAGAGGATTTGAGAAAAGGACCATTACCCTCAAGGTTGTAAAAGTATAACATGTTACTCAACAAATCCGTAAAGTCATTTTACAGCTGTAACTAAAATGCTGGGAGAGAAGCACATGCCTCTTTCTGAAGTTTCTCCACCGTTCGGTCCAGCAGCCGCCTTTCGTCCTCAATGTCATTCTTCATATTCTTAAACTGCTCCTTCTGTAGCTTCTCCTCTTGAAGACGCTCCTCCAACTGCTTGTGCTCACCGCTCATCTTGGAAAAGTTCCGCTAGCAAAGCACATATCACATCATCCGAAAGTCAGATTTGCCTTAGAGCAACCAAATTGAGAATTGCTCACCTGTACATCTTCAAGTCGTAACGTCAAAGCTCGGTTAGCACGAGACATTTCCTCTTCTTGCTCCTTGATTTCATTTAAAGACTCTTCCAGCTGCTTCTTCTCTTTCTGTAGAAGTGAAGTTCAAAAATTTGATGACACTCTTCAGGCTCTCGGTCACCACGGGCGAACGTTTGGGCGTCACCTCCATCCGTGCGACTCGGTCTCCCAGCCTGCTCTCCTGCAGCTTAGCCTCATCGATGATGCGGTTGAGTTTGGCCACTTCGTTTTCCAGCTCTTGCGCCCGCTTGCGCAGCCGTTCCACCTCTTGGCTCAGACGATCCGCTTGGCCCTCCAGCGTGCCCTTAGCTGCCTCCATTTCAGCCTTCTCTTGGACGACCGCCGTGCTGCTCTGGAAGTGACGAGACAAGATGACTGACTGGCTTCAGCACACATGAGGCTCACAAGGTGAAAATGTGACTCTTGATGTGAAATGTGAAACTCCTTGAAATATTTTGTTGATTTGATATGTGGCTTGAATATGTTTGTACACGAAGCTGACAGAGAGATGAACAAAGATGCATTACGCTCCATGCAGAGTTAAAATAAACAACCTGACGGAATGACTTGAGATTTGTGCTTTTGCTCACAACTCCTGGACCATGTTTTCTGAAACTGTTATCATGAGCGTGTGATGGAACGCTGTGCATAAAATAGGAGTGGCAGGTGGAAGTAAGTTTACAAGAGTTGGCTGACAACAGCAGTGCAAATGCAAATCTTACACCGGTAGACCAGATAAGTGGTTTCAGTCAAGTTGACAGCTTGGTTAGATAGGAGGCTTAGTGAGATTTGATCGGAAGCAACACTTTGTGTCATTTGGGTGGAATGTCAAGGAACAGGTTTGGGAGTTCGCTGTTTATCTCAGCTCTGCTCAGGGCCCTCATGTGCGCGCCCAACCACCATCGTAAATATTCCACAACAGAACATATAGGTACATACAGTAAACATGTTTGATAGATGTATGGAACGTTATGTTCTGTCATATTGTTTACCATGCAAGGAGAAGTAGTTATGGTCTACCCTGTCTGAACTTATTAAACAAGAAATTGCTCAATGGAGATGTGGGAGTGATTTTTGAAGATAACATGAGACATATCTGCTTAAGTGAGATCATCGCAATGTAACAGACTGTTTTTGTCAACTCTTCTTGAAGCCTTAAAGACTCCATTTAGGGCTGCCTGTTGACATAACTTATGATCCGATTTTAATTATTAGACGAACGGTGCCAAGTATGTCAGCGCCGATACTGCGTGTGTGTGTAATTGTGCGTGCATGCAAGTACACTTATGATAGACACCTTAGTTTTCAGTAATAACAGAAATAAATAGATACAAACAAATTCTAAAAAGAAAAATCATACAATGTGTTATCCAGATTTTTTTTTCTCTCACAGTGGACATGTTCAAGTTCTTACTCTAAAACAATTAACATCCCTATTTTGGCACATTTTGGTTTTATGCCATGAAATTGTTCTACTGTCAAATATACCTTGGCTCAATAGCTTTTGAATACAGCAATAGTATCGTATTGTAGTTATAGTACATTTCTATAAGGACCGTGGAGTTTCTGTTGTAACCTAAAACTTCAATCTTCAACCATTAATATCCTGAGTTGAAAGGCCCCACTCATCACGCTGCCGCCACTTGAATAGACACATTTCTTCTGTCGGGCAGAAAAGATGACACACAGCTTCACTGCTGACAGGCCAGTCGGGCCAGTTCTCCAAGTCACCGTACAGGAGCCCGGAGATCCACTGGTGACATTTTTTTCAGATGTAAATGTGCATTGCAAACATTGCTAAACTTATAAGAGAAGTGCAAACGTTCAACCAGTCTAAGCAAAATATCTTAGAATCTCTCCAGGTTTGCTTTTTTAATTTTTTTTTTAACAACTTTAAGAATCAATGGCAACCTATAAAACAGTCACAGCTCATGATCACAGCTGTAAGAGAGATTGGCTGAAGGTAAGTTCCAAAAACTGATACGGGCAGTGTAGCCTTGTGCACACAAAGTACAGCACCAGCAGTTCATTGGCCCAATTCCCACACTGTGTTGAATCAACTAACCACTGACCTGTAAAGTGACAGGTCACTGAAAGGACTGCTCTCATACACACTAGACGGCCTCAAGATTAGGTTCACATTTAAAAATCGAATAGGATCCAATACAAGGGCAACATTAAAAATTCCGGCTTTACAAAAATAAAGGTCAGTCAGGGTTGACACGGTCAGTAAAGTATTAATTGAACAATGGTGTTTATAATTGTGGTTTTAATTTGCTTTCTTCGTCATGATGATAAAGAGTTAATAATTAAACACGCATTCCTCAAGCTTACCCAGCAATCACTGAGGGATTAGTCGTACTAAATAAACAGTCCCATAACAAGACGTATGATTTGTTACTCTTGAAATCCAAATAAAGCGAGTGCCAACACGTGAAACATCAAAATATTACCAATGACTATTGTGTCGTTACGTGATAAGGACTGAAAATCTTTTTTCATCTCCACAAATCTCCCTCTTCTTATTTCACTCGGGACTTGTATATTCAAAGTGTTTGTACAAAGTTGTACATTAACTGACTTTGTGCAGTCTTGCGTTGCGAGTTGTGAGCCATTAAATCGTGTTGCTATTCCCAGCGATTCAATGCCCAGCAGCACTTCTCGTTAAAACTGGACTTAAAATGCAATCATTCTGTAATAGCAATATGAAAAGAAAAACAACAACATCATTCATAGAGCAATAAAAAAAAAGCATGCTTGTCTGGTATTAGGAAACCAGACTCTTAAAACATTTTAACGACACCAATTGAAACGTTTCACTACTGGTTGTGTGAAAATGCATCACATGTTCGATTACACTGCTTTTGTTTTCCATGATGACAAGCTGTTTCCAGTTTTCTCATTTCCTGTTAGCGTGAAGTACGTTGACTGCTGAGCAGGAAGCTCCCAAACGCATGATTTCCTCCGTTCGGAGGCAGCTGCAACAACATGCTAACTGTTAGCAAATCGAGCAAGCTACAAAGTTACTACTCTTTTGCTTCACAGCACTAACATGACAGTTATTGTACTTCCTGGATAGCCATTTGGGCAATAAAGTTTGTCACGACAAACAACATGGTAACCCAGATTAACCGGAGACCAGAAGCTAATGGAAGAGGCTCTATTAGTTATGATTGCAGGTGTTCAACTTAATACGCTATAGACTACTTTTCCAGGTTGACGAGGACAGTCGAGCCAAAGATCAACCAAGACATCAGATTGTCATTCATTATTTAAATAATTAAATATTCTAAATAGAACTGGCAATAGATGCAAAGTCCAAACATCAATTCAAAAGCATAGTCTGAGTCACGTTCTATTCATAAGAAATAGAAGCAATGACTTCTATTGTTTGAGTTTGGTCTCCTAGGACAGGAGGACAACAACAAGACAAAATATTCTTGCCAGTGGCTCATTTCACATGGGCCTGACTTTTAAATGATTCTGCAAAAAAATTATCTGGGCTGCTTCTTTTCTGATGTACAGTACAGCTTTTGAAGGATGTAAATATTCCCCAAAGTATAAAATCTCATTTCCTGATACGCCCGTCAACAGTGACAGTCCGTCCACTGTTTCCTCGCTCCTCCACGCCACCGTCACCTGCTTATTAATCAACTCCTAAAGCAACGCTGGAAGCGACGGCGCTATCATCAAACGCACAGACTCATGCCGGCCCCTTTTGAGGGGAGGCTTTTCTCCAGACTGAGAAAGTTTGATGATCAGACAGTGAAAGTTCAGTTCACACCCTTCGAGAGTTGACTCAAGAGGCGGGTGAAGATACCAGCGAGGACACAACTGGCTGCAAAATGAGCTAAGCGACAGCACAGCAGATATAAGAAGTCGACATGATCCTGTTCAACAATGAATCCATATTACAAACAAGACAGATCAGGGTTTACTGTTCCAAACTGTCATACGTTTGTACGACATAAGAACTAGGACATAAAAATGCGATAGGGAGTAGGCCTAATTTTCTTAGACTACATCTGAGATGCATTAAATGCCCAAACAGAAACTGTAGGACCCCACAGAGACAAATTGAGAAGGAGCCCCAGGTCACAAAGCTTGAGTTGAATGAAGCGGGTCTATTGGGTACACATTCTCCACTTTGACCTTTGACATTCCTGGAAGCAAACCAGTCTCTCCACTCTCCGCACCTCACCCGTCCGTCCACATTGCTTGCATACCAGCAGCGCATGCTGACGCCAAAGGCTCTCATTCCAAAAGTGCACACGTTTTCAATTACAGAGCGCCGAGAGCTCAGGCGGGACTCCTGAAATCGAGTTCCGATCCATTTGAGAGAGCTCTGATGACGGTTTGGTAAGCTTCATCAAATTCCACACATTTCTGCTGATGGAGAACACAAAGCGCCTTTCAAGTAAAAGACACAAAACAGAGCCCTCACCTCCTTTCAGGGGCTTGGCCTTGCAGTCCCCTTTCTACAGCACACTGACCCACTTATTGAGACAGTCCCAACCCCCGCTGGTGTTATTGTGTGAAACAAACTCATCATTCATTTTCACTCGAGCTTCACAATTGCCCCCGCTCTCTCTTTTAGGCCTTTTAGAGGGGGCACAGCGCAAACTGGGGAATGGATGCTCATTAGATTAGTGATGGCTTGCCATTGCAATTACCTTGCAGACGTAGAAATTTGGTGCTCCACTTTCCTGTACGAGGGATCTGATTGTCACCCCAAAAGAGGTGGGCCGCACAAAAAAGGAGGCAGTTCGCACTCATTCCCCTCAAACTAAGTTAAAGTATGTAAGGCTAGTTCAATCATCTTAATGTCAAGCAATTAACACCATATCTAAAACGTCCAACATGATCTGTTGATCAAACTGTCAGCATAAAAAAACAGCATTTGGTCTTTCTTCCACGGAAGCCAAACAAGTGACTCGATGCCGAGTAAATATTAACACTTAATGTTTTGTCATTTTTGGCTTTTTTTTGTTGTTGTTGTACTGTCAAGCTAGTTTGCCAGATCAACATCAACAGATTGAAAAAAAACAAAAAACTATATACTGTATACTATAAACAGAACAGTCAGCTTGCTGACCGAATCATGTTGCAACAATTATGTCCATCCTGTCAGCAAGCTCACGCAATTTGCTGTTTGCAAGTAGATTGTCTGCTTGCGTTTATTTTATTAAAAAAATAAAATAGGGACCTTGACCAATACGCATTTCTCACATCTACCTAACACAATGAAAATGACATTCAATGGAAAATCTTTGATTTTCTTCCTTTCTGGTAAAATAGGGATGTCTCAAAGGCATCTTAAGGTGAGACTGACTGGAGTGAGGACAATACTGCAAGCACACAAAAGGAAAGCCCCTAATGAGCAAGCAAGTTCGATCTTAAAAGAAAGGCAAACAATGACTTCATCTTCCGAAATGTTAACAAAAGCGGTGAGGAAAGACCCTTGATGGCAAACTCCCCCGGGACGTGGGGCGTGCAGTACCTCTGGACAACAAAGGAACCGTGCGCACTGGTCAGTCTGCTATACCCCCCCCCAGCAGCACCCTCAGGAAGTCGATCACAAGGACAACTTCCACCCTTTGAGAAAAACAGGACGCACAGCGTCGTACTGAGACGCACTGGAAACAATGTTGCCACACACCCCTCCTCCAAACTTCACTAAACCTGTGCACGGTATAAAATTTCCTCTATTTGTTTTTCGGAGATATGGACTGTTTTATCACTTGTAATGTTTTCAAATTCTGAGTCATGAGGGAGGCCGACATGTGGGGGTTATCAAGAGGAGGAAATATATCGCCGCATCCCCTTTACTCTTTGGAATCATTTCAATGGCATTGCAACTCCCAATTCCAAAATGTTTCATTAAAAACTGAACTTTTTTACACTGAGGCACGCCCATTTACACACTACAGAGAGCAAAAGCACGAATGTTTGTTGTTATGCTGGGTGCTGCTTGGCAAGCTGATAAAATAACACGGCAGGCGTAATAATTACTGTTGTGATGCAGCAGATGCGGAAGAAGCCATCTGCTTTATTTACACTACCGAAACAAATGGTGCTTTGCTGGTTAAATAATGAAGCTTTTAAAGAGGGAGTCAATTCGATTATTTTCGTTGCAATAATCTGTTCTATACGCTGCGGCGGTGTTATTAATACTGTGCTAGTGGAATATTTGAATGATGTCAATGAAGCAGAAAACTTCTTTTGATCAATCTCACAGGGCGGCCATTTTGGAATATCACGGCTTGTTGTACGCTTACCTGCTTGGTCTCCTCCAAGGACCTGTGCAGCCGACTGATCTCCTTTTCATACTTCTCCTTCATCTTGTCCATCTCCTGATCGTGAGCGGCCACTTCCGCCTTCAGGGCCCCCTTCAGAGCCGTCAGCTCCCTTTCACGCTTCCTCAGAACATCCTCCTGCTCTTCCTTGGCCACAAGAACTTCTTGCAACTCCATCTTCAGTTGCATTATGTCCTAGAAAAACAAATGTTTGGACTATTGGCACTATCTTGACTTGCGAAAACGCAGAACATTATACTTGTAAGACTTTTCAAGTCTCATTTCATGGAAGCGTCTACTAAATATGATGTAAAAATGCAATTGCCGCAGATTCAATTATGTCTTAGTGTTTTTTTCACTACCAGTGTCACTTTTTTGCCCTACTAGTAAGCAAGCATCAGCTAGTCGTTTTAGTTGAAGCTGGATGATGGGCTCAATTCCCTTAGGCTGAACACCCCCTTACCGCCATGATGGCCTCTCTCTCGTCATCACCAGCAGTTGTCGTCTTGGCCGTGTCCAGCTCGTCGTGCATCTCCGATAACTGGTCCTGCAGGTCTCGGATCTCTGTCTGGTATTGCTCCCTCTCCATCTTCACCTGGAACAGCCTGAAACGCCACGCAACACGTCACAACACACAGCAGCCGGCCCACACGCCACATGTAACAGTTGTTCACACATGGCAACAGCAGCACCTGTGCCGAGTCTTAAATTCAGGGTTGATGTCAAATGACATGTCACGAATGTCTAAATTGCTTCCAAGGTGATGTGAAAACGCTCAGAAAAACTATTATACAACTGAGCAACGTCAACTGTTAAAAACATTTTTTAAAAAATACACGTTGGTGGAGGTGTGCATCCTTTGAGTTCTTACTCTTCAAGGGTGCTCTGGAGTTCAGCCTCAGTTTTGGCCAGTTTTTCCTTCAAGCTTTTGCACTCATCTGTAGTCCGGTCTAGTTCCCGCTGCAGCTCCTTCAATCTTGAAGCCGCCGTGCTGTCCGTCTTGTTTTTCTGACAGACATACACACGTCAAGGACAAAATTGCTGGCACCCCTCTGTTCATGAAAGAGGAACCCAAAGTGGTCACTGAAATAACGTGAATCTGACTAAAGTAATAAATGAAAATTAACTAATGGAAAACTTATCTGAACAATATGTGAAATTGTAGTCAAGGAACACCAAGCTGTTTGGGGCGGCTCTTAAAGGCTTTATCTTTAACGTGCTTGTTTATAATTTTATTTATTGATTTATTTTGCTTCTCGTGGGCCATGTTTAAGGTGGTACAGACCTTGTCATCCAACAGTACAGTAAGTACTCATTGTGCTTTAAATAGGCAGTACGACTTTATAAAAGTGTAGACACCTTGGTTGAAAATGTCACAATGGTCAAATTATTTTTAACCTTTTCTCAAGGCACAACCATTTTTTAACATTTAATTCTGCATTCAGCATTATCTGATTGACATTGGGCAATTGTCATTATTCAAGTTATTATGCATTAAAAGAGGGCGGCCAACAATTTTCTCCATGCGTGAACACACAATGAGGGTCCATACAAATCTATTCTCGACTGCTCATTGTTTGCTTTCGCGGAAGCAGCCTCGAAGTTCAGAACAGGTTTGATTGTGAGATGCCCAATAAATCTGAAGTTACACAACCCGTTGATCAAAGAGGAAATAGACAAAGTTTTTGTTACCATTCTTTGTTCTTGAAGTTGTTGTTTCAGTTCGGCCATTCTTTTCTCCAGTGCAGTGTTTTGCTCCTGCAGGGCTTTGGTTTGTGCAGACAGGCCCAAGGCCTGATAGAAGAACACAACGTAAACTTTTTTTGCTTTGACATGCTTTGATCTACAAGCGCTGCATGGTGGCAGGGAACTCAACTAAGCTAACCTCATCAAGATTGGCCTTAAAAAAATGGCCTTAAGGCATTAATGGCAACTCCCAGTTGCAGTTACTGTCAGGTTAAATATAAAGCAAAAAAAAATCCACCTATACACTGTGTACTTTAAAACAACTCTAAAATCTGCTAGCTTCACGCTAACGCATAATGAGAAACTCTATAGACGGGCTAATCACTAGGGTAGTGTTGCAGTGTTATAGCTAAGAAACACAAACAGTGCAGCAACACTTGTAAACAGAAAATATACACAGCCGCCACTGTGGCTTACTGAGCAGTTTCGATTGGCCCAATGTACTGTATATAGCATGTACAAGCATATATGGATTATATTTAATGGTGCAATTAACATAAAACATTCTCTATAAGGAAAATAGTAGTTGCTCCTCCACCCAAAAAAAAATAAAGGAATTGTAAAATTATAATAAACCAAAAACAAGCGAGTTCACAGGTGCCAAAGCGAGACTATGCAGTCCATTGTATATTGTTGCTATTCCTGCACAGTCAAACCTTTAATACTAGACAGCCGATAGAAAAAAACAAAACAGAAGCTGGAACAATATCTCACTTTTTCATCAGGAGGGCCTGCCGTGGCTCGAGATTTCAGCGTTTGAATCTTCTCAAAGACCAGGTTGACCTTTCTCTTGGTCGTTTCATCATTATCGGTGCTACTGCAGACAAAGACATGCACAGACCAGTCAGCAGAGTGTACAACTGAAACTCTGTTTTGCGGATGATGCTGGCGATTCTGGGAATAGAGATCAGTCATTCCCGGCTTAGAGAAGGTCAGGAAGGTCATGCTGCTTTGATCTGACACCTCAGTGCGCAAATAGTCTCGTTCAAGCCTCGAACGCAACTATGTTGCATCATGATTTAATAAATGCTTGCGGGATGCTGTTGAGGAGTCGACGTAAATTGTGGCTATAAGCAGCTTGTGTATAATCATGCTTATTGTTTGTTCTCTTTTTGTGTGTTGGATTAAATGAATTAAAAGAGTGCCAGCGGCTGTGTCTATCCTGAAAACGATCCAAAGGTTGGACATTCTCTGTCCTTTTTTGTGGATTCTTTCCTACTGGCTCATTTCTGCATGGAATTGTGCGTGAGAGGTTGTGCTTCAAACTTTTTTGTAATTGAATTAAATTGGTCGTTGCACCCCTAAAAAAATAGATTATCTCTTTGAACAGCCCAAATCAGTTCTAACGAGATTGTACATTTTCAAATATGTGGTGTTAAACATGAAAATCCTAAATGACACAGTGCCGTGTTGGAATCCTATTTTTTTTTTGTTTTGTTATCACAATTCCGGAAAGCAACAATGAATTCCACCGCTTTACAGGTCATATTTTGTGTGTCTGTAAATTTTAGTGGATGAAAAGTATTTTCTGGCGAAGGCTTTGGGAGGATCCGCTGTCCCTTGGAAAAGTGAGCGGAATGAAAAGCTTCAGAATCAATCAATCGAAAGCTGCACCACTTTCTAATGACAACAATGGTGTATTATTTTTTTAAATGAGGTCGGCGACACACAAACGTTCTTTCAAGCGCTCTTCTCCTCCCACAGATGACTTCCATTATACATCCACAACTCCTGTTGGCGTATGTTTGTTTTAGCGGCCTTGAGAATGTACCTCGGGTGCAATCTCAGCACTTCCATCTGGGTTTCCTTTGTCGTTCTCTGACTCCTGACCTGTACCTCCGACACACCCAAACAGTTTCCTGTTCTTTTTCGAAACGACCATTCGTTGTGCCAACAACCGCAATAAAATTTTGTCCCAAAAAATCCGTAAAATCTGAACAGTTAGATCATGTGGACATTTATGTTGCCACAATCTGGCTTTCATTTGCTGCCTCTCGCAGCTCTTGCAGAAACAATAACCGCCGTATCGATTAGACTGGGAAATATTTTTCTTCTTCTACTCAGTTTAACCTTCTGCTTTCTTCTTTTGACAGCCGATACGTGTCAGATTACAGACGCAAACACAGAGGCTTACCCTTTGATTTACACTAAGGCTGAGAGAAAACACTGAGGCAAAGTGAGGTTGTGAAAAAGAAAAAAAATCCACACAGCTGGATTGTCTGGCTGGGTGGGTGGGTAGAAGAACACATTCCTGCACTTTTATCAAACAGTCCAGCTCCCATGAAAAAAAAAAAAAAGAAGACTCCACTAACTCTCACTGAACAACTTTCTCCCAACATGATGCATGACCTAAAATGTAACATTGGGCTGAATTTGTGGTTGAATTTAGTACGAAAAGATCCAATAACTTTTGTTTTCATAGCACCGTTCAGTCGTGAAAAGAGGGAGTAAAGCAGAACGAGGTCAAGCTGTAATAACTCACCCGTCCTTTAGGTAATTGAACAAAATTTGCTTTGCTGTCTCTTCGTGTGTTTGTTGTGAAAGCTCCTGCTGACCTTTCAGGAGATCTGGTGTTGCCTGAATGGGACAGGAAATGAGAGAATGATCAGAGCGTGATGACAGCGATGTCGGACTGGTTTACGACAGACCTTCATTTACTGCAACAAACATAAATCAAAATGGCCATTGTGTCAAATTGTGTTCCTGATTGCATATCAATAAAATGGCGGAGCGCCGTTTATTCTGGGTCAGCGACCTGAGACAATCTTCATCAATCTTATGTTTGTGAAACTCTCCTCGATTAAAAACCCTGTATAGTGAATTCAGAGATGCGTTTACAAACACATAATACATGTTTGAAATGTGGAATGTTTGAAATTTGAAACAAAGGATATGCATTTGTTTTTTTGGTTCCACTTCACACTACCGGAAACACAAATGCTCCAAATCATTTGGAAATGAACTGATGGAAACGGGGCAAAGGTAAAACCTACTATAGTGTTAGGGTGATATTACCTGTACATCAGTGTCTGCGCTGACTTTTTTTCCACCAGTTGCGGACTTGGATAAAGATGTTGACAGCTTGCCTGTTGATGACGCACTGTCCACTGAGTCTCGATTCTTGAGTGTGACATCTGCAGAATGGCTTTGGTGGCTTTTTTGGTATCCCTGGATGTAGCCTACACCTTTAGACATGGTGCTCTGGGGAGATCCAGGGGCACTTGTGACTCGAGATGTTGCTTTGGGGCTGATCATGAACCAGGGGTCCTGATTACCAGCTGCCCTCTCCATCCGGAGCTGCGAAGGCCGCAGGACGTGCTCCATCGATGTGCCCCGACGACGACTCGTTTCATCAAGGGGTCTTGATCCTTCCACCCAGCCGAAGGCGCTATCCACACTGTGTGAGCGTGTCCTATCTTCTGGACTGATCCGGTTTCTTCGCCCGGCCCTTCCACGCCGATGGTAGCTGCCGTCTTTGCCGTCAAACTTCTCAATAAGCTCATCGACACCGGGAATGGAGCCCTTGTCAATGTCTCTGCCCGACCCAGGCACGAAAGGGATGTAGCGGCGGTTCTCGTGACGGTTGATGGTGTCCGCGTAAAGCGCATCAAGGCTGTCATCCGCATAGGGCTTAGAGGTGGAGGAAGACGAGGAGTGGCGTGAGCGGGAAGACAACTGAAGAACAGGACCGCTGGAGTCAGACCTTCTCAACGGAAGGACATCGGGCTCACGGTGTTTGCGATCAAGGCTGGAGTTGGCACTGCTCACTGAAGTGGGGGACTTGTACTGGGCTTTCTTCTGCTCACTCGTGGGACTGGACACAGTGGATGCCTGGGTATGACTTTTGAGTGATGACTTGGACTGAGGTGACGTCTGGTTGCTGAGGCGAGGTTTGGACTGCGGCTGAGCTAATTGCGGCTTGGGCTGTGGCTGGGAATGCTGGGTTGGACCCAAAG
Source organism: Syngnathus scovelli (assembly GCF_024217435.2). Taxonomy (NCBI): domain Eukaryota; kingdom Metazoa; phylum Chordata; class Actinopteri; order Syngnathiformes; family Syngnathidae; genus Syngnathus; species Syngnathus scovelli. Next base: position 14,658,740 of record NC_090850.1, read on the forward strand.
ACTGAGAAGGTAATTTGGAGTTTTGGTATGATGTCTCAGCCAAGCGCGGAGACGGAGGCTGAGTTTTGTTCGATTGCGCAGGAGCTTTGTTCCGATCTAGGCTAGAAGACCTGTTGTGGTATGGTGTGGAGACAGTGGATGTGGACTGAGTTCCGGTCTCAGCAAGAGAAAGCGGCCTTGAAGGTGGACTGTTAAAGTTCAGAGAATTGGTCTCTGGATCATAGGGCTGCAATATCTCGGGATGCCTCTGAAAGTTCAGAAGCGCTTGCGCTTTCCTTGCTTGTGTATCTGCAGAGCCATTTTGAGAGGCAGCGTACTGCATCATCTGAGATCTATACTCCTCAAAGGGGCTCTTGGGCCCACCCTCCTTGTCTCCTCGAAATTCATACTCATGGTAGTTTTCAATAAAAGAGCCTTCTGTTTCAATGTAGCCATTGCTATCAGGGTCAATAAAGGGCTGAGGACCTCTGTCCTGGTTATTCAGAACCACATAGGGATGTCCATCTATACCCTGGACTCTGATGCTCAGACCGTATGTCCCGCCATTGCCGTAGGGTCGAGAGGAGCGAGATGCTTGGGTGTAACTCTGCTGTGGTCCACTAGTAGGAATGCCCGTCACTCTGTAGGACTCCATCAGGAATGCAGAAGGAAAATAAATCCCTCTCCCTGGATCAGGTGCCCTCCCTCTAGAAGAATTAGAGAGAGTCTATTAGGTGGAAATGAGAGACTGTTTAATTCAATGTTTTTTTTTCTTGCTCCACAGCCAGACACTCATGGAGCATTAGCTGAATTTAATTCTTCGTGTTTTCCATTCTGGAAAGAGTGTTACTTCCCTGAAAATCTGTGACTCAACATGAGCCACACGGGACCAGGTACACTTTAACAAAGGGTTTGCATATCTGTGACTAACACACTTGCTATGAAACAATGACTATAGTTATCAAGTGCGAAAAGAACAGATTGTACCGGACAAAAAAGGATAACACACTGATATTAGTTCATGTGTGTACAGTAAAAAAAACACAAATGTAAAATCTGTTTCCCTTTTCATTTACAATAAGGGACAAGTTTACAAAAATTTACAAATGAGCATAATAAGTAACAAAAACACTGTAATAAAAAAACAAAAGGATGTTGCTCAGAAAAATGTATGCCTGTAAAGGCTGAAACAGACAAAGGCATCAGCAAGCACCACATGTTGCTGTGGACAATGGCTTTCAGCAAGTTCCTGTTTGTCTTGCTGATAATGTGATGGACACCTGATGCAACAATATAAAGACGATGGGCCTGGAAGAGGGCTCTGATAAGGATGACAACAAAGGCCAAGGCAGGATACGTCACACTACGGGTTTAACAGGCCAGGACAGACTAATGGCCGACACCCTTTGTTTCAAATCTGTACATTGAGCAAGTGGGTGGTCAATGGAGGATGTTTACTGTAAAGCTAAATCTTATAATGGACGGGTCAAGAATCACACCCACATCAGCAAGCTCTTGGTGACGGCAACAAAGGAAAAACTCCCTCTAAGAAAAAAACCTCGCAGAGAAACCGGGCTTTGTCCGCCTAGTTGTCCAACTGTCTTCCTTGGCTGATAGATTTGAGAAGGAGAGACAGAATAGAGGAGCAGAGGATAGCTAGAGGGATCAAACAAGACTGAGTGGTTGAGTAGCAATGAAACAAATAACGTTTCCAAGTGCTTTTTATATATAATTTTTTATTTACCATAATGGCAAGAATTTGCACACAAGGGCCCTCCTGATGCAGATGATGATACGCCAATATGGCGAACTGCTGCTGTTAAGCCTCAACTATTGTTGAGAAAGATTTACTCAATCGCATTTTTTCTTTTTTGTTTTGCGTTAAGTACGGGTCGCTGTATTGGCATCCTCCACAAGTACCCAATACCTCAAAATAAGGTCATCGTCCATCCCTAATAATCTCAGTTAACCCATTTATTGTATTTATGATAGCATTAAAAAAAGCATGATTTTATTAGACAACTTTGTAAATTGGGTTTTGGGTCATGTGGCCATTTTCGCACGAGCGCTACAGAAATTTTGAGACGGTTCTGAGTTTTGTTTAAGTGTGTTTTTAAAACCTCAAATGTGTGTCAAGTATGTGGAATGGGTAAATCAGTTTTTAGCAAATACGAAAGGTGGAAAAGACAGAAAAATGAAAGTCTTAATGCCCTAAGAATAAAAGCTAGTAGCACCAAATGTTTGCACTAGATGTTGTTCTGCCTTCACCACAGGGCCCAGGTTAGGGTGTCAAATCCTTGCTTTTGATCTGACAGAGCACAATTTTATCTCCCCGTGGGAATTCCTTGTGAAGTGTGAGGAGGCCTGACCATGCTGATAACCTGCTAAACCCACATGAGGAAAACAAAAGCTCTGTAATCGGCGCCATTTGGAGTAGAACGTCAAAAGAAAGTAGAGCTGAATCACTTAAGACCACGGGCCAGCAGGGATTTACACTCTGGGAAAATATTAAAAACTTACGTAACCTCATTGAGACTTGCTTATTGGCAGAGGTGGCAAATGTAGAGATCCGCTTAATTACACGCAGTGAGAAAGTACTTTTACTTCGTTACTTCCCACCACCATTGTGAGTGTAAAAATAAAAATATATAAGTATTATGTTAGGCAGAAACTCTTAAGTCAAACAGTACATAAATGAGCATTATTTTGATAGCTACCAACAATTCCCACGACTGACGGACGCACTTGGAGCACATCGCTACTGGGTGCAACAGGTGGCTCAAAAGTACTCGGAGAACTAACTGCTAGTGAGCTAGTTTTAAAAAATGCCATTAACGGCATCGAAAGTGAGCGAAACTGCTCGAAATTGCCTTTTGATGCTACTTGTTGATTTTGTTCGCCCTCAACAAACGAGTAGGAACATCATTGGAAAACATTAGCTTACTTACCACTCGCAGTCGTCCGTCCGAAACTCCTTTTGCCTGGCGTTTTAAATAACTATAAAAATATCGTTATTCAATATCAATGTGGAAAGCGAAGTTGCCGTTTTGTCAACTTTTGTTTATCGCAGTGCTGCTTACTGAAGGAGATAGTTTGAGGAGGAGGAGGAGGACGCTTGCAGCTTCGAAACCGGCCCGCCCAGCCTGCAGAAAGGAGCGCACCGACCCGCCCACCGGGGTCCCTGAAGCAGGCCGGTGGTCCAAGAGCACCACCACAAACTGGACCGACTGGACCAGCCTGGATACATGAAACCATATTTAACACTTTACATGACAGTTACATTTAGTCAACTTTTCAAAACTGGACTCATAAGTGGATTGGCCCATTTTTCACCCCTCACGTAATACACTCAACAAACGTTTGTTGAGTGTATTACGTGTTATACGTATACTTGTACATTTCAGTTTTGTGATTTTCAAAATATTGCATCATTAAGATGAATTGTGAAAATTGCATCGAAATTAAATCAGTTAAAATCACAATTCAATCCTTGTTGGTGTGACAGCCTGAAAGTTTTTGATGGAGCTTCAGCAAATCTTTAAATTCGACAGCGCCATCTTGTGGAGCAAAATGTAACTTGATGAATGTAATAGAATTTCAATATTGCACACAGATGATACACAGCGATTAATAAAACGGTATAAATAACAATTTTAAAATATATTTATTTTATTTTTGTGACAGTCATCTACTAGTCATCGTCACCATGACCATCATTAATCACTAGTCTGAATATAATTAAAATATGATGGCAATAAAAGTAAAAAGAATACATACATAAAAATATTTACATTATTTATTTATTTAATTATTATTTATACAGTTATTATTTCTACTTTGAAAAACAAAATCTATTTTTTAATACTTTAATTTGAAGCACTAACTCTTGTTTAAAACTCTAATTTGAAACCGTAATCCAAATTCAAACCCCTTCTTTGAAACCACAACTCTACTTTAAAACCCTTCTTTGAAACCGTGTTTGGAACAGATTGGCGTTTTTTTTAAATTGATGCACATTCCCCGCCTGTAAATTCACAATGGGAGTGATGTGCTTTGACTGCTCCCCCCAGTTGTTGGATGCAGGGCCACTGTCTTTTTGGCCCCACCCTCTCTCTGCACACCCCTTCTGTGTTTTGTATTGGTTTCAATAAAAGTGTTGGTCCAGAGAAAAGTTTTTGGGTCAGTGTGTGTGGGGGGAGGTCTGTGTGTGCGTGCGTGTCTGATTCCCACCTGGGTTTTTGGGCGTGTCAGGTTTTTTGGGGGGATGCCCAGGACTAAGCATTGTAATTTTTTTATTGGATGGATGGATGGATGGATGGATGGATGGATGGATGGATGGATGGATGGATGGATGGATGGATGGATGGATGGATGGATGGATGGATGGATGGATGGATGGATCGACTTCGAGCATAAAATAATGAGTGCCCAAAACCTGTTAAGTCCTGAGATGCAAGTAATGAAATGAAACAAAGCAGCAGTAATGTAAACAAGTGCACTCAGCGTAGGTAGTCGCCGACTTTTTAGTCTGCTCGGGGAGCGTCAACCGAGGGCTTTTTGGCCCATCGGTTGCAACAGGAAGTCAGCCTGCACACACGGTGGTCTTGCACATCCGGTCCAACACTTTTACATGCTCTCCCAGAAGAAGTTTTGAAAAGTGACGGCAGTGATTAACGCGTGGAGCCTCGGAGAGCGGATGTGGTCTCGCAGACCTCGGAGTGGCGCTCACATCTGGAAAGTCATCATTCCGCGCAGATGCGCCAGCGACCCGTGATTTACAACGCTGGCGGCGGGCGCACTTCCAGGTTTTGGGGAGCGGCATTTTCATCAGCCTTTCGGGATGCATCCATCTCCGTCCGTCACATGCCATACTGGAGTGGCAGGTTGCACTCGGAAGCCTGACAATTTACACAATGCCACAAGGTGAAAAGCAAAATACAAAAAAATAATAAACCTTGGGATAAAACAATAAAGTAAAGACTGATGACTTATTTAAGATTTTTTTTTCTTGAGTGGGAGTTTGGCTAGGAGTGACTTCTTTTCCTGTGAAATTTGTGTGTGCGCGTGTGTGTGCGAGAGAGATTTCAGAGGTTTTTTTTTTATGAGGCTTTTGGTTGAAATGTTACTTTTTGTGAAAGAGCCAGAGAGAGATTGAGTTTTTTTATGACGTTTTTGGTAGAAATATGACTATTTTTGTGAAACTTCTCAGGTTTTTTTATATTTAGCCTTAACAATTGGCAAAATGAGAGAATATGTCAAAATCCTCTAAACACACATCATCAATAATATCCTGTTCACTTCCAATTGTTCCTTTTGGGTCTCTCATATCCACATTTAGCCAATTGAAAACTAAATATTAAAAAATATTATTTTGAACAGTTATACTTTAATAAAACAAGTTTCTAGAATTGAACATTTTATTTATTTTGTTGATGTGTAGTTTTTACCAGACTATAAAGTTTATTAATTTTCGATGAGCAATAGTAGTACATATAAATGAAATAAACAGCCAAACAACTCAAGTTTATAAAAGATGGCACATTTATTGTAACATAAATGTTATATACATAACGTTTTTCTGTTGAAAAAAGACAGAAAACTGTAATTCTCATTGCCGCATTTTTGAGATGTGCACTGACAACATGTTTGAAGTTTTGACACAAATGTCAACCACGAGAGACTTGCAAATGGACGCTGACATTTCCGGTACGACTGAAACAGGTTATGGTTAAGTAACCGTCGTGTACATTTTACTACCTAATATAGTAAAATAAAGTAAGAAACTTTTTACTCAAAACTTTGCTTTCAAAAATCTAGAAAGAGTAATATTTAGAATTCAAGAAATATTCTTAAAGTATTATTGTATAAAAGACTAACTACAGTGAAAAATAAGCCAAACATTTTTTTTTTGTTTAAACCGCTTTCCTTTTGTATTTCCTTTTTCTATATTACACAAGGGAAAAGCATGTGGAAATACAGCAACTTGGCAAAGAAATACGAAGAGGAACATATGATATGAAGGAAATGGAGCAGGAAGTCACATGGATCGTTAGCGCTAACGTTATGAATACACGTGTGAATACTGTCATGAGCAACAAGGCCACATACCGACCGAGAAAACACCCCTCACACACAAAACTAAAACTGCTCAATGATCGATTCCGAATGTAAACTTTTACTTTGAGTCTAATGGAAGTCCCTTTTTTTTTTTTTTGCACTAAAGTCTCAGGAGACAATATACAGACAACTAAATGGAATATAAAGCAGGGACCAAAGGCTTAAAAAACATGCACACCAAAACATAAATAAAGCCATAGCCAAAGAGAAATCTACTCTTTTGTTCATTGTTGTGCTACAATTCAACAAAATTACATTTTTTCAAATATATGTTCAGCAAAGTGTGAAATATCAAGTCGGGCTTATTTTATTAGGATTGAGCACAATATAACGAACGGAAAGCTGAAAGAAATGACGACACAAAAGTATACCTTCTTTTTTGTATTGAGAAACAAAAGCATAATGTAATCAGTCCAGGAAAAAAAAAAGTGGTCGTCATTATTTGTTTTAAAGCAATATAACAAATTGAAAACAGAACGTTAAGTGTCAAACTACATGTAACAATACTCTGGCTAAAGGAATCTCCTTTAGTTAAGACACTACAAATAGGCAGGGAATGCAAAGATTTGTTGTGTTTATTGTATTCTTAGCATTTTAAACCTATAACAATGTCAAATAAAATGTTCTAGTCAAACTTGAGTTTGTTTTGTGAACAAAACATGACTGAAATTAAATGAACACAAACGTTTGCTAAGTACATGCGCTTAATGGGAGAATAAAAAAATCAATATAACTATAAATAGATTTTTGTTTCTGGGGGGGGGGGGCAGTTAGTGTTTTGTTTTATTTTTTAAACATGCGTTACAAACGGCCAATAAATTGCTGGCTGTGTTCGGAATCGTCCCTACTCCTTCATTCCTAATCACCATCTAGTGGTGCTTTGACATACGTTTGATTTTGTTTTGTTTTTTAGAACGAGGCACTCTTTTTGTTTTGGCCTGCGAAGAAACATTTGAAATACAAGCATTGGGTGATGACTATGAGCTCTATTTAATTCATGCTTCTGTCCTGTTTAAAGAACCACGTAACTTTGTCTTAACGTTCGCTAACTCAATGCTAACACGCAGTTAGTTATATCCCTTAAAGCAACAGCTATACTCACAGGCATCTATTCTTTTTCCTCTGTGAAATGCCTAAAAGCATAGTTGCTCATGTCGTATTTGAAAGTTTTCAGAAACCAAACAAACAATGAAAACAAACCAAAAACAAATACATTGGTACATTTTAAAGATTTTGGAAAACAAAGTTATGAATGACTCCGGCAATCAACAGATGTCAACTGGTGGAACCTCCGCAATAAATATTGAACAAATAAATAAATTATAATAAGAATGTGGAATTTACGGTCAGTTTGACAAAATTAATACAAATTAAAGCAATTTATCTCCATTTAATGACACTAAATTGGAAACTCAAAGATTGGATTTGAAATCTCAAGTCCTGAAACTTTTCTGACAGTTCTTTTGAAGCTGTACTGTGGGATACATTAAGAGCATTATACGAGGGAGAATTTATGCTCACTAGATATTCGGAAAGCACTACAAATAAAGAGCATTAAATAGTGCGTAGGGAGTGATTTCGAACACAGCCAATCTCACTTTTTCCCTCATTTCATCTTTTTGCTTTTGTTTGTAGCGACACGGGCAAACTATGGGTTAAACTGAAAACGGTATACATTTTCCCTTAAGACATACACTTTGAGCTCATGGGCGCAATAAATAGAAGGAGAACAAAAATAAAAGTTGCTGTTACAATGCATTCGTCAATTCAGTTTAGGCACGAGGCAACCTCCACATAGAGTCGGAGGAGATTGCAAAGTCTGATTGTTCAGAAGCGACACGCTTCTTGCAGATCTGCGTGATATGTGCTCGAGATTCTTCTCGCTTTTTGGGGGAGAAATTTGCCGACGGAGTACCGCGCGGGCTCCTTGTCGGTCTCTGTACTGGGTAGCGTTAGTCGTGTGATTTTGGCTTCTGGTGGTCTATTCTCCTCTGCAAGGTGGCGAGAAGTCAGAGGAGTGGCCATCTCAGAGGGGACAAAATGTTCTGCGAGTTTGATCTGTTGCAGACAAGATAAATTGGATCATCAGAGGAGCCGCTATGACGTCATAGAAAATGTCAAACACATTTGTAGTTGATGCAGAAAGTGAACACACATACTGCTTCGATGCTTTGACCATAGTGCCTCGGACTAGGGGAACCGGCGAAGAAAGAAAATACTGGTGATAGTGTCATGTTTAAAAGAAAAAAAAATAGTAAAATCTGTTGACCAGTGTAATTAGACTGACAGAAATACAGAGGTAGAGACAGAGAGGGGATTGACAGCGAGATATAGATTTCGAGATACTGATAACGAGAACATGATAAGAGGCAGACCAAAAACAGACACAAAGCTATAGAGATAGAATTGGAGCGAAAGAGATGAAGAAAAAAAAGAGACAGCGAGAGAGATACTTATAAAGATTCTGTAGATAGATACTCCACAGAGGACTATAGAGCAATAAAAATATACGTAGATAGAGTGAGAGAGACAAACAGAGAGCTGGAGGGCTATGCCAGTACTGTAGATACCGTACATACTGATGGAGACCAAAAGAGATAGCTAGAGAAATATATACAGGTATAGAAAGCTACAGAGATAGACACTGTAGATAGATTTAGAACTAGTCATAGCTAGCTTGTTATCACTGCAGTCAATTTTTTGCACATTCACAAAAACAGGTGCGTTCACTTTCTCTATCCACTGTGATGTGCACTTTCATGATTCCTCGCGCGCCACCTCTCGAGATGTTCAATCAGACCCTCAATCAAAAAAAAAAAAGAAATGAATTGGCAAGCAGTTGAATTGTTGATTCATTTGGTGATTCATCAAATAGAGTGGCCCAACGTTACCTAGTCCTACTGTAGCTTGTCCAATGTGAAGGGCCTCTGTTATGTTTTGCTGCCATTTTATATAACATGACACACACTAAGTTTGGCTTTTGGACTGTTGGTGAAAAAGATGAGAGAAGGACCTTTACATTTTGTCAGCACATCATGAAAAGATGGCGTGGCTACACAGTGAGGTGTACCTGTCTGGGCCTCAGAGGTGGCCGATGGGATTGGATGTGTCAGCCAAGCTCGGGTGGACCCCCGTGTGACCTTGTTGGCCGTCACCGGAACTGCCCGACACTTTTTCCTCCTCCCTTCTCTTTAGGCAGGCCGCTTTGGGGTTAAGATTCCGCTCTGTAGGGCCGGATGGACAAAATCATATGAAGTTATGATATAAGTTATGATACATAGCTTCATAGTTGCACAATTAAAAAAAAAAAGCAGTGTCATTTGGAAGAGGCTTTGAACACACACCTCTAACTTGCTGCTCCAAACTGAGGATGACCGCCACGGCCTGGTGGAGGATGAGCAGTTTGGTTTGAGGCTTCTCGCTCTTCAGGTGTAGCTGGCACATGCGACCCAGCTCCTTGAAGGCCTCGTTGATGTCCCGCACCCGCAATCGTTCCCGGGCGTTGTTGGCCATCCTCCGCTCTCGCTCACGCTCCGCTTTCTGTTCCGGATTCAGGTCTTCGTCCTCAGTCAGACTGCGTGGGTACAAGAAAACACTTTTGCAATATTTACCGATGTTTAACATATTTTGATTCATTTCTGTTCTGCTGTCTTCACAAAACCAAGAAAAAGCACCACATGAAATACTGACGCCTGTACCTTGTGCGCGTGCCAGCGCGCGGTGTTTTCAAGCTGTCGCTTTCATCATCCGACTTGTCATCGCCCGAGAGGGAATCGTTCATGTCATCCTTGTCTTGCCTCTCTACCTTCAGCGCCAAAGTGGTAGCTACCTGACTGGCCAAGCCTGGAGGAGGCGAAAAAAAGCCAAGTTAAGGTAAGCTGGCTATCAGCGATAAAATGGGTCAAGAAGAAGCACGGGGGAGCGTCAGACCTCGGAATGCTTCCACTTGATGGTTGAGTTCTGTGCTGGACGTGGAGCCGGTGCTTGGCAGGCCTCCGTGGCTGTTCAGACTAGCGGTGTCGTCAGCATGGGAAGAACCCTGCGACAAAAACAGGAGGTGCATTGTCAAGACGGGAAGTTGACATCCTTTGCAAATGAAACAACAGCAAGACCAAGCAGCAAGAAAGAAACAGCTAGATCATGTGGAAAAAGTTCCAAGATGGAAAAAAAAAAAGTAGTAAAATGCTGCCTTGAAACATGCATTCATTTTTGGGAGGGAAAATAAACATGTCAACTTGGTACAAAACAGGACAAGTTAATGAGTCATTTACCATTCCAAACAGTATGAGACAAAGTTTACGCATGACTCTCTGTAACCGCAACTAAGAGTCTTTTTCATGTCGAAAAGTAGACTATTTTTAGATTTCTTTGGTGTTCACTTTCAAAAGACATCAAGCTAAACTGAATCCCCGGTTGTGACATAAAAACTAGTACACAGTACCACGATCCCCATTCTTTCAGATGTTCACCACATGCTTTTTTTTTTGGTCCAATTCTCTTTCTACCTCCAAAGGAAGACAGAGAAAGCGTCACAGAGGTTGGAGGGTATCTCCCTGCTTTCCAGCCCAAATGTTTATTGATGTAATCCCCTGTCACTGTTGGCCTTGGTTAACCTCGTAACCCTCCCCTTCTTCGGCGCTACACTAATCGTTGCTGTGCTCTCAACAGGTGCCCTCACAAGTCTTTGAGCACGGGAGGACAAGGAGGAGGAGGGGAATGCCGGGGTTCTGGCAAGAAAAGAAGGCTGCCATTTTCATGGCTGGGCCTGATTATCATACAGCTGAGGAGGCACGGGGTGAAGACACACGTTTCCAACCATTCACATTTCCTTGCTTGTTAAAAAGAAGCGATGAAAAGGGGGACAAAAAGGGGGGAGGTGGGCTGCCATGCAGACTAAAAGCCCGTGGCTGTGTCGAGGCTGGTGAGCCTGTTGGAGGGGAGCTCTCTCCACACAGGAAGCACTGTCTCAGTGCAAACACAGTATGGTCTATCCGGCAGTCACAGTCGCTTAACATTACTGCCGCGGCATGGTGCTCGATAACAAACACGACAAAATCAATTGAGGAACGAGACATTTCATGTATGGGTGGCGTAAATAGTTTTAAAAGAGACAACAACATGAGGTCTGGTTGAAACGATACATTGTTGCGGAATTTCCGAAGGATACCTTTCAGTGAAGCCGCTATGAATTTTGTTGGAACATTCCCAATTATTTATATTTTCTACAGTGCTCGTCATTGTGGGGTACTCAAAAATGCTCTGATACTACAATACTGATACTATTTTATCAGGCTGACATTAGTGATTTGAGTGAAGCTTATGTGTTGTTCAAGAAAATGTTGTATCCAGTAATTATATTTATAGAAAATATGTCTCACATATAGTATGTGTGTGGTGTGTGTTTTTGTCACATGGTGATGGAGTGTTTCTGAACAGGTGGCAGTAGTTAGATGTAAAAAAAAAAAAAAAAGATGGTTTTGTTTCCCAGATGTATTTGAAACACATTATCTTGATTATGGAGACAGAAAAATGCACATCTTTAATCGGGTCTTTGTACCATCGCTGTGGTCCGACTGGAGGCCAACGCTGAGGCAGGGAAACTTGCTCCGATGGCTGCCAGTTGCCCATTTTGTGCCTGGCCCAGTAGACTGTGGATGTCGCTGGGCAGACTGGCGGTGGAGCCCACTGCGTGGTTTCTCAGAACAAGGATTGCATCATCTAGCCGGTCAAGACGGTCCTCCATTCGCGACTGAGGGATTGCAGAGTGGAGGGTCAGGGGGAGAGGGAGGAGTGGGTTGGGGGGGAACGACAGAGCAGCTTAGTATAAGCACATTAGGACCAAAAAATTGAAAACACTGATTGGATGGCGTGGATTTGAAAAGTGAAGATAAAGAAAATTCAAAGGCATCATCACAAGAGGCTCCAAACATCAACAAAAATACATACACTTGTTTGTTTGAAAGTGAATAGCAGTCACATGGAGTGGATTAACATCTGCACTGAAGCAGATTGGGGCAAGCTAATAACACAACCTAACAATGGCAACATAAGCTGAGTCCAAAATAAAAATAACGATTGAATGTCGAGGTCATGAGAGCAACCAAAAAGTGGACAATGACTTATGGAACACGTTATAGATAAAGAGCTGGATCTAAAATACCTCACAGACATCTTTTAAGAAAGACATGGCATCCTGAAGATGCTCATGTAACTGCTGCTGAACTCTGTTTTTCTGTCAAAGTCCAAAGAAATAAGAAGAGGATTAAGAAAGAGCCGATATTCATTGAGAGAACAAGAAAGAGAGAGAGAGAGAGTTTGAGAAGAAAAAGGATTTGCAGACCGGCAAACATCTGCTGACTAATCGGTTCGTAAGGATGAAAGTGTTTTGTTGTGTGCTATCTTAGTACATCTTATGACATTAATGGTTACTTCTTTCATCTTGAGCATAAAAGTCTATTCACAATTTCAATATAAAACAGCGTGTGGGGTTTCTGCAGCTCGTTTTCAAACCCTTTGGCCACTGCGATTAAGAATTTTGATTGCAACACCACAGGGACTGCCAATCAAAAAGGCACAACCGCTTCCTGCCGGACAAACGTGGTATGTTTTTGTGGTTCAATAAAAACTGCACAGTAGCATGAAAACATAACAGGGCCGCAGTTTTTCTACTGCAGCGCGCCAGTCGATGTGTAAAGTATCTCTGCTTTCATTGGAATGAAAATGCTGCAATGCCTCTATTACAGACTTCAAATGAATATGCTTTATATCTACTTCTATGTCACATGGGGCAAGTGGAAACCTGCTGGCTTACTCATTGTGTAAAATGACCGAGAGTGTCTCAATCCATCAGCTATTAGTCACTTCATCCGTGATGAAATCCTCAAGTGGCATGTTTAGACAGTTGCTCCAAAGTCATGGGGGCTTTCCAAACTCCACAGGCAATTATAACTTTGGCTACTTGGAAAATCTGACTCCTACTTTTATTTTGCATGGATTGAGGCAATGTCTCTATGGGTGAAATTAAATCTGCAGCATGGCAGCAAAGGAATCTGGGAGAAGTGGCTCTGCATACAGCTGCTCGCAGCCCCTTGAACTAACCCCATCCCCCCAAGTGTCAATCCTGGAGCGGGAGACAGATGGCAAGTCCTAGGGGACAGGTATTGTTCAGTTATCCTTGACCTTTCACTTAATCCTCTGCAAACATTTGCGGGAACCTCATTGTCATGATAACGCCACCAAAGTGAGCATCCATATAGGCTGACAAAAGACCAACGCTTACCAGTGAGTGAAGGGAGTTCTCATAATTTGGAGAAGACGGGGTCTGTCCACCGGGACGCGGCCACTGGTTGGTACCTGAGCAAGAAGACAAAGGTGCACTGTTGACACGTGATGCTGCTTTCGTTCCATATCAACACGGCTGATAGCCACGTTATGCCTCACTGACTACAGACAGCGGCAACAGCAAACTGTCATAACACGCTGACAAGCCAATTTACTGGCGTCAGGAGATATTTTTATCATTAAGGATGAGATTACATCATTTCCTGACGTCTGAGCGGCATCCTGACACGCGAGCTGGCTGGGAGTTTGTCTAACGCCCCCGTTTCCACATCCTGCATCTCTGGCTCGTTGAGACAATTAAGGAAAAGAACATTAAAAGTGAATTCACTCTTTGGTCATATGTGATTTTTGTCTTGCTTTGTGTCTAATGTTCCAAATAGATTTTGTACAAATCCTTTTTTTTCCTTGGGCACAATAAGCCAAGCAAAATACTTGTTGTAATTTGCAATCATAACCACAATTGAGTTTGACAACTTTTCCAGGTTATTTGCAAGAAATATTGCCTGCAGCAATTTCCAGGCCTGTGATGTCTGATGGAGGATTGCCAAACCAAGTCATTCATTTATATTACGGTAAGTATGACGTTAGAGATCAGGCAGGACTTTTTTTTTTTTCTTTCTCTCATGGAGAAAATAAAGTGTTTCACCTCAACACTACAATGGGGGATAACAACTGCCAATAACAAAAGGAACTTTCGGAAAGAGAGGGGACAAAGAGTTCCATACAATGAAGGCTTGGTATTAAACATACCACAAAAGAAAGAAAAAAAGAACAAAAAAATAGTTTTCCTCCAGTTGTTCCAGTGAATGTCACACTTCATACGTAGCTTTCTGTCATCACTTGGCATAAAAGACTCCAGACTTCAGAAGAAAGGATGAAAATAACTTGAATTTAGCCCCATCTTGTTGCCAGATGAGTAAGCCATGAACTTCACATGCCTCCCATGCCTGCTGGCTATAAATAATATATACGCACATATATACGGGAAAACCACCAGGGCTAATTGCTGAAACATCTAATGAGTAATGATGAATGGCGTTTGCACTTAAATTGTGTCTGGGAGTTGTACTAAATCATTCTGTTACTCATCTCACAAAATGCATTTCTTCATTTGACTATCCAGGATTGAACATTTCTGAACTTCTTTTTGGGCTCCGTATTTTTGGGTAGCCAGATTAAAAAAAAGGGTTCTTGCAGGTCTGTGTGTGTGTGTGTGTGTGTGTGTGCATGTGTGAGGGTTGTGTGTTGGTGGAACAGCTGTCCACGGGGCAGGGCAACAGCTGAGGATGAGGGGAGCATAGGTAGAGACAGCTGTCAGCAGTCCATTACCATACTTGACACTTGTCCATTAAAATAACACACTGGGCTTTCCTGCTTGGTGTCTCCCTCTCTTTTTTTCCCCGCATTAGTGTTTGCAAGGATCCATGCCAGTCTTTTAAATGTCAAGAAGTCAGACATGGGCTACAAAAGTCTCCTAGAATTAAAAATAATAATAAAGGGGATAATAAAAGTGTAACAAAATCTTCGCTCAAATATAGAGGCGTATTATTAAAACTACGCAAAGACCCACAAGCCACTTTCTAAAATGCTACACAATGTTCTGCTCAGTCCAACATAAAAAAGAAGAAAAGCTTTTCATCGATGTAATTCAAAACCACTTCAAACAAATCTTTTTTTTTTTTAAATCCTTAAGCAGCTCAAAAGCCCTAGCCTCAGTCACTTTCAATTCCATTGTTGTTCCGGGGCTTGTCATTAAATATTTCAATCACTTCAACAACAACAAAAAAAAAGAAATATTATATAAACAGATGCGTGTCAGCAAGCCATAGATTCATGAGCGTCAAAGCTCTGGGCAAAAGATGTGACGAGAACCTCCGCCACACTGTGAAGCTGTGTGGGTTGTGCGACTATAAAAGATAGTGGACACGGAAAGTCAGGTACTGATTTAAGATGCGCTGTCGCTGTTGTCAACTTTGCACAAGTTGCATCGCATGATGTTTCGGCAAGAGATGTGCCAGCAAGAAGTGAAAATAGCTGCTCACTCAAACTGCTGGATACCTTCTAATCTCTTTGTTGCATTTGAAAACTGAGAAGTGTTTCCATGGATAAACCCTGGATAACAAAAGTGGATTCACTCAGACAGCTAACTTGTGAGGAAAGTCTATATTTATTCTAGGTTCCTGTCGGCCACAGCGATGGAACTGCTGCCCACCTTCTTTTTAGCCTGTGTACATGAGCTCCTACGAGGAGAATTGAGTTTTTACCTGGTCTTCCAGACGGGTTGCTGGCAGACGTTACCACAGTCCCAGCTGAGCCGGCAGCGCCTGCTGTGGCTGTGAGAGGTGAAGGGGAACCCACAGGCGTGGACGGATTGGAAGGAAAACTGCTGCTCGTGTGGTCAGGTGAGTAAATCTGTGAGAGCAGACAGAATGCGGCGTCAGATGAGGACAATCACTTTGAATACAATCGCTTGTTGCCCTGTACTTTTTACATCTATCTATCTATCTATCTATCTATCTATCTATCTATCTATCTATCTATCTATCTATCTATCTATCTATCTATCTATCTATCTATCTATCTATCTATCTATCTATCTATCTATCTATCTATCTATCTATCTATCTATCTATCTATATCAAGTGTTGGAAAACCTTGATTTCATGTTAAGGTTTTAGATCAGGGCTAGCCAAAATATGGCTCGGGGGCCATGCTAAATTAATTGTCCATCCGCATTTTAGACAATAGAACAAATGCCCCTATGCTCGTCTACGTGACTTAATGTATGTGGTTACCATTTATTGACAATAAAAGACAATTAGCAGTAACAGTAAAGTATCTGAAGCTCCCATTTGGGTAACACTGAGGACACAGAGTTTTACGATAATGCCAATTACAAGGGAAGGAGATTGTCTCTTCAACTCCCACAGGGATTTCATTTGTGTAAGCAACTGCTGGATTAAAGCACAATCACTTCCCCGATTTTTTCCCTTTTAATCAGCGGATATTGCGCTGTAATGGAACATGTCTCGGAAAAAAGGGCGCTAGAAATGGATCCACACTAATTATCAGGAAAAAGGAGCAGATAGACGCAGATTTCCTCGCTAAGTAATGATCAAATTGAGCTGGCAGGAAACTGTTTGACTTCTTTAGAGATGATAGAATGTCCTCATTAATAATCTCCTTATTCAGTCTTGATCTTTGGGCTTTACGTTTTCAATCAACTTGGAGTATCAGGCAAGTGTATCACTGAGCATGGAAGAAAAGGGAGGGGGGTGTTCAGAATGGCTATTTAAGCTTTTCTACACTCGGAGAGCTGAGTCTTTCTCTTTCCTCTACACTCAGACACGCAATTCAGTGGAATACTAAAACGGATTAATAATGCGGTCATCACTGTGTCAGATACAAACAAGACTCAACACAAATCCCCAAACATGCCTCAGTTTCACAAAAGCAAGTTGTTTATAACCGTGACTTCTGACCAAACAATATATGGCCAAGGACGCCGTATTCAAAGTGAAACACGGTTCATTTTACTGGAACAAATGAAGCCCCGCCTCTCCATCAGTCACACTCCCGCAGGCGGCGAGGGGCCAATAAGCAGGGCCAATTTAAAAGGGCGGCGAACAAAAACTCTACAAAGGGCGGCCCGTGGAGTTGAGCCACAGCAGTTCCAAACTCCCCAGTGCCCCCACCCCCACGCTGTCCAACCGTGTCCATTTCTCTCAGCTTTGTCATGCTAATAGAATTGAGTCGCCAAATATAAAAGGCTTAATTTGTTATTACCATCCCTAAACTCAGACTTTCCATTCAGAAAAAGAAAACTGTCCAGCCTTTGCAGTGATGCATGCAATGTTCATTGAAATACAAATATGTCATTTCACACATTGGGTAAGCTTATTTAATGAAAAGTAGAATTTAGGATAAAGGCTGAATTTAGAACAGGGAAAGTGCAGAAATTGCAGCAATGCGTCTAAGGAGGAATTGTATCCAAATGATTAACAGAATTAGTAGCAGTAATAATGTTATTTGTTTCTTCCACAATTTGTTGTTAACACACGAGAGAGCACAGCTTTGACACGACGACAAAACGATTCCACGCTGAATTTTGCATCATCAAGGGAAAGACTGCACAAATTTGGCAAGTATGCTTCCAGTTAAATGCGCGACAGTTGTGTGGTTGCAGCTCACCGAGGCTAAAGCCTTGCCAAGTGCATCTCCGGTCTGTGAGCTTCCAGTTGCGTTCCCCCGATTTGCGGCAGCTTCACACGTGAAGAGAAAGTGCGAGTTAGCCCGGCATTCAAACAAGCCACCGTATTTGCATTAAGAGCAGCAAGTGATAACTTACCCAGCACCCCATCTGTATTGTTGACTGTTGCAGAGACAAATGGTGAAGTGCCTGTGCTGCTTCTGTGGAAGCTGGACATGGGAGGAAGACTGGCATTGACGTCTGGGGAAGCGGAGTGTGCTGGGTAGTTCTGAGAGGGGTGGGGAAATCACACAACGCTACTTTGAAAGCATGAAAGATGAGGTTCATCTTTCTTGTATGTGGAGCAAAGTCAAAGAAAGGGTAGAGGAGTCTACTATACAAACAAGAGCTTAAGTAACATCCTCAGTATCTTTTCACACACATATCATACTCGTACTGTGGTGGCTGTGTTGAGAAAACGTGGGGGTGGAGTATAATCTGCACGCTTGCATCTGGAAATTACATAGAGATCATTGCTGCAATGAAAACCCCCGGCCGGCCCTCAAATTGATAACAAGGAATCGCGGTCCTCTTGTAAGCAGCCTACCGATACACCGTGCAACCCTAATTGATCATCGCTGCTCACAAATATTTGGGTGTGGGATTGTCACCAGTCGATTGGCTTACCAGACGGTCGTGCGAGTGCAGGCTGCTGTAGTTTCCCGACTGTGGCATGTGAGATGAAGATCCTGGAAGCATTCCTCCATAGCCAGGCTGACTGATCCCGTTGGCTGCGTTCCAAAGGTCAGATGAACCGTGGGTACCATCTAATGACAAAATATATGGATGTGTTTATAGAGTGCATTAGAGTCCCGACACAAAGCCGTAAACCCTCAACATGGGATCATCCACAGAGCAGGGTTTTATTTTTCACTCATGGGGATGAAACTCAATCCGGGTTCTCAACACAGCTGAGATAATAGAAAAGTAGAACAAACAACCAATTCATCTTTTATGTCTACAAAAGGCCCGGATAATGAATGCTCCAGTATGATTAAAAGGATGAGCTCAAAGAGCAATAAAAGTTTACTTACCAAAAAAAGTGCTTGCAAACATATTGCTGGAGGGTTTGGGAGGAGAGTAGGAAGGCGAATCTCTGTTGAAGTCCTCTGAGTTTGGAGACGGTGCGTACACCTACGAACACATCATAAATATTAATAGGAACAAAGCAAAGACTGAAAAAGTCGTGAGGGATCTAAAAGAAAGTGTTTTGTTAACTTCCAGACGAATCAAGGTCAATTTTTCAACCTCTAAAGACCAAAAACAAATTGGCTCGAGGAGCAAGGGAGGATAAACTGACGACAAAATGCGTAGCACACACTTTACAGACCAATTTGTAACTGTGCTGCCATTTTACTTCCCGTGCATGACCAAGCAAGGTGCTGACTATCCAACGGCTCACAACCTATGTGATTACTCTCAACCTGTCACTGACCCAATTATGAGTAGTTGTGAGCAAAAATGCAAGTTGCGAGTGCTTAGTGGTGGCAGCAAACGTCACAACAGATTATTGTAGATAACCAGTGATGTATCGCTATCATTTTGTCTGGCAATTTATATTAAAAAAAAAAAAAAAAAATCTGGAGAAGCTTCATTATGCAACCAGATAGCCAAGCATAACAAAGGACTCCATCAGAGGGAAAAGTGGAAGGTCTTAGACAGGTCAAGTCAGTCATCTGACCTTAACCAAATAGAGCCTCCTGAAGAGGGGACTAAGGAGAAACCTCCCCAGACACAAACAAGAACCCAAAGAAGCTGCAGTAAAGGCTTGGAAAAGCATGAAGAATGAAGAATGCAACAGACTTGATGCAATCCAAAAGATTAAACGTTATTCACTTTAACTTAATTTTATAATGTCTGTACTTACATTACTTTCAATCTGTTGAAAAGTGTGTGCTTCAAACGAAA